>NC_090381.1:52507400-53707400 GCF_036365525.1 Heterodontus francisci | reverse complement strand
ACCACTCATGGGTTTCCATTCCAGTTAAACAAACTGTTGTTCTGTGCTACAAGTTATTACAGCTAATCACAGTGTTAGACTTTGTTAAAGCAGTATAATTTTAAATGGTAAAGACCATTAATTCCTGTGATTAGATCTGTTAAAGTTTGCACATGTCCAAAAGCCGACATTAAAAGAAGAAAACAGCTGAGAAAATCACCGACAGTGGCATTGCACAGCAGTTTTAACAATCCCATGTGCACAGCATGATTGATTCTGTCTGGATTTGAAGTGATTATGCAGCAATATTTATCTCAGTGAAAGAGAAACAGAAGAATAAGAAACTATTCAGTTTCAAAAGGCCTAGCAAACGAGGTCAGATCATGATTCACAGTTGGATTTACTTAAATTGTAGAAATTTAAAAAGGTGGCTCTGGATGATTTAATAGGTGATCATGCTGTCTTTTCATTTCAAGGATTGGAGCTTTAAAAAAAAAAATCCAGCAAGATATTGGAGAAAATAAGTCTAACTGAAGATCCTAAGCGAAAAGTACCAAGCCAGTTCCAAATAAATGTATATCCGTAACACAGTCTATGTCATTCATAAAGATACAAAGTTAGATGTTGTGTGGAAAGGTGAAGGGATACTTAATTTGAAAAATGAAGATGAAAAGCCATGGGCCATAGTGTAGGATAATACTAAAGTAGAAAATAAAACACAAGTAAAACCTGAATAGAAAGGAAAGGCTTAAGAAAGTTAAGGTGTCCTAGTTAGAGTCTAAGAACAAGTTGGAATCAGAGACTGCATGGCAAGCCTCGAATACAAAACCGTGGAAATATAGGGATGAGAAAAAGAATACGTAGTGTTAAGAAAATTTAAACTTTTGCCACCCGTTTTTGCACCCATAAAATGGACGTTAGGCCTCCAAATTTCATGTTGCAATCTGTTGCGGCCGATCCGGAGCAAAGTTGCACTTGACGTCATAAGCCAGGTGACCTCCAATCGCCCAGAGTGCCCACACGACCAATGATAGGCTCCTTAAATATACTTCTGAAGGACCCTGCATTTGAAATTCAGGTACAAGTGGGCAGAGCCTGTGCTATGCATATCCCATCCAGTTGTCTAGGTTTCAAGTGGCCTAACCGGCCATCCATAAAGGGGTCACAGGAGGCTGATCAAAAAATGGCCATAGTAACATTCAGTTTTAATTTTTGTGAGCCCGAGAGATGCAGGAATGTTCCTGCTAGGCCCACAAAACAACAGTGGTCTATTGCCAGTGCATTTGAGAATCTGCCTAGATCCAACCTGCCAGCCGGCTCTATGCAGGAGCCAGTCGATATCCCATTGAGCTACAGCTGGCCACCTTTTTGGGGAACACAGTTTGCTGGCAGTTTTTAAATGAGATAAGCCAAATTTGGCTCTGGCTCAGGCTGGCACAAAACAGCATTTACAGCATTCAGTCTGCCAACCTCACTGCCATTTTGGACTGATTGAATTTCACCCCCCATGTCTTTGCAGATTAGGAACTCTAGGGATACAGTCTCAATAAAGACAAGAAATGTCACAGTAAAGAGGGAAGACTAGCCTCGTTTTGTATCCAAACCTAAGTGCAAGATGAGCCTCCCCGAAATAGGAACAATCATCTAACAGATTCTGAAAAAAGAATTGTGCGGCACAAAAGAGCAAATCAAGCTTTTTAGCAACAGCTTTAGCAATGGAAATGTAGGAATTCCATTTGAATTCCAAAAAAGGCAGGCCAAGAAAGTTGATGGAAGATGGTCTAGAAGTAGGGCCAAAAGCTGATTGACATCTTAGCCATTTCCACATAGCAATTTGAAAACTCATGTTGGATACTTTACAACTAATGAATAGTAGGCCCATGTATCAGCAAGGGGGTCATTAAACATCCTACACATTGAGAGTTTTATGATGCTCTCAATTGACATGGGAGTGCTAAACATTGAAAAAATGAGGTCATAAATAAAAGGCTTCACTTAACTCCTCAATTCAGTGCTGAACCCGAGTGTAATAGGATGAGTTTATTTATCATCCCAACAAGTGGGACAGTTGTTGGTGGCTTGCAAATTAAATTGAATTTTGCATTTTTATTTTTGCCATAAGAACTGGAGGAGTCTTAAAAAAAAGCATTTGTGCTTGATCTTTCCCCATAATATTCCCTGAAGACAATATGTTAGAACACTACAGAGGAAGCTTTCCCTGCATCTAAGTCACTCTACACCTGACTAAAACAACCAATACAATAATGGGTACGAGGAGAGTGGAAACATTAACACTGACATTTTACTGATGCAACAAAAAATGGAAACTGAAGACTGAAGTTACCCTTGCAATACTGAAAATGAGAAAAATACCGTATGGCAACCTTCAAACACCCAATGCAGTTCCCAACAATTGCCAAAGAGCGCAAGGTTCAAGATCAACTGAGCTCCAGAATATTTGCAGCTATTCTTTAATTTGTGATTATCATTTGAAACTCCGTTCTTTTGCAATCCTCAACATAATCTAATCTAATCTAATCTAAATGTGTCACATTTCCCCAGCTCTAAAATTTAAAACCTGATGGAAAAGTCTGTTCTGCAGAGTTCAACTCCCAGCTGTTAAGGAGTTTAATGTGACTACACAGAATTGAAAATGACAGAACATTAATTTGTGTGGAAATGTCGAATAAAATGCCTGACACTCTCATTTTCTAAATTTTGTGTCCCTTTCTACAGGGTACTTCCTTGTTCTGGTTCTTTTGCTTCTTCTGTTCTGTTCCTAGGGGCCCTCCATTATCATATTTTTAAAAAGCTGTATCCAAAGTTTTTCCTTCCACTCCAAATTGTGGGAAAGTTATCAACTTTTTAATGTTAGGCACACCCACCAGGTTTAACCTGATATTTAGCAAAAGTATAGTTTGAGAGAATTTGAGATCATGTACACCACTCACTGAGAAATGGCTTGCAGATAACTTCCTTTCTACTCAGTTTATAATACTTTGTACTTTCAGTGCTTTATTGTGGGCAGAAAATGTTTTTCCTCTCCTTTCCAATTTGCTCAAATTGCCTAATTCTGTGAAGCTGCCAAAAGTCATCACTGGATTCCCTACTAGCTTTTTTTTTCAGGAAAACTATTTTTCAAGTTACCCAGAAATTATAGTAAACAATCACAATGAAAGATCAGGACTATGAAATATAATCTTTTTACAGCAAGTACTCCCCAGGGTCAGGTGTAGCATGGGTGATGGTGTGGGACAAAGGTTCCCATACAATGGCGCAGTGGTTAGCACCGCAGCCTCACAGCTCCAGCGACCCGGGTTCAATTCTGGGTACTGCCTGTGTGGAGTTTGCAAGTTCTCCCTGTGTCTGCGTGGGTTTCCTCCGGGTGCTCCGGTTTCCTCCCACATGCCAAAGACTTGCAGGTTGATAGGTTAATTGGCCGTTGTAAATTGCCCCTAGTATAGGTAGGTAGGTGGTAGGGAAATATAGGGACAGGTGGGGATGTGGTAGGAATATGGAATTAGTGTTGGATTAGTATAAATGGGTGGTTGATGGTCGGCACAGACTCAGTGGGCCGAAGGGCCTGTTTCAGTGCTGTATCTCTAAACTAAACTAAACATACTGTCTCAAAATGCCTTAAAAAGGAACAGATACTTTCCAGACCCTTATGCAAATACTTGGCCAGTTCCTAATGAGTAAACAAAAAACTTGTCTATCATAGGAAAATGGAATTAAAACTTACAAGAAATATAACCTATATAACAATTCCACAAAGTTAATAATCTGACATTTTATCTGCTTATTGTTTGCAACAACCTACATACTATTTGGCTATAATAATCGAGGATTAGAGTGGCGAGTCTAAACTCATGTAGTTCAGCAACTTCAGGATTGTAGCTCATTAATGTCAATTATCTCAATCATAAATGCAACTCTACAACTCAATTTTCTTCAATCCTTTGCAAAGATATGTCCAACAATAGAATACTTGCAAAACATTTTAACAGATTAATTTTCTGAAGTTTTATGCATCACCAACTGCAGCATGTCCCGACAGATAACAGAAGTTAGAAACTTTAAAATAAAAAAATCAAAGCAACGCAGTACATCAAGCTTTTAAACAGAAAAGCACCTTGGTAAAGCTGCATGCCATCACAATCTATAAGTAAAGAAACTTCAAGGCCAACTTGACCAATCAGAATCAAGCAACTGTTTCAGACCTCAAAGCAAAAAACATCTCTGAACTAGGATTTTGATCAATCATAATTTTTTCAAATCCTTTCAAAAAAGTTAATGTTTGGTCAGTAAAAAGTCATTGAATTCAGATGCAGAAAAAGAGGAACTTGTGAAAAATGCTAAGCAAGAAGCAGGATGAACAATCCTTGCCCATAAAAAAAAAGCATTGACTGCACTAAATATTAGAAACAGGATAAACAAGGTTATCTGCAAGCCGCTTCTCAGTGGTTGGCATACAGTAAATATTTAAACTATGCCATTACTGAATCAGATTAAACTTGAAGGGTGATGGTGAAAGCTGGTACCACAGTATCACAGCACATTAGAAGCTCCAATAGGTTATCCCAGATTTGGTTTGTGCTTGCAGGTCACCATAGCTGACTTGCCAACCTTTGCAACAAAACCATGGGCCGTGTGGTGGCAAAAAGAGAATTGGAGCACAATTCATCAAGCTACTGATAAACATCTCTCAGCTGCTGGCATTGATAGAGGCAATGAACAGCTTGCCTTGCAGCAGTTGATCTATCAGATCGGGAGACTTAAAAGGAGGAGTTAGAATAAGGAAGTCCAATCAGATTTTGAAACCAATCTTCTCACAGATAGAGGTTTCATTACATTTTTCTGTAATGAAAAATTCTAAGCAAGTTTACACCATCAATGCCTGAAGCAGAAGTACAGCATTCCTTAACTATAGCCCATTAGTTTTGTCCCAGTACCGTGGGAATAGGAAGTAAATATTATAAGCAGTGGTTTAGCCCAGAAGTGCAAAGTTGTTAATAGTCTTCTTTCCTCAATTCCAAATAACCCCTGACTATGCTATTTAGCAGCAGCACCCAGGATAATAAAACAAAAACCAATATGAAAGATTACAGTTAACATCTTCACAACATTTATGCTCAAATTTGGATTTCTGAAAAGCACTTAGTACAATTCAGAACTTGGGTTTCTTATACTACATCCCATCATGCAGGTAACAGAGAGTCATTCAATTCCAGATACCCATAGGGGACTATGCTGATGTAAATTAGAATACGGTTTATACCATATGTCAAGAACATAATAGATTGCTGCTTAATCTTTTGACCAGGATAGTTTAGACAGAAGAGTTATCGACAAGCAAAAAGCTTAAACAAGAAAGTACTTGCATAGCTGGAGTTACACATAAGAGCAAATAAAAGCAAGCAAAGTGAATACTGCTTTTACAATGAACATTTCTCAATATATAATTTGAGATTTGAAAATATATGCAGTGTTTTACTGTTCTATCACATAATTTTGCTGTTTTAAAAAAAAAAGGGGAAAGTTGTTTTCATCCTCCGGATTGATATCAGTGAAATTCATTGCTTAAATACAGTTGCACAGAAATAAGCCCAAGGATATGTGCAATAAAATTAGGAACAAAACATGAGTCAATTTGGGTAAATTTTGAACGAATCCCTTCATTGCAATATGTTTTGCAAAATCTCGTTGCTTCCACAGTAAGTTTAATGTTATAATACTGGATTGAATCCCATCAAGAAAGTCACTAAAATAACCGAAACACATGGAGAGTTAACACTGACATTTTCCTGAGTAACAGTTTTAGCCAACCATTATATTTTTAACTACAAAAATATCCTAACATTCATTATACACAATTCTCCAAAAATACTATCTGGCAGCCATATAATTGCAGTAAAGCAGGAGAGTGGAACACTATGGATAATAGGCTTTTCCACAGCCACTGTTCTATTCTGATCAGCAGGTAGGAGGTACAATTCAGTCAGTGCATGCCACCATTCTAAGATGGAGCCAGTACCCTTACTGTGATGCCTCATTTTGCCAGTCAAGACAAGAGTAGTTGGCAGTATTAGGAATCAAACTGCCAATCTCATTGGGCTTCTAGCACTATGGATACTTGCAGTTTTCAGTACATTTTCTCTGCAGCCTTATAGAATCAAATAATTCAACACTATAGAAGAGAATACCATATAACCCTGTATTCAGGAGAGGGGTTCAAATAATAGTTCTTCCAAAGAAACCATACACTATCCTAAACAGAGTCTAAAGAATCATTGGTGGCACTTACCTTTTCAAATATCCCTTTCCATGTGCTTTTGGTTACCAAATTCGAGGGCTATGGTAGAACTAACCATACATTATAGAACTCAAACATTCCAGTGCACTGACCTACAGCTGAGATTGCTGCCATTGACATGTAAAAGATGCCCGAGGAGTCCAAAATGGAGCTAAACAGACACAGCTAACTAGGACAGTGTCACTAAGCATGTCAAAGTTCTCAACAGGCCAATGTTTCTTGGTGATTTTGCCCAGATTAGATTCTTTTTATTGAATAATGCCAAATGAAGAATTCAAATTCTTCAGGGCGGCACAGTGGCGCAGTGGTTAGCACCGCAGCCTCACAGCTCCAAGGACCCGGGTTCGATTCCGGGTACTGCCTGTGTGGAGTTTGCAAGTTCTCCCTGTGTCTGCGTGGGTTTTCTCCGGGTGCTCCGGTTTCCTCCCACAAGCCAAAAGACTTGCAGGTTGATAGGTAAATTGGCCATTATAAATTGTCACTAGTATAGGTAGGTGGTAGGGAAATATAGGGACAGGTGGGGATGTTTGGTAGGAATATGGGATTAGTGTAGGATTAGTATAAAAGGGTGGTTGATGTTCGGCACAGTCTCGGTGGGCCGAAGGGCCTGTTTCAGTGCTGTATCTCTAATCTAATCAAAATCAAATTAACGGATATGGTGCTGGCATTTATGTGCCCCACATCACACACTTGTTTGGTCTTTTTATTAAGTATTAAAAGCATATTTATTATTTTAAGATTGTAACTGCATTTTATGCACAGAATATACCTTCCATATCCAATCCTGCTCACGCCTAAAGTCATGAAACTATTTCCAAAAGGGTGAGCAAATATCGATCACTAATTTGGGGAGAATTTTTATTTTGTCCCTGGATGTCACAGCATTTGCTACAGCTAAATAGAATACATAGAAAACTAGAAATGCCCACAGTGGAAGCTTTGTAAAATTAGATCAAAGATGTTTGCCCATTTATGGCTCTTATGCAAATACTACACACTACAGTCAGTTGCCAGCGTTCGCCAGAGCTGGCGGGCAGCCATAAAGGTGGGGCTAAAGTGTGGCGAGTCGAAGAGACTTAGCAGTTGGCAGGAAAAAAGAGAGGCGCAAGGAGCGAGCCAACAGTATAACAGCCCCGACAAACAAATTTTTCTGCAGCACCTGTGGAAGAGTCTGTCACTCTAGAATTGGCCTTTATAGCCACTCCAGGCGCTGCTCCACACACCACTGACCACCTCCAGGCGCTTACCCATTGTCTCTCGAGACAAGGAGGCCAAAGAAGACACACTACAGTACTTCAGCAGTGCTAAAATAATTTACAAGTTATTAAGTTTTTGTGGACTATCTATTTTAACAAATAATGCATCGATTCATTGTCTCTCGTCACAGGATCCATATTAAAGGTTTCTCAGTTCATAAATGTAAGGGAAGAGCGAAGATTCACAATGCAGGGAAACACAGCTACTTTAGTGTATGGGTAAGCAAAGTCAGAAAATGGTTTTCATACTGAATTACATTTCAAATACCATTTCCTAAAAATATAAATGACTGGAAGTTTGGGCTATTAAAAACATTAATGTTGATCTGCAATGCTTTCTTTATCTAGTCTTTCTCCCCCCCACAAAGCCAGTTGTTCACAGAATTCAGATATCCAAATATTTTAATTGGCAGTAGGCAACGCAGACAAACTCTCAAAATAGTTAACTGCTGCCTTCACTTTGAAACCGAATCTATTACCAATGTTCTTCACCAAATTTTCTCTATTATTAATCTCCCACTCCTATACACTCATAGATCTTATTTTTAACTCCTCGACCTCTCCATCCAAATAAGGGTACTTACTCTGCTGCAGCAACAGCTTGGAGTTTTGAACGCTCCCATGCAGTCATATTGAGGTCACCTTCCAAGAGGTTTAAAACAAAGATTATTAACAATGTCTGAGACACTTTTGAATGTGAGGTAAGAAATATTTCATTGGATGTTCATACCTGATAACAAATCCACAAAGTAGAGCACTACAACAGCTATAAGTGCCACTGGAAGATAAAAACAAAAACTATAGTTGGACTCTGACAAATACACCACATTGAACTAAAATGAACAAAACTTACAGGCAAATTTAGTTAAGGGATTAAGCTTTTAATAGGTGTCTGCTAAAGTTTCATTGCTGTGTAAAGAATATATCAGAGGCCATCAGAATTTATATTTCTGGTCTTTGTTTGGGTGCCAATTAACTGAAAAACATGAATACTAACATTATAGATTTTGATTCCATGTTAAAGCACTCAATGTAACTATCAGAGAATACACTAAAAAACTGACAAGTTCAAAAAGACACCATCACAGAGTGGGGTTTAAAGAAAACAATGATCTTGGTTAGAATGCTACTAGCCTCTGGGGAGGAATGCTTCCCTACCCAGACAGGGAAAGGCATTCAATTTAGGATAACACAACCCTTACATTCCTCATCACAAAATACTTTATCTCTGTTTTGTAACAAAGTAAACGCCACCATTTAACAACTATTATTCAGGGTGATGGGGTTGGAGGGGAGAATACTCTCGACACCACCCTCCAAGGGGGAAGATGACACAAGCATTCAAACAAATGCAGTAATGTCTCAATAAGAACGCTGCCCAGCTCTATTTAATTCAAACCTTGTTCAAAATGGAAACAAAGTAATCCAAACCACACATTATATTTACACCCAAGGCAGTAAATAGTGAAATAGATTATTAAGTTCCCTTTTCAACAGACCAGTGAGGCTCCACTTCACATCTTTTAATTATTTGTTTTCCAAAGAGCCCTTTCAAAAAAACATTGGTTCTATGTTATCAGCCAACATTCAACACCTTAAAGAGTGAGGACGAATGTGGCCCCAATATTTCCTTCCAAGTCACCAAAACTTGATATTTCAGTATATTTGCCAGACAGACTGCCCATGTAAAGTTTAGCTATCATTCACTCAAATCAACTGCAGCAGCCATTCAACTGGTATCTCAAATAAGAAAATAAAAAGAGCTGAAAATACATACTTACCACAAAGACAAGCACAGAAAAATACTTCGAGAAGTAGATATCCTTTGGAATCCAAAATGGCACCTGCAGCAATTGCAATCACAGCAAGACCCAAATTCTGTATAGACTGCATGCTGAAATGGAATGTTTTAACATTAAAATGGATAAAATTACATTGACAGCACAAGTTTACAAACGGCTGAATTATGCAAAGAAAAACACTCAAATTCTTCAAAGTAATGAAAAATTCAGTTTCTCAAAACATGAAACAAGAGGGAGCTCATCATGGAATATTCAAGAAGAGTGGTTAAGAAAAGATATTAGAAGTCAAACGTAGAGGTCAATATTTAACATAAAGACAACAAGCAGGAGGTCAAGTACTGCAAAATAAAGGCTACAATTTTTGTGGATGATGGCCCTGTTATTTATCAGACCTATGTTAATTATAAGGAAGAACAAACAAACTAGGATTTATATAGTGCTTTTAACAACTTTAAGTGTTGCCACTGTGGTAATGGAGGAAACACAGCAGACAATTTGCTCACACCAAGGTCCCACAAATAGTGATGAGACAATCTGTTTTAGTGATGTTAGTTGGTTTATGCCTCATTAAATCTAATAATGGGGTTATACTGCAGATACTCATTTTACACCATTACAATTTTAAGAGTGCAGTAAGCAGCAGATATTAAATGTTGGAATGATTTAAGAAAACGTCCTTCATTCACATCCTTGGCAAAGCTGATTCCTCTTTTCACTCAGTCGTGGAACATTATTGGTTTACAATCTATAATAAAACAATGATTCTTCCCAAAATTGAGCCATCACAGAATGGGACAAGCTAACCTTAAGCCAACAATCATAAGCAAGTAGATATGTAGAAGCAGAGCACATTATTTCACTTTGGGACTACAAGCCTGCAGTGGGAATGTAAAATAAATTCTTAAAGGCTGAACTTCAGGTTCTACATCCCTCTTCAGGTCCAGCCAGTCCATGTCCTTTTCCAACACGCGGATGCACAATCAATTTTTTCCTGACATATCCAATCCACTTTTCATCTTGTCTCTTAAGTTTTCCCTCCCAAAATTATTTTAGGAACATCTGCCAAACCTTTTTGAACCTATGTTCTAGATTTCTAGTTTTCTAAATCAGTATGTCCAAGAACCAACTAGGAAACAGGCTATTTTGGGCCTAGTACTGTATAATGAGGAAAGATTAATTAATAACCTCATAGTATGGGGGCTTCTAGGGAAGAGAGCCCATAACATGATGGAATTTTCTATTGCATTTGAAAGTGACTTACTTAGTTACATCTGAAACTAAGGTCGTAAATCTGAATGAAGTAAACTATGTAGGTATGAGGGGCAGGTTGGCTAAGGTGGACTCGGAAACTACATTGAATGACAGTAGACAAGCAATGGCTAGCATTTAAATAATGCTAACAACGAATATACATTCGTTAAGGCACAAAAACCCCACAAATAAAGTGGTCAAACCATGGCTAACAAGAGGAGTTTAATCTAGTATTAGATCAAAGGAAGAGGCTTAATAAATGTTTCCAAAAAGAGTAGTAAACCTGAGATTTTTAGAATTCAGCAAAGGAGGACTAAGACATTTTTTTTTTTTAAAGAGATACAGCACTGAAACAGTCCCTTCGGCCCACCGAGTTTGTACTGACCATCAACCACCCATTTATACCAATCCTGCACTAATTCCATATTCCTACCACATCCCCACCTGTCCCTATATTTCCCTACCACCTACCTATACTAGGGGCAATTTATAAGGGCCAATTTACCTATCAACCTGCAAGTCTTTTGGCATGTGGGAGGAAACCGGAGCACCAGGAGGAAACCCATGCAGACACAGGGAGAACTTGCAAACTCCACACAGGCAGTACCCAGAATTGAACCCGGGTCGCTGGAGCTGTGAGGCTGCGGTGCTAACCACTGCGCCACTGTGCCGCCCCAAATTAAGAGAAAGAATATGAGAATAGACAAGAGACATGAAAAACAGATTGTAAACATTCATATAGGTATATAAATAGGAACAGATTAGTGCAAGTTAACTTGGGTTCCATAGAGGCAGAGACAAGTGAAATTATAATGGCGAATAAGGAAATGGCAGGGACATTAAACACATACTTTGTATCTCTTCACAGTAAAAGACAAAGAAAAATCCTGGAAATAATGGGGAGCCAAGGGTCTCGCGAGAATGAGGAACTTAAAGAAACCAGTATAAGTAATGAAATAGTACTGGAGAAATTAATGGACTAAGTGGTGACAAATCTCCAGCATCTGACACCTGCATCCTAAGATTTTAAAAGAGGTAGCTGCAGAAACAGTGGATGCCTTGTTTTTGATCTTCCAGAATTCCTTAGGTTCTACAACAGTTCCTAAGGATTGGAAGGTAGATAACATAACCCCGCTACTGAAGGAAGGAGGAAGATAGAAAGCGGGGAGCTACAGGCCAGTTAGCCCATCAGTAGTAGGCAAAATATTATTAGGGACATGATAACAGGACACTTAGAAAAATCATATGGTTAAGCAGAGTCAACACTGATTAATGAAAGGGAAATAGTGTTTAACAAGTCTGTTAAGATTTTTTTTGAGGGTGTATCTAGTAAGATGGATAAGGGGGGAAACCAATGGATGTAATGTATTTGGATTTTCAAAAAGCCTTTAATAAGGTGCCACACAAAAGTTTACTGTACAAAATTAGGACTCATGGGATTCAACCATTCGGTCCCTTTCCTGCATTTGGCAACTCAGTTAGGTGTTGTGCGCACCAACAGTTCTCCTGTATCTCAACCAGGTAGAAAACAAGTGCAAGTTCATTTTTTTTTAAACTATGAAGCAGAATTTCTTCATTTGAGGATAGACAGAGTTTCTAACTCGACCTCAACTTAAATAAAAAGGCCATAGGTACCACTTTTCCAAACATTAAGTACACTTTGAAATATTATTTCCCTCCACTGTAACTAAACTCTATGCTGCAAGCTTACTTTAAACTTACAAATATCTGCAGTCAGATTGAAGTAATTTCGGAGTATTACTTACAAGCCATAAGCTGTTCCCAGCTGGTGTTCAGGAACAATAAAGGCCACCATTGGCCACAATGCGCAGGCAAGCAAAGAATAGGATATTCCCAACAGACACTGAAATTAAAAATACATTTTTTTAAAAATCTGTACTTGAACACAAAACCTTTAAAAAAAAAATTAGCCTCAAAATGATACAATAGTGGGACTTTTCTAGTCTGCTCAAGTGAGATATGCTTAACGAGATGGCAACTATGTAAAGTTAAGCAAAGTGTAAGTCAATGGATAAAAGTATCATGCACAGATCTATCTCCCTGCCTGAAAATCTAGACAAAAATCAGAAGCTTTAAAGTTTCAACTGTATACTGATGACAGTGAATTCTCTTGCCACACTACCACCCTGCCTTCAAATAACATTGTATGATCAATACTCCTGATTTCCACAACACATCATACTTTTGTCATTATAATCACAGCTTCAAAGCCCTCAGGCATCAAAACAAATTTCAACAGATTTCTTATCGAACAAGTTTGGGGAGGGAGGTGGGGGAGAAGAGAGGGCTAAATTCTGTAAAACCTTTGTATTGGGCATGATATAAAAGCAAATTGGGTAGAAAATGGACTAGTACATCGTTGGGAATTGGGTTAGAACCCAGCTCAGACTGATGAAATAGAAGCATCCATTCACTACCAACTTTGAGTTTTATGTGAAATGAGCTTGAGCACTCACAACCTAGTTCCTATTGAATGACAGCTGAAGTCATATTGCGTTTGATCCCAACTTACTACTCTTTTAACCTCCTTTCCCTCCCCTTGTGCAAAAAAGTCTACATGGACAAACAACAATTAAAGTCTCCTTAACCTATTCATATTCAAAGTTTTGTTACCATGGCAATCCAGGGGTTCCAGAAGGTGAATGCCAACATCATATGAGCAGCCAATGTGATCAGCACAGCACACATAACCCAAAATATATTCTTTCCTACTTTATCCACCAGAAATCCCAGAACAGGTGAAGCTGGAGCAGAGATAATGTACACAATACTAGAAAGAAAAACAACCACGAGACAAATATTCAATGTCATATAAGCATTCAAATGGTTTCTAAGTGCAAGCTAAGTGAAATATTTGTTTGCTTTCAGAGATTCTACCAAGTTTCGTTCTGAACACAGTTCTCCAAACTCTTGCCAATTTTTAAAGCAGCTCAGCTGTGCAGCGCACAGCAACACTACCAGATACATGCATCAAGAATTCATCTGCATTTTAAAGGAAATTTCTAAACAAATAGTTTTTAAAAAGTAGCAATTTAAAATGAAGTTTGGCATCAGAATGAGCAAAATCAACGTGTTACCTGCAGAGTAATAGGACACATACTCCCACCTTAATCGCCTGCACTGTTTCCAAACATTACAGGAAGAATAGAAGCCAAAACATTTTCTGAGAGATACAGAATAAACCAAAAGGAAGTTTTATCATCTGTATTCATGTATTTTCAAGGATGGAATTTCAGAGTAATATTGACAATGGCCTAGAAGCAGGTTGCCCATGTAACATATGAGCAGCCAATGTTATCAGCACAGCAAGCATAACCCAAAATATATGCTTTTCTACTTTATCCACCAGGCATCTCAGATAGGCGAAGCTGGAACAGAGAGAATGTACACAATAGAAAGTGTGTGGAAGTGGAAAGTCTCAAACATAGTAAAGTTGAAAGCTAGATCACAGTTGCTTTGGGCAGGATGTAGGAAAAGTGGGAAACTTAAATAGATGTACAAGAGCATAGATTTCTGGGTTTCTTAAAAGTATGTTTCCAAGGATTCTTCCTCATCCTCTGTGCCCCCATTACATGTGGCGACTGAATAAATGAAGGAAGGAGATTTCTGAATGTAGGGCTACCAAATTGATCAGAATGCAGTAGCAAATGGCTCAAAATATTTAGAGGATTGTTCCAGTAAGGAAAGTAACCATTTTTGAATAGGGCTGGCTCACTTAAGAGAATTTTGGTTAACGTGCATTAATCTTTAATTTGCTGAAACAAAAATGTGTTGTAAAAATCAATTTCAAATAAACAGAATACAAAACAAAATTAGGATTTAGTAATTCCAAGTGCAGGACTTTTACAATTATCGAATTTTGTTTCTTTAAACTGGCATCAAACTTTTGTTGAAGTAGTTTATTATTAACTCAACAGCTCTAGAATAAATCAAGATTCATTAGGTCCATTTGCTGGCTATAAATGAATTACCTGTTGATTAAACTGGCTTGTTTCAGAGAAAAGTTGAATTTTTCAATGAAGAATACTCTGTATGAATACATAAAAACACTTGGTCAAACACATAGTTCAATCAATATCAACATGGTGTAGATGCATAGAAACTGAACTCGAATGGATACTTTCCAAGTTTTATACAGATGACCAACATAGCTTAATGCAGGGTTTTAATTTTTCTCCGGGTAGAGTGCAAAGTTGGGACGGGGAAGAAAGTTGTGCAAATCCTATAAATCTGGTTGACAAGAGTAAAATTGTTTTTGATTTATGGACCCAGTGTGCAAATTTTGTCCAGAGGAAAAAACGTTTTACATCAGAACGTAAAGAATAAAGTAACAAGAATTTAGAAAATATCAATACAATTCTCTACAGATATTATTGCATGGATCAGTCTTCAAGTGTAGCATAATGTCCTGGTCAAACCATGTTCACGTGGTGCCAGAACACACAGGATGAGCATGTTACATGTCATTCTAATGGATGTTATTTGTAGCTTGGAATGAGGCACTGTCAGGTTATTAAAACAATATATGAACTGCTTTTTATCTGCACAATTTAACACCACAAAGATGTAGCACATGGCCTTGGTGTGCAGTTTCTCTGATTCCAGCTCGATGCAATAGTAGGAATTTCTAAGCAGGCCCATCCTAGATACCTTCCTCAGTTGTGTGCAAAATATAGCTTCTGATTGCTGCAACATATTGTATTTAACTCAGCTCAAATTGTCCTAAATAAACCAATTAGCATTAAACCAATAATCACCAGTCACGATGAAAATCATTTAACTCCTGTGCTGTTAAGGAGCAAGAAGAAAAATTAGGTCACTTTTCTATTTCCACACATGCAAGGATATAGGGTTATAAAGATATTCATAGCAAACAAGCACTGGCTTTGAAAGTCATAATGGCACAGCATTGATTAACTATGCTAAACCGGCCAGTGTCTCATCTTCAGACAGAAACCCTCAATAGTCTTCAGTAACATACCACCACTTGGTACAGCTTCAAGATTTCAATTTGGGCAATTTTCCTAAACAGCACTGTTATGCTGCTGTTAGAAAGTCTACAGTCTAAAGGATTAAAGCATCACCTTTTGACAGGTAGCAGATAGGTTAACAAATTCTCTGTTTCCGCTGCAATAATCTGGTCATCACCGAACTGATTCTGGCAAATCTATGCCTTTGGCAAGTTATCCAGAATTATTTATTTATTTTTTTAACATTGTGGTGCAATAGGAGTCACCATCTTTCACTTTGCTGGCTAATCTTTAATCTCCTTCCCTGTTACACAAGGTTTTCTTGTTTCCATCAGAACTGATTTCTCACAACCTGCATCTTGAGGTAATTTGCTCAAACCTTTGTCATGAACTATTAAATAAATGCAACTTGTTGAAAGCTCCCACTTTTCAGATTGTCCTTCATTTAAAAAGGTTTTGATCTCTCCAATCAGATCTCTGTAGCACAGCAGCTTCATTCTTTTGGCCTGGCTTCACAAACAAATCAACTCTCCTTTTCTCTATCAATCATACTACAAAACTGGGGTAGAGCTGACTCCTACTCCAAAAGGAATGTGGCACAACTCACGTTGCAACAGAATCTGATTTTAATTCCACATCTTCAACCCTGTGGTTGTAAATTGTGGTGTTCTGAGTTCCAGCTCCAAGCTCAATTCCTAGGTTTCATACAACAGCGCCTCTGATATGCCTTCCTTTTTCCTCAACCGAGGAGTACCGCCCCCCCCAACCCACCCCACCCCCCATTGTGGTTGACAGGGCCTTCAACTGTGTCCGGCCCATTTCCTGCACTTCTGCCCTCAAGCCTTCCCCTCCCTCCCAGAACCGCGACAGGGTTTCCCTTGACCTCATTTTCTACCCCACCAGCCTCCACATCCAGACGATCAGCCTCCGCCATCTCCAGCGTGATGCCACCACCAAACACATCTTCCCCTCCCTCCCCGTCAGCATTCCGAAGGGATCGTTCCCTCCGCCATACCCTGGCCCACTCCTCCATTGCACCTGACACCTCGTCCCCTTCCCATGCAACTGCAGGAGGTGTAATACCTGCCCTTTTATCTCCTCACTATCCAAGGCCCCAAACACTTTCAGGTGAAGCAGCAATTTACTTGTACTTCTTTCAATTTAGTGAACTGTATTCACTGCTCACAATGCAGTCTCCTCTACATTGTGGACACCAAAATCAGATTGGGCGACCACTTTGCTGTCCACCTCTGCTCAGTTCGAAAGCATGACCCTGAGCTTCCGGTTGCTTGCCATTTCAACACTCCCCCCTGCTCTCATGCCAGTCTTTGGCCTGCTCCAGTGTTTCAGTGAACATCAACGCAAGCTCGACGAGCAGCACCTAATCTTTTGATTAGGCATGCTACAGATTTGCAGACTGAACACTGAGCTCAATAACTTCACAGCATGACTGGCCTTTTAATATTTTATTTTTTAACCATGTGCCTGCTTTTCATGTAGTCGCGGCTCATTATTCCGCTATTAACAGTCTCTCTGGAGTAATGTTTTGTCTTTCACCACAAGCTTTAACACGCACTTTGCCTTTGTCCCAGAACAGTTTTGTTTTTTTCATCGCCCTCTGCCCTATCAAACACCTTCTCCTTTGTTCTCTCCCCCACCACCCTCCCTTTCACTTGCTTAAAACCCAATTCTTTTCTAACCTTTACCAGTTCTGATGAAAGGAAACAGACCTGAAACGTTAACTGTTTCTCTCTCCACAGATGCTGCCAGACATGCTGAGTTTTTCCAGCACTTTTTGTTTTTATCCCAGATTTCATCTTGGAGTCTAAACTGACACTAGAATGCTGCAATGTTCGGAGTAACAGCTTTAACATCTCATCTGAAGATATGCCCAGTCTGACTCAGTGATATTGTTTGAGAGAGAGGAGCTCCCTTCATTTTCTGACCAATTTTCCCCTTTCATTAACCATCATTCATCTGATTCCTGCTTATGGAAACATGCCATACACAAAGTCGCTGACACTTCTGACGATACAATAGTAACTGCTCTTGAAAGTAATTTGTGCATGAAGTGCTTTGAAATAGTTTTGAGAGAAATGTCGAAACATTGTGGGGCAGATCATGCTTAAAAATAAAAGCGCGGTAACACATTATTAATGTGCAAATCAGCCAGAAAATTGAGAGGATCGAGACATGTTGTAACCTGCAGGTTGATTTATGGTGCTCCACAGTTTGCTTCAAATGGCATTGCACCCTTAGCCACCCTGTTATTTTCAAGAACTTGCCAGATTTGCACATTAATTGCCCATATAACTCACCACAAAGTTAAATCTGGTAATTAACAGCGCGTGCGCCTTTTTAAGGATGAGAGAATTACTAATGTAGCAAATCAACACTCTGGCTCAAAAACTGAACAATTTAAATTGCAGAGTTTCATTCCTTCAGGTGGTAAATTTTTAAGATATTGAAAAAGGCAATTTTTCTTATTTTGCCCTTTGGCTCTTTTCTCTCTCCCCTCAATCTAATCTTTCTTTCTTTCCCTCTCTATTTTGCCTTATGTACCTTATTTAACTCTAATTCACCCTCCTTCTCGGTCATTCCTCAGTTTCTTTCTCAATCTTTAAACTTCATTGGATAAGGAGATATATTCTTGCTTCCACCATTCACCTAAGTCCCAGATGCCATTATCCTCACCATGCTATAATCTCACACTTCCAGAAAGTTATGGCACAAAAAAATCTTTGAACTGAAGGGTGCAAAAAACATCTAGCACATGCATGCCACAAGATGCTCCACTTCAGCAAGGTACGGTCCTGTGTAAAATATTTTTTCTTTCTGTTGAGTACCCTCATTTTGTCTCATGGCTTACCTTTTGGGATTGAAATTGAGATTTCCTCTTCCCTGGCCACTACAATGATAACTATTTGAAGGCATCTTTCCTCTTCAGCCGAACTTAACAAAAGGCTTATTTAAAACCATTGCTGTGATGTTTTTTGAAACTTGAGCATTAATCACTTTTATCCAGTCAGTCCTACTTCTTTCGTGACCGTGTTGGGTATTTATTCTTCTAGAGAAGAACGCTGGGTTGCTTTTAGTGCAGTTAAAACTGCCAAATGTCCACCCCAAGTTATTGCTCCTTTTTTATACCATGGAACTTAACTTGTCAGAGATCTTCCAGCTCCATTTCAATTACTGCAAATCATCATAATTTCTATCCCTCCTGTATTACTTCAATAATTCTACTTGCAAGATACTGCAAATTACATCAAGACATCATGATCCTTCAAGCTTATGCTCTCTAACTTCATTTAAAATTTGATATGCCTCTACCGGACATCTTCAACATAATGTACAACAGCTTCTGAGCTACTTGTACTTAGTCTGTCTAATGCCACATTAACACCATTAAATGAATCCCAGTGCTGCTAGCCCCGTAAATTCAAACAAACTAACAGATTATACTTAAGGTTGAACAAAATAAGTGCACTCACTTTCCAAGTCCAATAAATGGGAAAATAGCCACATAATAGCAGACGCAGACAATGAATATCAGCCAGAGGGATAATGGGAAATCTTTCACATCTTTCAGTTTAACAACGTCACCTAGAAAGAATTTTTTTTAAATCAAATATTAAAAAGCAATTTACCATGTCAATTTAAAAAATGCAGTTAACTTGCTGTCCATCGGTTGAAAGCTCAGAATTGTTGACTGTATATTGATCAGAATGTCAAATTTGTTTAAAGGCCAATTTTTCAAGCTTATCTACAACTTGTTGCACAATTATTTACTTGATACTGTTGCCTCTTAAATAGAGGACTAGCTCTCCCCCTATATGACTAATCTATAGTAAAATTGTAGGAAGCTATTACATTGTCAACTGATATTAAAGCATCATTAAGACACTTGTTTTTGATCAAGTAAGGGAAACGTCAAGATTCTGAGAGAATACTGGTAGCAGAAGGCATTTGGAAAATCTAGGTACTGGATTCTAAATGTGTGTTAACCAAAGAGCACCAAAAATTGCAATCAATGTAGCTTCCATACTGTATAAAATTGGGATCATTCATTAAAACAGAAAGCCTCTAATATAGGATATCCAGCCATTTTCATATTCAGATAACACTAACACATTAAAAATAAGTTAATACAATTACCAGATATCCCAGTGTGACATGTCGCAGTTTCAGTTTGCACTCCTCCACTACAACCCTATTGATTATGCTGCTTTTTCAAAGCTAGTAGCTGTGAACAGCAGCCCAATGACAAAAGGAACTTCAAGTCTGAAGGAAATAAGTGAGGGAAAGTGCCCGGCAGAGGCACTAGTTCTACTGTATAAAAACTTATGTATTTGGGTAAACAGTTACAAAAATATAAACTACGCCAAGTTTGAACTTGGCTTGTGATCACAACAGCAACTTTTATAAAAGAATCCCAATGTTATTTCGGACTGAAACAAATCAGAATGTGAGTACAAAGATATCAGTGCATTTTCCAGCACATATTGTTACAACCGAAGCAGGAGGAGTGCAGTTAATTCAGTCCCACTCCTCCACAGGTCACAGCATATCAATAAATTTTCCCTCCTACTGAAAAAACAGCCAATTACATACTCTATTTGCTCCCAGAATAAAACACACCAACCAGGTTTCTTTAATCAAAAACAAAATTAACTATTTATTAACACAAAGTCTTAACCAATAATGAAGTAAATCTATATACAAAAAGATTTTAAACTCCTTATTCTCCCTAGCCCTCACGCACACACATACATCCAAAAACCAGTTAACAGGGAAAAGAAGGATTTTTGGTTTGCAGCTGTTTCATAGGAATAAAAGGAATAAAATAATTTAGTTTGTCTGGTAGGAAGTTCTTCGGTTTGAATAGTTGGATGCCACTTGAAGTCTTTCCAGGCGAGGTTGATGAACAGTCTGTGATGGGTAGGAGGTCGTGGCAATTCAGCTGCAGCAGGCTTCACATAAGGTCTTCCATCAGGGGTGTAGCAACTGGCCTGCTTAGGTCTTACAGCAGGATAGCAGTCGTAGATTTCTTCAGATTTCAGGGTTTCTTAAAACACAGGAGGCAACAGAAGCCACACGATGCAGGGATCCCTCAGAGACAGGAGACAATAGGAATCTGCCACCTTTGAAATACAGGGTTCCTTTAGACAGAGAGGTAACACTTTTTCTAGGTCTTCTTCTCTTATCGCCAAGCAGGTCAAAACCAAATTTCAAACGCCTGCTCTTTGCCCAACTCTTTTTTTTTTATAAAAGGTCCAAAGTTAAACCAAAACCTTCCTAAACAGGTCACATGTCCAGTCATAGAGTCTTTTGTCCCTCAAAGAGTAGCTCCGAGGTCAAATCCCTTTCTGGTTTCCTTGAAATGTCCTTGCTCACAAATTCAGCTTTTTGCAGGTATCTCAATGTCCACTGAAAAATCCTTTTTCAGTTTTTAAAAACACAGAGAAATCTAAGTTTTTAATACAAAACAAAGCCTGTAACAATATCAAAACTGATAAAATCCCAGGAATATATCTGATAGAAAACCTGATGAACACAAGTGTTTGCTTAATATTTGAAAATGTTTTTTTTTTGTCGAGGCAGGTTATGGAATATATAATTTCTGGAATACTTGTAAAAGAAATGCTGACAATAAGGAGAAGGAAGTTCTCCAATATTCATGAGAAACCTAAAAAAAAAGCAACTATCTTGGTACATCACTTAAAAGTGCGAACAAAACACATACAAATGACCGGATATATGATCTAACTTCATGACTCTTAAAAGAGCAAAAGATGATAAGAGGACAGAAAGGGATTTAGATTATTATGGAATAAAGATTCTAAGAAAGGATAAATAATGGTTGCAAGTGAGAACCAAGTTACAATCTGCCCTTATTTTGGCAATGTGATCCTTGGAGAGGTATGTTTATGTTCTGCAGCTTCTCCATTTCACAAAATTCTGTCAGTTCAACATAGGCATTAATGTCTAGCCCAAAAAGACAACTTTTGTTCATAGAACAACAATATTGTTTTTCTTAAGCCATCAAGGTTAAGTGGCCAGAGAAAGTTACAAACTGTCAAATCATCGATGCCATATTGAAGGAACATCTATGATGGAAAATGGCAGATAATTAGAAGTCACCATATTTTGGTTTCACAGAAGGGGTACAGCAGGAAACGAAGATAAAGAACAAAAAAAAAAATTCACTAAAAAACATGAAATACAAAAGAAATGGGTTGTGGAATAAAGTAATATCTCATTAAAGAATGCATTCAAAGCCAAGGTAAAAATTCTGGATACTGCAAATGCTACAGCACACCACTACTGACCATCCTGAGAACTGGAAGTTTGGGCTTGAGATCAAGACCAATATAAAATGCAACCTGAACCACAGCAAGTTTCAATTTACAAGATAAAATATAATTAAAATTCACAAGTTCAAAACTAGCAATGATAATGTTTCCTCTGCAAAAACTTCAAAACATAGAAAAGCCTACTAAGTAGCTGCGGCAGATTACAGCAGGATAAGTTGATTTGTGAATCTTAGCAAATTTTCTGATATGACACCATATGAATTTTTTTTTTTTTTAATTCATTCATGGGATGTGGGCATTGCTGGCCAGACCAGCATTTATTGCCCATCCCTAATTGCCCTTGAGAAGGTAGTGGTAGGCTGCCTTCTTGAACTGCTGCAGTCCATGTGGGGTAGGTACACCCACAGTGCTGTTAGGAAGGGAGTTCCAGGATTTTGACCCAGCGACAGTGAAGGAACGGCGATATAGTTCCAAGTCAGGATGGTGTGTGACTTGGAGGGGAACTTGCAGGTGATGGCGTCCCCTTGCATTTGCTGCCCTTGTCCTTCTAGTTGTTAGAGGTCATGGGTTTGAAGGTGCTATCTAAGGAGCCTTGGTGCATTGCTGCAGTGCATCTTGTAGATGGCACACACTGCTGCCACTGTGCGTCGGTGGTGGAGGGAGTGAAAGTTTGTAGATGGGGTGCCAATCAAGCGGCCTGCTTTGTCCTGGATGGTGTCGAGCTTCTTGAGTGTTGTTGGAGTTGCACCCATCCAGGCAAGTGGAGAGTATTCCATCACACTCCTGACTTGTGCCTTGTAGATGGTGGACAAGCTTTGGGGAGTCAGGAGGTGAGTTACTCGCTGCAGGATTCCTAGCCTCTGACCTGCTCTTGTAGCCACGGTATTTATATGGCTACTTCAGTTCAGTTTCTGGTCAATGGTAGCCCCTAGGATGTTGACAGTGGGGGATACAGCAATGGTAATGCCACTGAATGTCAAGGGGAGATGGTTAGATTTCCTCTTGTTGGAAATGGTCATTGCCTGGCACTTGTGTGGCGTGAATGTTACTTGCCACTTATCAGCCCAAGCCTGGATATTGTCCAGGTCTTGCTGCATTTCTACACAGACTGCTTCAGTATCTGAGGAGTCACGAATGGGGCTGAACATTGTGCAATCATCAGCAAACATCCCCACTTCTGTCCTTATGATTGAAGGAAGGTCATTGATGAAGCAGCTGAAGATGGTTGGGTCTAGGACACTACCCTGAGGAACTCCTGCAGTGATGTCCTGGAGACTGGATGATTGACCTTCAACAACTACAACCATCTTCCTCTGTGCTAGGTTTGACTCCAGCCAGCGGAGGGTTCCCCCCTGATTCCCACTGACCTCAGTTTTGCTAGGCCTCCTTGATGCCATACTCGGTCAAATGCTGCCTTGATGTCAAGGGCAGTCACTCTCACCTCACCTCTTGAGTTCAGCTCTTTTGTCCATGTTTGAACCAAGGCTGTAATGAGGTGAGGAGCGGAGCGGCCCTGGTGGAACCCAAACTGAGCGTCACTGAGTAGGTTATTGCTAAGCAAGTGCCGCTTGATGGCACTGTTGATGACACCTTCCATCACTTTACTGATGATTGAGAGAACGCTGATGGGGTGGTAATTGGCCAGGTTGGACTTGTCCTGCTTTTTGTGTACAGGACATACCTGGGCAATTTTCCACATTGCAGGGTAGATGCCAGTGTTGTAGCTGTACTGGAACAGCTTGGCTAGGGGCGCAGCAAGTTCTGGAGCACAGGTCGTCAGTACTATTGCCGGAATATTGTCAGGGCCCATAGCCTTTGCAGTATCCAGTGCCTTCAGTCGTTTCTTGATATCACATGGAGTGAATCGAATTGGCTGAAGTCTGGCATCTGTGATGCTGGGGACTTCAGGAGGAGGCAGAGATGGATCAACAACTCGGCACTTCTGGCTGAAGGTTGTTGCAAATGCTTCAGCCTTATCTTTCGCACTGATGTGCTGGGCTCCCCCATCATTGAGGATGGGGATATTTGTGGAGCCACCTCCTCCAGTTAGTTGTGTAATTGTCCACCACCATTCACGGCTGGATGTAGCAGGACTGCAGAGCTTAGATCCGATCCGTTGGTTATGGGATCGCTTAGCTCTATCTATCGCATGCTGCTTACGCAGTTTGGCACACATTGTCCTGTGTTGGAGACTCACCGGGTTGACGCCTCATTTTGAGGTATGCCTGGTGCTGCTCCTGGCATGCCCTCCTGCACTCTTCATTGAATCAGGGTTGGTCTCCTGGCTTGATGGTATTGGTAGAGTGGGGGATATGCCAGGCCATGAGGTTACAGATTGTGGTTGAGTACAATTCTGCTGCTGCTGCTGATGGCCCACAGCGCCTCATGGATGCCCAGTTTTGCATTGCTAGATCTGTTCGAAATCTATCCCATTTAGCACAGTGATAATGCCACACAACACGATGGACGGAATCCTCAATGTGAAGGCAGGACTTCGTCTCACAACGACTGTGCGGTGGTCACTCCTACCAATACAGTCATGGACAGAAGCATCTGCGGCAGGCAGATTGGTGAGGACGAGCTCAAGTATGTTTTCCCCTCTTGTTGGTTGCCTCACCACCTGCCACAGACCCAGTCTAGCAGATATGTCCTTTAGGACTCGGCCAGCTTGGTCAGTAGTAGTGTTACCGAGCCACTCTTGGTGATGGACATTGAAGTCCCCCACCCAGAGTACATTCTGTGCCTTCGCCACCCTCAGTGCTTCCTCCAAGTGCTGTGCAACATGGAGGAATACTGACTCATCAGCTGAGGGAGTGTGGTAGGTGGTAATCAGCAGGAGGTTTCCTTGTCCATGTTTGATCTGATGCCATGAGACTTCATCGGGTCCGGAGTCGATGTTGAGGACTCCCAGGGCAACTCCCTCCCTACTGTATAGCACTGTGCTGCCTCCTCTGGTGGGTCTGTCCTGCTGGTGGGACAGGACATACCCGGGGATGATGATGACAGTGTCTGGGACATTGTCTGTAAGGTATGATTCCATGAGTATGACTGTGTCAGGCTGTTGCTTGACTAGTCTGTGGGACAGCTCTCCCAACTTTGGCACAAGCCCCCAGATGTTAGTAAGGAGGACTCTGCAGGGTCGACAGGGCTGGGTTTGCCGTTGTCGTTTCCGGTGCCTAGGTCGATGCCGGGTGGTCCGTCCGGTTTTATTCCTGTTTATAGACTTTGTAACGGTTAGATACAACTGAGTGGCTTGCTAGGCCATTTCAGAGGGCATGTAAGAGTAAACCACATTGAATCCCCAATCTCAGACTGCAGCAACATTCTGCAGCAGAATGACATTTTATTCACAGAGCACTAAGTATTGTGTGAAAGCACAGAGCATTTGCTAAACAAAATTAGCAGACAAAACAAAGGCAAGCATCAAATAGGATCAGAATGCAAAATAATGTTTAAAAAGACAAAGTTAATGGCACTCTAACTGAATGCATGCAGCATTTGCAACAAGGGAGATGATTTGAAGGCACAAATATAGGTAAATGGGTATTGTTACGACCAATTGAGAAAGAGGTCTTGGGGTTCCTTTCAGCATTCACTTGGTCTTACTGAGAGATTTTTTTTTTTAAAAACAGTTTTTAGCTCCCCCTTGGTGAATCCTTGTTCACTGCTTTCCAATTATAAGGCAAAGAAACCAGCACAAACAGGCTTTCTTCAGTTTAAAGAAAAAAAGTTGAAATTTATTAAACTTAAACTCTAATTTGGTTAATGCCTATGGATACACGACGCGCCCACGCTAGCATGCATACGTGATACACACATGCAAATAGAGACAGAAAAGAGCAGAAAAATAAAGTGGAAAAGTTTGAGGCAATATGAGGAGTTTTTGTTACAGTTCTTCGAGCTCACTGTAGAGTCCTTGAATGTTGGTCGATCTTGCTTTTTCTTAGGGCCCAGTATTCTTCTTAAACCTTGTTCGCTGTCGGAGACTTTTCTCTCTTGGGGTTCATGTGCCTTCAGTGGATTCAGAGGCTTGTGAGAAAGAGATGGGAGCAGACAGGAAAGATCTTCTCAGTCCAGGAGCAAAGAGACACTCTCTCAGTTTAAACTGTTTTCTGGATTGTACAAACACCAGGTTGCCAAGCAGGTTAGTCATGTGACTAACTGATCGGACCATGTCTAGGCTTACATCATAGCAGTCTCTGGAATGCTCCTCTTATGCACAATATCTGGTGATCAAGGTCCATTGCAGGTTGAATGCATCAGGGAATGGTCCTTTGTCCTTCCAATCACCTTCTGTTAATATGCAAATGTCTTTTCCAGCCACGGCTGATCTGTTTAACAAGTCCTTTCTTCACTCCAGTAACAGCTTGAAATCAATGTTCATGACAAAACGAATGTGCCACATTCTTGGCATGTGGGGGCCTAACATGACAGTATGATATAACTGCCATTGAGACTTGGGTGACCAAGACTGGGAACTGAATATTCAAGGATATTTGACATTTAGGAAGGATAAACAAAAGGAAAAAGGAGGTGGGGTAGCGCCCTTAATAAGGGAAGAGATCTGTACGTTAGAGAGAGAGGATATTGGATCAAAGGATAAAGATGTAGAATCAAGTTGGGTGGAGTTCAGAAATAGCAAGGGACAGCAAACATTGGTGGGAGTTGTTTCAAGGCCAACAAACAGTAGTGGTAATGTTAGGCATGGTATAAATCAGGAAATTAGAGGTGCATATAACATGTGTAATACAATAATAATGGGCGTATTCAATTTACATATAGATTGGGTAAATCTAATCAGTACTAATACTGTGGAGGATGAATTCCTGGACTGTATACGAGATGTTTTCTCGAGCAATATGTTGAGGAACCAACTAGGGATCAGGCTAGTTTAGATTATGTAATGAGAAAGGGCTAATTAATAACCTAGCTGTAAAGGAGCCTTTGGGAAATAGTGACCATAATAGGATAGAATTTTGCATTAGGTTTGAAAGTGATGTAGCTCATTCTGAAACTAGAGTCTTAAATCTGAACAAAGAAAATTACGAAGGTATAAGGGGCAAATTGGCTATGGTGGTTTGGGAAATACACAAAGATTTGACAGTAGACAGGCAATGACTAGTATTTCAAGTAGTATTACATAGTCTGCAATATACATCCCCCTAAGACACAAAAACCCAACAGGAAAGAGGAATCAACCGTGGCTAACAAAAGAAATTGAAGATTGCATTAGGTCAAAGGAAGTGGCTTATAAAGTTGACAGAAAAAGTGGTAAGCCCGAGGATTGGGAGCAATTTAGAATCCAAGAATTCCCAAGAAACTGATAAAGAAAGGGAAGAGAGAATATAAATGCAAACTAGAGAGAAACAAAAGTGGACTGTAAAAGCTTCTTTGGGTATGTGAAGAGGAAAGGATTAACAATGACAAATCTGGGTCCATTACAGGCAGAGACAGGAGAATTATACTGGAGAATAGGGAAATGGCAGAGAAACACAACAATTACTTTGTGTCTGTCTTCAGGGAGGAAGATACAGAAATACTAAGGAGCCAAAGGACTTGTGAAAATGAAGAACTGGAAGAAATTAGTATTAATAAAGAGGTAGGACTCAAAAAATTAACTGGATTGAAGGTTGATAAATCCCCTGGACCAGATGAGCTTGATCCCAGAGTGTTGAAGGAGGTGACTACAAAGATAGTGGATGCATTGGTTATCTTTCAAAATTCTATAGATTCTGGAAAGGTTCCTGAAGACTGGAACGTAGCAAATGTAACCGCACTATTTAAGAAAGCAGGGAGAGAGAGAATGGGGAACTACATAATAAAAGCAAAATACTGCAGATGCTGGAAATCTGAAATAAAAACAAGAAATGCTGGAAGTACTCAGCAGGTCTGGCAGCATCTGTGGAGAGAGAAGTAGAGTTGACATTTCAGGTCAGTGACCTTTCATCAGAACTGGCAAATGTTAGAAATGTAATAGGTTTTAAGCAAATAAAGCAGGGGTGGGGCAAAAGATAACAAAAGGAAAAGTGTTGATAGGACAGGGTCACAGAGAATAACTGACAAGGAGGTCATGGAGCAAAGGCAAACAGTATGTTAATGGTGTGCTGAAAGAAAGTGGCAGTGCAGAGAGGGTGTTAATTGACAGAAAAATGAACAGCCCTGGCCCAAAGCACATGGAACTACATGTTACTTTGGTGTCAGTAGTAGGGAAAATGTTAGAATCTATCTTAAAGGATGTGATAACTCGACACTTGGAAAACAATATACATATACGATTGGGCAGAGTCAACATGGATTTGTGAAAGGGAAATCATGTTTGACAAACCTGTTGAGTTTTTTGAGGATGCTACTTGCGGCAAGAAAGCTTGTTTTGTTATGGAAAGAGAATGTTGCAGCCTATTTTTACTCAGTTTCACATTTATTGTGCAGAGTAAAAGAATTACAAACATGTAGCTCCTCACGCAAAACCCTCCACCAGTCTGTGTCTGCTTATAAGTGCTCAAGAAAGACTCCAGTTAACACCCTTCACCTACATATATTCAAACAATTGATACACAATTAACTGATTAACAGCAGGGAGGCTTCAAGGGGACTTGGACAGGCTAAGTGAATGGGCAAGAACATGGCAGATGGAATATAATGTGAATAAATGTGAAGTTATCCACTTTCCTCGAAAAAGCAGAAAGACAAGAGTATTTCTTAAATGGTGAGAAGTTGGGAAGTGCTGATGTCCAAAGGGACCTGGGTGTCCTTGTTTGTGAGTCACTAAAAGCTAGCATGCAGGTGCAGCAAGCAATTAGAAAAACAAATGGTATCGTGGCCTTCATTGCAAGGTGTTTTGAGTACAAGAGCAAAAGAAGTTTTGCTGTAATTGTTAGGAGCATTGATGAGACTGTTGTGCATCCGCGAGGTGGAGGTCTACGTGGATAGCATGTTTAGGAAGGTGGTCCACAGATTAGGAGCACGCAGGCAGATAGGGAATGGGTGACTGCCAGGTAGTCTAAGAGAGCCAGGCAGGTAGTGCAGGAGTCCTCTGATATGATCCCACTCACTGATCGGTTTTCCATTTTGAATACCGGTGAAGGTGATGGTTCCTCAGAGCCAAGTTTGTGGCACCATAGGTGACTCGGCTACTCAGGAGGGGAGGAAGAGGAGTGGAAGAGCAATAGTGATAGGGGATTCATTAGTTAGGGGAAATGACAGGCGTTTCTGTGGCAGTAAAAGTGATTCCAGGATGGCGTCAGGGTCAAGGACATTCTTCTGGGGAAGTGTGAACAGCCAGAGCTTGTGGTCCACATTGGTATCAATGACATAGGTAGGAAAGGGGATAAGGTCCTGAAAGCAGATTTTAGGGAGCTAGGATGGAGATTAAAAAGCAGGACCTCAGGATTACTCCCAGTCCCACATGCAAGTGAACATAGGAATAGGAGAATTGAGCGATTGAACCCGTGCCTGGAGAACTGGTGTAGGAGGGAGGGCATCAGATTTCTGAGACATTGGGACCGGTTCTGGGGCAGGTGGGACCTGTACAAGATGGATGGGTTGCATCTTAGCAGGACTGGGACGAATATTCTCGCAGTAAGATTTGCTGGTGCTGCTGGGGAGGGTTTAAACTAAATTGTCTGGGGGATGGGAATGTGAGAGGGAGTTCAGATTGGAGGGAAGCAAAACTGGTAACTTGTCAGGGGTGTGGAAACCAGGAGCAAGTATCAGAGGAATGTCTAGGTGCACAGAATACTGGGAAGATAGATAGCACGTGAGGAGGGAACAGTAAATTATTAGGTGGGGTCAGAGTGAGGGAGAAAGTAATAACGTCTGAATCAGGGTTAATGTGCACGTATGTGAATGCACGGAGTGTGGTTAAGACTGGTGAGATACAGGCACAGACTGCCATGAGGAAATGTTGTTGTGGCTATAACAGAGACCTGGATCAAAGGAGGGCAGGACTGGATGTTAAATATTCGTCGATACTAGGTGTTCAGGAAAGATAGGAAAGGGAAAAAAGGGGGAGGGGTGGCAGTATTGATTAAGGAGAGCATTGCAGTGCTGGAGAAAAAGGATGCCCCAGAGGGTCGAGGACAGAATCAATTTGGCTGGAGCGAAGGAACAAAAAAGGTGCAGTTACATTGCTAGGTGTGGTCTGTAGGGCACCAGCTAGTGGGAAGGACGTGGAGCAACAAATCTGCAAGGAAATTAGAGAGGTGCAAAAACTATAGGGTAATTATAATGGGGGACTTCAATTATCCAAACTGGGATAATAGTAGTGCAAAGGGCAGTGAGAGGAAAGAGTTCCTACAGCACGTTCAGGAAAATTTTCTAGGACAGTATGTTGCTAGTCCAACAAGGAGACACTGCTAGACCTGGTTCTTGGGAATGAGGTGGGCCAAGTGGACCAAGTATCAGTAGCAGAGTATTTATGGGATAGCGATCGTTGTATCATAAAGTTGAGGCTGACTATGGAAAAGGACAAAGAACAATGCAGTGTAAGAATAATTAACTGGGGGGGGGAAGGCCAACTTCAATGGGATAAGAATGGAGCTGGGGCGAATAAATTGGAGTCAGACAGGAAAACCGGTAGATGAACAATGGGCTACCCTCAAAGAGGAGATAGTTCAGGCACAGACAAGGTATGTTTCCTCGAAGGGGAAAAGTAGGCAAACAAATCCTGAGCTCCCTGGATGACAAAAGAGGTAGAAATTAAGAAAAAAATAAAGAGTGCTTCTGACAGATGCCAGGTAGAAAATACTACTGAGAACCAGGCTGAATATAGAAGGCCCAGAGGAGAAGTGAAAAAGCAAATGAGAGAAGCAAAGAAAGAGCATGAAAACAGACTGGCAGCTAGCAAAAGGAAATCCCAAAGTTTTCTATAGGCATGTAAATAAGAAAAAGGTGGTAAAGGAGGAGTAGGGCTGATTAGGGACCAGAAAGGGGAATTACACATGGAGACAGAGGGCATAGCTGAGGTATTAAATGAATACTTGGCATCTGTTTTTACAAAGAAAGATGCAGCAACCTAAGCAATGTTGAAAGAGAAGGATAAGTCAGACACTCTTCTTCTTTGGCCTCCTTGTCTTGAGAGACAATGGGTAAGTGCCTGGAGGTGGTCAGTGGTTTGTGAAGCAGCGCCTGGAGTGGCTATAAAGGCCAATTCTAGAGTGACAGACTCTTTCACAGGTGCTACTGATAAAATTGGTTGTCGGGGCTGTTACACAGTTGGCTCTCTCCTTGTGCGTCTGTCTTTTTTCCTGCCAACAGTAAGTCTCTTCGACTCGCCACTCTTTAGCCCTGCCTAGAGGGGCTTAAAATTGATAAAGAGGAGGTATTAGATAGGCTGTCTGTACTTAAAGTGGATAAAGATCCAGGGCCGGATGACATGCATCCAAGGATACTGAGGGAAGTGAGGGTGGAAATTGCAGAGGCACTGGCCATAATTTTTCAGTCTTCCTTTGTGGTGCCAGAGGACTGGAGAATTGCAAACGGCACACCCTTATTCAAAGAAAGATAAGCCCAGCAACAATAGGCCAGTCAGTTTAACTTCGGTGGTGGGGTAACTTCTAGAAAAAAATTTATAGTCACATGGACAAATGTGAGTTTATTAAGGAAAGCCAGATGGGTTTCTTAAGGGAAAATCATGTTTAATTAACTTGGAATTTTTTGAGGAGTTAACAGAGGGTTGATGAGGGCAATGCCGTTAATGTGGTGTACATGGACTTTCAAAAGGCGTTTGATACAGTGCCACACAACAGACATGTAAGCAAACTCATAGCTCATGGATTAAAAGGGATGGTCGCAACATGGATACGAAATTGGCCGAGTGACAGGAAACAAAGTTAGTGGTTCATGGATGTTTTTCAGGCTGGAGGAAGGTTTGTAGTGGAGTTCCCCAGGGATCAGTGTTGGGACCCTTGCTTTTCCTGATGTATGTTAATGACCTGGACCTTGGTGTACAGGGCACAATTTCAAAGTTTGCAGATGATATGAAACTTGGAAGCATTGTGAACTGTGAGGAGGATAGTGTAGAACTTCAAATGGACATAGACAAATTGGTGGAAGGGGCAGACAGGTGGCAGATGAAATTCAATGCAGAGAAATGTGAAGTGATTCATTTTGGTAGAAAGAACATGGAGAGACAATATAGAATAAAGGGCACAATTCTAAAAGGGGTGCACAAGCAGAGGACCGAGGTGTATATGGGCATAGTTCATTGAAGGTGGCAGGACAGGTTGAGAGAGTGGTTAATAAAGTATAAAGTATACTGATCTACTAATATTTTATTAGTAGAGGCATAGATGACAAGAGCAAGGAAATAATGTTGAACTTGTATGAGACATTAGTTCGGCCTCAGTTGGAGTACTGCGTCCAGTTCTGGGCACTTTAGGAAAGACGCGAGGGCATTGGAGAGAGTACAGAAAAGATTCAGGAGAATGGTTCCAGGGATGAGGAATTTCAGTTATGAAGAAAGATTGGAGAAGTTAGGACTGTTTCATTGAAGAGAGGTGATTTGACAAAGGTATTCAAAATCCATGAGGGGTCTGGACAGAGTAGATAGTGGTTTCTACTCGTGAAAGGATCGAGAATGAGACAGCAAAGATTTAAAGTATTTGTTAAGAGAACCAAAAGCGAAATGAGGAAAACCTGTTTCACACAGCGAGTGGTTAAGGTCTGGAATGCGCTGCCTGAGAATATGGTGGGGACAGGTTCAATTGAAGCATTCAAAACAGAATTAAACAGTTATATGAAAAGGAAGAATGTGCAGCGTTATTGGGAGAAGGCAGGAGAATGGAACTGAGCGAATTGCTCTTTCAGACAGCCAGTGCAGACATGATGGGCTGAATGGCCACCTTCTGCGCTGTAACGATTCTGAGAGACCTTAGTGTATTGTGTGCAGTTTGGTCTACTCATCCAAGGAAGGATATACATGCCTTTGAGTGCAACAGAGGTTCACCAGACTAATCCCTAGGATGGCGGGATTGTCTTGCGACGAGAGATTGAGGAAACTGGACCCATATTCTCTAGAGTTTCGAAGAATGAGACTCTCAAGATTCTTACAGGGCGGATGTAGATAGGATGTTTCCCCTGGCTGGTAAGTCTAGAACCAGGGGACATAGTCTCAGAATAAGGGTAAGCCATTTAAGTCTGAGAAGAGGAGGAATTTCTTCACTTAGAGGGTGGTGAATCTTTGGAATTCTCTAACCTAGAGGGCTGTGGAAGCTCAATAATCAAGACAGAAATTGCTAGATATCTAGATACTAATGACATCAAGGGATGTGAAGATAACGTGGTAAAGTGGCATTGAGGTGCATGATCAGCCATGGTCTAATTGATTGGTGGAGCAGGCTCGATGGGCTGAATGGCCTACTCCTGCTCTTATGTTCCTATTTTCCTAAATGTTTCTTTTCTACACATTATAAAAGAAAAGATTACCCAGTACACTTGGAATATTAAATTGCAAAGAACCCAGTGTTTAAATAGCTTAGCCAGGTTGTCTACAATTGACGGTGCTCAGAGATGAGAGTTCTGGTCAACAACACTATCAAGTTCAGTGCTATCTTAAACGCTTGTTGATTTTTAAAACACGAATTAAGTGAAAAGCTGCTATTTTTAAACAGTCAACACTTTGAAAGAAAAAGCATCACCTGAACGGATAAAATAGGAAAATCAGAGTACAACTGATAGTTGCAAAGTAGTCAAAATAAATTGTATTTCATTCAATCGTAGCTTTTTGCTGAATTTCAAAAAATGCTCCATTTCAGTTACCCATCTCAAAATAAATTGAAGGGGAAATAACTGAACTAACCTGTTTTTCCTTGATCTTTATTTAAAATCCTCTTAGCTCTTTTGTCTAAGTAGCCAATGGCTAATGCACACAAAAAGGAGAACACACATGTTGAGGCAGCTGTATGGGAAAAAAGTATAAACACTGATTAAGAAAATTAAAGCACATACTTCAATACTCAACAGAAACAAGTTTAAAACAGAAACAGACTGAAGAGTCCAAGAAACCAGTTGCTGATGGTTCATTCCTCAACCAAATAGATTCATTTGTCATTTCTTTCACTGGTGTTTGTGGAATTTTACAGTGCACAAAATGGTTGATATATTTCCCTGCATGACATTTGGTTGTTAATGGGCCAGTACTCAGAGAATGTACCACTCGTCAAATAATGCCATGAGATATTTAATGTTCACTTGACCTATTACATCAGGCAGATAGACACTCAGTTTGACATCTAATTTGAAGGTCAGTACCTCTAATGATGAAGTGGTGCACCACTTAAGCGTCCACCTAGATGGTTCAATAAAATTCTGAATGGAGCTTGAACCCATAACCTTTTGACTTGGAACTGAGTGCTACCAACAGTGCCAAGTGACTGAAGCAGGTGGTGTGCAATGATAGCACTATTTCAAATTAATTTATTACGCATGAAATATTTTAAAATGTAGAGGTGTTAATGAACTAAATAAATCAAAGCCTTTCCATATTTTACTGGTTTGTGAAGGATTTTGAAAAGAAAGGAATTATGTCCCACAACAGCAAAGCAAAGGGTATAATTTATCAAATAAGTTTTTATTTATGGTCCATCGAGCACTGGATAAAATGTTACTATATTCCAATATCCAAATACCATGCAACATTAGCATTTCCAAGTGCGTTGAGTTGTCTTACAAGATTCCAAATGTAAGGAGACAGGGCAGAAAACATTTTTCTCTCCTTTTCCGAGTCTTAAAAAAAAAATTAAGTGTACCAGTACAAAACCAAATGAAGTTTTTGTAAGTCAGTCAACGTAATCATTTATTTGCTGTTGCCAAACAAAATGTCAAAGTCTCTTTCACTGATCAGTCATGGGTGTTAAAAGGAATTAGAATTAGAACATTACAGCCATTACAGCGCAGTACAGGCCCTTCGGCCCTCGATGTTGCGCCGACCTGTGAAACCATCTGACCTACACTATTCCATTTTCATCCATGTGTCTATCCAATGTCCACTTAAATGCCCTTAAAGTTGGCGAATCTACGACTGCTGCAGGCAGGGCGTTCCACGCCCTTACTACTCTCTGAGTAAAGAAACTACCTCTCACATCTGTCCTATATCTATCACCCCTCAACTTGAAGCTATGTCCCCTCGTGTTTGCCATCACCATCCGAGGAAAAAGACGCTCACTATCCACCCTATCTAACCCTCTGATTATCTTATATGTCTCTATTAAGTCACCTCTCCTCCTCCTTCTCTCCAACGAAAACAACCTCAAGTCCCTCAGCCTTTCCTCGTAAGACCTTCCCTCCATACCAGGCAACATCCTAGTAAATCTCCTCTGCACCCTTTCCAAAGCTTCCACATCCTTCCTATAATGCGGTGACCAGAACTGCACGCAATACTCCAGGTGCGGTCTCACCAGAGTTTTGTACAGCTGCAGCATGACCTCGTGGCTCCGAAACTCGACCCCCCCTACTAATAAAAGCTAACACACCATATGCCTTCTTAACAGCCCTATTAACCTGGTTAGCAACCTTCAGGGATTTATGCACCTGGACACCAAGATCTCTCTGTTCATCTACACTACCAAGAATCTTCCCATTAGCCCAGTACTCTGCATTCCTGTTACTCCTTCCAAAGTGAATCACCTCACACTTTTCCGCATTAAACTCCATTTGCCATCTCTCAGCCCAGCTCTGCAGCCTATCTATGTCTCTCTGTACCCTACAACATCCTTCGGCACTATCCACAACTCCACTGACCTTAGTGTCATCTGCAAATTTACTAACCCACCCTTCTACACCCTCTTCCAGGTCATTTATAAAAATGACAAACAGCAGTGGCCCCAAAACAGATCCTTCCGGTACACCACTAGTAAATAAACTCCAGGATGAACATTTGCCATCAACCACCACCCTCTGTCTTCTTTCAGCTAGCCAATTTCTGATCCAAAGCTCTAAATCACCTTCAACCCCATACTTCCGTATTTTCTGCAATAGCCTACCGTGGGGAACCTTATCAAACGCCTTACTGAAATCCATATACACCACATCCACTGCTTTACCCTCATCCACCTGTTTGGTCACCTTCTCGAAAAACTCAATAAGGTTTGTGAGGCACAACCTACCCGTCACAAAACCGTGCTGACTATCTCTAATGTACTTATTCTTTTCAAGATGATTATAAATCCTGTCTCTTATAACCTTTTCCAACATTTTACCCACAACCGAAGTAAGGCTCACAGGTCTATAATTACCAGGGCTGTCTCTACTCCCCTTCTTGAACAAGGGGACAACATTTGCTATCCTCCAGTCTTCCGGCACTATTCCTGTCGACAATGACGACATAAAGATCAAGGACAAAGGCTCTGCAATCTCCTCCCTAGCTTCCCAGAGAATCCTAGGATAAATCCCATCTGGCCCAGGGGACTTATCTATTTTCACACTTTCCAAAATTGCTAACACCTCCTCCTTGTGAACCTCAATCCCATCTAGCCTCGTAGCCTGAATCTCAGTATTCTCAACAACATTTTCTTTCTCTACTGTAAATACTGACGAAAAATATTCATTTAACACTTCCCCTATCTCCTCTGATTCCACACACAACTTCCCACTACTATCCTTGATTGGCCCTAATCTAACTCTAGTCATTCTTTTATTCCTGATATACCTATAGAAAGCCTTAGGGTTTTCCCTGATCCGATCCACCAATGACTTCTCGTGTCCTCTCCTTGCTCTTCTTAGCTCTCCCTTTAGATCCTTCCTGGCTAGCTTGTAGCTCTCAAGCGCCCTAACTGAGCCTTCACGTCTCATCCTAACATAAGCCTTCTTCTTCCTCTTGACAAGCGCTTCAACTTCTTTAGTAAACCACGGCTCCCTCGCACAACAACTTCCTCCCTCCCTCACAGGTACATACTTATCAAGGACACGCAGTAGCTGCTCCTTGAATAAGCTCCACATTTCGATTGTTCCCATCCCCTGCAGTTTCCTTCCCCATCCTACGCATCCTAAATCTTGCCTAATCGCATCATAATTTCCTTTCCCCCAGTTATAATTCTTGCCCTGCGGTATATACCTGTCCCTGCCCATCGCTAAGGTAAACCTAACCGAATTGTGATCACTATCACCAAAGTGCTCACCTACATCTAAATCTAACACCTGGCCGGGTTCATTTCCCAGTACCAAATCCAATGTGACATCGCCCCTGGTTGGCCTGTCTACATACTGTGTCAGAAAACCCTCCTGCACACACTGGACAAAAACTGACCCATCTAAAGTACTCGAACTATAGTATTTCCAGTCGATATTTGGAAAGTTAAAGTCCCCCATAACAACTACCCTGTTACTCTCACCCCTGTCGAGAATCATCTTCGCCATCCTTTCCTCTACATCTCTGGAACTATTCGGAGGTCTATAAAAGACTCCCAAACAGGGTAACCTCACCTCTCCTGTTTCTAACCTCAGCCCATACTACCTCAGTAGACGAGTCCTCAAACATCCTTGTATATTAAACAAGAAAATACCACAGTAAACACTAACTTTGATCAAAGAATTCTGCTCACCACAAGGGAAGCTTCTGCTGAAATAACGTTATGCCAGAACAGCTTCATAATACAATTCACTTTTGTATCTGTGCTACAGATTGGCTATTCTTGACTTTTCTTACAATAGGTCATGATGGAAGAGCTAGTGTACTAAAAGAATGAGCTTCCATGGGCCTCGTGGTTTTTTTTCATTCCTGACTCTTGTACTATATTCCGAAGAAAATTTTATCAGCTCAACTAGATCGACAATACCTGAACACCAAATCAAGACTTTATTTATGTAAAGGAAAGTTATTTTTCTGATGGAAGGTTCAGAATGCAAGCTGAACAGTGCTCAGTCTCTAAATTGCTATGCTTCGTCAGTGGCCAAACTTACTAAGTGAGCTTTGGTTGACCCTCCCATATCCGCTAAGGAACATTTTTAGACTTCTGTGCCTGCTGATCAATACTAGAAGAATGTCATTGGAGGAAGCGGAACTTCCAGAAATGGGATTGCAGGAGAATAATATATGCAAACTAACATTAGCAAAGACAAATCAACTGTGGTCAACAGCAATTCCAGTTGACATTCATGCTGGTAGCACTAAACAAAAACAAAGATACAAACCTATCATGAGACTTATACCAAGCGTGCTGTAATTCATAGAGCCCACCATCTTTGCTGCTCTGGCATAGATCCACCCCATAATGTTCATGTTCACAGTACTACCCTGAAAAATAATTTTTAAAAAGTAAATTTTAAACTTTATAGGCTTACTCCACTTCAAGATTGATTTTGCACATTGCTTGCCATGCATGTTAATATTTTTCAAATTTGAACGTATCAAAAAAAAATTCTAAAATTTGCATATTGAAAAGTCCAAATATCCACATTATATCCTACATGTCACCCCAAAGATAGATTCCACTGCCTCAATTTCCTACATTTTCTCCTTCAGCGTGAAGGGAGATTGAACAATTTTATGCGATGTCCAGTCAATGGTCCTCTTTAAAAACTGCACTTCAGTTATGAATTAATGAATTTTATAAAACTAGGTGTTACAAAGCGTTGCATCTAGTAAAGTTAACTGAATTCATCTAATTAAACGATGAAATTTAAGCGAATAGTGGATTTAAACTGAAACCTTCGAAATAAATTACACACATGAAACTTTTCCTTTCACTAACCCCTGCACTCAAGTTTCACTTATGAGTGGGGAATCCCCATTTGGTTACACTTAAACACTCTGTTCAAACAAACCTAAGTTGGTGCTTTTCACTGTAATGGAAGGAGGGAAAATTTTCCCCAGGCTGCACTTGCATTCTACCTCTTAACGGCTGAATTAATCATGCAAATAGATGTAAACGGGTATGATATAGTCGGCATTACTGAGACATGGCTGCACGGTGACCAGGGATGGGAAAGAAACATCCAGGGGTATTCAGTATTTAGGAAGGACAGACAAAAAGTAAAAGGCGGTGGAGTTGCATTGCTGGTTAAAGAGGAAATTAACGCAATAGTGAGGAAAGATGTTAGCTCTGACGAGGCAGAATCTGTAAGGGTAGAGCTGAGAAATGCTAAGGGGCAAAAAACGTTAGTTGGGGTTGTATATAGACACCCAAACTATAGTGGTGATGTTGGGAATGGCATTAAACAGGAAATTAGAGATGAATGCGAAAAAGGTACATCTGTAATTATGGGTCACTTTAATCTGCATATAGATTGGGCAAATCTAATTAGTCACAATACCATAGAGGAGGAATTCTTGGAGTGCATATGGGATGGTTTTCTGGACCAATATGTTAAGGAACCAACAAGAGAACAGGCCATCCTAGACTGTCAATTATTCCTCTCATTACACAATACCCAATCTAGTTGTGAGACCCCCCTTGGAGATGAGCGACCATAATATGATAGAATTCTTCATCAAGATGGAGAGAGACATAGTTGTTTCTGAGACTAGGGTCCTGAATCTTAGTAAAGAAAACTACCAAGGTATGAGGCGTGAGTTGGCTGAGATGGATTGGGAAACGTTATTTAAAGGGACAACGGTGGAAAGGCAATGGCTAATATTCAAAAAGCACATGGATGAACTGCAACAATTGTTTATTCCTGTCTGGCGCAAAAGTAAAACGGGAAAGGTAGCCAAACCATGGCTTACAAGGGAAATTAGAGATAGCATTAGATCCAAGGAAGAGACAGATAAATTCGCCAGAAAGAACAACAGACCTGAGGATTGGGAGCAGTTTAGAACTCAGCAAAGGAGGACCAAGGGATTGATTAAGAAAGGTAAAACAGAGTACGAGAGCAAGCTTGCAGGGAACATAAAAACTGATGGTAAAAGCTTCTATAGGTATGTGAAAAGAAAAAGACTGAAGACAAATGTAGGTCCCTCACTGTCAGAAACAGCTAAATTTATTATGGGGAACAAAGAAATGGCTGACGAACTAAAGGCATACTTTGGTTCTATTTTCACAAAGGAGGACACAAATATCATACCTGAAATGTTGGGGAACACAGGGTTTAGTGAGAGAGAAGAACTGAAGGAAATCAGTATTGGTAGAGAAATGGTGTTGGGGAAATTGATGGAATTGAAGGCTGATAAATCCCCAAGGCCTGATGGTCTGCATCCCAGAGTACTTAAGGAAGTGGCCCGAGAAATAGTGGATGCATTGGTGGTCATCTTCCAAGATACCATAGACTCTGGAACAGTTCCTACAGATTAGAGGGTAGCTAATGTAACCCCACAATTTAAAAAAGGAGGTAGAGAGAAAGCAGGGAATTACAGACCAGTCAGCCTGACGTCAGTAGCGGGGAAAATTCTAGAGTTCTTTATCAAAGATTTTATAGCAGAGCACTTAGAGAACAGTGGTAGAATCGGGCAGAGTCAGCATGGATTTACGAAAGGGAAATCATGCTTGACAAATCTACTAGAATTCTTCAAGGATGTAACTAGTAGATTTGATGAGGGGGGAAGTCAGTGGATGTGGTTTATTTGGACTTTCAGAAGGCTTTCGACAAAGTCCCACATAAGAGATTAGCATGTAAAATTAAAGCGCATGGGATTGGGGGTAGTATATTGCGATGGATAGAAAATTGGTTGGCAGACAGGAAACAAAGAGTAGGGATAAATGGGTCTTTTTCCGAATGGCAGGCAGTGACTAGTGGGGTACCACAGTGATCGGTGCTAGGACCCCAGCTATTCACAATATATATTCATGATTTAGATGAGGGAACTAAATGTAATATTTCCAAATTTTCAGGTGACACAAAACTAGGTGGGAGGGTGAGTTGTGAGGAGGATGCAGAGAGGCTTCAAGTGATTTGGACAAGTTGAGTGAGTGGGCTAATGCATGGCGGATGCAGTATAATGTGGAGAAGTAAGGTAAGACAGGAAGGCAGATTATCTGAATGGCTATAAACAGAGAGGGGAATATGCAATGAGACCTGGGTGTTCACATACACCAGTCGCTGAAGGTAAGCATGCAGGTGCAACAGGTGGTAAAAAAGGCAAATGGCATGTTGGTCTTCATAGCGAGAGGATTCGAGTACAGGAGCAGGGATGTCTTGCTGCAATTATACAGGGCCTTGGTGAGGTCACACCTGGAATATTGTGTGCAGTTTTGGTCTCCTTATCTGAGGAAGGATGTTCTTGCTATGGAGGGAGTGCAGCGAAGGTTTACCAGACCGATTCCCGGGATGGCGGGACTGACTTATGAGAAGAGATTGAGTCGGTTAGGATTATATTCGCTGGAGTTCAGAAGAGTGAGGGGGGATCTCATAGAAACCTATAAAATTCTAACAGGACTTGACAGGGTAGATGCAGGAAGGATGTTCCCGATGGTGGGGGAGTCCAGAACCTGGGGTCATAGTTTAAGGATACGGGGTAAACCATTCAGGATTGAGATGAGGAGAACTTTCTTTACCCGGAGAGTGGTGAGCCTGTGGAATTCACTACCACAGAAAGCAGTTGAGGCCAAAATATTGTATGTTTTCAAAAAGGAGTTAGATATTGCTCTTGGATTTAAAGGAATCAAAAGGATATGGGGAGAAAGCAGGAACAGGTTACTGAGTTGGATGATCAGCCATGATCATAATGAATGGCGGAGCAGGCTCGAAGGGTCAAATGGCCTACTCCTGCTCCTATTTTCTATGCCCACAGTAGCACCACTACTGATTGAGCTGACCGAGCCCTGAAGGACATAGCAGCCAGACTGGGCCTACGGCAGATGGTGAGGGAACCAACAAAATGTAAAAGGCTGCTTGACCTAGTCAACACCAACCTACCTGTCGCAGATGCATCTGTCCATGATAAGTTTGGCAGGAGTGACCACCTCACAGCCCTTGTGAGGATGAAGACCCAACTTCACACTGAAGATACCCTCCATCGGGCTGTGTGACACTACCACTGTTCTAAATGGGATAGACTCAGAACAGATCTAGCAGCTCAAAACTGGGGCATCCATGAGGCGCTCTGGACAATCAATAGAAGAATTGTATTCAACTACCTCATGGCCATGAGACTGGAGAAATGGCAGTATATTTCCAATTCAGGAGGATGTGTGACTTGGAGTGGAACTTGCAACTGGTGGTGTTACAATGCGTCAGCTGTCCTTGTCCTTCTAGGTGGTAGAGGCCGCGGGTTTGGAGGATGGTGTTGAAAGAGGCTTGGTACGTTGCTGCAGAACATCTTGTATATGGTACACACTGCTGCCACTGTGCACTGGTGCTGTATTCCAGTGATGGAGGGAGTGAGTGTTTAAGGTGGTGGATAGGGTACCAATCAAGCAGGCTGCTTTGTCCTGGATGGTGTTGAGCTTCTTGTGTGTTGTTGGAGCTGCACTCATCTAGGCAACCTCATGGCCCGTCATATCCCCCATTCTACCATTACCATCAAGCCGAGAGATCAACCCTGGTTCAATGAAAAGTGCAAGAGGGCATACCAGGAGCAGCACCAGGCATACCTAAAAATGAGGGGCCAACCTGGTGAAGGTAAAACACAGGATTACATACATGCTAAACAGCGAAAGCAGCATGTTATAGACAGAACTAAGTGATCCCACAACCAACGGATCAGATCTGAGCTCTGCAGTCCTGCCACAAGCAGTCATGAATAACGGTGGACAATTAAACAACCAACTGGAGGAGAAAGCTCCACAAAAATTCCCATCCTCAATGATGTGGGAGCACAGCACATCAGTGCAAAAGACAAGGCTGAAGTATTTTCAACCATCTTCAGTCAGAAATGCCAAGTAGACGATCCATTTTGGCTTCCTCCTGAGGTCCCCATCATCAAAGATACGAGCCTTCAGCCAATCCAGTTTACTCCACGTGACATCAGGAGACAGCTGAAGGCACTGGATATAGCAAAAGCTATTGGCCCTGACAACATCCTGTCAGTAGCACTGAAGTCTTGTGCTCCAGAACGAGCTGCGGCCCTAGCCAAGTTGTTCCAGTACATTGGCATCTACCCGACAATGTGGAAAATTGCCCAGTTACATCCTGTCCAAAAAAAGCAGGACAATTCTAAGCCAGCCAATTACCACCCTATCAGTCTACTCTCAATCATCAGCAAAGTGAAGGAAGGGGATGTCGACAGTGTTATCAAGCAGCGCTTACACAAATATAACATGCTCACCGATGCTCAGTTTGGGTTCTGCCAGGGCCACTCAGCTCCGGACCTCATTACAGCCTTGGTCCAAACGCGGACAAAAGAGCTGAACTCAAGGAGGGGAGGTATAAGTGATTGCCTTGACATCAAGGCAGCATTTGACAGAATGTGGCATCAAGAAGTTCTGGCAAAATTGAAGTCAATGGGAATCAGGGGGAAGACTTGCCACTGGTTGGTGTCATACCTTGTACAAAGGAAAATGATTGTGGTTGTTGGATGCCAAACATCTAAGCCCCAGGACATCACTTCAGTAGTTCCTCAGGAGAGCATCCTAGGCCCAAACATCTTCAGTTGCTTCCTCAATGACCTGCCCTCCATCAGGTCAGAAGTGGGGATGTTCGCTGATGAGTGCACACCATTCTGTACTATTCTCGACCTCAGAAAATGAAGCAGTCCATGCCCACATGCAGCAAGACCTGGACAATATCCAGGCTTGGGCTGATAAGTAGCAAATAACATTTGTGCCACACAAGTGCCTGGCAATGACCAACGTCAACAAGAGAAAATCTAACCATCTCCCGTTGACATTCAATGGCATTACCAATCTAAAATCTCCCACTAACAACATCCTAGGGGTTACCATTGACTAGAAACTTAACTGGACTCGCCACATCAATACCGTGGCTACAAGTGCAGGTCAGAGACTGGAAATTCTGCAGCAAGTAACTCACCTCCTGACTCCCCAAAGCCTGTCCACTATCTACAAGGCACAATTCAGGAGTGTGATGGAATATTCTCCACTTGCCTAGATGAGTGCAGCTCCAACAACACACAAGAAGCTCAACACCATCCAGGACAAAGCAGCCTGCTTGATTGGTACCCTATCCACCACCTTAAACACTCACTCCCTCCATCACTGGAATACAGCACCAGTGCACAGTGGCAGCAGTGTGTACCATATACAAGATGTTCTGCAGCAATGTACCAAGCCTCTTTCAACACCATCCTCCAAACCCGCGGCCTCTACCACCTAGAAGGACAAGGACAGCTGATGCATTGTAACACCACCAGTTGCAAGTTCCACTCCAAGTCACACATCCTCCTGAATTGGAAATATACTGCCATTTCTCCAGTCTCATTGGGTCAAAAACCTGGAACTCCCTTCCTGACAGCACTGTGGATGTATCTATACTAGATGGAGTACAGCAATTCAAGAAGGCAGCTGACCGCCACTTTCTCAAGGGCAATTAGGGATGGGCAACAAATGCTGGCCTTGCCAACAATGCTCATATTCCATGAAAGAATAAAAATCTCAAAATAAAATGTGCTACTCATACCAGTCTTGCCATGCTCAGTTGCAACCCAAACACAAGGTTTAGTTCTTTTCCTTTGAACCAGCTGACGGCATATGTGTTTTGTGCGACAGCTAGTGACTCCCCACCAATCCTGTAAAAGTAAAAAGATGTGATTAAGTTGCAATTACTTTACAGCTCCATTTTGCTCTCAATTACCTCCAGGATCAAATTAGGCAGCAGGCCTTCCTGATAGCGTGTTGGTAAAGGCCAGTAAAGTAACAGAGCCATCTCAGATCAGAGGGGTTCCGCAGTGCTCAGTACTGGTACCCTGCTTTTTGTGGTATATATTAACAATTTGGATGTAAATGTAGGGGAAATGATCAAGAAGTCTGCAGACGACACAAAAATTGGCTGTGTGGTTGATAGCAAGGAGGATAGCTGTAGACTGCAGGAAGATATCGATGGACCAGTCAGCTGGACAAAAAGTGTCAAATGGAATTTAATCCAGAGAAGTGTGAAGTGATGCATTTGGGGAGACCAACCAAGGCAAAGGAATACATAATAAATAGGAGGATACTGAGAGGGTAGAGGAAGTGAGGGACCTTGGAGCGTATGTCCATAGATCCCTGAAGGTAGCAGGACAGGTCGATAAAGTGGTTAAGAAGGCATATGGAATCCTTTATAATAAAATAAAAGCAAAATACTGCAGATGCTGGAAATCTGAAATAAAACCAAAAAGTGCTGGAAATAATCAGCAGGTCTGGCAGCATCTGTGGAGAGAGAAGCAGAGTTAGCGTTTCAGATCAGTGACCTTTCATCAGAACTGGCAACGGTCAGAAATGTAATAGGTTTTAAGATAATAAAACAGGGGTGGGGCTAAAGATAACAAAAGGGAAGGTGTTGATAGGACAGAAGGTCACAGAGAATAACTGACAAGGTGGTCATGGAGCAAAGGTAAATAGTGTGTTAATGGTGTGGTGAAAGACAAAGTGCAGAGAGGGTGTTAATGGACAGAATAATGAACAGCCCTGGCCAAAAACACAAACATGAAAAAAAAAAGTGGGCAGGCACATGGTAAAAAAAACATGAATGATGAAACAAACTAAAAGAAAAAAACTAAAAATAAAATAAGGGGTGGGGCAGTCATGCTCTGAAATTACTGAACTCAATGTTCATCTGGTAGGCTGTAGCGTGCCTAATCGGTAAATGAGATGCTGTTCCTCGAGCTTGCGTTGATGTTCATTGGAACACTACAGCAAGCCCAGGACAGAGAGGTGGGAATGAGAGCAGGGTGGTGGGGGGGGGGGAATGTTGGTGGTGGTCTTGAAATGGCAAGCGACAGGAAGCTCAGCTGTTCCACAAAGCGGCCACCCAATCTGCGTTTGGTCTCCCCAATGTAGAGGAGAGCATTGGGGAGACTTTTTGCAGATAGGTGTTCCGCAAAGCGGTCACCCATCGCTCAGTCTGAAAACATGACCCCGAGCTTCCTGTCGCTTGCCATTTCAACACACCCCCTTGCTCTCATGCCCACATCTCTGTTCTGTGCTAGCTGCAGTGTTCCAGTGAACATCAACACAAGCTCGAAGAACAGCATCTCATTTACTGATTAGGCACACTACAGCCTATCGGACTGAATACGGAGTTCAATCATTTCAGAGCATGACTGCCCCCTTATTTTATTTTTAGTTTTATCTTTTCTTTTATCTTTTTATTTTATTTTAGCTTGTTTCATTATTCATTTTTTTTAAAACCATGTGCCTGCCCACTGTTTTTTTTCATGTTTGTGCTTTTGGCCAGGGCTGTTCATTATTCTGTCATTTAACACCTTCTCTACACTAACACTTTGTCTTTCACCACACCATTAACACATCCTTTGCCTCTGCTCCATGACCTTCTTGTCAGTTATTCTCTGTCCTATCAACACTTTCCCTTTTATCTTTTCCCCCCACCCCTGATTTGCTTAAAACCTATTACATTTCTAACCTTTGCCAGTTCTGATGAAAGGTCACTGACCTGAAACGTTAACTCTGCTTCTCTCTCCACAGATGCTGCCAGATCTGAGTATTTCCAGCACTTTGTTTTTATTTTATATTATATGGAATCCTTTCCTTTATTAGCTGAGGCATAGAATACAAGAGTAGGGAGGTTATGCTGGAACTATATAAAACATGAGTCAGGCCACAACTTGAGTACTTTGTGCAGTTCTTGTTGCCTCATTACAGAAAGGATGTAATTGCACTACAGAGGAGATTTACGAGGATGTTGCCAGGACTGGAAAATTGCAGCTATGAGGAAAGATTGGATAGGCTGGGGCTGTTCTCCTTGGAAGAGATGAGGCGAAGAGGAGCTCTGATTGAGATGTACAAAATTGTAAGGGGCCTCGATAGAGTGGATGGGAAAGGCCTATTTACCTTAGCAGAGAGATCAGTGACTAGGGGGCACAGATTTAAAGTGATTGGTAAAAGGATTAGAGGGGAGATGAGGAGAAACTTTTTCACCCACAGGGTGGTGGGGGTCTGGAACTCATGGCCTAAAAGGGTTGTAGAGGCAGAAAACCTCTTCTCATTTAAAAAAGGTGCCTGGATGTGCACTTGAAGTGCCATAACCTGCAGGGCTACGGACCAAATGCTGGAAAGTGAGATTAGGCTAGTTGGCTATTTTATTGACAGGCGCAGACAAGATGGGCCAAGTGGCCCCCTTCTGTGCCCTAAACTTTGTATCATTTTGTGACGACTCTTGATAGTTAAAAGTGGAACCAGACAAGGGCAGTCCCAGTCAGCTGGACAACAGAGGAGCGACAATGCAGGAGAATGGTGTGGTCAATCATGTCAAAAGTTGCAGAGAGGTCGAGAGGAAGAGGAAAGTTAATGCACTGTGGTCACAGTGACAAAGGATTACATTTGCAACTTTGTTTAGGGCCCTTTCACTGCTGTGACAATCACTGCTGTGACATGGGCAGAAACCTAATTGGAGAGTTTCAAACATGGAGTTGCAGGAAAGAGGGGCACAAATTTGGGAAGCAACTACAAGTTCAAGGGCTTGAGAGGAAAAAGAGGTGAGAAATACAGTGGTAGTTTGCAGGGACAGAATGCTCAAGTCTGGCTTTTTTTGAAGGGAGGGATGTGACGGTAAATTCCAAGAGTGCCTGAGGAAAAGAAAACTTTTAGAATATCAACTAATATGGCATCTAAGAGGAGAGATTGGGTGATCAGCAGTTTAGTAGGAATAGGGTCAAGCGAGCAGGAGATGGGTCTCGTGAACAAGATGAACTCAGAGAAGGCATGAGGGAAAATAGGAGAAAAAGTAGCAAAAGAAATGGGTTCAAGGATAGGACAGGCAAGGGATGCAACAGAGATTGCTGAATGGATGGTCTCAATCTTAATGACAAGAAGGGGGCAGGGGAGAGCTGTTGAAAAAGACAATTGGTAGCGGAGAAAAGCTGCCTTGGGTTTAAAAAGAACTCTCCACTTCTCTCCTCCAAGATCCTTTCTGCGCCAGTTTTAACTGATTATGCCCCATGAAACACCTTGGGATGTTTGCCTATTAAAGGCAGTATACAAGTGCAAGTTTTCGTTGTCGTTGGCAATTATGGAACAATTCAGATTTTGCGTCTATATAAATGCACCTTTAATTACTTTTCATTTTATACAGCATTGTCCATGTTTTATCCATGGGTATACACTAGTGAAGTCAGGCAACATTTTATTTCTTATCTTCATGACTATTTTAAGTACTAAGGTGCTTTTAAGATCATTCTTTAACATGCTGAGTTGATAGATTGCAAATTTGCCCATTTGTTGTGAAATAATAGTTGACTATTCAGATAATACTCCACCTCACTTTTTTTTTTAAATATTCCAATGCTGAATGCTATAACACATATGCATCCTTCCACTGTTTAGGCACCCATCTTTGAGATCAGACAAATTCTTATTCACAAATACAAAAGTGAAAGGATAAATCATGTTAAAAGACATCATGCATGTTTGTGATGTAAAGGCTCTCAAACATAAAAGAACTTGCATTTATACAGTGCCTTTCACAACCTCAAGACATCCCATCGCACTTCACAGCCAATGATTTTTTTTTATATAAAAGCGCAGTTACTGTTGTAGAGAAACTTGGCAGCTAATTTGCACACAGCGAGATTCTGCAAACAAGATAAATGACTAGACGACCTATTTGAGTAGCAACGGATGAAGGGTAAATGTTGGCCAGGCCAGCGGGAGAATGACACCACGCTTCCTCAAGAAGTGTAATCGGATCTTTTATACGCAGACAGGGGCGTACAGGGATTTTGTTTAACGTTTCATCTGAAAGACGCCACCTCAGATAGCCCAGCACTCCCTCAGTATTGCAGTGAAGTGTCAGCCTACTTTATGTGGACAAGTCTCTGGTGTGGGGTTTGGACTCATGACCTGACTCTGATGAGAGTGATACCAGAGTCATGGCTGGCATAAATACATTATTGAAGTTGTTGCCTCTAATCAGATCTCTTTCGGGCAGCACAGTGGCGCAGTGGTTAGCACCGCAGCCTCACAACTCCAGCAACCCCAGTTCAATTCTGGGTACTGCCTGTGTGGAGTTTGCAAGTTCTCCCTGCGACTACATGGGTTTTCGCCGGGTGCTCCGGTTTCCTCCCACAACCAAAGACTTGCTGGTTGATAGGTAAATTGACCATTATAAATTGTCACTAGTATAGGTAGGTGGTAGGGAAATATAAGGACAGGTGGGGATGTGGTAGGAATATGGGATTAATGTAGGATTAGTATAAATGGGTGGTTGATGGTCGACACAGACTCGGTGGGCCGAAGGGCCTGTTCAGTGCTGTATCTCTAAATAAATAAAGGACATTGTTTACTTTGCCATTCAAGCTTAACTCTCCTATTCTAATACTGCATTCATTTTTATATTTTTTTATATTTTTATTAAATGTATATTACACACACTAAAATTCTTCTCAGGATAGATGCTGAGAGGAGTCTAAAACTAGGAGCTCACAGTCTCAAGATAAGGGGTCGGCCACTTAGGAGTAAGATGAGAAATTGTGAATCTGTAGAATTCTCTACCTGAGGGCTGTGAAAGCTCCGACATTGAGTATATTCAAGACTGAGATCAATAGATAGTAAGGGTATCAAGGGATATTGGGATAGGGTGACAAAGTGGAGTTGACATACAAAATCAGCCAATGATCTGAATGAATGGTGGAGCAGACTCAAGGTGCCAAATGGCCTACTGCTGCTTCTACTTTATAATGTTATTAGAAAATGCAACCTCCTTCTCCAGAGGTCTACAGCTTTGAGCAACTGTATTGTAGATACAAGTCAGAAGTAGTACACTCCACTATGTATGCCTGCCATCTTCTATATGTTGCAGGTAAGGAAAAGATCAACAATGTCACTTCATTACTTAAAGGTTTCTTAGGCATGTTTAACTCAAGCCTAGATGTCCTGATTTGTGCTAACTTCACATTTGCATCAAGAGTTTTGAATAAATGGGTTGATGCTAACTTTAAAATAATGGATTGGAAATCTTGTATCATATTGCCTAGCAAATAATCTAGAGCATAGTTAGTTGTGTAGCACTTTTATTGGTGTAAAATCATTAACTCACCCAAACACAAATCTTCCCAGTTCCATTAGCCAAAATGCATTCAACAGTGCTCCAGTAGCAACAATAACCTTAAAAAAAAAACCCCACAGGTAAATAAATTTATATTGCTTTCCATCCATGTGGATTTCTTCTGCTGCATTAGCTCTTCCATGCCTTGTAAAGATGACACTCAAAAAAAACCCATAGCACAATGACAATACGTTCAACCTTCTCTATACCAAACTAGGCATCTTGTAACCAAGTTAGGAGGAGAACTCTGCACTTGGTAATTTGCCAAACTGTGATAACTTGAACATTTCCTGGCTGCCAGAAATCGAGTTATTTCTAATAAAGCACACATTGTAGTCAGAGACAACATAAGCTGCAGTAGGAGCGGTGCTTAAAAAATCCAAAAGGCCAGTTTTGCTTTCAACGTGGATAGCAGTCTTTTTCGTTGAAGCCTTACAAACAATTTGACAGAAGACTCGTAATTTTCATTGCGCAGACTGACATGTCAAATTTGGCAAACTCTACCTCCTTTGGGCTTTAAAAATTAAATAAACCTTTAAATTCCAACTAAGTTTTGCAATTAAAGGAAATTACAATGAAAGGTGTGAAAGAGAAGAAAGGGACTGCAGTGCATTTCTGCACTTTCCTCTCTCCCCGTCCCCCCATTACGTATACCAACGTTAGATGATTAATTCAAGCCATTTGGTAACTACTTTGTCACAATTTAAAACCATGTTACCTTTCCTATCAAATAAACAGTGCAGTTGCTCACCTATCTCATTGAAAAAAAAATACTTGGGACTTGCGTCCAACATTTTATCACATGAGAATGTTGTTCAGATGCTAAAGTTACAGTAAATATCCAGAATGAGGGCCCTACTGGATATCAGAGCAATGAGAAAGGAGACTCTCTGGAGGGATGGTTTTATGCCACTTTGGTTTGAAACTAAATTGTATAGCTGAGATTAAAATGTTCAGACCCTGCTGTCCACAGTGCTCAAACGTTTAAACTTTAACTGCTGTGAGAAACTTTCTACAAACGCATACAAACTCAGAGCTCTTTGCTGGGCAGCAGAATTGAATGATCAGTAGAGAAATGTAAACAGGATGATGTCTGGCTAAAACCCAAGACTGGCAGCTGCAGTCTACAAGCACGCCAACAGAATCACGTACTAAAATTATCTGCTTATCTGACACCAGAGCACATACTCAAGTACACAGCATTTCCAGTTCCACTGAGCATTTTATAACCAGTCACAGAATAAATCTGAATTTCTACTTACCTGTCCAACACAGACAAACAAGCTGAAGATTATTGTTCCCAAACTGCAAAAAAAAAAAGATACATTTGCAGCTTTCAGATCACACAATTTCACTTTTTTTAAATTACAAAAATGAATTTAACCATTTTTAAAAACAAAGGCCAATGTAAGCTTTTCTTGCTGATGCTCTTACCGCATTCCAAATACTTTGTCCAGTAAATATCCTCCAAAAAAGCAGAGGACAACGTTGGGCCAGGAATACCATGCATACAGTTGCATGAATGTAACAGTATTAACCTTCATATCCTGTCAAAAAGAGAAAAATTTCATATAGTGTTGGATTATCAAACACCATCAAGAATTCGGAAATATTACAGAACAGAACCAAGTACAATACAGTAACAATGCAATATGATGCACAATACTTACAATGATCATCTGGTTTTACATTGACAAGATACAATGAAGTCATATGCCACATCATGGGACCATTTGAGACATGAAATAAGGATATTACTGGGAGACCATTCAAGAGTTGAGTGTGTTTTCTAAGACAGTCAACTCCTCCTAATTCCAAATTTTCCAACACCTTTTCCCCACTTTTCTGGATTGTTACAATAAAAGTTATTTGATAATTCAATTTTATTATAAATGTCATTATCAGGAGGGAACTATATAATGACAACTCAACAGAAATATCAGATATTCAAAGTTCACTGTTTGGAAAAAGGAATAGAAAATCAATTTAAATCCACTGTATTCACTGGTTTAAATTTTAGTTTAAATGATCACCAAACTCTGTTTCAGATTCCAAATTGAGCATACTACAATGTTTGCTGCCCATTACATCTTAATCCACAGCTTGTATTCCAATTCCTGCCAAATGGAGTAATTAACAGCAAAATAATTAATTTTAACCAATTCACAGCTTGGAAATTTACCAATATTTAGACAAGAAATTCAGCAGATTTCAAAAGGAATTAAAACTATAGCTACAAAAATAGCAGATTTATAGACAAACATTACTTACAAAACTAACATTAAGAGGTCAACTGGGCACCACAATGGACAATTTCTATTATCCAACAGGAAGTATCTTATGAAACCACATCTCCTAAAATAAGCACGCACTAGGAAGTGCATATCCTCCATCAATTTTGTACATCTGACAAGATATACTTATTCTGATGCTGCAAGCATATTAGCTCTTCAATGTGCTTCATGAAATCATTTTGTAATGTGTAAGCAGTCTCCTGGTTTGTGCTTTTGAAACAATATAATTTGCATCCATGCAAAGCTTAAACCACGTATACCTCCGCCTCATTAAAGAACGATTGATTGGGTGTTGAATAGCAAATATTCTATGAGTGCTCTCCCCTTCACATCAAAAGTATTCATAAAACAGAAAAGAACATGTGTTTACTGCACTTTTCTCATAAAATCATTTTCACTTCATGCATTCTTGAATGTAACGTCAATTACCTCAACTGCCGTGTTATATAAACAAAAAATGGCATGAGTAAGTCAAAAGCACTGGTATTTACATACTATAATTTGGTTATACATTTTACGGGTAGGTTACTGCAGGACACAAGCACTCACTAACTAATGTTAAACATTAAAAACAGAGTATGTTCGCTGCCCTATCTTTCAAAGGGGCTGGAGCCAAAAGGGCAAATTTACTCATTTGGGAAGAACAATGGAAGTGTTAATTTGGCATTGTCATCTCTGATTGTTTTATTAACATGATGTATGAAAGATGCACTTATTTTTATTATGATGCTTCTGTGAACACCAAACATTTACTAGGCATTTCAGAGGGTATTAGTAGTCAGCCATATAGGGTGCGACTGGAGTCACTTGCGGACCAGAATGAGAACTGGTAGCAAGCTCCCTTTCCCAAACTAGTTAGTTATTTTTTAATGACAATCTAGAAGCTTTCACAGTCCTTTATCCCCTGGTGCCAGTCCACAAGTTACCAGACATATTGAATTTAATTTCAGAACTTCATTATGGTGGGATTTGAACTCAACTTTTGGGCTGCGAATGCAATACCATAACCACAACACAAATGTACTACTAAGATAATTCAATGCTGCTTTTTCTTTCATGTGCAAAGCATGCATTATATCAAAGCATTAAATATACTACAGGTTCTGGACTTTGAAGGAATGCCACAACCCGTGTGCCTAACTAATACCACATCTACTTCCAAATTAGTTTCATTATTTCACTTTTTTTGTAGAATATATAAGTTTTCCTCTGAGGCTTTTCCATTAACTGCTTGGTAGAAATAAATAACTGATGAGATCATGGCATTTTATTGCAGCTTATATCTGATTTGCCAATGAACAACAGATCAACATAAATTTCCTATCTGACACTTAAAGATAATACAGAGCAAAACCGGGTAGTTTTAAGTGTGATAAACTCAATCCTCAACAATCCCACTTTCCAGCCACATCACAACTGATTTGGTTTAAGAGCATTCAATGGCATTGTCACAATCACCTGGTTCATGGCTTGTATTAATATTTTAGAAGTCACTTTTAGTTTTGGGAAATTAAACATGTAAGAGTTTCAAAAAGTTGCAGACCACCCAAGATTTAAAGTTCAAAAATCTCTCCATGGGGGCTTACAGAGACAGAGTTAGAGAGGGGAAAGACATTAAATCACAGGTGGCCTCGTTTAGTTGAGAAATTGGAACCAATAAGTCTAGAAGAGTTTGCTCTGTCATTGTTAGCAATGTCAATTATACATGTGGGTATCAGGAATTAAAGAGAAGATTTGGAAATAGAAATAATTAGTTCAAAATGTTATCTGGGGCATCCCACATGTACCACTTTGCTTTGGAGATACAGATGTTGCTAGGGAGATGCCTTTTGGGGTCAGGTGTTTTTTTGGGTGCTTGCTGAGACAGTCAGTTGGCTTCTGGATAAGCTGTTGGCTTTTCGAAAGAAGTTGCACTCAGAAACAGAGACACCATCAGGAACAGGGGTGTCTCTGTTTTGAGGCAGGCCCATGCTCAAGCTGAGACATCCAGATTCGTGAGGTGTTGAAGAAGAACTGGAGGATTTGCTTAGCTAAAGCTAGAGAGAGAATCCCCAGAAAATCTCATACCTCGAAAGATAGCTAAAAAAAAAACTAAAGGATAAAAGTGAATTCATAAGAGTTTTGAATTGTCCCAGGAGAAGCAAACCGTCAGGATCCTGTAACATATAGGAAACTGATGGGGTGGAAGTAACAAATAGGTGGGTTCTATTGAGATTTAGAGTTTAAAATATACAAAAATGAGCATTTTTATGCAGAATACCTAGTCCTCCAACTGTAACATGATTTTGAATTACTGAAAATGACATTAAAAACTAATTATACAAGGAATCATTTCCTAATTATATTGATGCACAGTAATCAGTGTTAGTAAACTGAAAATAAAATGTTAAAGCTGTTAAATCATGCCGAGTGCCTAAAAAATGTTCAGGGCCGGAATTTTACCTGCTCAAAACGGCGGGTGATGACATCGGGTCAGGTCCCCAACGTTATGATGCCCAATCCCCATTTTACATACATTGGATGGCGGGCGAGATCGAGGTGCCATTCGCCGTCCACTTTGCAGCAATTAAGGGCCAATTGAAGTAGTCCACAATCAAATTGACAGCCATTTTACATCGGCTGTCACGTTTTACATCTGTCAAACGAGTCAAAGGGGAGTTGGGAACCCAGCAGCTTTAAAAGTGCGGCATCGAGTGTATCTGTGAAGGAGTTGGAGGTACTGTTTTTCTCGTTACTCTCTGATAGATGTGTGCACTGTTTTTGCTGGTTCACCTGAGTGATTAAAACTCCTGGTAGGGCCACAGTATCACTGATTTATTCTGTGTAGGGGAGGGGGGTTGTGAGTGCCTGTCCTTGCAGCAAGCTGCAAATACCTGTCCTCATTATATCTCTGCGACACTGCAGCCATGAAAATTGTCCACTCAGGAGGTGGCTCATCTACTGAGGAAGAGTAAGCCACAAGGAGGGATAGGAGGACAACTGGCCAGGGAAATCACCAACCTGCTGGCCCAGTGCAGCCTCATAATGGGGGAGGGACAGAAGCTCTCAGAGTCCCAAGAGACTGTCACATCTCAGAGTTGCTGGCAGTGGAGGTCGCTTCCAACTGCGTGGGTGGCCATCCAATGCCAGTCGCACTGAAACTAACAGTTGCACTATACTTCAACGCATCAGGCTCACTCCAGGCTTCATCGGGAGACATTGCAGAGTCTCACAGTCAGCAGCACATCAATGCATTAAGGTGGTAACTGATGCCATATTCAGGCATGTCAACCAGCTCATCAAGTTCCAGACAGACTCTGCCAGAGAGGCCAAGACAGCCAGAGGCTTCAGCGCCATCGCTGGGTTCCCCATGGTCCAAGGCGTAATTGACTGCACATATGTGGCCATTAGAGCACCTAACAGTCTGTCAGGGGCCTTCATTAATCAAAGGGGGTTTCACTCAATGAACGTGCAGCTTGTCTGTGACCACCGTCAGGGTATATTGCAAATGTGTGCTTGTTATCCTGGAAGCAGTCACAATGCATTCATTCTCCGGAACTCCCAGGTGCCAGCATTTTTCAGCCCCTGCCCCCCCCAAGTGCCTGCAAGGATGATTACTTGGCGACAGGGGTTACCTGAAGACATGGCTGACGACACCGATGAGGAATCCACGGAATGAAGCACAGGAACAGTACAATGCGAGCCATGTGAAACCAGAGTCACCATAGAGCAGACCCATAGGTCTTAAAATGAGATTTAGGTGTCTCGATAGCTCAGACAATGCACTACAGTTCTCGCCAGCAAGGGTATCTCGCATTGCTGTCGTTTGCTGCGCCTTACATAACCTGAAAATGGAGAGGGGAGGCCCTGGAGGATGAGGATTTTGTTCAGCTTGATGCAGCCTCAGACAAGGATGGTGAAACAGCTGAGGATGAGTAGGAGGGGGCACAGCCACCTGAACAGCAGGGGAAGGGAGCTGGAGGTTTGTGGGAGTTGAGTGCAAAGGAGATCCAGGAGGCTGTAATACTCGGGTGTTTCTCCTAAACGGAGGTGCATCACCCAGCGACTGACATGTCAGTCTGAAATGAGGCATTCACATAAGCTGGAAGTGCAGACGTACTCACCTGCAGGTGGAAATCTCAGCTGCAACAGCCCACCTTTCCCTCAAACACCACAAGGCCCGAATGTGCCACCTCCCCAAGTCTCCATCGCATGCAGAACAAGATTGTCTAAAACATCAGCATCGACTTGAGATGAAAATGCCAAGTGAAAAATGTAATCATTTTTAGCAAGTTATAACAGCAAATAAATATTTACAAATCACACCAGTGACCCTGTAGTGCAGTTATTGTGATTGTTCGAAACGTTTGCGAGTGCTCACGTGTGTGGATGACCCCTCGCCACAGCCATGGCAGAGGCAGGTGGCTGTTCAGGCTGCCCCGTGGCTTTGGATGACTCTGGCCATGAGGGCCCCGGCATTTTGAGATGACTCTGAGCAGTGTCAGGAACACCCTCTGACACCCTGGCATTATATAGTGCCGATGTCACTGGCAGAGGGGACAAGGAGCTGCTGAATACGTCAGCAGCGCATTGAGAGGAGCCCCCTCCCCGCCCATATGCATTCTGCTGCTGCCCTTGTGCCCTCTCGAGGCTCAACTGGGCCTCCTTGCTGACCTCAGAGGGTTGAGCAGCTTCGGGTTGTCACAGCAGCCTCATTGACAGCTCGCTAAGGCACTGTCCATGGAGCTCACTCTCTGAGGTTCTGCGGGGGCTCCAGGATTGGGCCCTCCACAGCAGTCACCAATCAAGGAAGTAATCAATGGAGGAAGCCAGATGCACAGAGGACAGGGACTGTGCGTTACCCATGGCCTGGATGGAGATCTCCAAATTCCAAGCCAGAGCACGCAATATCTCTGGTAACACTGCCAGATCTCCATGCACTGCACGCTGCACCTGCAGAATTTCCCACCGAGTAGATGCAAGCAGAGGCTCATCATAAGCATGGAGCTCTGCACTGGCCGGGCCTCCCACAGTCCTCTGAGCGTGCCTCTGACAGCTGGTCCGGCACTGGCACTAGGTTGTGACCACGAATTCGAGAAAACACGCATTCTAACCGAAGCGACAGTCTCTGAGCTGGCGCTTGGTGTGGGGAAGAGGATGTAACACTGCACCCTCTGAGGTCCACCTCCTCCTCAGAGGTGGATGGATGAGTCCCGGAATCGCTGCCTGGTTGCTGCTGTGTTTCACCTGCAGGAGAAAAAAAGAATGATCAGGTGTGATCAACAATCTTGACTGAAGGACGGCGAAGACTGCAGTGTGCCCACATCTGAAAGATTTTGACCTTGCGAGCAACCTTCATTTCTTGATCCAAGCCGCCCACCACCACCCCCCCCCACCCCCCAACCTCTCTCTCGACTGCACTCTGGGGAGCTCACCCTCCTGGCCTGGTGTGCGGCCTTACCATAATCTACTGAGCGTCTTCTGTTGTCTCCTACAAGCCTCAATGCATCCTCCTCCACTCTGGTGAGAAAGGTGAGGGCCCACCACTGGTCCAGGCCCTCTCGGGCATTGTGCGCCCTCTCTTCTGTGGAGACACATGGCAATTTGTTCAGTCCCTTGACCTGAAAGTGCACCCACAGACCCTTGTGCTGCATGCTGCATCTGTAACTAATGCCATTGAAGTGCATGGATGGCACACCTCTGGACCATTGTCCGTCTCAGATGGGCCCAAGGCAGGGCTGCAGCCATTCACTGTGACCCTCCCATTTCAGTTAAAAGCTGCAATGACTGCAGAATGCCCCTTACCCTGGCAGAGCACAGGTGGTCATTGACCCGCTTGCGACACTGGAGCCATATCCTCCTCACCACCCTGTGGCTGTTGAACTCCTCCGCTACCTCCAGCCACACCTTCTTGGTGACTTGGGGAGGCCTCCTCTTTCCGTCTGCTGGGAAGAGGACCTCCCGCCTTGTCTCAGCTGCCTGAAGGAGGGCATGCTGGGAGTCTTCAGAGAAGCTGGGTGCCACGCGGTTGCATATCTCTGCCAGTGCCAGAAGTGGGTTCTGGTCTGTCTCGGGTATATTGTTTATTGGAGGGATCGCCTCTTTAATTCCTGTTGCACTCCTTTCACCCTCATGCAATTCTATTCCTTCTAATATGCTGCTCCTCCAAACGTCCCCCTTGCTGCAGGTAAGCATCTCAGCGCCAGAGGTTGTTGAAAGCCCTTTAAAATGGCTTTCAGCACCTGCTTCCAGCTCTAGCGCCCCCACCACCCCCCACAACCCCGACGCGCCTCTTTTGTGTTCTAAATATGCCGCCAATCCACTAATTGGTTAGCTAGCGCTTGATCAGGTGGAAGCTAGGTGCCGAGCGGGAGTGACTTCAGCATCTGCTTCCGCCTCCCGGAACATAAAGCCGCCGACAAAGGTAAAATTCCGGCCCAATTCCAAGAGCCTTCTCAAAGGCCTGCAAACAGGTGCCATTAGCACAATGGTGTTTAATTTGATCTGAGGGCATGACCAGTTATGTGGACAGGGCCACAAATGTATTCTTAAAGTTGTGCTTAGAATGTTTAAACACAAACTACTCTTGAAACTGCTAGCAAAGTCATAATATTGCCCCAAAAATTAAAATAAAACTTTCAAGCAGTCATTTCTAATACTCCTATGCATTTCATGCAAGAAAGAATATTCTGTAAAAGAGTTTTAGGCATTCAATTAACAGATTTATTGAGCTGTTCTCTATATACACAAGTGCAATTTAAGTCAACACATGACTTGGAAAAATATCTGACATTCTTAATGCGAATGAGTGTCACAGAATTCAAGGAACAGAGATAGGAATCGTACAATAAATATTCATTATACCAGGTGCACTCCAATAAGTTTCTCTAAAGTGCTGTAATGTTTAAGGTTTTCAACTTACACTCAGAACTTGGGTCTGCAAAGCAGCTGGGTTATCATAGCAGAAATAGCTACCTGAAAGGGAAAAAAAAATATATAGATACAAAACTGAAAGATGCCTGGCCAGCCAGCTGACTAATGTAAAATGGACATAGGCAATTTCCACCACTATCAATATACCAAGTTCCTAAACTCAGTTAAGCCATCAGGGAGGCATGGGAATTCAAACAAACAGCACTGAAACCACTCTTTCATACTCTGGTGCCCAGCAAGGGGTCTGGGAGCAGAATTCCTGCACTTTCATTTGTACACAGATACCAACCATCAGCACTTCAGAGTGACCACTTGTCAGCATTACTAACAAAAATAGCACTGGATTTATAGCTCCGCACCATCCCAAGTCACCCAAAATGCTGTACAGAAACCTACATGCATGCCCAGCCAACAGTAAAGTTGCTGATTTTGTACTTGGAACTACAGATAATTTAACAGTACTAAAACAAAGGACACAAGATTTATGCCGGTGAGTTTGAAATGTACAATTGTATTTCTTTAGGCAACTGAAGATTGTGATCAGCAAAGCTTAGTTTACAGCTGCAATGACACACTCAGACTCTGGTGGTATTGGTGAAGGACCTGAGCTTTGCACTAGCATCAGCATTTTTTGTCAGCAGTCAGCATGTTTCAACTAGTATTTACTCAACAGCAATTTCTGGTAAAAATCAACATGGGATTCAAGTTCCTGTACTGCCGAGGTTATCCCATAAGCAACCTAATGTGTGTTGTTCTCAGACTCAGTTATAACTGCCTCACAGCTGTTAATATAAAAGTTATTCCACAAGCAAGATTTATAACATTCCTTGCCCAGATCTCTCAACTTTCTATTTGTTCAAATGAAACATCTGTCACTTGACTGCCCAGCTCCCCAGTGGACCTGCACTGGTTGTCTTTTTACACTCACTTTTCACATGGTACATACTTTATATTCCTTAACATGTTCCAATTGTCCCTATGTGCATTTCCTTAGTCTTATCCAATCCACCCCCAACCTATTGAGCTCAATGTTAATTAAAATGACCAAAGATTACCAGCAATTTAAAGTAACAGAAACTATCATACATACATGATTGAACTCAACAATAGATCAGTTTGGCTTCTTGCACCAAGTCAAGGCACAATGAAAGGAAAACAGATCTGATTCTTACATTTTTATTCCAGTTTTCCAAACTGCTCTAATTGCTTCTTCTACAGAATACAAACCACGAAACTTGTCAAAAAAACAGTACACAAATCAATGTAAAAGTCGTAGAAGGCAATTCAGTTTTCAGCAAACTATTAACTTTCCATATATATCCTATCCCAAAGTGCACGCGTGAACGAAACAGTCTCTTGCTCTCGTTGCCAACCTCAAAAGTTTCGTGCAACAGAAAAACCGCAAACTTCAGATTCACAGGAAGTTACATAAAAGTCACACGCAATCATACCTCATTCACAAGAAACTGTCACTTAACGACTGTCTGTAAATTCCCCAACTAACTTTAGGCATCCAAAAAGAACATGAAACGCCTGGAGAGCGACAGCAGATAAACCATGTGTGGGACAGTTTACAAACACCAAGTGACAGTAACTTCCAGCTTCCCCACACCACAAGCACCCGCCAGGCTGGGTTAAATCAATGCCCCGAGGCTCCAGGCTTCACGGCAGCTGAAGCCAAGCCCGGACTGCGGTTGATACCGAGTCCGCGGCCCAGGACCCGACTTACCAAAGCCCAGGAAACACATGAGGACGAGCACTACGAAACGGTGCGGCCATCTCCGGGGGTCACACAGTGCCGAGGCACAGCCACAACCTCGGCTCGGCCTATCGTCCGACTCCCGGGCTCGGTTGCCGGCTGCTCCACCCAGCAAAACCTCTCCCTCGGCCATCCCGTCCCCGGTGCACCAGCCGCTGCCTTCCGCCGCTCACGTGATCCAGATGACTCTGGCTTCCACTTCCTGGAGACGGATCAGGAACTTCCTGGAGACGAATGGCGTCCCCAGCAGAACCGGACTGCAGGTAACAACAGTATGCAACAGGACAGAGACACTGGTGTGGTTTAAAACATCAATCATTCTCAAAATAAACACAACACCAACCCGAGTTTGAAGTAAAAACAGAAATTGCTGAAAATACTCAGCAGGTCAAGCAGCTTCTGTGGAGATAAAAACAAGAAATGCTGGAACCACTCAGCAGGTCTGGCAGCATCTGTGAAAAGAGTAGAGTCTGTGGAGAGACAGGTTTCAGGTCAATGACCTTTCAGCAGAACAAACCAACCCGCGTTTGGCAGTCTTGTCATTCTAATCCCGCTAATCAGTTAAATGTCACAGTGTTCACGTTTGTTGACAGAAGCAAATACTAAACATAAGAAAGCAAAATCGACCTAAACATCTACTAAATAATTATAAACGGTAAAGAACTTTGCCTTTCCAGCTTATGATGCAAGGTCTTCCATATAATGTATTTCAGAGTAAGCAAGTACAGGGTTGCCACCCGACAACCATGGGTTTTAGAAGAATGATGCTCACACTGAGCCTTTTTCGTTTTTATTGCCAATGTTTATAGTTTTTTTTATTTGTTCTTGGGGTGTGGATGACGCCTGCAAGGCCACGTTTATTGCCCATCCCTAGTTGGCCTGAGAAGGTGGAGGTGGTGGACCTTCTCGAACCACTGTTGCCTTATGGTGATGCTTCTCTCACAATGGTGTTACATAGACAAATTCAGGATTTTGATCCAATGATACTGAAGCAATAGCAATAAATATCCAATTAGGATGGTATGTAACTTGGAATAAAAACAAAAAATGCTGGAAATGCTCCGCAGGTCTGGCAGCATCTGTGGATAGAGAAGCAGGGATAACATTTCAGGTCAGTGAACTTTCATCAGAACTATGTAACATGGAGTTGATGTTGTTCCCATGTTCTTGCTGCTCTTTCCCTTCTTTATAGTAGAGATCGCAGGGCAGTGAAGTGTCATTGAAGTAAGTTTACTGATTTGCTGCCATGCATCCTATGAATCATACATACTGCAGACTTGGTGTGCCAATGGTAGAGGCGGTGGATTTTGAGTTCATATTGGCAGGTACAAGATCTATTGTCCTTGGAGGGCATGCAGTGCAAATCCACGTGTAGAATACTGTGATTAAAAAGGGTTAAGTTATGAGGACAGGGTTCGGGTTGCATAAACTTTGTATGCCCTTGAGTTTAGAAGGTTAAGGGGTGAGGTATTTAAGATGATAAAAGAATTTGATAGAATAGATTCAGAAAAACTATTATCTCTGGTGGAGGACTCTGCAACAAGAGATCACCCATCCATTGCAGAAATTGCCAAATTATCAACAAATTCAAACAAATGGAATAATTTTTATTTTATTTAGAGATACAGCACTGAAACAGGCCCTTCGGCCCACCGAGTCTGTGCCGACCATCAACCACCCATTTATACTAATCCAACACTAATTCCATATTCCTACCACATCCCCCCCTGCCCCTATATTTCCCTATCACCTACCTATACTAGGGGCAATTTATAATGGCCAATTTACCTATCAACCTGTAAGTCTTTGGCATGTGGGAGGAAACCGGAGCACCCGGAGGAGACACAGGGAGAACTTGCAAACTCCACACAGGCAGTACCCAGAATTGAACCTGGGTCGCTGGAGCTGTGAGGCTGTGGTGCTAACCACTGCGCCGCCCTAAATAAGAAGTGGTCAGGCTCTACAACAGACAGGGGATCCACTCAACCAGCTTATCATGCAGGTGGCAAAGTTGAAAATTAGCCCGAAGGTTTCCCTATCTGAGCCACCACAGTGCTTTCTACAGCTTTGGGTCTAAGTCCTACTATGTTCCCTGATAATGATACTGATGGAGCCAGGTTTCTTGCCATGCAGGTACATTAAATTCCATCAAACCAAACATAATTTTACCATCTCAAATTCTGTTGCTTTTCTTTCAGTAATCTGCTCTGTTGCTGTTTCTGAAGAATTATCAGAATTTTTTCAGCCATTCCTCGAGGCTGGCTCAGCTCCCAATTGCTGTTTGTTTGTAGTTAATTGCAATCTATTCTCCTTAAAAAATTAGCATTTTTATAGCACCTTTCAAGTCCTCAGAACATCTCAAAGCTCTTTACAGTCAATGATCACATTTTGAAATGTAGTCATTGTTGTTAACTAGAGAAACACAGCAGCTAATTTGCACACAAATAGCAATGAGATAAACAACCAATTATATTGATTAAGAGATAGGTATTGGCTAGGTCACTGGGAAACTTCCCTGCACTTCTTTAAAAAGTACTATGGGAATTTTATGTACACCTGAACAGACAGATGAGTCCTCAGTTTAAGTTCTTATCCAAAAGATGGCATTGCCAGCCATGTAGAATTCCCTCAATATGGCACTGAAGTGTCAACTTAGATTATGTGCTCAAATTCTACAGTGGAAACCTACAACCTTCTGATTCAGAATTGAGAGTGTTCCAACTGACTCATTCTTGCACTTGTGTTTGACATTTAGGCAGGAATTATATGTTGTGATGTGGCCCCACCCACTGGCTAAAAAGACAAGGGAGAGTCCATCTCTACCAGGCACCTCCCCCACCCCCCTCCCCCCCCCAACAAGGAGGCCAGGTATTACTGTGTCCCACTGGCCTTTCTATGCCCGATTCATCATGTTGGACTGCACCAACCCCCAGGTCACTAGCCTCACTTGCTACCTTGAAGGGCTCAGTGAAATTTGGGGCAGCCAACATTGGTTCATTAATCAAAATGGATTTCAGCCTCTCAAAAGATGTTTGGCACTACCCTGACCACACTACCTTGTATTTTTTTTGGAGCAAATCCATCAGTGGAGCAGCTATAGTGCTAAAATTTGGTACAAACTTGTAGAAACCACACATCCCCAAAAACCTCATGATTTCTCACTTAGTCTTAGGGGTAGGGAACTCCACCAATGCTTGTACTTTTGCTGTTCTTGGCAACACTTGTCCTTGCCAGAGGTAGGTTTTGCAAATTCACTTTCGGCAAGGTTGATCACAAAATCAGCTGACTGTAATTTGCTAAACAAAGCTACTAATTGTTCCAAATGTCACTGTATACCAGCACATTGTCAAGTTAAACCACACAGTTAGGAACACAGGCTACCACTTGGTTCATTAGTCTCTGAAAAGCATCTGGGGCATTTTTTACCCAAATGGCATTGAAAGACCGTCTGGTGTGACAAGGCTGATATTTCTTTAGCTTGGGGTGTTAAAGGAACCTGCCAGTATCCCTTTAACAAATCTATTTTGGTAAGAAATGTGGCACTGCCCACTCTTTCAATACAGTCTTCCAAGCAAGGAATTAGGCATTAACCTTTCTATAGTCTATGCAGAATCTAGCTGAACCGTCAGGTTTAGGCAGAAACACCACTGGGAACTGCAGATGCTTTAACTGGGTTCAGTTAGGTGGTTTTCCAACATGTATTGGATTTCTGCTTTCACCTGGGCCTGTTTCTCTGGACTTGAGCGAAAAGGATGCTGTTTTATAAGAAAGAATTCCCCTACATCCACATCATGTGTGACTAAGGTTGCACAACCTGGCTTGTACCTACCGACTCTCTTAAATGCCGTGAGTTGCCTTGTTAGATCTTCTCGTTGTTCTGCATCTAAATATGAAAGCATAGTGTCCAATCTTCCTAACAATTCACTATTAGCTAACCGGATAGTAGGAGGTTCAATCTGAGAATTGTCCAGGCTTCCTTCTGCTTCATCCTCACCATCCCTTTCATCCTTCACTGTCCCTACTACCTGACATACCTGTGCTTGCTTATCCTCCTCCCAGCGATGATATTGTTTCAACATATTGATATGACACAGCCGATTATTTTTCCGGCAATCTGGGGTGTCAATCAAATAATTTACCAATTCTTTTGACCAAGTTATATGGACCACTGAACCGTGCTTTCAGCAGTTCACCTTGTAAAGACAGTAATACTAATAACTCATGCCCTGGTTGAAATGTTCAGGTCTTGGCATACTTGTCTGCCCATTTCTTCATGGTTGTTTGGGAAGCTTTCAGGTGTTCCTGAGCAAGCTCTCGTGAGCCGCTCCCGGAACACGGATACACAATCTAGCACAGAAGATTCGTCCCTCTGTTCCCAAACCTTTTCTTTGATTAGTTTTAGAGGACCTCTTATCTCATGTCCATAAACTAATTCAAAAGGACTAAAACCGGTAGACTCATTAGGTGAATCCCAAGTGACAAACTAAAGAAATTCTCGCCCTTTATCCCAATCAGGGGATATTCATGACAGTATGTCCTGATCATCGTCCATTCTTCATCTGCAGGTCTGTGAGGAGGTCTCCACTTGCTTTAAGTGCTACGGATGTTAACTCGCTGGGGGCTTTCTTGTAGTTCAACAGTGCAATGCGCTTAGCGGCTATGACAGGTTCCAGCTCTTCAGTATGAGATTGAAACCAGTCTGCATTCCTCTTCGCACGTTTGCCGTAGGTGGTCAAAGCTGACTCATAGATGGCGTCTCTGATGTGGGCCCACTTGGTCTCAGCATCCCCTGTGGGGGTGTTTTGAAGGGCTGTTACAAGTGAATTTAGAAATTTTTGTAACAGCTGTGGATAAGAAATTCTGCTCGTGTTGATGCGCAGGTGGCCCTTCTGCTTGGAATGATGCAACTTCTTTGGTCTGAGTCTAACCTTGCTGCACACCAGGGAGTGGTCGGTGTCGCAGTCCCCACTGTGGAAGCTGCGTGTGATTTGAACACTGTTTAAGGAGGCTCACCTTGTGACGATGAGGTCTAGCTGGTGCCAACGACGCGATCTTGGGTGCCTCCATGAAACCTGGTGACAGGGTTTAGTGTGAAAGAACGAGTTGGTGATGCAGAGGTTATGATAGGTACACAACTCAAGCAGTCTTTGCCCATTCTCATTCATCCTTCCAACGCCATTGCGCCCAAGGCAGGTGGGCAATGATATTTTAGAAATGTATACCCAGTTACCGATTCGGTCAATCATATACTCTATTCTTTATCCCAGAATAAAATGCACCAACTAGGTTTCTTTAATAAACAACAAAATTATCAGTTTATCATCAAATAAGACTTATCCAGTAAGGAAGCAAAGCATTAACACAGATTGAAATATTAAAGTTCCCTTTTTAAATTCCCCACACATACACCCACACTGAAAAAAAAACAGAAATTCTCTCTGCAGAGGTCCATTACAAAAAAAGACAGAAAAAGAATACTTTGGCCAAATACTTGCTAATTCTTGAAGAAAAAATAAGAGAAGATATGGAAGGAAGTCAGTTGTCCCTTTTGGTCTGGCATCAGGGTATACAGAGACAGGTCACTGGGATCTTTTCAGAAGCAATTCACTCTGGGGATGTCGAGAAATCATCTGGTAGGCTTTCCAGGAGACATGTGGCATCAGGAGTTTCAGCCAACACACACTTGAATCGCAGGGTTTCTTTCAAAGAGGTAGAGAAAGAGATGAGCTGGGTGTTTCTTTTTCTTTGACAAGCAACACCAACTGTCTTCAAAACAGTTCACACCCCAACTGACTAAAACATCTCAGAAGCGAAAAACAACTCCTGCCCCTCATGAATCTTGCCTTGTCACTTCTCTGTAAACATCTCCCCAAGTCACCAAGGTTTCTATTGTTTCTAAGACATGTGACTTCCAGTTTTCATCACAGCTCAAGTGTTCCCTCAGTGAGCTTTAAAATTGAGTTTAGCAACTGAAATCTTCAGCCTTCCAAAAAAAATCCATTTCCACAATTTAAATAAATATCCACTAAAAATATTGCTGTCATTGGCTTGTTCATGGAGAGAAAGCTATTGGTCACTTCCATCAGCATCAAGAAATCGAGTAAATGCGGCCATGTAACCTTTCTCTCTGGTAAGGACCCGTGTCGAGCAATAAAGTACAATGGGGAGCAGTTGCTGGGCTATGCCCTGCGATTGCATAGACCACAGCAAATTCAAAAACTTGTGGCAAGAAACGAAAGCTTAAGGAGTTCGACGGGGACTCCATGATGCCGCCCCCAGAAAAGAAGGAAAAAGTTCGCAGAGCATCCGTTATAACATAGAAAAATGAGAAGGATCCTGCGTTTCCACTGAAGAAAAAACAGGAACAAACCAAGAAAACAGAGGAGGAGGAAGTTCTTAGGTCAGTGTCCACTTCAGCCACCCGATTCTCCCCCATCACTTAGCCTGAAGTCAATCCTTCAACGCACAGCTACCTCACAAGAATATTTGGTTCATATGCAACAGGATAATAAAAATATTGAAAAATGAATCAAAAGCACAAATGGTGGGATGTGGTATACAATGTGGGACAATCCGTCCGGGCTTGTATGCTTTCTTATGTTTTCTTAATTGTTCAGTTTGTTTTGACAATTGTTCTGATTATTACTTCAATATGTATACATGGAGCGTCACCGGTTTGAGAATCATCTGCAGCTCTGGAGAACGTTTCCTATTTATATGGGCCTTTTGGAAGGTCTCCATGAGAAGGCAGGAATGCCATGCATTTAGCAATATCTGTAAAATTATTTGTAAATTTTGCTTTTTAATTTTTAAGTTTGTACACTCAGGGTGATTCAGCTAGTACAGGGGTCAGCAACCCGTTGCTCATGGGCAGCTCCCAACCTTTGTCAGTTGTATCAAATCATCATGAAAAAAGCCCCCAAAAATTAAGTCAAGAAAATTACAAATCAAAGAACGAGATGGCAACACAATTTTCCTTATTGAGTTATTCATTTACTTAGTAAAAAATTTAATTTCTATGTTGTCAGGCTTCAAAACAGCTTTTTTAGGGCTCATTTTGAAAAATACATGTCCCCTGTGGTGGGTTTGGAGGTGGGGAGGGCATTAAATTGGATGGGATGTTTGCGGGTGGGGACCATGCCACCTTCCCACCTCTACCCTGATGAAATCTGTAGTGGGAAGGCCTGTGGATGGACTTCCCACCCCCACCACCAAATTGAAGCCCTTAAGTGGGCAATTAATGCCCAATTAAGGGTCTCTTCCTGCTGTCTGACATTAATCCAGCGACAGATGGGTCTGTCGCCGTGCAGGGAGCACAACATGCAAAACCATGAGGGGTTGCTTATAGAGTCACATACAGCACACAGAAGGCATTCAGCCCATCGAGTCCATGCTGGCTCTTCGGTGGTCTCCACAGGGTTGGGGGGTTCCTCGTTCAAAGGTACTCAGTGCCTGATCAAGGAACCTGGCCTCAGGAAGGGGGGGTGGTGGGAGCTGCCGAAAGCCACCCCCTGCTCTTGCTGCTGACCCCCTCTACACCCCCCCTCTTCCGTGACCCCACCCCACAAAACCCCTCCATCACTTACCTCTGGCCTGGGTCATTCTGTGATCCTGGACCTCTGCCATTCTGGCAGCAGCCATCACCTCCCCAGTGGCGCTGCTGGCCTCCAATTGGCCTGTCCCTCTCAGTGGGCAGGACTTCCCATCCCCAGGGTCCTGATCCTGGGGAAGGCCTGCTGGAGGCCTCTCAAGTGCCTGATTGGTTTGTGATATGGCAGGCCTTCCCCAAAGGAGGCAATGTGGGTCTCTCGCCAGCTGTTCAGTTTTGGGCAAAAGATGCAGGGGGAATATGAGGAACCTTTCTTTTTACACAGCACAAGGGTGGTGAAAGCAGAGATGATCAATGACTTCAAGAGGAAGTTGGATGGCCACCTGAGAGAAATAGACTTGCAGGGCTATGGGGATCGAGCCAGGGATTACAACTGACTACAGAGCTCCGTGAAAAGCCGGCATGGACCCGATGGGCTGAATGGCCTCCTTCTGTGTCATAAATGACTCTATGATTCAGAAGGCAGAGAGGTTTAGGAAAAGAGTACAGGTTTTAGTAAACCATAGCAGTCAGATGGTACACACAGGGGACCAGAGTCAGGGGACAGCAGGATGTGTGTTAGAACAAAAACGGTAAAGATTGAATTGGGAGGGAGATCTGAAAACAAAGGCACCGATTTTGAAGTCAGTGCATTGTTGGATGAAATCAATTAAGACAGGGCGATAGGGAGGTAAGATAGGATATGAGCAGCAGAGGTTTGTGTTGGTAGAAGCTGGGAGGGGAGCAAGAACAACTGTTCAAATGAACAGTTTCTGTTATATGGGGCACATCAAAATTTTGGACTATACTATGTACCTACACAGTAGGCAAATCATGCAAAATATCAACACTGACTTTGCTATTTACTAATGCTGGCCACATGAGAAAGTGCATCCCCCCCATCTTAGTCCCTTTTACAAGCTGCTGTACGGTTCCACACACACCTCACTGATGTCGTCACTCATGACATAGAAACTAGGACAATGAGAGTCAGCTATTTGTAGGACCATCAGAACTCAGCCAAATTAATCTCAACCTGACCATCACCTTTGGCAGGGGCTACTGGATAGGAATCAGGAATGGCAATCCTCATTCATATTTTCCCCTTTCTAGCCCGGGTACAAAGTAAATTTTTACTGTAGATCAACTATCCAAGTTGCACACACACATTGCAGCTTCCAAGTTTCACAGAAATATGCTGCAACAAAGCCTAAAGTTAGCCCCCTGGTGGCATAAAACAAAAAAGCACACAACCCTGGGATATTACCAGTTGCAACTTTTGAGAATTACAGTTGATGATTTTGAAACATATCATAAATTGGATTTCTAAAAATGAAGAGGTCGACAAAGTAAAATTATCCAGGAATCAAATAGTTTATTTATTTTCATGAATAAATGAGCAGAATCTTGTTGTCTGCAAGCCAAAATATGTTAGCTTGAAAATACTCACCAAGTCTATATAAAAATATGAAATGTCGTAAATTGAATACAATTTAAACATCTGGCTCTGCAGTTTTTTTATTCGTTTCATGGGATCTGGGCATCGCTGGCTCGGCCAGCATTTATTGCCCATCCCTAATTGCCCTTGGAAGATGGTGGTGAGCTGCCTTCTTGAACCGCTGCAGTCCAGGTGGGGCAGGTACACCAACAGTGCCATTAGGAAGGGAGTTCCAGGATTTTGACCCAGCGATAGTGAAGGAACGGCGATGTAGTTCCAAGTCAGGATGATGTGTGGATTGGAGGGGAACTTGGAAGTGGTGGTGCTTCCATGCATCTACTGCCCTTGTCCTTCTAGTTGGTAGAGGTCGCAGGTTTGGAAGGTGCTACCTGAGTAGCCTTGGTGCTTTGCTACAGTGCATCATGCAGATGGTACACACTGCTGCCACTGTGCGTCGGTGGTAGAGGGAGTGAATGTTTGTGGACGGGTTGCCAATCAAGCAGCTGCTTTGTCCTGAATGGTGTTGAGCTTCTTGAGTGTTTTTGGAGCTGCACCCATCCAGGCAAGTGGAGTGTATTCCATCACACTCCTGACTTGTGCCTTGTAAATGGTGGACAGGCTTTGGGGAGTCAGGTGGTGAGTTACTCACCGCAGGATTCCTAGCCTCTGACCAGCTCTTGTAGCCACAGTATTAGTATGGCTACTCCAGTTTCTGGTCAATGGCAACCCCAGGACGTTGATAGTGAGGGACTTAGCGATTGTAATGCCATTGAATGTCAAGGGAAGATGGTCATTGCCTGGCACTTGTGTGGCACGCATGTTACCTGTCACTTAACAGCCCAAACCTGGCTCTTGTCAAGGTCTTTTTGCATTTATGCAATCATCAGCGAACATCTGTCGATTAGATTACAGACTCTACAACTTGTTCGGTAAAATACTGTTATCATATCATTTGAGGAAGATCTTCCTCAGTGAATAAAATATAAAACAATTTTTCTGAGTGTTGCACCTTTCCCAGATAACTTTTTTTTAAAAAAAGTTTGCATTGGGTTTATATGCAATTTTCTGATTGGGTAGATTAAGTTGGAAATACTCTAATATCTGTCACTTTATATTAATCTAACTTGAAATTGGCATATTCAACATGTTGCAAGTTGCTTTGATGCAAAAATGAAGCTGATTCTTTTGAGATTTCAATATTCTGTGATTTTCATGTTGCTTGTAGCAAGAGTGAGGCTCTCCTTGTCTGATAAAACTGGCATTTGAAACAGCTGTCAATTGACAAAGTTTTTCACTGAAAGATAGCCCAATGGACGATTAATCCTCATGGAAGGGATGAAGCTCTGAAAGACCATAATTACAAAGAATTGTTTCCCAGCACTCAACATATGAATTTTATGTAGAAATTAGAAATGATTAAAGGAGAATTTTTTTACATCTGTAACAAAAATAACTTCACAATTGATAAATTAAAACTTATGGAATTGGTTCCCAAGAGTAAGCAAGGACCACTGTCATTTATAAGTAAACGTATTCTCCAATCTAGTCAAGAACATCTGTCAAGAAAAATAACTAAATCTGATTAACATTCAGCTTTGTGTGAACAATGGTGAGAAAGCCTCAGCATTAAATGTATGATGCAACTGTTGATCAGTGAGTATTGAAGTCACATTTTACCATGCATCTACTGGCACATTCCTACTTGGACCATTTGAGGAACCCTGAAGGAACAAGAAAGCAATATAAATTCATATTTTTCTGTTGCATCAATTGTGTCAGTGTGACTCTCTCCACAGATGGTGCCATTTGCTTTTGAAGTAAATGGATCGTACTCATCACAATATCAATGTGGTTTTATTTTCTCCTCCACTTTGAAGTCACTTTGAAAATACAAATTCCTTGATTGCTGAGATCAAACTGAACATTATCTCGAATAGCAACCAATAGCTGTGAAAGTTACTTTAATGGCTTTAAAATATTTGGGTTTGGCTGAGCAAAGCTTGACTGGTTCAGGGCCTTATTCAAATGCTGAGACTGTGTACCTCAGAAATGAATATTCTTCCAAACAATCTTAACTGATCACACATGCATGCGCACACAATTTTGAGAGATATTTTAGCTACAAAATAATCAGGAAAAAAAACTAGTAATCAATATCTGGGGTTCAGAAATGTGTGTGTGTGTATGTATACTGTAGTATATATCCTTAGCACTATCTCTCAGCCACCACCCCAACTCCAAGACAAGTGCTGTGCTGTCCTGAGTCTTCATCTGTCATCAAGGCATGAAGAAACAAGAGTCGAAATGGGGTAGAGGAGCAAAGGGATTGAGGGGTTCACAAATCATTACAAGTAGCAATGCAAGTTAATAAGGCTGTAAAAATGCAAACAAAGTATTGGGGTTCACGTCTAGAGGAATTAAATTGAAGAGAAGGGAAGTTATGTTAAACTTGTCCAGAAACTTGTGTTACAACCTCATTTGAGACTGTTAACTTTAAGACAAGAGATATGAACTCCCCAGACCAATTTAAAGAATTATGCAAGATTTAATTTTTCAAGACTTTTACCATAACAACTAAAGTAAAAAATCAACATTAACTGAACAGTACTTACTAGGTAGTTAATGCACTAAATTACAGAGAAAGTTATTTCCCATTAGCTTACCAACACACTTGAAAACACTACACATTTATACATTACACAGTGTTCTCAGCAAAAAGGTATCCTTGCAGTTAAAAGTCCCAAACTCCTCCCAGTTGCAATGGATTGGAACTCCCAGACCTTCACAAAGCCAATGTTCTCTTCGCTCACTTCTTCTGAGCATACTCAACTGGTTTTCTGTCAATAAGGCAATCTCTGTGACCCTGTTTGTCTTTTCTCCTCTACAAACTTCGAGCCTTTGAACTGGGTTTAAATCTTAGCAGCCTTTTGCTGTATCAGTGCTCTGAGAACTGTGGTTTTCTCTCGCTCTCTTTTGAGGCTGCCGCTACTGGTCTTCATCTCTTACTTACAGCCTGTCAGACTTCGGAATTTATCCAGAACAAAAGTCAATAGCCATTTACCTTTACCATATATAGAGTCCATCGGTCTGGCCATAGCAAAACTACTAGGGTCTTCCTTTGCTTCCAGGTGTTAGCGAATTGCAATTGAATTTGCATTTGTAGAGCCCCTGGCTCCCTGTTTATAATGAGAGTCTGGGAGAGCGAAACTCATTGTCCTTCAGGTGTTACAAGCTTTCACTCTGCTTTCAAAGGATCTTTGATCTGGGTTCCTTGTCTTCATGGTAACCAAGAACCCTGGCTTGTCTCTGGCCAGACGTGGTGTGGGGTTACATGTGTCCTCCAAATCCTTTTATGCTGCATTAAATATCACAGTTTTTAAAACACAATCATACTACAAAGTCCAGAGTTCATAACACTTGGTTAGTCCACACTTATGGTACTGGGTATGTCTCCATATTACAAAAAAAGAATTTAGAGGCACTGGAGAAGGTGCAAAAAAGATTTAAAAGGATGATACTAGAACTGAGAAGTTGGAATCATCACAAAAGACTGCACAGGCTGAGGCTGTTTTCTCTAGAAAAGATAAGGCTGGGGAGTGACCTAACAGAAGTCTTTTATGTTATAAAGGGGCTCAATAGGTTAGGTGTGGAGAAGATGTTTCCTCTTGATGTGTACAAAACTAGGGGCAGTAAATATAAGTATATGAGAAAGGAATAGATATGCAGACAGGGTTAAATGAAGTAGTGTGGGAGGCAGTGGCTTGTACAGAGCATAAACAACAGCTCAGACCAGATGGACTAAATGGCCTGTTGCTGTGCTGTAAATTGTAAGACCGGGATTTTACATCTCCGCACCCCCCCCCCCCCCACCCCACCCGCACCTCCACTACTCCCCTGGGAGTGGGCTGGGAGGTGGGGGGTGGCATATAAACAGGTGGGATGGTGGGTACCCATCACCTTCCTGCTGCCAATGGCATTATACCAGTGGCAGGGGAGGTGACGGGTAGCCTGCCTGCTCTTAGGCAATTTGAGCCCCTTAAGGGGCCAATTAATAAATGGGCACCTCGCCATATAGTCAGACTGCCAGGTATACCTTGGCAGCCTCCCTGCAGGCTCACGGGGGGGGGGGGGGGGAGGGGCGGTGGAATGACAGGGCAGGTCCCTCATGATTGGGCACCCTGTGGCCCACGGAGGGTCTGCCCCCAATGGCCAGGGCTGCTCCTGCTGGAAGCCCCTCCGACCCTGACAATTGAGCTCACTCCCACCCCGCCTCCTGCCAGGGCCTGCCTGATGAGTCATAGCAAGCCCTGACCCAACATACCTGCACTCTGGGCCGCCTCAATGACTGCTGCTCTGGGGCCTGCTGCACTACCAGCAGTGGCCACTGCTCCTGGTAGCACTGCTGGGACTGAAGTGCTACCAGCCCTCTGATTGCCCAGCAACTCTTGGGTTAGGACATCCTGCCTTGGAGAGGTGGAAGTCATGACTGTAGCCAATTAACTGCCTGAACAACATAAAATCCAGTTGTGGCTTCCATGACTGGCAGAAGCAGGGTTGCCCCCGACTTTCTGGTCGGTGGACAGAGCCACCGCCGCCCCATTACTCCCAGCCAATGTCTTTGTGCAGTGTTCTGTAGAAATCTTATTGGATCCACTGAATGATAAAGTATGTTGACCTAACTTGTACTGGCTTGTTCTTTCACTTATATCATCCATTGTACATCAAAGGAACTTATCTCATCTTAATTGATTCGGTTGAACCATGACTTTTCTGTTCTGACACCATCTGGCCTCTTCCCCATGGTGTTATCTTGACACCTACCCTACATAAAAGCCCAAGACCTGCATGATGGCCGAGTTAATTTTGATCTGTAATATCCTAAAAATACTTCCTTCTAAATGTCCGAAGCACACGTGGGAAACCAAACTGATCCCGAGCAAAGAAAAATTCAAAAACTTCAATATATGTTTTCTTGTGGTTGTCACTGCTAGAATACTAACATGTCCACATTCAAGGCCAATACCTTCCTAAGCCAGAGTGAAGTAACTTGCGACAGGTTAAATGCCCTATCTATTGAAATGTTGAGGAATGTAGCTGGGCAGTTAGGGATTAACTCTCCAATTGAAAGCTAGGAAATCTGAAATCCTAAGACTTGTGGCCAACCATTTTTCACTTGAACCTGAAGATTCAGGAACAGGGTTAGAGTCAGAAACAGACAGGGTAATGTTAGCAAAAATACAATTAGAACAGAGGAGACTCGAGTTCAAATTCTAGAGAGAAAACGAGCAGAGAATTAAGAAAGGGAAAAACAGCGAGCTTTCCAAAGGGAATTAAGACAACTGGAACTAACTAGACAGCAACCCAATACCCCAGTGAAAGCACAGCTAGCGAGGGAGCTACCTCTAGCTCAGGGCTGTGTGCTGAGCTCTTTAAGTTCTCCCAGTTGATTCCAAATTTCTATGAGGGGGATGTGGAAGCATTTTTTGTCACTTTTGAAAAGCTTGCAAGACAGCTGAAATGGCTGTCCGAGAGCTGGACCCTGTTGTTACAAAGCAAGCTAACAGGAAAAGCCTATGAGGTTTATTCACTGTTGCCAGATGAAAGCTCATCAGATAATAAGATGACTAAAAATAATTTCCTGGGGGCATATGAGCTAGTACTGGAAGCGCACCGCCAGAAATTCCGAACCCTACGGAAGTAGCCTGACCAAACTTACCTTGAGTTTGAAAGAGTTAAGCAGCTTGCTTTTGACGAGTGGATCCGGGCACTTAAGGTACAGCCCACATGTGAAACTCTCAGAGCGGTAATCCTTCTCAAGAAATTTAAAAACTCACTTCCCCTTTCTATTAAAACCCACGTAGAGGAACAAAAGGTTCAAAGAGCTAGCAAGCTGCAGTTCTGGCTGACGAATTTACACTTGTACACAAGCCCATAACTCAAAGGAAACCCTTCCTTCATCACCGCCACAATGCCAAAAAGAATAAGAGGTGGGAGGATGATAGCAGCCCTGGGCGAGAAAGGAAAGCTGTACACACAGGGGGCCCTCCTCAAGCCAAAAAAAGACAGTACTGAGAGCAGGAGTGAGACCTGAAGACCTGTGTGCTTCCACTCTAACAAGGCAGGTCACCTTGGGGCTGACTGCTGGAGATTATGAGAAACGTCTGTAGAATTGATCAGAGCACACCAGATCAGTGCAGAAGGGGCCCTGATGGAAAGCACAGCAGAGCAGGCTGTGGCTTTAACTGTGGCAGTAAGACCCAGGAAACCTACTGCTGAGAATGTGGGAAAAGTTAAAACAATCCCTGAAGGTTATCAGGATTTTGTATCCCAAGGAAAGGTGACCCCATATCTCTCGAGTGGGACAAGTCCATAGTCATACTCTGGGATACAGGGGCCACCAGATCCCTTCTGCTGGGAAAAGGCATGAGATTTCCTCCAGAGAGTGCAGTGTTCGTGAATGGCATCGGAGGGCAGTATATGCCCGTACATTTATATCGGGTGCACCTGGAGAGTGACCTGATTTCAGGACCGGTGACCATGGGGATTGTCCCTAGTTTGCCTGTGGAATGGGTCGACCTGCTCCTGGGTAATGATCTGGTAGGGGTGAAGGTGGTAGTTTCCCCAGTAGTTTTAGAGAGACCAAAAGAGGTCAGGGAGACCGAGCAGTTGCAGGAGAGAGTCCCCAGCTTTTCCCCTGACTGAGTGGTGACTCAGTCCATGGCCAAACAAGCTCCATCGGAGGAGGTTGAACTGGCACTGCAGGCAGATGACCCTACTATCTGGTTATCTAAAACCTTCTTTGGGAAGTTAGTGGACCGAAGGGATGGGTTACATAGATCTCCCCTAGTTGAGGCAAAGCAAGCCAACCCAGTATTAAAAAAGTTAGCACAGACTGCCCAATCTGAAGCTGAAGCACAGTGAGTCCCTGAGTGCTACTATTTAAAGAATGAGGTGCTGATGAGGAAGTGGAGACCTCCTCACAGAACTGCAGACGAAGTGTGGACAGTAGTTCACCAGATGGTGGTGCCGCCAAAGTACCATAAAGAAATATTAAGAATGGCCCACGAACTTCCAATGGCTGGTCATGTCGGTGTACAAAAAACCCAATCTTGCATAAGACAGCATTTTGACTGGCCAAATCTCCACAAAGATGTGGGGGAGTTCTGTAAAACTTGCCATACGTACCAGGTTGTGGGGAAGCCCGAACCTACAATAAAACCTGTATCCCTAATTCCCATACTGGCTTTTAGGGAACCCTTCAGCAGAGTGCTGGTGGATTGTGTGGAACCCCTGCTGAAAACAAAAGGGGACAGACAACCACAGGTCTGTCAGACAGCTCGGGAGGAAGGGGACGATAAGCATGGTGAGGACGGGTTAGAGGAGGGCCGGGAGGATTCTCAAACTCCAACTGTCCAGTTAGCCAATCCTGAAATTTGGGAAAATTAGACCCCACACCCTCCTATGTAAATGCAGGCCAAAGAGGAACCCTACCAAGGCCATTTACAGAAACCTGCAGGGACAAGGAACGTTCCCAGGTGGCAAATCAACAGTGAGGGAGATGACGCACCTAGTCTAAGTGCCACAGGGGAGTGCAGTGAAAGCTGAACAGACACCTGCGAGCAGGAATGTCCCAGAAGGCATGGGGCAGATTAGCAAAGAGACCCTCCCCACAGCAAAGGGAAAAGGTAAAGAAAAATGCCTAAAAGTAAACAGCACTTGTGTGACTTCGCAGAAAACTAAAAGTGAGGTCAGTGTGGATCTACCCAATGAAGAACCCAATGATCAGATCCCAAACCCAAAGCGAATCAAACCCAGCAATTTCAATTCAGAATTCAGCAAGAACAAGGGCCCACAGGAAATCTTAGACATCTCACAGGGGCTAAAAAAACAATTTATTACCCACTACCACTTTAGGGAGAAAAATTATCAATGTACTGGAACCTAAATGGTTAAAGCCACGTGTTGCAAAAACAGCAGTTGAGGGGTTAAAGCTTGTACACACAGGAGAACGTCCCTTAAACAACAATGGAAATTTGCAGACCCCAAGCTTCACCAACAACCACATGTTTCTTGAGATGCACATTCCCAAGGTATTACAAATTGATACTAAAGAAATTTTAACCCCATTTAGTAACAGGAGCAAAACTGACATGATTGGTAAGAGAAGCAAAAGTGACATGAGGAAAAACATTTTCATGCAGCGAGTGGTTAAGGTCTGGAATGCGCTGCTTGAGAAAGTGGTGGAGGCAGGTTCAATTGAAGCATTCAAAAGGAAATTAGACAGTTATATGAAAAGGAAGAATATGCAGGGTTACAGGGAGAAGGCAGGGAAATGGAACCGAGGGAATTGCTCTTTCAGAGACTAAATGGCCTCCTTCTGTTTATTTAGTTTAGTTTAGAGATACAGCACTGGAACAGGCCCTTCGGCCCACCGAGTCTGTGCCGACCATCAACCACCCATTTATACTAATCCTACACTAATTTCATGTCCCTACCACATCCCCACCTGTCCCTATATTCCCCTACCACCTACCTATACTAGGGGCAATTTATGATGGCCAATTTACCGATCAACCTGCAAGTTTTGGCATGTGGGAGCACCTGGAGGAAACCCACGCAGACACAGGGAGAACTTGCAAACTCCACAGTACCCGGAATTGAACCCGGGTCGCTGGAGCTGTGAGGCTGCGGTCCTAACCACTGCGCCGCCTGTACAGTTCTGCACTGTAACAATTGTGATTCTGTGATTTGACAACGCATGACCATCCCAGACAAAACTCCAAAAAATTAAATCAGCATAACTGTTGCAGACAAATCTAGCTGCAGCAACTCGAAGAGTATTGAGTGAATTTGAGGAGTGAGTGTGAAGAATGAATGTGTGTTTTCTTTTTTTCTCTTTTCCACAACTAATGAAATGCTCCTACCATCACATTTCATTCCGCATAGTGCGGAGGTGTCAAGAAAACACCATCTGCCAAATGGGAAATACTAAAATCATCGGTTGGAAACTATCATTAGACTTTTAATGGAGAAAATCTTACAGCTCTCTTAAAAAAAGACTGGCAGCCAAACCAGCCACTGCAATTTGCATCTGAAACACTGTTGCACATTACAAGGCCAGAGGTCTAACAAAAGGCCCAGCCAGTAACTGAGTAGATTCTCCAGATCGTCCTCATTAGCGGACATTCAAAGCCATTTCGAGGCATCCATAACTGGAGACGTCCTTCCAGAAGGTAAACACTGGCAACACCACCTGAGAGTAAGTACCCAAGTACATGATATTAAGTCCATCACTTTGGGCTGGCTGTGGATAGATGATTTCTTGGTTCAAGCTTAGATGCAAGCATTGTGCTTTGTAGCATTTCATCTCAACAGCGTCCACCTCAACATCCAAGACAGATCCATAAAGCTGCACTAATTGCACAGAAAAGTCCACGCATGCTAAGATGTACCAAAATCTGGTGCAGCTGCACAGGCATGAATCTGCATGCACAACAGTTCCTCTTGCTGCCTTGTGATTCAACACAAATGAAAAACAGTTGTGGTTCAGGAAGGAAATTTCTTGCATTTATATAGCATCCCTTGGAACGTCAGGACATTGCAAAGCCAATGAAGTGCGTTTTGAAGTATAGCCATGGTCGAAATGAAGGCAGTCAATTTGTGCACAGCAATGTACCACAAACATCAATCAGATGCATGACCAATTTTGTTTGAGTAATTTTGGTTGAGGGATTAATATTGGCCAGGTCATTGATAGGTCTTTGCTCTCCATCGAAGAGTATCATGGATCATTTACATCGATGTGAAACAGGGCTTCCATTTAACACTTCATCCAGAAGACGACACCTTCAGTAGAGTAGTACTCCCTCAGTCTTACACTGAAGTGCAGTCTGGGTTATGTGCTCAAGTCTCTGGATTAAGGCGTGAACCCATGACCTTCTGACTCAGAGGCAAGAGTGCTACAGCTGATTCAAGGCTGGCATTAATGTAAAAGTGAATGCAATGCAGATTGGGGTTGACTTGCTCGCCAAAGTCTCCCTGTGGTCTCTGTATTACAGTCCAGCAACAATCAGAAAGCTATTCTCTAAGAGTTGCTGTTGTAAAGCTTGGTCCTACCAGTGGATGATAGTGGACTATTACATCAAAGTAAAATAAGCAAAAACAGATATGTAGCCATGTGACTGAATACAAAACTTTTCTGCCACTGTGCAGTTCCGCCATTTTTTCCCCCAACTGGACCCCGTTTTTTCTTTAGGGATTAATTAAAAACCAGTCTACCATCAGTGTTAAATCTTCTTGTTCTGCAGGAAAGTTCAGCATGTGTAGAGAAGGTTTTAGAAACATTTAAGGTGTTAATATAAATGAGAAATGAAACATCGTAAAATACCTGCTCTGATAGCATTGTATATAAACTCTATCAGATATAAAATATATTAAAAACAGGAAACCAAATTCAGTAAATACAAGGGAAATACAATACAATCCAGTACAAAGTAAAGCTGCGTTCAAATAAATCACTGCTTACCTCAATTGCTGAATTTAAAATATTTTAATGCAGAAACCTATAAAATTCTAACAGGAGTAGACAGGCAAGATGCCGGGCGGATGTTCCCAATGGCTGGGGAGTCCAGAACCAGGGGTCACAGTCTCAGGATATGGAGTATGCCATTTAGAACTGAGATGAGAAATTTGTTCACTCAGAAGGTGGTGAACCTGTGGAATTCTCTACTGCAGAAGGCAGTGGAGGCCAAGTCGTTAAATATATTCAAGAAGGAGATAGATATATTTCTTAATGCCAAAGGGATCAAGGGATGTGGGAAGAAAGTGGGAACAGGGTACTGAATTAGATGATCAGCCATGATCTTTTTTTTAATGGCGGAGCAGGCCCGAAGGGCTGAATGGCCTACTCCTGCTCCTATTTTCTATGTTTCTAGAAGCAAACTCTCAAAACGGAAATCAAGATAATGTTTTTGTTTCAGTTTGCTCGTCATTTTACCTAAAAAATAAATTGCTTTGGTCTTTTTCCTTCTCACTTATCGAATTCAAGTGTACAAATGGAGAGGAAACAATTTCTGCAGATATGACAACCGGCAGTTTATTAAACTGCTGAAGCAATCAAGGCATAATGCAGCCTGTCCTGATGCACCAATATACCACGCTAATGCTTGTATCTTGAGGGTCCAATATCAGCTGGGGGAATAAAAGTCAAATGCTTCTCTATAGATAGTGATAGAAAGATTGGTCAGCTATGTACTTCCAAGCAATAGGTACAGAATAGCAGTGGTAGGAGATTGGAAACCAAGGCACTATGCACTGCATGGAGCACGCAGAGGAAAAAATAAAAAACTTGCAAGAAACAAAGACTTTTGGTAATAAAAGGGAATAATCACAAACAAAAAAAACTATTCCATTTAAGGAACACAGAAAGTTCACAATCTACGTCATTCCTTTTAATTTCATGACTTGATCTATGTTGCCAGCAAATCCAAAAGATAAAAGTAAAGGTCCACATTTTATTTTTCTCCACTGTTTCCAAAAGACAAAAGCACAGGGAGACAACTTGAAGTTCACTTTGGGAAGCCTGAATCGCCAACTCCAGATAAAAATATCCCACTTTTATATGACAGCATATTTAAAAGGGCACAGTCTTTATGAAAAAATTGTTAAGGTAACCTTTTTTTAGTTGATTAAAACAGAATTAAAGCAGTGGTAAATAATCTAAATAAATAACACAACATTGCGTAACTGGCACAAAATCATTGTACTGAAATATGGCTTTCCTCCATCCTCAAAAATATGAATTTCTGAAAAGAAATGTTGGATGAATGTCGTACCCCTTTCTATTAACAGAAATTTAAATAAAAATCTGATCAGATTTCTACAAGCGATACAGGATCCAATTGAAATTTAACTGACAATAATGGCTGCACTCAATTAAAATATAGGTGATAATTGGGGAAAGTGTTATGCTTTGGATCAGGATTTTAAAATCAACATTACCAGATAACAAAAACTTTTTAAAAAGTTCTAATTTCCACCTTTCAGAGATACAATATGAAGAAATTAATGTCAGTGTGTAACCTTGTGATAATCAGTCTCCTTCAAAATTAGACAATTAAAAAAATATAAAGTGACACTGTATTCCACCAGTTCATGAGATGTAGCGATTGCTGTTTGTCTTGTCAAAGGAATAAACTTACAGAATTCTTATGTGTAGGTGTCACTGACAAAAATGCTTCCAACAGCAGTGCCAGTGTATTTATGTTCTTGAAAGAGATATCAAGCTGTGAAAAGTTAAGCCAACATTCTTGAAAAATCAACTGATATTGACTTTTAGTTCTTGGCTTTTCCCTTTTTAACTGGTAGTTGACCAGTTGCTTCTAGGTATTTATTGACCAGCTCTTCCTGTACACTGGGCAGACATGACTGGTATCTGCTGTAGTCCATTGTATATTCACCTTTACCCTGTAAAACATAAGTTAGAAAGGTTAGAACAAATCTTGCGTTTGTTCAAACAAACCTTTTAAAATGTTCACCCATTTAGTTACAGCAATTCTAATCAGTTCAAAGAGTTCGTACACTTGATCAATTCTTAATTTTTCATTATATCAAGTACAAATGAAGTCTAAAGCTTTATTTATCACTAATAACTGATCTTCAGCTCCCTACGTTTTTAATGCTACATCAAGCATTTTTATTTTAAGAAATTAAGAGAATGAGTAGCCTCTGGGAGCCAGAGATGAAATAGAAAGCTGTGTAAGCGAGGCACTTTGAAATGCTCGGTGATATACCTCTGTGCAAGACTGTGGCATATCCTAACATGTCATTCAGTGGTACCTGTAAAAGAAGAACAACCATTTTTCAAGTCTTATATAACAATATTGACAGTAACTGGCTCGTCATGTCAATTTCTGTTTCCTCTCATTCAGTTAAGGATCAGCTTTTTCGTAACTTGACGAGAAAACCAAAGTAAACCACAACGACTGTCGAAAGGAACAATTCTGATGAGTAAGTGAGCATTCACTTTTTTGGCTGTTGAACAGAGACTTTTGACAGCACAATTATAAAGGCATCCTATGAAGATTATTGTAGAATTTAGTGGCAGGATATCAGGCCGATTGGTCTCTGGAATTGAGTTGCATTCTACCAACAGAACAGTGAAATACAATATCAAATTCCCACCAGAACTACTTGTTACTGAAACAAAAACAAAGCTTGGCATCATGCTTTTTGGCTCTTTATGTAATGCCATTGGGGGTTTCCATTAATTATCACTGAAACGGAATATACCTTAATGCAGAAATTATTCTCTTCCGCCATGTCCAGTCAGATATTTATTATTACTCAAACAAGTAAACTTCCCTCAGGTAGAAATGGACACAAGCAAGAATGAATAAGACCCATCCTTCAAGTGGGATTAAAAATAATTTAAAATCTACAGGGCAGTATTTTTAACTTTTTTGGGGAATTTTGGAGGGTGCCAGTACCACATGATCTGGGAATGTTAAGAACATAAGAACTAGGAGCAGGAGTAGGCAATTCAGCCCCTCGAGCCTGCTCCGCCATTCAATACGATCATGGCTGATCTCATCTCGGCCTTAACTCCACTTTCCTGCCTGTTGCTAATTAAAAATCTATCTATCGCCTCCTTAAATTTACTCAATGTCCTGGCATCCACCGCACTCTGAGGTAGTGAATTCCACAGACTCACGACCCTTTGAGAGAAGTAATTTCTCCTCATCTTGGTTTTAAATCTGCTTCCCCTTATCCTAAAACGATGACCTCTCATTCTAGATTGCCCCACAAGAGGAAACATCCTCTCTACATCTACTTTGTCAATCCCCTTAATCATCTTGTATATCTCAATTAGATCTCCTCTCATTCTTCTAAACTCTGGAGAGTAAAGGCCGAAACTGCTCAATCTCTCTTCATAAGACAAACCCCTCATCATGCTAATGCTGCTCCTGCAAAAAGCAATGTTTCATTCCACAACACTCTAAATCCCTTTTACCTTTCACAATATTTGCCAAAAGTAATATCTTCGACTGAACCATGAGTTCCTTGAAATAGTTTTGCAGCTACATGATCACTAATGTACAGTGAACAGTTTAATAAAACAGATAAACATCTACATAAGGCAAAATTTGACCATGGTTACCCAATGGTGAGATTACCAATTCCCCACGAAAGAAAACGAGGCAATACTTTATATTCATCAGCGCAAAGCGTAAAGTATCCCTCTGCTCCATCCTGGCCAGTGATAACACCATGTCGACGGTTAACTCCAGCAATTACAAGTTCCCTGAAACTCATTTGGTGCTACAACCTCCACTGAAATAATGGGTTCCAGAATAACCACACTGGTTTTCTCCATAGCTGGGCAATAGAAACAAACAGAAAGCAAGTAATTATTTCACATACAAAGTAAGTGTAGGGGTTTTTGCTTCTCTCAGATTTCAAACCTACAGGGAGTTAGGAAGGGTCTAGTCAGGATGCTCCAGGCATCATGAGTTTGGGGTAAGTTTGATGGTCAGCTGCTCTTCTCTTGCCTGTCAATTTTGTATGTTCACATGTTCAAACTTAATCTCTAACCTCCTATTTGTACATGAAATTTTATATTAGATATGCTTATAACACTTCTGTGGATTGATTCACCTGCAAGTACTGTATTTTCTTTATGTTTAGATCATTAGCTGATCAGCTTGTATAAGCACTGAGAATATGCTGGCTATGTTACCAACAGTTAGGTAAAAGTATATGCTGAAGAATTCACGTGCAGTCAAGTTTCCCAATCATACTAATTTCCATGAAAGCTCAGGCAGTGTCCTCTGACAATATAAAATGCCTTTGGGATGATTATTAAAACCTGAGGCACAGGCGGTACTATGCGGTAAAACATCATTTTCATGATTCCACAATGTATGTCCATACACATTACAGACATGTAATTGGAGTGAAAGTAATAACATGCAAAATATTACATAAAATGATTTCTGTAATAAAATGGCATTTCTCCTGGTAAATATTCTTCGTTCCAAAAGTGCACATATGCCATTGAGAGAGGATGTAGAAAAGTAATTTGTGCATTTTTTGATAGAATGTCCAAGGTGTAGTTCTGAAGTTACCAGGATGCCAATTCTCCATTTTTAGACATACAGGTCCTGCATGACAATCTGCAAAACTAAATCAGTGTCTGTTGAAAGTAAATCACTTGCATTTTTATCTCGACAGACACCTGTGGTTCAGAAACATAAAGGTTCAGAAAATTTGATGTAAAAAATGGAATTTTTGAAGGAAAAGCTCCATTAAAACTTCATTTCCAAAAGTGTTGGGGAGAGCATTGTTATACTTATTGTTAGTATTTTGTATTTCTATTAGCTTTACAAACCCTGTTTTACAGCACCCTCTCCAGCTCTGATGAAAGAGATTTCATTGGAATCCACCATGTGATGAGCACCATCTTCCAGGACAAATCGCACCCCAGAGATTTTATGAGCTGTAAGAGGACCCTTTTCACAAGCTTCAAGAAATCCCTGCCAACATAATGCATAGCACAGCGTTATGACATGTACAACATGTTTTTGGTTGCATAGTTATAACTTGAAACAAAATTGAACGAAAACAGCACATTGAAGCTAGACACAAATCTGAATATTTTAATGTTATGTATTTTATATTGCCCTTTTAATTTATTAAAGAAAGTATTGAGTTTCCTTGGTGCCACACAGTTCAAGAAGGGCTCAGTTCAGTGCATTTCCTGAACTGAAATAGCAGATCTCAGCCAGAGGATATAACAAGCAGAGTTGAGAAAGGGGAACCGGGAGACATAGTGTATTTAGATTTCCAGAAAGCATTCGATAAGGTACCATACAAAAGATTATTGCACAAGATAGGAGCTCACGGTATTGGGGGTAATGTATTAGCATGGATTGAGGATTGGTTAACTCACAGAAGACAGTCAGGATTAATGGGTCTTTATCAGGTTGGAAAGACGTAACTGGTGGAGTGCCACAAAGATCAGTCCAAGGGCCTCAATTATTTACTACCTATATTAATGACTTGGAGGAGGGGGCGGAGTGCAACATATCCAAATTTGCTGACGGTACAAAAATAGGTGGCAGAGCATGTTATGATGAGGACATTAGGAATCTGCAAGGGGATATAGATAGGTTGAGTGAGTGGGCAAAAACTTGGCAGACAGAGATTAATGTAAGAAAATATGAGGTCATGCACCTTGGTAGGAAGAATTAAAAGGCAGATTCTTATTTAAATGGAAGAGACTCCAAAAAAGTGCAGCAGAGAGGGATCTGGGTGTTCTTGTGCATGAAACACAAAAACTTAGCATGCAGGTGCAGAAAGCAATTAAGAAGGCAAATGGAATTTTGGCTTTTATTGCTAGGGGGTTGGAGTTTAAAAATAGGGAAGTCTTGTTACAACTGTACAGGGTGTTGGTCAGGCCGCACCTGGAGTACTGTGTACAGTTTTGGTCTCTGTATTTAAGAAAGGATATACTGGCGTTAGAGGCAGTTCAAAAGAGATTCGCTAGGCTGATTCCTGGGATGAACGGGTTGACTTATCAAGAACGCCTAAACAGATTAGGCCTTTATTCATTAGTGTTTAGAAGAATGAGGGGTCATCTTATTGAAACGTACAAGATTCTGAGGGGGCTTGCCAGGGTAGATGTTAGTTACAGAATAAGGGGACACTCATTTAAAACTGAGATGCGAAGGAATTTCTTCTTTCAGAGGGTAGTGAATGTCTGGAATTCTCTACCTCAGAGAGTTGTGGAGGCTAGATCACCAAGTATTTAAATAGGAGGTGGATAGATTTTTGAAATATCAGGGAGTTGAGGGCTATGAGGAGCTGGCACGAAGGAGGAGTTGAGGTCTGAGGCAGATCAGCCATGATCTTATCGAATGGCAGGGCAAGGCTGAAACACATCAATGGTTGAGATAATGTAACATGCAAAAGGATAGCTCCAGTGGCTTTGTGATGTCATCTCATCCCGAAAATACATTACTGCCTTAAATGAGCTCCAAGCCATGGACTGATTCATGTAATACAACTATTTCCGAGTTTTTTAACAGCCGGGATGAACAGAGAGCTAGTAAATGGCTAAGTGTGCACAGTGTAATTCTGAGTTAACGATGGGTTGATGATGCCAAGCGGAGCATTGGTTTTCAGACCACCCAAGTGACTGAACAAGAAGTTAGGCCTTGAAAAAAAAAAAGATTTTTTGGAAATGAAGTTGATTTTTGGATTAAAGACCAAATATAAAGGATTTTACACATTTTATTACCCGATGTCCATTAAGAAAGGAAGTATTACTCAAAAGCAAGGATTACTGAGGAATAAGATACTTAGTTCACACTTTGTTTTTCTTGCAAGATATGGCTCACCCAGGACAGATTAGCTGAAGGGTAATGTTTGCTCCATAATATGCCATCAATGTAACAAGCCTCTGAAGGGTACCAAGTCCATTTCAACCAGTGTGAATATTTTCCATTTCTCACATCAGTCATCCTTGTGGTACGACGAAACAACAATGCCAATTTAGTAATAAATGAAAAGCTTTGCTTTGAGTTTCCAATAGGAATTGGGTTGGCAATGTCCACACTCATCTCACTCAATATCCTTATAGACTGTTGATGCACACAATTCTCATTGCACCAGTTTGGGTGGATTTGAACACTCAGTCGGGAAAGAAGAGGTTGATAATTGATTCCATGACCATGCCCTCCAGCTTATCCCTAAATTACAACTATGTGCAGGCTAAAACACAATGTGGTTGATTATTTTGGTTTTACCGAGCTAATATTTTTATGGCTATAAATTTCATGTATTCTGTCCCACATTTAGATAATTATAGTCTCCATTTTTCCATTTTCCTGTTAAGTTTGATGCAATTGAGGACACACTTCCTCCATGCTTTATCAGCAAACTTCACAAGTTTAATTTTGTGGCAGTGCCACATGGGTAGAAATTGATTCGATTTCTCTTCAAAACATTATAAAATCTTCAAAATTTTAATTTTCCCTCCCATTATAAGGCAAGGTTTCCAAATAATTAGGGTACTTGGTAATATTGCTAGAGATAAAGCAAGAAAAACGTAAGTCAGTATCAGATGAAGAAGAGCTGAGATAAGGAAATAGTCTGATCCAGTACCTTCTCAATGGCTGGTATAAACTGCTTTGGTACATTTGTTCCAATAGTTCCATCAGGAAATTCTAACTTAGTGTAGTTTTCAGGGTCCAGAGGTTCTAATAAACCAATAACCTTGCCATACTGGCCTGCACCACCAGACTGCTTCTTGTGAATAAATTCAAAACTGGAAAAAAAGAAAAACATAACTTGAAAAGTAATTCTGTACATAATTTGTAAAAGTAAAACTCTTCTTTAAAATAAACTCATGTCACATGGTTAGGTTATCTATTGTGAGATAGGTCCAAATACATGACTTGATTTCTATTGAAGATTATATAATGGTAATTTTGGAGCCTGCAGATGAACCATACCTTTGATTGTTTTTATCCTGCAGCTGGGTCCTGGCAGGCTTTCCAGAAGCTTCTCAGGAGAAATGCTGCATCTGGAAGTTTTTCGCTATCACACACTGGATTTTTTTGCAGGGTCTCTCAAAGAGGTGGAGAAAGATGAGTTGGGTGTTTATTTTCAGAAGGCGACAAACCCAACCTTCAGAATAGTCCACACCCCAACAGCAAGTGTAAACCTCCTGACCACCATAACTCTTGACAGGTCACTTCTCTGTAAACAGCTCCCCTGGCCACCAAGATTCCTGTTGTTTATTTAGCTTAACGCATGTGACATCAAGTAAAGGTTGCTTTTAAAAACAAAGCTCGTGTATTCCTCGTGACCCTTGCAAAAAAAGACACATCCATGGAATCTCTTCAGTTTCCCAAAAGAACCAATGTTCAAAATCGTTAACACAAGTTCTCAAAATGTTTTAAGAACGGAGCACCTTCAAAACACCTCCATCCTTGGAGGAATTCAATGTAATTTTTAAATGCGTTTCATTACTGTGTGGAGAAAAAGATGAAAAAATATTAAAACACATTTACTCTCATTCCCAACCACTCTTTACGTGCAACGAATACAGTTCTGCTTTATCCCATCTTTTTACTCAGATAATTCAAAGCAAAGTTAAATTCGAGACAAAGCATCAGCAATTACATTATTTTCCCCGCAACGTGGATAACCGTTAAGTGATAGGGCTACAACAGTAAACTCCATCGAAATAGTGCAGCATTCTGGTTGTTGAATTTTTCCACAAAGGCTAGGGGGTTATGATCAGTATATACCAGTGTCCCTCTGTCGTCATGGTGGCCATATACTTCAAAATGCTTAAGAGCTAGTAATAAGCCCAGGGTTTCTTTTTCCACTGCTGAGTATATTTTTTGTTGTCTCGTAAAAGGATTGCACCAACCACCCCCCAGGTCACTAGCATCAATTGTTACCTTGAAGGACTGAGTGAAATTTGGGGCAGCCAATGCTAGTTCATTGATCAACATGGATTTCAGCCTCTCAAAAAATGCTTGGCACTCCCCTGACTACACTTCCTTTGCTTTTTTTGCAGCAAATCTCTCAGTGGAGCAGCTATAGTGCTGAAATTTGGTACAAACTTGCAGTAGAAACCACACATCCCCAAAAACCTCATGATTTCTTGTTTAGTCTCAGGGGTAGGGAATGCCATCGATGCTTGTACTTTTGCTGTTCTTGGCAATACTTGTTTTGGCCCTACTATATGCCAGAGGTAGGTCACCCGCACTTTTGCAAATTCACTTTTGGCAAGGTCGATCACCAAATCAGCCAACTGTAATTTTCTGAACAGAACTTTTCGTTGTTCCAAGTGGTTCTTCCAAGTGTCACTGCACATCAGCACATCATCAAGGTAAATCACACAGTTTGGAACACTGGCTACCACTTGGTTCATTTGTCTCTGGAAATTTGCTGGGGCATTTTTTAGACCGAATAGCATCACTCTGCATTGGAAAAGACCGTTTGCTGTGACAAAGGCCAATATTTCTTTAGCTCGGGGTGTTAAAGGAACCTGTCAGTATCCCTTTAACAGATCTATTTTGGTAAGAAATGTGGCACTGCCAACTCTGTCAATAGTCTTCCAAGCAAGGAAATGTGTTGGGGTCTGCCTTTGTTACTGCATTTACCTTTCTATAGTCTATTCAAAATCTAGTTGAATCATCATGTTTAGGCAGAACACAACTGGGGAACTCCAGCTGCTTTGACTGAAGATTCAATTTGAGAATTGTCGAGGCCTCCTTCTGCCTCATCCTCACTATCCCTTTCATCCTTCGCTGTCCTTGCTACCTGACGTACCTCTGCTTGCTTATCCTCCTCCCGGCAGTAATATTGTTTCAATATATTGATATGACACAGCCAATTCTTCTTCCGGTGATCTGGCGTGTCAATCAAATAATTTACTTCACCAATTCTTTCGACCACTTGATATGGTCCACTGAACCGTGCTTTCAGCAGTTCACCCTGTAAAGGCAGTAATACCAACACTTCAGCCCCTGATTGAAATGTTCAGGTCTTGGCATGCTCGTCTGCCCATTTCTTCATTGTTGTTTGGGAAGCTTTCAGGTGTTCCTGAGCCACCTTGCAGGCTCTCGTGAGCCCCTCCCGGAGCACGGATACATAGTCTAATTTGGAAGATTTGCCCCTCTGTTCTAAAAACATTTTTTTGATTAGTTTCAGAGAACCTCTTACCTCATGTCCATAAACTAATTCAAAAGGACCAAAACCGGTAGACTCATTAGTTGAATCCCCAGTGGCAAACAAAAGAAATTCCAGCCCTTTATCCCAATCATGGGGATTATCATGACTGTATGCCCTGATCATCGTTTTGAGGGTCTGATGGTACTGTTCTAAAGCCCCGTGTGTCTGTGGGTGGTATGCTGAAGACTTTAACTGTGTCATACCCAGATTATTCATAATTTCCTGGAAAATTTTAGACATCAAATAGGAACCTTGATCTGACTGGATCTCAATCGGTAATCCACATCTGGTGAAGAATTGGGTTCACTTTTCTACCACTACCCTAGCAGAAATTGTTCTCAAGGGAATGGCCTCTGGGAACTGAATAGCCATATCCATAATAGTAAGTAGATATTGATGTCCCTCTTTTGTTTTCGATAAAGGTGCCACACAGTCTACCAACACCCTACTCAATGGTCCCCCAAAAAATGGGAATTAGAGCTGCCAGTTTTATGGCAGGTTGCGGGTTTCCCACAATCTGACATGTTTTACAAAACTGCACCACATCCTTGTAAAGACCTGGCCACTAAAAATGTCAACCTATACGTGATTGGGTCTTCCGGATCCCCACACGTCACACCATGGGAATTTCATGGGCTATTTTTAATATTTCCCGGCGATACCTGGACGGTACCACTATCTGGTGAACAACCGTCCAGTCTTAGTCTGTAGGTCTGTGAGGAGGTCTCCACTTTCTCATCAGAATCCCATTTTTAATGTAGTAGCCTTCCGGAACTCCCTTTGTCTCAGCTTCAGTTGGATCCGATTGTACCACTTTACTTAAATCTGCATTGGCTTGCTGAGTCTTGATCAGAGAAGACTTATTGAACATTGCCTTCGGATTATCCAAATCCCCAAAGAAAGTTTCAGATATTTGGCTGTCTGTGATGCCAATTTGACCTCCGACAATGGAACTTGTTTCGCCATTGCTCGGATCACTACACATGAAGGAAAAATTCCTGAAACCTTTTCCTGCAACTGTTCTGTCTCTGACTTCACTTGGTCTTTCCATGACTACTGGAGAAGGTATTACCTTTGCTCTGGCCAAATCATTCCCCAGGAGTAGGTCAACTCCATCTACAGGCAAACTATGGACAAGTCCTATAGTTACCATTCCAGACATGAGATCACATTCCAGGTGCACCCGATACAAAGGTACGGGTATATACTCCCCGCCGATACCGTTCACTAAAACCTTGGCATTCAGTGCACTCTCTGGTGGAAAAGTTATGCCTTTCCCCAGCAAAAGAGTTTGGGTGGCCTCTCTTGAGGGATAAGGAGTTACTTTTCCTTTTGATAAGAATTCCCTATAACTCTCAGGTATCTTGTTCACGTCCCCTGTACTCAGAGCGGTTTTTGTACTTGGCCTTACAGCTGCAGTCATGGCCCCTTTCTCTGCATTGGCCTTATGTACCCCAATACGTCCCATGGGTTTACCTCGCAACTTCCAGCATTCTGCCCAAAGGTGTCTCATCTTGTGACAATGGAAACACTTAGGCTTTCGGACCTCATTTCCACCCTCAGCATCTACCTTTCTGGCCTGAGGAGGAGATCCCGGAGCGTTTCTTTCTTGTCCCCAGCTGCTTGCCTTCCTTTCACCCTCCCACCATCTATCCGTCTCGTGTTTGTGGGGTGGGGGGGTGGTGAAAGGGTTTGGGCTTGTAAACAAGCTTGTATTCATCAGCGATCACCACTGCCTGTCTGGCTGTTGAAACTTCCTGGTTCTCTACATGGGTTCTTACTAACGGAGGGAATGAATTTTCAAATTCTTCCAGAATTATTTCCCTTAGGGTTTCATACGTGGCCTCTACTTTAGTGCCTGCATCCAATCAAAATTAATTTGCATTACCCTCTCAAATTCTAAATAAGTTTGCCCAGATTGTTTCCGGAGGTTCTGAAATTTTGCCTGTATGCTTTAGGGACTAACTCATAAGCAGTGAGAACAGACTTTGTTGCCATCTCATGAAGCATAACATAAACTTCATGAGCTCTCCCCATCAACATGCTTTGCATAAGCAGTATCCAGCTTTCCTTTGGCCACTTCATCTGTCTGGCTATCTTTTCAAACTTCAGGAGGGCTTGCACAAATTGAAACAGCTCTCCACTGGGTCCTGGGCTGAGTCAGATCTTTCCTCACCAGAATTTACCCTGGGGTCAAGGCCACCCTTTTGTCTTAGTTCTAGCTTTTTAAATTCAAATTCCCTTTCTTCCCTTTCTCTTTGAAATGCTGTCTCTTTTGCCCTGTCCTCTCTTTCAAGTTTCTTCATTATTAATTCTCTTTCCTGTTCAAACTCAAGTTTTTTCATCTCTTTTTCCTGTTCAAGCTGCTTCATCTGCAACTGAATCCTAGTTAATTCAACTGAACTACCATCTGGATTGCCCTGTCCTTCTTTCAATTTCCAATGCTGTGCTATTACCTCAATTATGTCTGCTTTCTTAGCTCCTGGTTTTAACTCTAACACCAGCTTTTCTGCCTATTCATTTAGCCTAGCCTTGGTAAAGATTTGCAAATCACTCAGGGATAAATCCTCCCTCCCCAAAAAGGTCAGAGCAAGTGACAAATCCATTCCAGTAGTGTAAACTTTAATGCACAAGAAAGCTGTTTTTTCACTTTTCCTCTTTTCAATTATTATTACCACACTTACAATTGCATGTTGTCGGTGTCAGTTATCCACCCAGAGCCCCCAATTATATGTTACCACCGAGGCGGGAGGAGTGCACTGTCTTTCGCAAGTTCCACTTCTCCACAAGCTACAACATATATTTAAATGTTCACCCAGTTACCGATGCAGTCAATCATATACTCTACTCTAACCCAGAATAAAATACACCAACCAAGTTTCTTTAATAAACAAATATTATCAATTTATTATAAAACAGGACTCATCCAATAAAGATGCAAAGCATTAACACAGTTTGAAAGATGAATATAAACAGATATTCCCTTCTAGATACTCAACACACACATAGTTAGATTATAAAAAACAGTTTTCTCTGCATTGGGTTTCCACAAAAAAAAGGCAAAAACCTACTTTGGCCAAATACGTGTTAATTCCTTTGGAAGGAGAAGAAGACATGTTGTGTCCCAAATGGCGTACAGTCTGATGTCCGATTGCACATAGACGCATCACTGGGATCGTTTCTGGAGCGCCTTTTTTAAGATGGCGTCGAGAATTTATCTGGCAGACTTTCCGGAAGCATCTCAGAAGAAATGTGACATCGGGAGGGTTTTAGCTATCACCCATTGGTTTTTTTTTTGCAGGGTCTCTCAAAGAGGTGGAAAAAGATGAGTTGGGTGTTTCTTTCCAGAAGGCTACAAACCCAACTGCCTTCAAAACAGTCCACACCCCAACAGCATGTCTAAACCTCCTGACTATCATAAATCTTGACAGGTCACTTCTCTGGCCAAGAAGATCCTGTTGGTTATTTGGCTTAAGGCATGTGACATCTAGTAAGGTTGTTTTTAAACACAAAGCTCAAGTGTCTTCCCAATGACCGTTGTAAAAAAAACACATCCATGGAATCTTTTCAGTTTTCCAAATGAACCAATGTCCATAATCGTTAACACAGTCCTCAAAACATTTTAAAAATGGAGCACCTTCAGAACATGACCAGAATAGATTTTAACATTTGAGAACACAGGAATGATTGATTAGATATTTTTGTCTTCGGTTTGCAAAAAGCCAAGAGAATTTTATGGTTCGGCAGGGTTCAAAGAGGTTTGAGTAACCAGTATAATTTTTCACAGGTTTTTTCGAGGCAGCGCAACTCTTCAGATTAAAAATCAGTTTAAAGAAAACTGAAGTCGTGCATCAGCCTGCACCCCAAGAAAAATACAGACCACCAAACATTGTCATTGAGGGAACGGAGCTGAATGCCATCAAGCAATTTACTTATTTGGGCAGCGGCATCTCATTTGATGCCACTATAGACAAGGAAGTGGACAATAGGCTTTCAAAAGCAAACACTACGTTCGGCAGACTCTACAAATGAGTGTGGAGCAACCACAGCCTCAGCGCACAGACCAAACTCTTGGTGTACAAAGCCGTAGTCCTCATCACCTTCTGTATGGCGCCGAGGCATAAGAGCATAAGAACTATGAGCCCCTGGAGCCTGCCCCGCCATTCAATACAATCATGGCTGATCTCATCACGGCCTCAACTCCACTTTCCTGCCCGTTCTCCATGACCCTTCAACCCATTACTAATTCAAAATCTGTCTATCACCTCCTGAAATTTACTCAATGTCGCAGCATCCACCATCATCTGGGGTAGTGCATTCCACTGACTCACGGCCCTTTGAGAAGTAATTTCTCCTCATCTCTGTTTTAAATCTGCTACCCCTTATCCTAAAACTATGACCTCTCATTCTAGATTGCCACACAAGAGGAAACATCCTCTCTACGTCTACTTTGTCAATTCCCTTAATCATCTTATATACCTCAATTAGATCTCCTCTCATTCTTCTAAACTCGAGAGAGTAAATGCCTAAATTGCTCAATCTCTCTTCAGAAGACAAACCCCTTATCCCTGGAATCAATCTAGTGAACCTCCTCTGAACTGCCTCCAATGCAACTACATCCCTCCTCGAGTAAGGGGACTAAAACTGTACACAATACTCCAGGTGAGGTCTCACTAATGCCTTGTACAGTTGCAACAACACTTCCCTACTTTTATCTTATATTCCTCTAGCAATAAATGCCAAAATTCCATTTGCCTTCCTTATTATCTGCTGTACCTGCATTCGAGCTTTCTGCGAGTCATGCACGAGGACACCCAAATCCTTCTGCACCGAAGCACTCTGAAGTTTCTCTCCATTAAGATAATAATTTGCCTTTCTATTCTTCCGACCAAAATGGTTAACCTCACACTTATCCACGTTAAACTCCATCTGCCAAATTTTGGCCCATTCACCTAACCTATCAATATCCATTTGTACATTGCTTATTTCTGCATTGCAACTTACTATCCCACCTATTTGTGTCATCTGCAAATTTGGCTGTAGTACCTTCTATCCCTGCATCCAAGTCATTTATACAGCTTGTAAATAGTAGGGTCCCAAGGACCGAACCCAGTTGCACCCCACTAGTTATATCTTGCCAACCAGAAAAAGACCCATTTATCCCGACTCTCTGTTTTCTGTTCCTCAGCCAATCCTCTCTCCAAGCTAATAAATTGCCCCTATCCCCATGTGAACTGACCTTGTGTATTAACCTTTTGCGCAGCACCTTATCAAATGCCTTCTGGAAGTCCAGATATACTACATCTACAGGATCCCTATTATCCACTTTGCTTATCATAGCTTCAAAGAATTCTAGCAAATTAGTCAAACACGATTTACCCTTCATAAAATATGCTGACTGATGGATTGCGTTTTGACTTTCTAAATGTCCTGTTATTACTTCCTTAATAATGGATTCTAACAATTTCCCAACGATAGATGTTAAACTGACTGGTCTGTCGTTTCCTACTTTCTGCCTCCTTCCCTTTTTGAATAAGGGCATTATATTAGCTTTTTTCCAATCCACTGGAATCTTTCCCGCATCCAGGGAATTTTGGAATATTATAACCAATGGATCCACTATCTCCGCTACCACTTCCTTTAAGACTCTCGGATGAAGGCCATGAGACCCTCAGTACATTTTCCCTAGTGATGATGATTTTTCTAAGTTCCTCCCTTTCTATAACCTCTGCATTACCTTCTACTAATGGGATGGTACTAGCGTTCTCCACTGTGAAAACTGAGGCAAAATACTGATTTAGTGTCTCTGCCATTTCTGTGTTCCCCTCTACTAACTCCCCAGTCTCATCCTCCAAGGGACCAACATTCACTTTAGCTACTCTCTTACCTTTTATATACTTATAGAAGCTTTTGCTCTCCATTTTTATATTTTGCGCTAGTTTTCTTTCATAATTTACCTTTGCTCTTTTTATTACTTTTTTAGTAACCCTTTGTTGATCTTTAAAAGTTTCCCAATCTTCCAGCCTGCCACTGACCTTTGCAATATGGCATGCCTTAGTTTTTGTGTTTATGTTATCCTTAACTTCCTTGCTTAGCCATGGATGTTTTTTCCCCCATTCGAATCTTTCTTCCTCACTGGAATATATTTTAGTTGGGAGGAATTGAATATCTCCTTAAACATCTGCCACTGCTCATCAACTGTCCTACCTTTTAGTCTTCCTGCCCAGCCCACTAGGGCCAAATCTGTCCTCAGATATATATGCCATCATTTATGCCTTCTAGAGCCCTTCCATCAGCACTGCCTCCGCAGCATCCTCAAGATCCGCTGGCAGTACCACATTACAAACATTGAAGTCCTGTAAACAGCCAACATCACCAGCATCCAGGGCATCCTCCTGAAAACCAACTGCATTGGGCAGATCACGTTGACCAGATGGACGACAGTCGCCTGCCCAAGATCATGTTCTATGGAGAGCTGACCACTGGTAAAAGGGACAGAGGGGCCCCGCATAAACGTTTCAAGGGCTCCCTGAAGAAGTCCTTCTCTGTGTGCCACATCGATCATCGCCAGTGGGAAGCGCAGGCCATACATCGTGATGGCTGAAGATGCTTCATCAGGAGTGCCACAGACATTTTTGAGACCGTGAAGAATCAGCATGAAAGAGAAAAAGAGGTGAGATCCATTTGCCCCCAGCAGTGAATACACCTTCATTTGCACCCGCTGTCGGAGAATCTGCCGATCACGGCTGGCCTGACGAGCCACCAGCGGGCCTGCAACCGATGAGTACAACCTTCCCAAAATCTTCGTATGCAAAGAAATGTCAAGAAACAGAGAAGAATAATTTTTGGCAGGCTATTACTGCCAGAAACAAACAGTGAAATGAAAAGCAAGTACTCCTTGGCATTTGGGGAAAATGCAGTGAGAACACCAGAAACTGTCTTCTATTATTTTCTGTAAATTATAATCAACAAGAAGTTTATCATGGATGGTTTAAACCGGAATAGACCTTGTCCAACCAACTACTGTTATAATTTTTTCTTTTGCTTTCGTTAAACAATTAACAGTCTGTTCTATGGTAACCAGCAGGAACTGCTCACACTCCAACAATGCCAGAGTTTCTAAATTGCTCGGCGGTAAACAGTTTTTGGCAAGTTAACCGTTTCTATTTTAAAATTCATGTGCTTGAGACAGTGTTGTGCAGCTCCCTTAATGGCTTAATAAGTAAAGCCACTGCCTAGTATCGTAGATACTTGATAGGGTTTGGTTGTGAGAACCATGATGGTGAAATAAGCTGCTGCCACTCACTATCTGGGCTCATGCAAAAGAAATGGCCACTTCTCCAAGGTATTTGCGACTGACCAGGGTGCAAGGAACAGCATCCCATCAAGATTCACCAACATAAAGAGAGGAGGGATGCAATCTTTTAAAATATACATTTCAATCAATGCTTTGCACTGCTGCGCACAGATGCAGTCTTCATGTCACTTGCTTGCTAACTTGCTGCTTTATTAAAATAAATTCCCTTTCTCTGATGAGTCCAGATCCAGCACTCCATGCAACCAGGAAAAGAATTCGAGAAAGGATTACTGAGTAGCGAAAGAGGAGGAAAAGAATTGAAAACATGGATCTCCCTTACATCATGGCTGATTTGGAATCAAGGTTAAGATAAAAGGTGGAAATTCTTATTCTGAAGTCAACCATTAATTACAAGAATTACTCCTCGGTAAGTTTTCCTTATTTCCTTCTCAATATTGCAATGCAGCTGGCTCAGATAAGCAAATATCTGAAGAGAAATCCCAATGTGACCAATCAAATTCAGAACTCCAGATCAAAAGCACAGTGCTCTGGTCCATGACCACTGGCATATCCATGTGCTACTAGGGCTCATGTTTTCTATTTAGAACCTAAGAGCTCCAGTCCAACGATACAGAGCTGAATTTTATAATCCCGCCACTGAAAACATTGGTGGGCCGCACGTCATGGAGCCGCCGCGACCCTAAGCATGTGGCTCATTTAAATAGCCAGAGCGAGCCACCCCCATCCCGATCATGTGGAGAGAGCGGCTGTGTCCGCCCTCGTCAATGGCGTCAGTTGCCTGTGCACAGGCACTGCGCCATTTTTAAAGGGCTTTGAACCCTGTTAAATTTAAATATTTAAAGCACAAGGAAATAAAAATAAAGGCATTTCTTCTGCCTCTCTCCCCCCCCCCCCCCCCCCATAACAATTAAATTAATTACTTGCCCTCTCCCCTCAAAACACATCTGGTCACCTGACCTTCCCCCCACCCCCCCCACCAAGGTGCATAAACTTTAACCTCAAACCCTTCCCACCATCCCCTAAACTAATAATGCCCCAATTCCCCCACCCCCGCACTGAGAAACTTACCTCCTCCCCATTCCCCACAAGTGTTCCACCTTGTTACCCCAGACGGGGAGCCGAAGACGTGGGAGTGCCGGCCACTGGGCCGAAGATCGGAGTGGTAACTCAGAAGGGGATGTAAGTATAATTAATGCATTCATTTACATTTATTTGAATATGCAAATGGGGGTCCGGTCACCAAGCAGTGGAGGGGCCACCATGAGGCCTCGTTGCCACCGGCAATATCGGGCCAGGCTCTCCTGGCATCGGGGTGCGTGCTGGCCCTCTCCCGGAGGCATTTTCCCGCACCACCTGCCACGAAACCCAACGCCAGGTGGTCTGTAAAATCCAGCCCATAGTTCCTGATGCAATAGCTCATCTCTACATATTTATAATTATTTGGTTAGCAATTTAAAGAATCATGTTATAACAAATTGCATAACAATCAACCGCAAATTTCTTGACCAATATAGAGTAATTAAATAAAACTTAATTGGTTAGTGTGGATGCCCATCACTCACTCACTTGGAGCACAATGCCTGCTAACATCCACCCAAGGATCAGTCAACAGATAAACTGACCCACACAAAATAAAACCTTCCAATAACTTTCAGCTTTCAGATACATTGGTAGAGCACAGGACTCATGGTATAAAAATGTCTACTAAACCTATCAGATCACAGCCTTGTGATCATTGTAAGTGATCTATTTTTCCCAATTTGACTAATTCTGTAGTTTTTGACATATTAGCAAGTCTAATGATTTCTATTTGAAATTAGTTTTGCATTTCTAAACTAGCACAAAACAGGAATATTAGATAGTTACATCTGTAAACTACATCAGTTCCTTGAAATATTAGCTAAACATCAAGATTTTGATTAATATTGTAAAATGGTCCTCTTTACTCACTACACTGAACATACATGGCAAAAGGTTAAGGAAAAATGATAAAATTGCAACAATTTGCTTATACTATTATATAATTATATTATTATCCTGTGTAATTCGTAAGCTGAAGGTGGTGGAAATTAACAATTTCACAAAATAATATTCCTTCTTCTCATTACTAATAAATTAACGTGGAAAAGCACTTCATTGCTTTCAGACTCTGAACATGAACTTTGATTCAAGTTCAAAAGTTAGAGCAAATCACTTTTTTTTTTGTCAAAAGCAAGATTAACTGAATGAAGTCAGCATTTCATTCCAGAGCATATTAACCAAATGCAGTGAAGTTAGGTCCGGATTAAAAGCTGAACTGCAAGTGTGTTGGAAGCAGACATTTGAGACCATAACAAAGTCCATGGAACATGAGCATTTATTACTTGAATACATAACGATTAAGATTGTGAAGGTGCTGTCATTCTGATGCAACTGAAGTTATAACCTTCCACACAAGGGCTCAAAGTTTAGTTCACAACTGAGTTTGCTCAAACATGTATTCAGTTCTATGCTTCATCCTTTATTTCTTACCATTATTGTATGGAATGCCAAAAACAAAAAATAGTTTAGAGCTTCCAGTTACTGCTGTTGAAATTCCGACAGAAGCTCGCCTTGCTCAACAAGCTGCAAGTGTGGCCGTGCATTATTTAAATTACCGTCATGGATCCCCAAACAGAGTTTATGAACTACTTAAGTTGAAGAAAGCCTATATCGAGGTAAGTTTTTAAAAAAAGTAATAGTACAAGGAAAAGAAATTTAAACCACCTGCTTTCTGAACTTCTAATTGTATGAGATCTTTTTGGTGTCCTTAATGTATTCTTTCTCAGGCTATAAAAATTAAATAGAAAACTAATTTAAATGCACTGCTGCTGCCAAATTGAAATCCAAGTATTATTTATATGTTTCATACAACATCTATTTGGAAACTAGAAGAACAGAATTAAAATGCAAAACATATGAACAGGGCAACAACAAATGCCTTTGTTTATTGGAAAGTTGCTGAATTGGAACCTGTATGCAAGAATTCAGTTATATAAGTTCACTTTAATAATATGGTAATTGGCACAGACCATATCTAATTTCCAATAATCAATTTTTCGCACAAGCAGTTTACAATATGCTCGCTAGTTGATATCAGCGACTTTGGCTTACACATTTTGAAGTCTAATATTAAACTCCTTTCTTTAAATAAGTTTATGAAAGATAGGTGGTATGCTTGGAGCAGAACATTGCTTTCAAATTTTAACCACTTCAATTATTCCATGCTAAAACAACAGTATATATAATCCGATTGAAAAGAATCGAGATTTATATAAAGAATTTTGCTGATACTAATTACCAAATTGGGAAAACCCAAAACTCCTCTATCCTGCAAAGATCAGACTGGGCTGGGCTATTTAACAGTACAAAAACCATTTTGTATTCTAATTCATGTCACTTAGCAACTTTGAACTTATTCACATATTTGCACCCTTAAAGATTACTATTTCAAGTTCCATCTTAGAAAGCTAAATAATGAAAGAAAATGTTATAGTATATATCCATTGTTCCAGCTCAAACATGGCACAAATTTTACAAACAATTTTTCAACAAATCTTCTGTATATTAATTGGTCTGCTCTCCCTCATTCTTTAAGGACCAAATTAATATCCAATCATACATGCTATCGACCATGGCTAGGAAATTGGAACAGGTTTTTAAAATTTATTCATTCACAGGATGTGGGCATCACTGCATTTATTGCAGCATTTATTGCACGTCCTTAATTGCCCTTGAGGTGATGCTGAGCACTCCATGAACGTCTAAAGTCTGTATAATCAAGGTACTGCCACAATGCTTTGATGTAGAGTGTTGCAGGACTTTGACTCATTGACGACAAAGGAATGGTAATATACTTCCAACTCAAGATAGTGTGTGCTTGGGAGTGGGCTGATGGTGTTTACGTGCACCTACAGCCTTTGTCCTTCTTGGTGGTCGAGCTCATGGAGTTGGGAGGTAATGTCAAAGAAGCCTCGACAAAATGCTGCAGTGCATCTTATAGAGTAGGGTTGTCCAACATGCAGCCGCGGGCCAGGATCCGGCCTGCCAAAGGTTTCCATCTGGCCAGCGGATGTAAACTGTACCGGCCGTTTGTCATCCTCACCGTGCTATAGCCTTGGGGACATGGGTTCAAATCCCACCACAGCAGATGGTGAAATTTGAATTCAATTAATATTTTAAAAATCTAGAATTAAAAAGCTAGTCTAATAATGACCATGAAACCATTGTCGATTGTTGTAAAAACCCATCTGGTTCACTAATGTCCTTTAGTGAAGGAAATCTGCCGTCCCGACCTGGTCTGGCCTACATGTGACTCCAGACCTACAGCAACGTGGTTGACCCTTAACTGCCCTGTTCAGTTTCTCAAGGGCAATTCGGGATGGGCAATAAATGCTGGCCTTGCCAGCAACGCCCACGTCCCTTGAACGAATAAAAAAAAACAAGGGTTGGTGAATGGCTTCTTCCAGACCAGTTTCCCAACGTCGGACAGATACGGGGTTTTCCGGCAGGCTTTTTAAAAATAGAAGTTGGAACTCGCCAGAAAACCATGAATATGTCTGAAGTTGGGAAACTGCTGTTCCCAATGTCAGCACTTGACAGCGTGAAATGCAAGATGATTTAAAAAAAAAAATATGGACCAATCATCTACTGAGCATTCCTGCTCTTTACAATGATTGCGGGGGTTGAGGGGGGGGCAAATGAAGAATGAGCAACCCAGCCTAATCCCACTTTCCAGCATTTGGTCCGTTGCCCTTTAGGTTATGCCACTTGATTCCTTTTAAATGAGTTGAGGGTTTCTGCCTCTACTGCCCTTTCAGGCAGTGAGTTCCAGACCCCTACCACCCTCTGGGTGAAATTTTTTTTTCTCCAAACTTTCTGCCAAATACTTGAAATCTATGCCCCCTAGTCACTGAACTCTCTGCGAAGGTAAATAGGCCCTTCCCATCCACTCGATTCAGGCCCCCCACAATTTTGCACATCTCAATCAAATCTCACCTCAGCCTCCTCTGTTCCAAGGAGAACAACCCCAGCCTATCCAATCTTTCCTTGTGGCTGCTATTTTCCATTCCTGGCAACATCCTCGTAAATCTCCTCTGTACCCTCTCTAGTGTGATTACATCCTTTCTGTAATGAGGTGACCAGAACTGCACACATTACTCAAGTTGTGGCCTAACTAATGATTTACAGTTCCAGCATAACCTCACTGCTTTTAAACCTCGGCTAATAAAGGCAAGGATTTCATATGCCTTCTTAATCACTTTATCGACCTGTCGTACTACGTTCAGGAATCTGTGGACATTCACTTCAAGGTCCCTCACTTCCTCCACACCTCTCAGTATTCTCACATTTATTGTGTATTCCTTTGCCTTGTTTGACCTCCCCAAATGCATCACTTCACACTTCGCCAATTTGAATTCCATTCACCACTTTTCTGCCCACCTGTCCAGTCCATTGACATCTTCCTGCAGTCTACAGTTATCCTCCTCACTATCAACCATCTGGCCAATTTTTGTGTCGTCTGCAAACTTCTTGATCATTCCCCCTATGTTTACATCCAAATTTTGAATATATTCCACAAAAAGCAAGGGACTTAGTACTGTGGAACCCCACTGGAAACAGCCCTCCTGTTGCAAAAACTCCGGTCAGCAATTACCCTCTGTTTTCTGCCACGGAGCCATTTTGGAACTGGCTTGCTACATTCCCCTGGATCCCATGGGCTTTTAGTTAGAGAATCTTCTGCAGTGGTTTCTCTTTCTGCCATTTTCCACCATTAGCGCAAGCCCACCAAGGAACTATCCTTGGCCCCATCCTATTCCATATCTACATACTGCCCCTTGGCCCATTATCCCAAGACATGATGTCAGGTTCCACATGGAGAAAGTTTTGTTTTTGAACAATCATTTGTTGTTGCTATTAATGTATACCATGATGAACAGCATGCTGATGGGAAACCACCACAATAAAATTGTGGAGCGGCTTACAACTGGAGTGCTTCGAAAAATGTACCTTGAACTTTCGCGATAATAGACTTTATTTTACTGATTGCTGCAAGACCGTGACACATCCAGGATATTTAGGTACTGTGTGCATAGTTCAATATAACTTTTTGACTCTGTGCTCCCTAACACATCAACAGGAGCTATACACATAAATTCTAATTTTTACACAAACTGCAGGGTGCACAAAAATGTTTTGATCAATGCATACTGAATTGTGTACATTACTGTTAGTATCAAGATTGACTTAACAACATAAGCGTACACTGGCAAAATATTTTTCTCTCCAGGTGCTTTCGAATATAGGACATAAGTACCACCTAGAATTTGAAGTCAAAAATGAAGAAAGCTCTTCAAATGTAAGTAGAATTATACCTCACATGTAACATTCACTGTCCAAAAAACTCACAAATAAACTTTTTGAAAATATCTTCTTCTTTTGATAATTTGTTTCTGGCAACAGGATTAAGTGACAGAATTACCGTTTCTTTCAATGTCCATTTGAACACATGTAACTGAATTAAAATGGCTAGTTACCCTTGCCTCGAGTGAATAAACACGCTGCAACTAATACAAGTGCTATAATTCTTCAAAGAACTAAACTCAAGATAACCATAATTATTTCTCACCACAGGTTACTGGCATCTGTACAGCTAATGTACTCTTCCGCAAGGAAGAAAATCCAGACATAGCTCTCAAGTGCAATCTGAAAGACATTATGAAAGACAGCTTCAAGAAAGATAATAAATTTTACCTCAATTTGAAAAAACTTAAGTACCCTGTGGTTGGCTCCAATATCCCTGGTATGATGTTTCAGTTATCCTCGTCATTTAACAGTTCAATTAGTTATCAAGCTGATTTTTAGCATGAGAAAATTTTCAAGAATACTTAACGTGAATTCCAAATTTTATTTTTTCAAAAACATCCTTCTTTTTCTCCCTGCATATCAGATAATTTTGGATTTGTAGACCCCAGAATGATGCCCATCTGGCTCCTGGCAAAATATACTGCCAGCTACATCATTTGGAAAAAATCCACTGAAGTCATGAAGTATAACATGGCTCGAATACAGAAAGTTAACCAATTGGTAAGAAATTAAAAAATCTTCTAGCCACTGCATATATCTTTATTGTGGCATTTTCATCAAATGTTTTAATAACTAAACAACTCTTTTTCCAGATAAGGACAGACAAATTTCTTCAATTTAACTACATTGTTCTTCTTCATGAGTTGCCAACCCAGGTAAATTAATCAAATAAATTAACTAATTATCTACAGAGACTGCTCAAATCCTTTCACAATGATCATTGCCAGCACATTAATTACATACAAGTAATGCTAATTTCTTTGCCCTGAACAGGAAATAATCACTTGCTCTATGTGGGTGATGTGGCACCCCAAACAATCTCTGACTGTGAAATACTTCTGCTTACCTTCTCCATCTGAAAGTATTTCTAAAGTGCCAGAATTTGGAAGACTCGAAGGGTCAGCATGGGAAGGACTCGAAGGGTCAGCATGGGAAGCACTCGAAGGGTCAGCATGTGAAGGACCCAAAGGGTCAGCATGGGAAGGACTCGAAGGTTCAGGATCGGAAAGACTCGAAGGTTCAGGATCGGAAAGAGTTAAAGGGGCAGGATTGGAAAGACTCAAGGGGCAGGATCGCAAAGATTCGAAGGGGCAGGATCGGAAAGACTCGAAGGGGCAGGATCGGAAAGACTCAAAGGGGCAGGATCGGAAAGATTCAAGGGGCAGGATCGGAAAGACTCAAAGGGGCAGGATCAGAAAGATTCAAGGGGCAGGATCGGAAAGATTCAAAGGGCAGGATCGGAAAGACACAAGGGGCAGGATCGGAAAGACTCGAAGGTGCAGGATCGGAAAGACTCAAGGGGCAGGATCGGAAAGATTCAAAGGGCAGGATCGGAAAGACTCGAAGGGTCAAGATCGGAAAGACTCAAACGGCAGGATCGGAAAGACTCAAGGGGCAGGATCGGAAAGACTCGATGGGTCAGGATCCGAAAGACTCGAGGGGCAGGATCGGAAAGACTCGAAGGGGCAGGATCGGAAAGACTCAAGGGGCAGGATCGGAAAGACTCAAGGGGCAGGATCAGAAAGACTCGAAGGTGCAGGATCGGAAAGACTCGAAGTTGCAGGAGCGGAAAGACCCGAAGGGGCAGGATCGGAAAGACTCGAAGTTGCAGGAGCGGAAAGACCCGAAGGGGCAGGATCGGAATCACTCAAAGGGGCAGGATCGGAATCACTCAAAGGGGCAGGATCGGAAAGACTCGCAGGGTCAGGATCGCAAGGACTCGAAGGGGCAGGAACGGAAAGACTCGATGGGGCAGGATCGGAAAGACTCAAGGGGCAGGAGTGGAAAGACTCAAGGGGCAGGAGTGGAAAGACTCAAGGGGCAGGATCGGAAAGATTCAAAGGGTCAGGATCAGAAAGACTCGCAGGATCAGGATCGCAAAGACTCAAAGGGGCAGGATCGCAAAGACTCGAAGGGGCAGGATCGGAAAGACTCACAGGGTCAGGATCGGAAAGACTCGCAGGGTCAGGATCGGAAAGACTCGCAGGGTCAGGATCGGAAAGACTCGCAGGGTCAGGATCGGAAAGACTCGCAGGGTCAGGATCGGAAAGACTCGCAGGGGCAGGATCGGAAAGACTCGAAGGGGCAGGATCGGAAAGACTCGAAGGGGCAGGATCGGAAAGACTCGAAGGGGCAGGATCGGAAAGACTGGCAGGGTCAGGATCACAAAGACTCGAAGGGGCAGGATCGCAAAGACTCGAAAGGGCAGGATCGGAAAGACTCAAAAGGGCAGGATCGGAAAGACTCGAAAGGGCAGGATCGCAACGGTTTGAAGGGTCAGCTATGGAACATTTTCCCATGAACTGAGTGCAAACCACTCATGTAGGAAGATGCACATTTACTACAAGTGTTTATTTCCCACTGTCCTTGTAGCACATAAAATACGCCTGTGAGAAAAAGGACATTACTAACATTGTATTCGAATTAACTTACAGATAACTTGCAACTAACAGTGAATGCAATACTACCACTTCAAATGTTGTCTTAAGATTTTGAAATTACATTTTCCACTACTGGTATAAAAATATTTAAATGGTACAAGATACTGAAGATCAGTCAAGCCAGTAAGTTACCTTAATGTCAGATTAATAAAACCACAGTTAATTTCAACAATTCACTCCATCAATGAAAGTTGCACCAGTATCTATTAATAAAGAATGGTCACTGAAAAACACTTTGTGAACAGATTTATAAAACATACACAAACTGGAAGGTTGGTTTATTTATCTTTGATGTGTTCCACCATCATTCCTTATATAATGAGGATGAACTCTTTTCAGTGAATTAAGACATCCAAAACTGGTAAATAAAACCCTGTCACTTGTCAAGACTTTCCTGCATTCGACAGCCTCAGTCATTTCTGCCAATTTTTGATTCCTTAATTTACTGAAAATAGCAACAGAGACACCAAGATAATAACACAAAGAAAATCATCTCCAAACACTTCAGTGTGAGAGTGAGTGTGTGTGTGTGTGTGTGTGTGTGCGTACACGTGCGCCAGAGACAGTCAGAGACATTAGGTAGACAATTTAACAATCTACCTCAAGTATGCATCTCCAGATCAGAATAGTATCAGGATAACACAGTAACTTAAATTTTGGTGTCAGCTTAAGTTGTCAGTTCCATTGAGTTGAGAGCTGGCTCCCTGGGTCATGTGGTTGCTACATTCTGACTGCCACTTACCCAGAGTCATCTTTGTTACCTGCATTTGGAAAGATACCGGAGGCCTATGCACACTTTTGGGTAGGCAGTGGCGTAGTGGTATTATCACTGAACTAGTGACCCAGGGTTTTGCTCTGGGACATGGGTTTGAATCCCACCACAGCAGAAGGTGGAATTTGAATTTAATTAATAAATCTGGAATTAAAAGCTAATCCAATGATGGCCATGAAACCATTGTCGATTGTTGTAAAAACCCATCTGGTTCACTAATGTCCTTTAGGGAAGGAAATCTGCTGTCCTTACCTGGTCTGGCCTACATGTGACTCCAGACCCACAGCAATGTGGTTAACTCTTACATGCCCTCTGAAACGGCCCAGCAAGCCACTCAGTTGTACCGAACTGCAACGAAGTCAATAAAAAGTAATGAAACCGGACAAAAAGTAATGAAACCGGACAGACCACACGGCATCGACCTCGGCACCAGAAACGACAACGGCAAACCCAGCCCTGTCGACCCTGCAAAGTCCTCCTTCCTAACATCTGGGGGCTTGTGCCAAAGTTGGGAGAGCTGTCCCACAGACTAGTCAAGCAACAGCCTGACATAGTAATACTCACGGAATCATACCTGACAGACAATGTCCCAGATACTGCCATCGCCATCCCCAGATATGTCCTGTCCCACCGGCAGGATAGACCAACCAGAGGTGGTGGCACAGTGGTATACAGTAGGGAGGGAGTTGCCCTGGGAGTCCTCAACATCGACTCCGGACCCCATGAAGTCTCATGGCATCAAGTCAAACAGTGGCAAGGAAACGTCCTACTGATTACCACCTACCGCCCTCCCTCAGCTGATGACTCAGTACTCCTCCATGTTGAACACCACTTGGAGGAAGCATTGAGGGTGACAAGGGCACAAAATGTACTCTGTTTGGGGGACTTCAATGTCCATCACCAAGATTGGCTCGCTAGCCCACTACTGACCAAGCTGGCCGAGTCCTAAAGGACATAGATGCTAGACTGGGTCTGCGGCAAGTGATGGGGGAACCAACACGAGGGAAAAACATACTTGACCTCGTCCTCACCAATCTGCCTGCCGCAGATGCTTCTGTCCATGATAGGAGCGACCACCGCACAGTCCTTGTGGAGACGAAGTCCTGCCTTCACATTGAGGATACCGTCCATCGTATTGTGTGGCACTATCACCGTGCTAAATGGGACAGATTTCGAACAAATCTAGCAATACAAAACTGGGCATCCATGAGGCACTGTGGGCCATCAGCAGCAGCAGAATTGTACTCAACCACTATCTGTAACCTCATGGCCCGGCATATCGCCCACTCTACCATTACCATCAAGCCAGGAGACCAACCCTGGTTCAATGAAGAGTGCAGGAGGGCATGCCAGGCATACCTCAAAATGAGGTGTCAACCTGGTGAAGCTACAACACAGGACTACTTGCATGCCAAACTGCATAAGCAGCATGCGATAGACAGAGCTTAGCAATCCCATAAACAACGGATCAGATCTAAGCTCTGCAGTCCTACCACATCCAGCCATGAATGGTGGTGGACAATTAAACAACTAACTGGAGGAGGTGGCTCCACAAATATCCCCATCCTCAATGATGGGGGAGCCCAGCACATCAGTGCGAAAGATAAGGCTGAAGCATTTGCAACAATCTTCAGCCAGAAGTGCCGAGTTGATGATCCATCTCGGCCTCCTTCTGAAGTCCTAGCATCACAGATGCCAGACTTCAGCCAATTCAATTCACTCCGCGTGATATCAAGAAACAACTGAAGGCACTGGATACTGCAAAAGCTATGGTCCCTGACAATATTCCGGCAATAGTACTGAAGACCTGTCCTCCAGAGCTTGCCGCGCCCCTCGCCAAGCTGTTCCAGTACAGCTACAACACTGCCATCTACCCTGCAATGTGGAAAATTGCCCAGGTATGTCCTGCACACAAAAAGCAGGACAAGTCCAACCCGGCCAATTACCAGCCCATCAGCCTACTCTCAATCATCAGTAAAGTGATGTTGGAGCTGCACCCATCCAGGCAAGTGGAGCGTATTCCATCACACTCCTGTTATCAACAGTGCCATCAAGCGGCACTTGCTTAGCAATAACCTGCTCTGTGACGCTCAGTTTGGGTTCCGCCAGGGCCACTCAGCTCCTGACCTCATTACAGCCTTGGTTCAAACATGGACAAAAGAGCTGAACTCAAGAGGTGAGGTGAGAGTGACTGCCCTTGACATCAAGGCAGCATTTGACCGAGTATGGCATCAAGGAGCCCTAGCAAAACTGAGGTCAATGGGAATCAGGGGGAAAACCCACCGCTGGCTGGAGTCATACCTAGCACAAAGGAAGATGGTTGTGGTTGTTGGAGGTCAATCATCTGAGCTCCAGGACATCACTGCAGGAGTTCCTCAGGGTAGTGTCCTGGGCCCAACCATCTTCAGCTGCTTCATCAATGACCTTCCTTCAATCATAAGGTCAGAAGTGGGGATGTTCGCTGATGATTGCACAATGTTCAGCACCATTCGCAACTCCTCAGATACTGAAGCAGTCTGTGTAGAAATGCAGCAAGACCTGGACAATATCCAGGCTTGGGCTGATAAGTGGCAAGTAACATTCATGCCACACAAGTGCCAGGCAATGACCATCTCCAACAAGAGGAAGTTGAACCATCTCTCCTTGACATTCAGTGGCATTACCATTGCTGAATCCCCCACTATCAACATGCTAGGGGCTACCATTGACCAGAAAAAGAACTGGAGTAGCCATATAAATACCGTGGCTACAAGAGCAGGTCAGAGGCTAGGAATCCTGAGGCGGGTAACTCACCTCCTGACTCCCCAAAGCTTGTCCACCATCTACAAGGCACAAATCAGGAGTGTGATGGAATACGCTCCACTTGCCTGGATGGGTGCAGCTCCAACAACACTCAAGAAGCTTGACACCATCCAGGACAAAGCAGCCCGCTTGATTGGCACACCATCTACAAACATTCACTCCCTCCACCACCGACGCACAGTGGCAGCAGTGTGTACCATCTACAAGATGCACTGCAGCAACGCACCAAGGCTCCTTGGACAGCACCTTCCAAACCCGCGACCTCTACCAACTAGAAGGACATGGGCAGCAAATACATGGGAATGCCACCACCTGCAGGTTCCCCTACAAGTCACATACCATCCTGACTTGGAACTATATCGCCGTTCCTTCACTGTCGCTGGATCAAAATCCTGGAACTCCCTTCCTCACAGCACTGTGGGTGTACCTACCCCAAATGGACTGCAGCAGTTCAAGAAGGCAGCTCACCACCACCTCCTCAAGGGCAATTAGGGATGGGCAATAAATGCTGGCCTGGCCAGTGACGCGTACCTCCCATGAATGAATAATAAAAAAAAAGGCAGGCAACCGGAAGCTCGGGGTTATGCTTTCGGACTGAGCGGAGGTGTGCAGCAAAGCGGTCACCCAATCTGCGTTTGGTCTCCCCAGTGTAGAGGAGATTGCATTGGAGCAGCAAATACAGTATAATAAATTGAAAGAAGTACAAGTAAATCGCTGCTTCACCTGAAAGGAGTGTTTGGGGCCTTGGATAGTGAGGTGAGAGGAGGTAAAAGGGCAGGTATGACAGCTCCTGCGATAGCATGGGAAGGTGCTGTGGGAAGGGGACCTGGTGTCAGGGGTAATGGAGGAATGGATCAGGGTGTAATGGAGGGAACGATCCCTTAGGAATGCTGTCAGGGGAGGGGAAGATGTGTTTGGTGGTGGTATCATGCTGGAGGTGGTGAAAATGGCAGAGGATGATCCTCCTAATGTGGAGGCTGGTGGGGTGGAAAGTGAGGACAAGGGGAACCCTGTTGTAGTTCTGGGAGGGAGGGGAAGGCTTGAGAGCAGAAGTGCGGGAAATGGGCCGGACACAGTTGAAGGCCCTGTCAACCACAGTTGGGAGGTGGGGGGGGGGGCGGGTGGGGAGTAAGTCCTCGGATAAAGGAAGAAATATCTCATGCTCACATCGCTGTCCAAATATTGCTGCAGTGTTCCAGTGAACATCGACGCAAGCTCGAGGAACAGCATCTGATTTACCGATTAGGCACACTACAGCCTGAACATTGAGTTCAATAATTTCAGAGCATGACGGGCTCCATTTTACTTTTATTTTCAGTTATTTTTTTCTTTTTCCTTTTTTAAAATTTTTTTTTGTGTTTATTTTATTTCATCTTAGTTTGTTCAGTTTGCTTACCCACTGTTTTTTTTTCATGTTTGTACTTTCAGCTGTTCAATTTTCAGTCTGTTAACACCCCATCTGTACTAATGCTTTGTCTTTCAACACACCATTCACATATTGTTTGCCTTTGCTCCACGACCTGCTGGTCAGCTATTCTGTGACCTTGTCCTATTTACACCTTCTCCTTTGTTATCTCTTGCCTCACCCCCGCTTTACTTGCTTATAACCTTTTATATTTCTAATATTTGCAAGTTCTGAAGAAGGGTCACTGACCTGAAATGTTAACCCTGCTTCTCTCTCCACAGATGCTACCAGATCTGCTGAGTATTTCCAGCATTTCTTGTTTTTATTTCATATGGGATACTTGCCTTTATTAGCCGAGGCATAGAATATAAAAGCAGGGAGGTTATGATGGAGCTGTATAAAACGCTAGTTAGGCCACAGATGGAGTACTGTGTACAGTTCTGGTCACGTCACAATAGGAAGGATGTGATTGCAGAGGAGGGTGCAGAGGAGATTCACCAGGATGTTGCCTGGGCTGGAGCATTTCAGCTATAAAGAAAGACTGGATAGGCTAGGGTTGTTTTCCTTAGAGCTGAGAAGGCTGAGGGGGGACCTGATTGAGGTATACAAAATTATGAGGGGCATTGATAGCGTAGATCGGAAGAAACTTTTTCCCTTAGCGGAGGTGTTAATAACCAGGGGGTATAGATTTAAGGTAAGGGGCAGGAGGTATAGAGGGGATTTGAGGAAAAAAAATTTCACCCAGAGGGTGGTTGGAATCTGGAATGCACTGCCTGAAGAGGTGGTAGAGGCAGGAACCCTCACAACATTTAAGAAGTATTTAGATGAGCACATAAAATGCTATAGCATACAAGGGTATGGGCCAAGTGCTGGAAAATGGGCTTAAAATAGATAGGTGCTTGATGGCCGGCACGCACACAATGGGCCGAAGGGCCTGTTTCTGTGCTGTAATCACTCAATGACTCCAATCCTGCAAATGCCAAATCTACCACCATCCCTAGACCTCCTTTATCCTTGGCTACTTCAGCATTATTCATGTCAGTGTGGCAACAACAAACCTGCATCCTTCTATCTGCAGCATTGCGTTGGTGTTGGAATGCACAGCGCAATTGCACTGCCGCTTAAGTGAAGCTTTTTTGCAAAGTAAATATGTCACTGATTTGTTTACCCATATATTTCCCAGTATCAAGATCCATTTTTTCCACCAAATTATCCAGGAACCAAATAGTTTATTTATTTTCATGAATAAATGAGCATAATCTTGTTGTCTGCAAGCCAAAATATGTTACCTTGAAAATACTCACCAAGTCTATATAAAAATATGAAATGTCGTAAATTGAATACAATTTAAACATCTGGCTCTGTAGTTTTTTTTATTCGTTTCATGGGATCTGGGCATCGCTGGCTCGGCCAACATTTATTGCCCATCCCTAATTGCCCTTGGAAGATGGTGGTGAGCTGCCTTCTTGAACCGCTGCAGTCCAGGTGGGGCAGGTACACCAGCAGTGCCATTAGGAAGGGAGTTCCAGGATTTTGACCCAGTGATAGTGAAGGAACGGCGATATAGTTCCAAGTCAGGATGGTGTGTGGATTGGAGGGGAACTTGCAGGTGGCGGTGCTCCCATGCATCTACTGCCCTTGTCCTTCGAGTTGGTAAATGTCGGAGGTTTGGAAGGTGCCACCTGAGTAGCCTTGGTGCTTTGCTGCAGTGCATCATGTAGATGGTACACACTGCTGCCACTGTGCGTTGGTGGTAGAGGGAGTGAATGTTTGTGGACGGGTTGCCAATCAAGCGGCTGCTTTGTCCTGAATGGTGTTGAGCTTCTTGAGTGTTTTTGGAGCTGCACCCATCCAGGCAAGTGGAGTGTATTCCATCACACTCCTGACTTGTGCCTTGTAAATGGTGGACAGGTTTTGGGGAGTCAGGTGGTGAGTAACTCACCGCAGGGTTCCTAGCCTCTGACCAGCTCTTGTCACCACGGTATTAATATGGCTACTCCAGTTTCTGGTCAATGGCAACCCCAGAATGTTGATAGTGAGGGATTCAGCGATTGTAATGCCATTGAATGTCAAGGGAAGATGGTCATTGCCTGGCACTTGTGTGGCACGCATGTTACCTGTCACTTAACAGCCCAAACCTGGCAACTGTCCAGGTCTTTTTGTATTTGTGCAATCATCAGCGAACAGCTGTCTATTATATTACAGACTCTACAACTTGTTAGGTAAAATACTGTTATCATATCATTTGAGGAAGGTCTTCCTCAGTGAATAAAATATAAAACAATTTTTCTGAGTGTTGCACCTTTCCCAGATAACTTTTTTTTTAAAAAGTTTGCATTGGGTTTATATGCAATTTTCTGATTGGGTAGATTAAGTGGGGAAATACTCTAATATCTGTCACTTTATATGAATCTAACTTGAAATTGGCATATTCAACATGTTGCAAGTTGCTTTGATGGAAAAATGAAGCTAATTCTTTTGAGATTTCAATATTCTATGATTTTCATGTTGCTTGTAGCAAGTGAGGCTCTCCTCGTCTGATAAAACTGGCATTTGAAACAGCTGTCAATTTGCAAAGTTTTTCACTGAAAGATAGCCCAATGGACGATCAAACCTCATGGAAGGGATGAAGCTCTGAAAGAACATAATTACAAAGAATTGTTTCCCAGCACTCAACATATGAATTTTATGTAGAAATTAGAAATGATTACAGGAGAATTTTTTTACATCTGTAACTAAAATAACTTCACAATTGATAAATTAAAACTTATGGAATTGGTTCCCAAGAGTAAGCAAGGACCACTGTCATTTATAAGTAAACATATTCTCCAATCTAGTCAAGAACATCTGTCAAGAAAAATAACTAAATCTGATTAACATTCAGCTTTGTGTGAACAATGGTGAGAAAGCCTCAGCATTAAATGTATGATGCAACTGTTGATCAGTGAGTATTGAAGTCACATTTTACCATGCATCTACTGGCAGACTCCTACTTGGACCATTTGAGGGACCCTGAAGGAACAAGAAAGCAATATAAATTCATATTTTTCTGTTGCATCAATTGTGTCAGTGTGACTCTCTCCACAGATGGTGCCATTTGCTTTTGAAGTAAATGGATCGTACTCATCATAATATCAATGTGGTTTTATTTTCTCCTCCACTTTGAAGTCACTTTGAAAATACAAATTCCTTGATTGCTGAGATCAAACTGAACATTATCTCAAATAGCAACCAAGAGCTGTGAAAGTTACTTTCATGGCTTTAAAATATTTGGGTTTGGCTGAGCAAAGCTTGACTGGTTCAGGGCCTTATTCAAATGCTGAGACTGTGTACCTCAGAAATGAATATTCTTCCAAACAATCTTAACTGATCACACATGCATGCGCACACAATTTTGAGAGATATTTTAGCTACAAAATAATCAGGAAAAAAAACTAGTAATCAATATCTGGGGTTCAGAAATGTGTGTGTGTATATATACTGTAGTTGGGGTGGTGGCAGAGAGATAGTGCTAAGTATATATATACTGTAGTATATATACTTAGCACTATCTCTCTGCCACCACCCCAACTCCAAGACAAGTGCTGTGCTGCCCTGAGTCTTCATCTGACATCAAGGCATGAAGAAACAAGAGTCGAAATGCGGTAGAGGAGCAAAGGGATTGAGGGGTTCACAAATCATTAAAAGTAGCAATGTAAGTTAATAAGGCTGTAACAAAGCAAACAAAGTATTGGGGTTCACTTCTAGAGGAATTAAATTGAAGAGAAGGGAAGTTATGTTAAACTTGTACAGAAACTTGTGTTACAACCTCATTTGAGACTGCTAACTTTAAGACAAGAGATATGAACTCTCCAGACCAATTTAAAGAATTATGCAAGATTTAATTTTTCAAGACTTTTACCATAACAACTAAAGTAAAAAATCAACATTAACTGAACAGTACTTACTAGGTAGTTAATGCACTAAATTACAGAGAAAGTTATTTCCCATTAGCTTACCAACACACTTGAAAACACTACACATTTATACATTACACAGTGTTCTCAGCAAAAAGGTATCCTTGCAGTTAAAAGTCCCAAACTCCTCCCAGTTGCAATGGATTGGAACTCCCAGACCTTCACAAAGCCAATGTTCTCTTCGCTCACTTCTTCTGAGCATACTCAACTGGTTTTCTGTCAATAAGGCAATCTCTGTGACCCTGTTTGTCTTTTCTCCTCTACAAACTTCGAGCCTTTGAACTGGGTTTAAATCTTAGCAGCCTTTTGCTGTATCAGTGCTCTGAGAACTCTGGTTTTCTCTCACTCTCTTTTGAGGCTGCCGCTACTGGTCTTCATCTCTTACTTACAGCCTGTCAGACTTCGGAATTCATCCAGAACAAAAGTGAATAGTAATTTACCTTTACCATATATAGAGTCCATAAGTCTGGCCATAGCAAAACTACCAGGGTCTTCCTTTGCTTCCAGGTGTTAGCGAATTGCAATTGAATTTGCATTTGTAGAGCCCCTGGCTCCCTGTTTATAATGAGAGTCTGGGAGAGCGAAACTCATTGCCCTTCAGGTGTTACAAACTTTCACTCTGCTTTCAAAGGGTCTTTGATCTGGGTTCCTTGTCTTCATGATAACCAAGACCCCTGGCTTGTCTCTGGCCACACTTGGTGTGGGGTTACATTTGTCCTCCAAATCCTTTTTATGCTGCATTAAAGATGACAGTTTTAAAAACACAATCATACTACCAAGTCCAGACTTCATAACACTTGGCTCGTCCACACTTATGGTACTGGGTATGTCTGCATATCACAAAGAAAGAATTTAGAGGCACTGGAGAAGGTATAAAAAAAGAATTTAGAGGCACTGGAGAAGGTGCAAAAAAGATGATACTAGAACTGAGAAGTTGGAACCATCAAGAAAGACTGCATAGGCTGAGGCTGTTTCCTCTAGAATAGATAAGGCTGGGGAGTGACCTAACAGAAGTCTTTTATGTTATAAAGGGGCTCAATAGGTAAGGTGTAGAGAAGATGTTTTCTCTTGATGTGCACAAAATGAGGGGCGGTAAATATAAGTATATGAGAAAGGAATAGATATGCAGACAGGGTTAAATGAAGTAGTGTGGGAGGCACTGGCTTGTACAGAACATAAACAACAGCACAGACCAGATGGGCTAAATGGCCTGTTTCTGTGCTGTAAATTGTAAGACTGGGATTTTACTTCCCCCCCACCCACGCCTCCACTACTCCCCTGGGAGTGGGCTGGGAGATGGGGGGGGCATATAAACAGGTGGGATGGTGGGTACCCATCACCTTCCTCCTGCCATTGGCATTATACCAGTGGCAGGGTAGATGACGGGTGGCCCAATGGCCAGGGCTGCTCCTGCTGGAAGCCCCTGCTACCCTGACAATTGAGATCATGCCCGACCCGCCTCCTGCCAGGGCCTGCCTGATGAGTCGTGACAAGCCCTGACCCAACTTACCTGCACTCTGGGCTGCCTCAATGACTGCTGCTCTGGTGCCTGCTGCACTACCAGCAGTGGCCACTGCTCCTGGTAGCACTGCTGGGACTGAAGTGCCACCAGCCCTCTGATTGCCCAGCAACTCTTGGGTTAGGACATCCTGCCTTGGAGAGGTGGAAGCCATGACTGTAGCCAATTAACTGCCTGAACAACATAAAATCCAGTTGTGGCTTCCATGACTGGCAGAAGCAGGGTTGCCCCCGACTTTCTGGTCGATGGACAGAGCCACCGCCGCCCCATTACTCCCAGCCAATATCTTTGTGCAGGGTTCTGTAGAAATCTTATTGGATCCACTGAATGATAAAGTATGTTTACCTAACTTGTACTGGCTTATTCTTTCACTTATATCATCCATTGTACATCAAAGGAACTTATATAATCTTAATTGATTCAGTTGAACCATGGCTTTTCTGTTCTGACACCATCTGGCCTCTTCCCCATGGTTATCCTGACACCTACCCTACATAAAAGCCCAAGACCTGCATGACGGCCGAGTTAATTCTGATCTGTAATATCCTAAAAATACTTCCTTCTCAATGTCCGAAGCACAAAATAACTTCATAGGGCCAGAGGGAATGACAAAGATCCGAAAAGGTGGGTAATCCTATTTTCTTGGTTATTCAGGCATTTCTCACACACCCGAGGAGCTATTCTAAAGTAGTAACAATTTAGGATCAGGATGGCTGTACCAGGGACGTCCCAATCCCTGCTGCCAAAACAAATCTGCCAAATGCATTTTCCTGAGTTGTCACCAATTTAAACAGTACTGTCTGGTTAACTCCCTCTATCACTGGCACACCATGGCTCCAGTGTGTACCAGCTACAAGATGCGCTGGAGCGACTCGCCAAGGCTTCTTCAACAACACCTTCCAAACCCGTGACCTCTAATACCTGAGAACAAGGACAGCAGCAGATAGGAACACCACCACCTGAAGTTCCTCTCCAAGTCACACACCACCCTGACTTGAAATATCACCATTCTTTCATCATCGTTGGGTCAAGATTCTGGAACTCCCTAGCTAACACTAACCATATGGACTACAGCAGTTCAAGAAGGCGACTCATGACCATCATCTCAAGGGCAATTAGAGATGGGCAATAAATGCTGACCTTGCCAGTGATACTCCATCCTATGAACAAACAAACGAAAAACTAGTGAAGCACTCTACACTGCTACATTACAGACACTGTCAATAAAAACCTAAGAGAGGTTTAACTAGCTGTGGAACAAGTAGAATGGACCTTGACTTCTGGAACATTTACCAGCCAAATGGTGCAATGGAGAATATGATTCATTACCCATGTTGCTGTACTCTGCTTTATCACCAAATACCCAAAATAGCATCCTAAAACAATGAGTGCTGTGAACATTAAGACAAAACATTCAGTGCACATTAACATAGTAAAATCGATGATCCTCATCTAATTGCAGTGGAGGCAGATAAAATGAGCGTATGATCTCTTGCCCAAATAAAAGTATAATGCCAAATGGTCCACAACTAAAGTTTGCAGTTATTATTCCTGTGGGCCAAACTAATGTTACTAATAATGCTGTCTTCCAAGTAAGACATTTTAAATCACACATTTAACAATTTCAGAATCGTAGACTATGGTGCCATATGGACATTAAAGGTCCTCATTAAAACAAAGGGAGGTATATTTGGATACAATATCCTTGAAGCTAAAACTAAAGTGAGACACGAGCTAAGATTCTACCAGACCGAACACTAATTTCTTTCGAGTTCCAGCAAAGAATTTCACATTCTCCTCTCTTCCCTGTTCCACTGAATCACCTAGAAGAGGCAATAAGTACCTGAAATAACTAAAAACTAGTCCTTTCTGCTAAAACATACTGGGCTGGATTTTGCTAATGGCGAACAAAGCATGCTAGCCAGCCATTCATTATACTTGCCCAAAGACTTTCTATGGAATTTTGCACAGGTACTTACTGTAAAAAGCCAAAAGGGTGCAGCAATTCCTACAGGGGATCTGGGACCTGTGCGATCTGGGAAAGCAACTGTATATCTCCTCAATCAGATTGAAGAAACGTTAATGAGCAGTGCAGAGTCTGATCAGGAAGTGTAAGTTAGAATATTAAATTCAATGCCAAATCAGGCACAAAAAGTGAAAGATAAAAAAATAGGATTACGAGATGAGTAACAGAAAAGGAAAAAAGAAAAAGTTTTAATTTTTTAATAAATACGAATAATTAAAATCTGAAAGAATGAGACTCCACACTTGTAAATGTTACTTTCAGTGCTAGAAAGGTTGTTTGGCAGTAAGTAAGAATCATCACTGGAATAGGCAAGCCCGAACTTATTCTGGCAAGTTTAGTGGGTATATATCACTGTGGGTACAGCAACCTCACACAATTCAATCTATTTCAATGCTGAGTTTTCAGTGAGATACCGGTATAGCAAAACTGCTGGAAGAGCAGGGTAACATGAACAACAAATTCCTGATTTCTGTGTTTTAACCGTGTACGTGCGATCGCTGGAAGCTGCTGTCCAATTAATAATTGTGAGAACTGTTAGCCTAAATATTTATGCAGCAAAATCTGGCCCTTTAAAACTATATGGCTTGGCTCTGAAAGTCAAATAAATGTGACACTGGGGTGTGGGGGGGAGTGGGGTGCGGTTAGAGAATGCCCTTAAAACTAGTGGAAAAACAACAGCTGACCTATCCTGCAGGTCTGTGAAATTAAGGGGCAATTTTAATGACATCATAACAAAATAAAGCATGCAGTTAGTTCATCTGAACTAGTTCTTATATTGTATGAGGTTGCCAAACTGATAAAGAATGTTTGTATAAAGATTTTGATTGTTAAAAGTTCAGTGACCTGTCACATATTTGAAAGCATGTAACTTTACTTCTCTTTAGTATATTTATGCAAAGATTGTAATGTAGGTCAACTTAATTAGTTAATTGCCTGTCAAGAAAACACTATATGCCAAATGAGAAATATTAATCAATCAGTTGGAAACTTACATTAGACTTTTAATGGAGAAAACCTTAGTTAACTTTTTAAAAAACTGGCAGCCAAAATGGCCACTGCAATTTGCATCTGTAACACCTTTGCACATTACAAGTCCCCAACCAGAGCCAGAAGTCTAACAAGCCGCCCAGCCGGAACAATGCTTTGGCTAACTGAGTAGATTATCCAGATCATTTCCATTAGTGGGACATTCAAAGCCATCTCGAGGCATTCATAAGTGGAGACGTCCTTCCAGGGGGTTAAACACTGGCAACACCACCTGAGAGAGGTTGTGGGTTTTAGACTTTGGACCTCATTTAAAAACAAAGGGGACTGAGAGAACCTTGTGACCATCTGTCCACCTCTGGAAAAATAACTGGGAGTTTTGTTACACACTCAAGACACAAGCAATAACTGAGACTGCAGCAGCAGCACAGAAAGCTGTGTGCCTCCCTTGCTTTTTCTCTTTCTCTCTCCCCAGAAAACATCAAGTTTGAAAACCATCTGCGACTGTGGACCCTCCAAGCCTACAGACAGCTACAGGAAGAGACCAGAGGAAGAGAGCCACCTACCAGACTGCCTTCAAGAAAACCCTGAGCAAAGCAGGCCAGCTGCAAAGTGCACTTTGACAAGCCAAGGTCTTCAAGAATACAGCTTCCGCCGGAAGACCACTGAATCATCTAACCCCGACGGGATATTTAACTTTTATTTATACTGGACTTTAATCCAACCAAAAACCTACTTTCCACTTTGTTAGGTGTGTGTGCGATCCTTGTGTGACTGTGTGAATGAATGTGTAGCATTTTATTATTTTTAAATCAGGGTTAGAATATGTACAATAAACTTACCTCTTGCTTTTTTTAACTCAAGAAAACCTGTCCAATTGGTTCTTTCATGATCTCACTAAATTTAAAAGGTAAAGCACTCACAGAGGTGGCATTTAAAAGGAATAAACCCTGTTGCAGTCAAATAAGAGGAAGGGCATGAGGGACGACTGTGACCCATCTCCTCACTTGGCAGTAACAGAAATTTAGGGGCTAGAGTCTGGGATCGTAACCCAACTCCAAACAAGAAATTGGACATGGGAAACCAAACTGATCCCTAGCAAAAAATTTTTTAAAAACTTCAATAAATGTTTTCTTGTGGTTGTCACTGCTAGAATACTAACATGTCCACATTCAAGGCCAATACCTTCCTAAGCCAGGGTAATATTAGCAAAAATACAATTAGAACAGAGGAGACTCGAGTTCAAATTCAAGAGAGAAAACGAGCAGAGAATCAAGAAAGGGAAAAACAGCGAGCTTTCCAAAGGGAGTTAAGACAACTGGAACTAACTAGACAGTGACCCAATATCCCAGTGAAAGCACAGCTAGCGAGGGAGCTACCCCGAGCTGTGTGCTGAGCTATTGAAGTTCTCCCAGTTGATTCCAAATTTCAATGAGGGGGATGTGGAAGCATTTTTTGTCACTTTTGAAAAGCTTGCAAGACAGCTGAAATGGCTGTCCGAGAGCTGGACCCTGTTGTTACAAAGCAAGCTAACAGGAAAAGCCGATGAGGTTTATTCACTGTTGCCAGATGAAAGCTCATCAGATAATAAGATGACTAAAAATAATTTCCTGGGGGCATATGAGCTAGTACTGGAAGCGCACCGCCAGAAATTCCGAACCCTACGGAAGTAGCCTGACCAAACTTACCTTGAGTTTGAAAGAGTTAAGTGGCTTACTTTTGACGAGTGGATCCGGGCACTTAAGGTACAGCCCACATGTGAAACTCTCAGAGCGGTAATCCTTCTCAAGAAATTTAAAAACTCACTTCCCCTTTCTATTAAAACCCACATAGAGGAACAAAGAACAGTACAGCACAGGAACAGGCCATTCGGCCCTCCAAGTCTGCGCCGATCTTGATGCCTGCCTAAACTAACACCTTCTGCACTTCCGGGGCCCATACCCCTCTATTCCCTTCCTATTCACGTATTTGTCAAGAAGTCTCTTAAACATCGCTATCGTATCTGCTTCCACCACCTTCCCTGGCAGCACGTTCCAGGCACTCACCACCCTCTGTGTAAAGAACTTGCCTCACTATTCCCCTCTAAACTTTGCCCCTCGCACCTTAAACCTATGTCCCCTAAGTAACTGACTCTTCCACCCTGGGATAGAGCTTCTGACTATCCACTCTGTCCATGCCGCTCATAACTTTGTAAACCTCTATCATGTCGCCCCTCCACCTCCGTCGTTGCAGTGAAAACAATCCGAGTTTATCCAACCTCTCCTCATAGCCAATGCCCTCCAGACCAGGCAACATCCTGGTAAACCGCCTCTGTACCCTCTCCAAAGCCTCCACGTCCTTCTGGTAGTGTGGCGACCAGAATTGCACGCAATATTCTAAGTGTGGCCTAACTAAGGTTCTGTACAGCTGCAACATGACTTGCCAATTTTTATACTCTATGCCCCGACCGATGAAGGCAAGCATGCCGTATGCCTTCTTGACTACCTTATCCACCTGCGTTGCCACTTTCAGTGACCTGTACGCCCAGATCTCTCTGCCTGTCAATACTCCTAAGGGTTCTGCCATTTACTGTATACCTCCCACCTGCATTAGACCTTCCAAAATGCATTACCTCACATTTGTCCGGATTAAAATCCATCTGCCATTTCTCCACCCAAGTCTCCAACCGATCTATATCCTGCTGTATTCTCTGACAATCCTCATCACTGTATCCATCTTGCCAGCTCACCTCTGATCCAGTGTGACTTCACCTTTTGTACCAGCCTGCCATGCGGGACCTTGTCAAAGGCTTTACTTAAGTCCATATAGATAACATCCACTGCCCTTCTTTCATCAATCATCTTCGTCACTTCCTCAAAAATCTCAAATCAAATTAGTAAGACACGACCTCCCCTTCACAAAACCATGCTGTCTCTCGCTAATAAGTTTGTTTGTTTCCAAATGGGAGTAAATCCTGTCCCGAATAATCCTCTCTCATAGTTTCCCTACCACTGACGGAAGGCTCACCGGCCTATAATTTCCTGGATTATCCTTGCCACCCTTCTGAAACAAAGGAACAACATTGGCTATTCTTCAGTCCTCTGGGACCTCACCTGTAGCCAATGAGGATGCAAAGATTTCTGTCAAGGCCCCAGCAATTTCCTCCCTTGCCTCCCTCAGTATTCTGGGGTAGATCCCATCAGGCCCTGGGGACTTATCTACCTTAATGCTTTGCAAGACACCCAACACCTCTTCCTTTTTGATAATGAGATGACTGAGACTATCTGCACTCCCTTCCCTCGGCTCATCATCCAAGTCCTTCTTTTTGGTGAATACTGATGCAAAGTACTCATTTAGCACCTCGCCCATTTCCTCTGGCTCCACACATAGATACCCATCTCTGTCCTTGAGTGGGCCAACCCCTTCCCTGGTTACCCTCTTGCACTTTATATACGTATAAAAAGCCTTGGGATTTTCCTTAATCCTGTTTACTAGCAAGCCGCAGTTTTGGCTGATGAATTTACTCTTGTACACAAGCCCATAACTCAAAGGAAACCCTTCCTTCGTCACCCCCACAATGCCAAAAAGAATAAGAGGTGGGAGGATGATAGCAGCCCTGGGCGAGAAAGGAAAGCTGTACACACAGGGGGCCCTCCTCAAGCCAAAAAAAGACAGTACTGAGAGCAGGAGTGAGACCTGAAGACCTGTGTGCTTCCACTCTAACAAGGCAGGTCACCTTGGGGCTGACTGCTGGAGATTATGAGAAACGTCTGTAGAATTGATCAGAGCACACCAGATCAGTGCAGAAGGGGCCCTGATGGAAAGCAGAGCAGGCTGTGGCTTTAACTGCGGCAGTAAGACCCAGTAAACCTACTGCTGAGAACGTGGGAAAAATTAACAAAATCTCTGAAGGTTATCAGGATTTTGTATCCCAAGGAAAAGTGACCCAATATCTCTCGAGTGGGATACAGGGGCCACCAGATCCCTTCTGCTGGGAAAAGGCATGAGATTTCCTCCAGAGAGTGCATTGAATGCTCAAGTATTTGTGAATGGCATCGGAGGGCAGTATATGCCCGTACATTTATATCGGGTGCACCTGGAGAGTGACCTGATTTCAGGACCGGTGACCATGGGGATTGTTCCTAGTTTGCCTGTGGAATGGGTCGACCTGCTCCTGGGTAATGATCTGGTGGGGGTGAAGGTGGTAGTTTCCCCAGTAGTTTTAGAGAGACCAAAAGAGGTCAGGGAGACCGAGCAGTTTCAGGAGAGAGTCCCCAGCTTTTCCCCTGACTGAGTGGTGACTCAGTCCATGGCCAAACAAGCTCCATCGGAGGAGGCTGAACTGGCACTGCAGGCAGATGACCCTACTATCTGGTTATCTAAAACCTTCTTTGGGAAGTTAGAGGACCAAATCTCCACAAAGATGTGGGGGAGTTCTGCAAAACGTGCCATACGTACCAGGTTGTGGGGAAGCCCCAACCGACAATAAAACCTGTATCCCTAATTCCCATGCTGGCTTTTAGGGAACCCTTCAGCAGAGTGCTGGTGGATTGTGTGGAACCCCTACCGAAAACAAAAGGGGACAGACAACCACAGGTCTGTCAGACAGCTAGGGAGGAAGGGGACGATAAGCATGGTGAGGACGGGTTAGAGGAGGGCCGGGAGGATTCTCAACCTCCGACTGTCCAGTTAGCCAACCCTGAAATGTTGGGAAAATTAGATCCACACCCTCCTACGTAAATGCAGGCCAAAGAGGAACCCTACCAAGGCTGCTAACACCATTTACAGAAACCTGCAGGGACAAGGAACGTTCGCAGGTGGCAAATCAACAGTGAGGGAGATGACGCACCGAGTCGAAGTGCCACAGATGAGTGCAGTGAAAGCTGAACAGACACCTGCGAGCAGGAATGTCCCAGAGGGCATGGGGCAGATTAGCAAAGAGACCCTCTCCACAGCAAAGGGAAAAGGTAAAGAAAAATGCCTAAAAGTAAACAGCACTTGTGTGACTTCGCAGAAAACTAAAAGTGAGATCAGTGTGGATCTACCCAATGAAGAACCCAATGATCAGATCCCAAACCCAAAGCGAATCAAACCCAACAATTTCAATTCAGAATTCAGCAAGAACAAGGGCCCACAGGAAATCTTAGACATCTCACAGGGGCTAAAAAAAACAATTTATTACCCACTACCACTTTAGGGAGAAAAATTATCAATGTACTGGAACCTAAATGGTTAAAGCCACGTGTTGCAAAAACAGCAGTTGAGGGGTTAAAGCTTGTACACACAGGAGAACGTGCCTTGAACAATGGAAATTTGCAGACCCCAAGCTTCACCAACAAAGACATGTTTCTTGAGATGCACATTTCCAAGGTATTACAAATTGATGAGAGAAACTTTAACCCCATTTGGTAAGAGGAACAAAACTGACATGATTGGTACGAGAAGCAAAAGTGACATGAGGAAAAACATTTTCATGCAGCGAGTGGTTAAGGTCTGGAATGCGCTGCTTGAGAAAGTGGTGGAGGCAGGTTCAATTGAAGCATTCAAAAAGAAATTAGACAGTTATATGAAAAGGAAGAATATGCAGGGTTACGGGGAGAAGGCAGGGACATGGAACTGAGTGAACTGCTCTTTCAGAGACTGAATGGCCTCCTTCTGTTTATTTAGTTTAGTTTAGAGAAACAGAACTGAAACAGGCCCTTCGGCCCACCGAGTCTGTGCCGACCATGAACCACCCATTTATACTAATCCTACACTAATTTCATGTCCCTGCACAGTTCTGCACTGTAACAATTGTGATTCTGTGATTTGACAACGCATGACCATCCCAGACAAAACTCAAAAAAATTAAATCAGCATAGTTGTTGCAGATAAATCCAGCTGCAGCAACTCGAAGAGTATTGAGTGAATTTGAGGAGTGAGTGTGAAGAATGAATGTGTGTTTTCTTTTTTTCTCTTTTCCACAACTAATGAAATGCTCCTACCATCACATTTCATTCCGCATAGTGCGGAGGTGTCAAGAAAACACCATCTGCCAAATGGGAAATACTAAAATCATCGGTTGGAAACTTACATTAGACTTTTAATGAAGAAAATCTTACAGTTCTCTGAAAAAAAGACTGGCAGCCAAACCAGCCACTGCAATTTGCATCTGAAACACTGTTGCACATTACAGGGCCAGAGGTCTAACAAAAGGCCCAGCCAGTAACTGAGTAGATTCTCCAGATCATCCTCATTAGCGGACATTCAAAGCCATTTCGAGGCATCCATAAGTGGAGACGTCCTTCCAGAAGGTAAACACTGGCAACACCACCTGAGAGTAAGTACCCAAGTACATGATATTAAGTCCATCACTTTGGGCTGGCTGTGGACAGATGATTTCTTGGTTCAAGCTTAGATGCAAGCATTGTGCTTTGTAGCATTTCATCTCAACAGCGTCCACCTCAACATCCAAGGCAGATCCATAAAGCTGCACTAATTGCACAGAAAAGTCCACGCATGCTAAGATGTACCAAAATCTGGTGCAGCTGCACAGGCATGAATCTGCATGCACAACAGTTCCTCTTGCTGCCTTGTGATTCAACACAAATGAAAAACAGTTGTGGTTCAGGAAGGAAATTTCTTGCATTTATATAGCATCTTTTGGAATGTCAGGACATTGCAAAGTCAATGAAGTGCGTTTTGAAGTATAGCCATGGTCGAAATGAAGGCAGTCAATTTGTGCACAGCAATGTGCTACAAACATCAATCAGATGCATGACCAATTTTGTTTTAGTAATTTTGGTTGAGGGATTAATATTGGCCAGGTCACTGATAGGTCTTTGCTCTCCATCGAAGAGTATCATGGATCATTTACATCTATGTGAAACAGGGCTTCCATTTAACACTTCATCCAGAAGACGACACCTTCAGTAGAGTAGTACTCCCTCAGTCTTACACTGAAGTGTCAGTCTGGGTTATGTGCTCTAGTCTCTGGATTAAGGCTTGAACCCATGACCTTCTGACTCAGAGGCAAGAGTGCTACAGCTGATTCAAGGCTGGCATTAACGTAAAAGTGAATGTAATGCAGATTGGGGTTGACTTGCTCGCCAAAGTCTCTCTGTGGTCTCTGTATTGCAGTCCAGCAACAATCAGAAAGCTATTCTCTAAGAGTTGCTGTTGTAAATCTTGGTCCTACCAGTGGGTGATAGTGGACTATTACATCAAAGTAAAATAAGCAAAAACAGATATGTAGCCATGTGACTGAATACAAAGCTTTTTTGCCTCTGTGCAGTTCTGCCATTTTTTCCCCCAACTGGACCCTGTTTTTTCTTTAGGGATTAATTAAAAACCAGTCCACCATCAGTGTTAAATCTTCTTGTTCTGCAGGAAAGTTCAGCATGTGCAGAGAAAGTTTGAGAAACATTTAAGGTTTTAATATAAATGAGAAATGAAACATAGTAAAATACCTGCTCTGATAGCACTGTATATAAACTCTATCAGATATAAAATATATTACAAACAGGAAACCAAATTCAGTAAATACAAGGGAAATACAATACAATCCAGTACAAAGTAAAGCTGTGTTCAAATAAATCACTGCTTACCTCAATTGCTGAATTTAAAATATTTTAATGCAGAAACCAATAAAATTCTAACAGGACTAGACAGGCTAGATGCAGGGCGGATGTTTCCAATGGCTGGGGAGTCCAGAACCAGGGGTCACAGTCTCAGGATATGGAGTATGCCATTCAGAACCGAGATGAGAAATTTTTTCACTCAGAAGGTGGTGAACCTGTGGAATTCTCTACTGCAGAAGGCAGTGGAGGCCAAGTCGTTAAATATATTCAAGAAGGAGATAGGTATATTTCTTAATGCCAAAGGGATCAAGGGATATGGGAAGAAAGTGGGAACAGAGTACTGAATTAGATGATCAGCCATGATCTTTTTTTTAATGGCGGAGCAGGCCCAAAGGGCTGAATGGCCTACTCCTGCTTCTACTTTCTATGTTTCTAGAAGCAAACTCTCAAAACGAAAATCAAGATAATGTTTTTGTTTCAGTTTGCTCGTCATTTTATCTAAAAAAGAAATTGCTTTGGTCTTTTACCTTCTCACTTATCGAATTCAAGTGTACAAATGGAGAGGAAACAATTTCTGCAGATATGACAACCGGCAGTTTATTAAACTGCTGAAGCAATCAAGGCATAATGCAGCCTATCCTGATGCACCAATATACCACGCTAATGCGAGGGTCCAATATCAGCTGGGGGAATAAAAGTCAAATGCTTCTCTAGAGATAGTGATAGAAAAATTGGTCAGCTATGTACTTCCAAGCAATAGGTACAGAATAGCAGTGGTAGGAGATTGGAAACCAAGGCACTATGCACTGCATGGAGCATGTAGAGGAAAAAATAAACAACTTGCAAGAAACAAAGACTTTTGGTAATGAAAGGGAATAATCACAAACAAAAAAAACTTTTTCATTTAAGGAACACAGAAAGTTCACAATCTACGTCATTCCTTTTAATTTTATGACTTGATCTATGTTGCCAGTAAATCCAAAAGATAAAAGTAAAGGTCCACATTTTATTTTTCTCCACTGTTTCCAAAAGACAAAAGCACAGGGAGACAACTTGAAGTTCACTTTGGGAAGCCTGAATCGTCAACTCCAGATAAAAATATCCCACTTTTATATGGCGGCATATTTAAAAGGGCACAGTCTTTATGAAAAAATTGTTAAGGTAACCTTTTTTAGTTGATTAAAACAGAATTAAAGCAGTGGTAAATAATCTAAATAAATAACACAACACTGCATAACTGGCACAAGATCATTGTACTGAAATATGGCTTTTCTCCATCCTCAAAAATATGAATTTCTGAAAAGAAATGTTGGATGAATGTCGTACCCCTTTCTATTAACAGAAATTTAAATAAAAATCTGATCAGATTTCTCCAAGCGATACAGGATCCAATTGAAATTTAACTGACAATAATGGCTGCACTCAATTAAAATATAGGTGATAATTGGGGAAAATGTTATGCCTTGGATCAGGATTTTAAAATCAACATTACCAGATAACAAAAACTTTTTAAAAAGTTCTAATTTCCACCTGTGATCATCAAAAAAAGCAGCGCTTTCAGAGATACAATATGAAGAAATAAATGTCAGTGTGTAACCTTGTGATAATCAGTCTCCTTCAAAATTAGACAATTAAAAAAATATAAAGTGACACTGTATTCCGCCAGTTCATGAGATGCAGCGATTGCTGTTTGTCTTGTCAAAGGAAGAAACTTACAGAATTCTTATGTGCAGGTGTCACTGACAAAAATGCTTCCAACAGCAGTGCCAGTGTATTTATGTTCTTGAAAGAGATATCAAGCTGTGAAAAGTTAAGCCAACATTCTTGAAAAATCAACTGATATTGACTTTTAGTTCTTGGCTTTTCCCTTTTTAACTGGTAGTTGACCAGTTGCTTCTAGGTATTTATTGACCAGCTCTTCCTGCACACTGGGCAGACATGACTGGTATCTGCTGTAGTCCATTGTATATTCACCTTTACCCTGTAAAACATAAGTTAGAAAGGTTAGAACAAATCTTGCGTTTGTTCAAACAAACCTTTTAAAATGTTCACCCATTTAATTACAGCAATTCTAATCAGTTCAAAGAGTTCGTACACTTGATCAATTCTTAATTTTTCATTATATCAAGTACAAATGAAGTCTAAAGCTTTATTTATCACTAATAACTGATCTTCAGCTCCCTACGTTTTTAATGCTACATCAAGCATTTTTATTTTAAGAAATTAAGAGAATGAGTAGCCTCGGGGAGCCAGTGATGAAATAGAAAGCTGTGTAAGCGAGGCACTTTGAAATGCTCGGTGATATACCTCTGTGCAAGACTGTGGCATATCCAAACATGTCATTCAGTGGTACCTGTAAAAGAAGAACAACCATTTTTCAAGTCTTATATAACAATATTGACAGTAACTAGCTCGTCATGTCAATTTCTGTTTCCTCTCATTCAGTTAAGGATCAGCTTTTTCGTAACTTGACGAGAAAACCAAAGTAAACCACAACGACTGTCGAAAGGAACAATTCTGATGAGTAAGTGAGCATTCACTTTTTTGGCTGTTGAACAGAGACTTTTGACAGCACAATTATAAAGGCATCCTATGAAGATTATTGTGGAATTTAGTGGTAGGATATCAGGCCGATTGGTCTCTGGAATTGAGTTGCATTCGACCAACAGAACAGTGAAATACAATATCAAATTCCCACCAGAACTACTTGTTACTGAAACAAAAACAAAGCTTGGCTTCATGCTTTTTGGCTCTTTATGTAATGCCATTGGGGGTTTCCATTAATTATCACTAAAACTGAATATACCTTAATGCAGAAAATATTCTATTCCGCCATGTCCAGTCAGATATTTATTATTACTCAAACAAGTAAACTTCCCTCAGGTAGAAATGGACACAAGCAAGAATGAATAAGACCCATCCTGCAAGTGGGATTAAAAATAATTTAAAATCTACAGGGCAGTATTTTTAACTTTTTTGGGGAATTTTGGAGGGTGCCAGTACCACATGATCAGGGAATGTTAAGAACATAAGAACTAGGAGCAGGAGTAGGCAATTCAGCCCCTCGAGCCTGCTCCGCCATTCAATACGATCATGGCTGATCTCATCTCGGCCTTAACTCCACTTTCCTGCCTGTTACTAATTAAAAATCTACCTATCGCCTCCTTAAATTTACTCAATGTCCTGGCATCCACCGCACTCTGAGGTAGTGAATTCCACAGACTCACGACCCTTTGAGAGAAGTAATTTCTCCTCATCTCTGTTTTAAATCTGCTTCCCCTTATCCGAAAACTATGACCTCTCATTCTAGATTGCCACACAAGAGGAAATATCCTCTCTACATCTACTTTGTCAATCCCCTTAATCATCTTGTATATCTCAATTAGATCTCCTCTCATTCTTCTAAACTCTGGAGAGTAAAGGCCAAAACCACTCAATCTCTCTTCATAAGACAAACCCCTCATCATGCTAATGCTGCTCCTGCAAAAAGCAATGTTTCATTCCACAACACTCTAAATCCCTTTCCCTTTCACAATATTTGCCAAAAGTAATATCTTCTACTGAACCATGAGTTCCTTGAAATAGTTTTGCAGCTACATGATCACTAATGTACAGTGAACAGTTTAATAAAACAGATAAACATCTACATAAGGCAAAATTTGACCATGGTTACCCAATGGTGAGATTACAAATTCTCCACGAAAGAAAACGAGGCAATGCATTATACATACATCAGCGTAAAGTGTAAAGTATCCCTCTGTTCCATCCTGGCCAGTGATAACACCATGTCGACGGTTAACTCCAGCAATTACAGTTCCCTGAAACTCATTTGGTGCTCCAATCTCCACTGACATAATGGGTTCCAGAATAACCACACTGGTTTTCTCCATAGCTGGGCAATAGAAACAAACAGAAAGCAAGTAATTATTTCACATATAAGGCAAGTGCAGGGGTTTTTGCTTCTCTCAGATTTCAAACCCACAGGGAGTTAGGAAGGGTCTAGTCAGGATGCTCCAGGCATCATGAGTTTGGGGTAAGTTTGATGGTCAGCTGCTCTTCTCTTGCCTGTCAATTTTGTATGTTCACATGTTCAAACTTAATCTCTAACCTCCTATATGTACATGAAATTTTATATTAGATATGCTTATAACACTTCTGTGGATTGATTCACCTGCAAGTAACCGTATTTTCTTTATGTTTAGATCATTAGCTGATCAGCTTGTATAAGCGCTGAGAATATGCTGGCTATGTTACCAACAGTTAGGTAAAGTATATGCTGAAGAATTCACGTGCAGTCAAGTTTCCCAATCATACTAATTTCCATGAAAGCTCAGGCAGTGTCCTCTGACAATATAAAATGCCTTTGGGATGATTATTAAAACCTGAGGCACAGGCGGTACTATGCGGTAAAACATCATTTTCATGATTCCACAATGTATGTCCATACACATTACAGACATGTAATTGGAGTGAAAGTAATAATATGCAAAATATTACATAAAATGATTTCTGTAATAAAATGGCATTTTTCCTGGTAAATATTCTTCCATCCAAAAGTGCACATATGCCACTGAGAAAGGATGTAGAAAAGTAATTTGTGCATTTTTTGATAGAATGTCCAAGGTGTAGTTCTGAAGTTACCAGGATGCCAATTTTCCATTTATAGACATACAGGTCCTGCATGACAATCTGCAAAACTAAATCTGTGTCTGTTGAAAGTAAATCACTTGCATTTTTATCTCGACAGCCACATGTTGTTCAGAAACATAAAGGTTCAGAAAATTTGATGTAAAAAATGGAATTTATGAAGGAAAAGCTCCATCAAAACTTCATTTCGAAAGTGTTGGGGAGAGCATTGTTATACTTATTGTTAGTATTTTGTATTTCTATTAGCTTTACAAACCCTGTTTTACAGCACCCTCTCCAGCTCTGATGAAAGAGATTTCATTGGAATCCACCATGTGATGAGCACCATCTTCCAGGACAAATCGCACCCCAGAGATTTTATGAGCTGTAAGAGGACCCTTTTCACAAGCTTCAAGAAATCCCTGCCAACATAATGCATAGCACAGCGTTATGACATGTACAACATGTTTTTGGTTGCATAGTTATAACTTTAAACAAAATTGAACGAAAACAGCACATTGAAGCAAGACACAAATCTGAATATTTTAATGTTATGTATTTTATATTGCCCTTTTAATTTATTAAAGAAAGTATTGAGTTTCCTAGGTGCCACACAGTTCAAGAAGGGCTCAGTTCAGTGCATTTCCTGTACTGAAATAGCAGATCTCAGCCAGAGGATATAACAAGCAGAGTTGATAAAGGGGAACCGGGAGACATAGTGTATTTAGATTTCCAGAAAGCATTCGATAAGGTACCATATAAAAGATTATTGCACAAGATAGGAGCTCACAGTATTGGGGGTAATATATTGGCATGGATTGAGGATTGGTTAACTCACAGAAGACAGTCAGGATTAATGGGTCTTTATCAGGTTGGAAAGACATAACTGGTGGAGTGCCACAAAGATCCGTCCAAGGGCCTCAATTATTTACTACCTAAATTAATGACTTGGAGGAGGGGCAGAGTGCAACATATCCAAATTTGCTGACGGTACAAAAATAGGTGGCAGAGCATGTTATGATGAGGACATTAGGAATCTGCAAGGGGATATAGATAGATTGAGTGAGTGGGCAAAAACTTGGCAGACAGAGATTAATCTAAGAAAATATGAGGTCATGCACCTTGGTAGGAAGAATCAAAAGGCAGACTATTATTTAAATGGAAGAGACTCCAAAAAAGTGCAACAGAGAGGGATCTGGGTGTTCTTGTGCATGAAACACAAAAACTTAGCATGCAGGTGCAGCAAGTAATTAAGAAGGCAAATGGAATTTTGGCTTTTGTTGCTAGGGGGTTGGAGTTTAAAAATAGGGAAGTCTTGTTACAACTGTACAGGGTGTTGGTCAGGCTGCACCTGGAGTACTGTGTACAGTTTTGGTCTCTGTATTTAAGAAAGGATATACTGGCATTAGAGGCAGTTCAAAAGAGATGCGCTAGGCTGATTCCTGGGATGAACGGGTTGACTTATCAAGAACGCCTAAACAGATTAGGCCTTTATTCATTAGAGTTTAGAAGAATGAGGGGTCATCTTATTGAAACGTACAAGATTCTGAGGGGGCTTGCCAGGGTAGATGTTAGTTACAGAATAAGGGGACACATTTAAAACTGAGATGCGAAGGAATTTCTTCTTTCAGAGGGTAGTGAATGTCTGGAATTCTCTACCTCAGAGAGTTGTGGTGGCTAGATCACCAAGTATTTAAATAGGAGGTAGATAGATTTTTGAAATATCAGGGAGTTGAGGGCAATGAGGAGCTGGCACGAAGGAGGAGTTGAGGTCTGAGGCAGATCAGCCATGATCTTATCGAATGGTAGGGCAAGGCTGAAACACATCAATGGTTGAGATAATGTAACATGCAAAAGGATAGCTCCAGTGGCTTTGTGATGTCATCTCACTGCTTACCTCAATTGCTGAATTTAAAATATTTCAATGCAGAAACAGCCGGGATGAACAGAGAGCTAGTAAATGGCTAAGTGTGCACAGTGTAATTCTGAGTTAACGATGGGTTGATGATGCCAAGCGGAGCATTGGTTTTCAGACCACCCAAGTGACTGAACTAGAAGTTAGGCCTTGAAAAAAAAAAAGATTTTTTGGAAATGAAGTTGATTTTTGGATTAAAGACCAAATATAAAGGATTTTACACATTTTATTACCCGATGTCCATTAAGAAAGGAAGTATTACTCAAAAGCAAGGATTACTGAGGAATAAGATACTTAGTTCACACTTTGTTTTTCTTGCAAGATATGGCTCACCCAGGACAGATTAGCTGAAGGGTAATGTTTGCTCCATAATATGCCATCAATGTAACAAGCCTCTGAAGGGTACCAAGTCCATTTAAACCAGTGTGAATATTTTCCATTTCTCACATCAGTCATCCTTGTGGTCCGAAGAAACAACAATGCCAATTTAGTAATCAATGAAAAGCTTTGCTTTGAGTTTCCAATAGGAATTGGGTTGGCAATGTCCACACTCATTTCACTCAATATCCTTATAGACTGTTGATGCACACAATTCTCATTGCACCAGTTTGGGTGGTTTTGAACACTCAGTCGGGAAAGAAGAGGTTGGTAATTGATTCCATGACCATGCCCTCTAGCTTATCCCTAAATTACAACTATGTACAGGCTAAAACACAATGTGGTTGATTATTTTGGTTTTACCGAGCTAATATTTTTATGGCCATAAATTTCATGTATTCGGTCCCACATTTAGATAATTATAGTCTCCATTTTGCCATTTTCCTGTTAAGTTTGATGCAATTGAGGACACACTTCCTCCATGCTTTATCAGCAAACTTCACAAGTTTAATTTTGTGGCAGTGCCACATGGGTAGAAATTGATTCGATTTCTCTTCAAAACATTATGAAATCTTCAAAATTTTAATTTTCCCTCCCATTATAAGGCAAGGTTTCCAAATAATTAGGGTACTTGGTAATATTGCTAGAGATAAAGCAAGAAAAACGTAAGTCAGTATAAAATGGAGAAGAGCTGAGATAAGGAGATAGTCTAATCCAGTACCTTCTCAATGGCTGGTATAAACTGCTTTGGGAGATTTGTTCCAATAGTTCCGTCAGCAAATTCCAACTTAGTGTAGTTTTCAGGGTCCAGAGGTTCTAATAAACCAATAACCTTGCCATACTGGCCTGCACCACCAGACTGCTTCTTGTGAGTAAATTCAAAACTGGAAAAAAAAAACATAACTTGAAAAGTAATTCTGTACATAATTTGTAAAAGTAAAACTCTTCTTTAAAATAAACTCATGTCACATGGTTAGGTTATCTATTGTGAGATAGGTCCAAATACATGACTTGATTTCTATTGAAGATTATATAATGGTAATTTTGGAGCCTGCAGATGAACCATACCTTTGATTGTTTTTATCCTGCAGCTGGGTCCTGGCAGGCTTTCCAGAAGCTTCTCAGGAGAAATGCTGCATCTGGAAGTTTTTAGCTGTCACACACTGGATGTTTTTGCAGGGTCTCTCAAAGAGGTGGAGAAAGATGAGTTGGGTGTTTCTTTTCAGAAGGCGACAAACCCAACCTTCAGAATAGTCCACACCCCAACAGCAAGTGTAAACCTCCTGACCACCATAAATCTTGACAGGTCACTTCTCTGTAAACAGCTCCCCTGGCCACCAAGATTCCTGTTGTTTATTTAGCTTAACGCATGTGATATCAAGTAAAGGTTGCTTTTAAAAACGAAGCTCGTGTATTCCTAGTCACCTTTGCAAAAAAAGGCACATCCATGGAATCTCTTCAGTTTTCCAAAAGAACCAATGTTCAAAATCGTTAACACAAGTTCTCAAAATGTTTTAAGAACGGAGCACCTTCAAAACACCTCCATCCTTGGAGGAATTCAATGTAATTTTTAAATGCGTTTCATTACTGTGTGGAGAAAAAGATGAAAAAATATTAAAACACATTTACTCTCATTCCCAACCACTCTTTACGTGCAACGAATACAGTTCTGCTTTATCCCATCTTTTTACTCAGATAATTCAAAGCAAAGTTAAATTCTAGACAAAGCATCAGCAATTACATTATTTTCCCCGCAACGTGGATAACCGTTAAGTGATAGGGCTGCAACAGTAAACTCCATCGAAATAGTGCAGCATTCTGGTTGTTGAATTTTTCCACAAAGACTCGGGGGTTATGATCAGTATATACCAGTGTCCCTCTGTCGTCATGGTGGCCAGAAACTTCAAAATGCTTAAGAGCTAGTAATAAGCCCAGGGTTTCTTTTTCCACTGCTGAGTATATTTTTTGTTGTCTCGTAAAAGGATTGCACCAACCAACCCCCAGGTCACTAGCATCAATTGTTACCTTGAAGGACTTAGTGAAATTTGGGGCAGCCAAACTGACTGCACTTCCTTTGCTTTTTTTGCAGCAAATCTCTCAGTGGAGCAGCTATAGTGCTGAAATTTGGTACAAACTTGCAGTAGAAACCACACATCCCCAAAAACCTCATGATTTCTTGTTTAGTCTCAGGGGTAGGGAATGCCATAGATGCTTGTACTTTTGCTGTTCTTGGCAATACTTGTTTTGGCCCTACTATATGCCAGAAGTAGGTCACCCGCGCTTTTGCAAATTCACTTTTGGCAAGGTCGATCACCAAATCAGCCAACTGTAATTTTCTGAACAGAACTTTTCGTTGTTCTAAGTGGTTCTTCCAAGTGTCACTGTACATCAGCACATCATCAAGGTAAATCACACAGTTAGGAACACTGGCTACAACTTGGTTCATTTGTCTCTGGAAATTTGCTGGGGCATTTTTTAGACCGAATAGCATCACTCTGCATTGGAAAAGACCGTTTGCTGTGACAAAGGCCAATATTTCTTTAGCGCGGGGTGTTAAAGGAACCTGTCAGTATCCCTTTAACAGATCTATTTTGGTTAGAAATGTGGTACTGCCAACTCTGTCAATAGTCTTCCAAGCAAGGAAATGTGTTGGGGTCTGCCTTTGTTACTGCATTTACCTTTCTATAGTCTATTCAAAATCTAGTTGAATCATCACGTTTAGGCAGAACACAACTGGGGAACTCCAGCTGCTTTGACTGAAGATTCAATTTGAGAATTGTCGAGGCTTCCTTCTGCCTCATCCTCACTATCCCTTTCATCCTTCGCTGTCCTTGCTACCTGACATACCTCTGCTTGCTTATCCTCCTCCCGGCAGTAATATTGTTTCAATATATTGATATGACACAGCCAATTCTTCTTCCGGTGATCTGGCGTGTCAATCAAATAATTTACTTCACCAATTCTTTCGACCACTTGATATGGTCCACTGAACCGTGCTTTCAGCAGTTCACCCTTTAAAGGCAGTAATACCAACACTTCAGCCCCTGATTGAAATGTTCGGGTCTTGGCATGCTCGTCTGCCCATTTCTTCATTGTTGTTTGGGAAGCTTTCAGGTGTTCCTGAGCCACCTTGCAGGCTCTCGTGAGCCCCTCCCGGAGCACGGATACATAGTCTAATTTGGAAGATTTGCCCCTCTGTTCTAAAAACATTTTTTTGATTAGTTTCAGAGAACCTCTTACCTCATGTCCATAAACTAATTCAAAAGGACCAAAACCGGTAGACTCATTAGTTGAATCCCCAGTGGCAAACAAAAGAAATTCCAGCCCTTTATCCCAATCATGGGGATTATCATGACTGTATGCCCTGATCATCGTTTTGAGGGTCTGATGGTACTGTTCTAAAGCCCCGTGTGTCTGTGGGTGGTATGCTGAAGACTTTAACTGTGTCATACCCAGATTACTCATAATTTCCTGGAAAATTTTAGACATCAAATAGGAACCTTGATCTGACTGGATCTCAATCGGTAATCCACATCTAGTGAAGAATTGGGTTCACTTTTCTACCACTACCCTAGCAGAAATTGTTCTCAAGGGAATGGCCTCTGGGAACTGAGTAGCCATATCCATAATAGTAAGTAGATATTGATGTCCCTCTTTTGTTTTCGATAAAGGTGCCACACAGTCTACCAACACCCTACTCAATGGTCCCCCCAAAAAATGGGAATTAGAGCTGCCAGTTTTATGGCAGGTTGCAGGTTTCCCTCAATCTGACATGTTTTACAAAACTGCACCACATCCTTGTAAAGACCTGGCCACTAAAAATGTCAACCTATACGTGATTGGGTCTTCCGGATCCCCACACGTCACACCATGGGAATTTCATGGGCTATTTTTAATATTTCCCGGTGATACCTGGACGGTACCGCTATCTGGTGAACAACCGTCCAGTCTTTGTCTGTAGGTCTGTGAGGAGGTCTCCACTTTCTCATCAGAATCCCATTTTTAATGTAGTAGCCTTCCGGAACTCCCTTTGTCTCAGCTTCAGTTGGATCCGATTGTGCCACTTTACTAAAATCTGCATTGGCTTGCTGAGCCCTGATCAGAGAAGACTTATTGAACATTGCCTTCGGATTATCCAAATCCCCAAAGAAAGTTTCAGATATTTGGCTGTCTGTGATGCCAATTTGACCTCCGACAATGGAACTTGTTTCGCCATTGCTCGGATCACTACACATGAAGGAAAAATTCCTGAAACCTTTTCCTGCAACTGTTCTGTCTCTGACTTCACTTGGTCTTTCCATGACTACTGGAGAAGCTATTACCTTTGCTCTGGCCAAATCATTCCCCAGGAGTAGGTCAACTCCATCTACAGGCAAACTATGGACAACTCCGACAGTTACCATTCCAGACATGAGATCACATTCCAGGTGCACCCGATACAAAGGTACGGGTATATACTCCCCGCCGATACCGTTCACTAAAACCTTGGCATTCAGTGCACTCTCTGGTGGAAAAGTTATGCCTTTCCCCAGCAAAAGAGTTTGGGTGGCCTCTCTTGAGGGATAAGGAGTTACTTTTCCTTTTGATAAGAATTCCCTATAACTCTCAGGTATCTTGTTCAAGTCCCCTGTACTCAGAGCGGTTTTTGTACGTGGCCTTACAGCTGCAGTCATGGCCCCTTTCTCTGCATTGGCCTTACGTACCCCATGGGTACCCCAATACGTCCCATGGGTTTACCTCGCAACTTCCAGCATTCTGTCCAAAGGTGTCTCATCTTGTGGCAATGGAAACACTTAGGCTTTCGGACCTCATTTCCACCCTCAGCATCTTCCTTTCTGGCCTGAGAAGGAGATCCCAGAGCGTTTCTTTCTTGTCCCCAGCTGCTTGCCTTCCTTTCACCCTCCCACCTTCTATCCGTCTCGTGTTTGTGGGTGGGGGGGTGGGGGGGTGTTGGTGGTGAAACAAGCTTGTATTCATCAGCGATCACCACTGCCTGTCTGGCTGTTGAAACCTCCTGGTTCTCTACATGGGTTCTTACTAACGGAGGGAATGAATTTTCAAATTCTTCCAGAATTATTTCCCTTAGGGTTTCATACGTGGCCTCTACTTTAGTGCCTGCATCCAATCAAAATTAATTTGCATTACCCTCTCAAATTCTAAATAAGTTTGCCCAGATTGTTTCCGGAGGTTCTGAAATTTTGCCTGTATGCTTCAGGGACTAACTCATAAGCAGTGAGAACAGACTTTGTTGCAATCTCATGAAGCATAACATAAACTTCATGAGCTCTCCCCATCAACATGCTTTGCATAAGCAGTATCCAGCTTTCCTTTGGCCACTTCATCTGTCTGGCTATCTTTTCAAACTTCAGGAGGGCTTGCACAAATTGAGACAGCTCTCCACTGGGTCCTGGGCTGAGTCAGATCTTTCCTCACCAGAATTTACCCTGGGGTCAAGGCCACACTTTTGTCTTAGTTCTAGCTTTTTAAATTAAAATTCCCTTTCTTCCCTTTCTCTTTGAAATGCTGTCTCTTTTGCCCTGTCCTCTCTTTCAAGTTTCTTCATTATTAATTCTCTTTCCTGTTCCAACTCAAGTTTTTTCATCTCTTTTTCCTGTTCAAGCTGCTTCATCTGCAACTGAATCCTAGTTAATTCAACTGAACTACCATCTGGATTGCCCTGTCCTTCTTTCAATTTCCAATGCTGTGCTATTACCTCAATTATGTCTGTTTTCTTAGCTCCTGGTTTTAACTCTAACACCAGCTTTTCTGCCTATTCATTTAGCCTCGCCTTGGTTAAGATTTGCATATCACTCAGGGATAAATCCTCCCTCCTCAAAAAGGTCATAGCAAGTAACAAATCCATTCCAGTAGTGTAAACTTTAATGCACAAGAAAGCTGTTTTTTCACTTTTCCTCTTTTCAATTATTATTACCACACTTACAATTGCATGTTGTCGGCGTCAGGTTATCCACCCAGAGCCCCCAATTATATGTTACCACTGAGGCGGGAGGAGCGCACTGTCTTTCGCAAGTTCTACTTCTCCACAAGCCACAACATATATTTAAATGTTCACCCAGTTACCGATGCAGTCAATCATATACTCTAACCCAGAATAAAATACACCAACCAAGTTTCTTTAATAAACGATTATCAATTTATTATAAAACAGGACTCATCCAATAAAGATGCAAAGCATTAACACAGTTTGAAAGATGAATATAAACAGATATTCCCTTCTAGATACTCAACACACACATAGTTAGATTATAAAAAACAGTTTTCTCTGCATTGGTTTTCCACAAAAAAAAAGGCAAAAACCTACTTTGGCCAAATACGTGTTAATTCCTTTAGAAGGAGAAGAAGACATGTTGTGTCCCAAATGGCGTACAGTCTGATGTCCGATTGCACATAGACGCATCACTGGGATCTTTTCTGGAGCGCCTTTTTTAAGATGGCGTCGAGAATTTATCTGGCAGGCTTTCCAGAAGCTTCTCAGAAGAAATGTGACATCGGGAGGGTTTTAGCTATCACACATTGGTTTTTTTTTTTGCAGGGTCTCTCAAAGAGGTGGAAAAAGATGAGTTGGGTGTTTCTTTCCAGAAGGCTACAAACCCAACTGCCTTCAAAACAGTCCACACCCCAACAGCATGTCTAAACCTCCTGACTATCATAAATCTTGACAGGTCACTTCTCTGGCCAGGAAGATTCCTGTTGGTTATTTGGCTTAAGGCATGTGACATCCAGTAAGGTTGTTTTTAAACACAAAGCTCAAGTGTCTTCCCAATGACCGTTGTAAAAAAAACACATCCATGGAATCTTTTCAGTTTTCCAAATGAACCAATGTCCATAATCGTTAACACAGTCCTCAAAACATTTTAAAAATGGAGCACCTTCAGAACATGACCAGAATAGATTTTTACATTTGAGAACACAGGAATGATTGATTAGATATTTTTGTCTTCGGTTTGCAAAAAGCCAAGAGAATTTTATGGTTCGGCAGGGTTCAAAGAGGTTTGAGTAACCAGTATAATTTTTCACAGGTTTTTTCGAGGCAGCACAACTCTTCAGATTAAAAATCAGTTTAAAGAAAACTGAAGTCGTGCATCAGCCTGCACCCCAAACAAAATACAGACCACCAAACATTGTCATTGAGGGAACTGAGCTGAATGCCATCAAGCAATTTACTTATTTGGGCAGCGGCATCTCATTTGATGCCACTATAGACAAGGAAGTGGACAATAGGCTTTCAAAAGCAAACAATACGTTCGGCAGACTCTACAAATGAGTGTGGAGCAACCACAGCCTCAGCGCACAGACCAAACTCTTGGTGTACAAAGCCGTAGTCCTCATCACCTTCTGTATGGCGCCGAGGCATAAGAACATAAGAACTATGAGCCCCTGGAGCCTGCCCCGCCATTCAATACAATCATGGCTGATCTCATCACGGCCTCAACTCCACTTTCCTGCCCGTTCTCCATGACCCTTCAACCCATTACTAATTCAAAATCTGTCTATCTCCTCCTGAAATTTACTCAATGTCGCAGCATCCACCATAATCTGGGGTAGTGCATTCCACTGACTCACGGCCCTTTGAGAAGTAATTTCTCCTCATCTCTGTTTTAAATCTGCTACCCCTTATCCTAAAACTATGACCTCTCATTCTAGATTGCCACACAAGAGGAAACATCCTCTCTACGTCTACTTTGTCAATTCCCTTAATCATCTTATATACCTCAATTAGACCTCCTCTCATTCTTCTAAACTCGAGAGAGTAAATGCCTAAATTGCTCAATCTCTCTTCAGAAGACAAACCCCTTATCCCTGGAATCAATCTAGTGAACCTCCTCTGAACTGCCTCCAATGCAACTACATCCCTCCTCGAGCAAGGGGACTAAAACTGTACACAATACTCCAGGTGAGGTCTCACTAATGCCTTGTACAGTTGCAACAACACTTCCCTACTTTTATATTATATTCCTCTAGCAATAAATGCCAAAATTCCATTTGCCTTCCTTATTATCTGCTGCACATGCATTCTAACTTTCTGCGAGTCATGCACGAGGACACCCAAATCCTTCTGCACCGAAGCACTCTGAAGTTTCTCTCCATTTAGATAATAATTTGCCTTTCTATTCTTCCGACCAAAATGGTTAACCTCACACTTATCCACGTTAAAGTCCATCTGCCAAATTTTGGCCCATTCACCTAACCTATCAATATCCATTTGTACATTGCTTATTTCTGTATTGCAACTTACTATCCCACCTATTTGTGTCATCTGCAAATTTGGCTGTAGTACCTTCTATCCCTGCATCCAAGTCATTTATATAGCTTGTAAATAGTTGGGTCCCAAGGACCGAACCCAGTGGCACCCCACTAGTTATATCTTGCCAACCAGAAAAAGACCCATTTATCCCGACTCTCTGTTTTCTGTTCCTCAGCCAATCCTCTCTCCAAGCTAATAAATTGCCCCTATCCCCATGTGAACTTACCTTGTGTATTAACCTTTTGCGCAGCACCTTATCAAATGCCTTCTGGCAGTCCAGATATACTACATCTACAGGATCCCTATTATCCACTTTGCTTGTCATAGCTTCAAAGAACTCTAGCAAATTAGTCAAACACGATTTACCCTTCATAAAATATGCTGACTGATGGATTGCGTTTTGACTTTCTAAATGTCCTGTTATTACTTCCTTAATAATGGATTCGAACAATTTCCCAACGATAGATGTTAAACTGACTGGTCTGTCGTTTCCTACTTTCTGCCTCCTTCCCTTTTTGAATAAGGGCATTATATTAGCTTTTTTCCAATCCACTGGAATCTTTCCCGCATCCAGGGAATTTTGGAATATTATAACCAATGGATCCACTATCTCCGCTACCACTTCCTTTAAGACTCTCGGATGAAGGCCACGAGACCCTCAGTACATTTTCCCTAGTGATGATGATTTTTCTAAGTTCCTCCCTTTCTATAACCTCTGCATTACCTTCTACTAATGGGATGGTACTAGCGTTCTCCACTGTGAAAACTGAGGCAAAATACTGATTTAGTGTCTCTGCCATTTCTGTGTTCCCCTCTACTAACTCCCCAGTCTCATCCTCCAAGGGACCAACATTCACTTTAGCTACTCTCTTACCTTTTATATACTTATAGAAGCTTTTGCTCTCCGTTTTTATATTTTGCGCTAGTTTTCTTTCATAATTTACCTTTGCTCTTTTTATTACTTTTTTAGTAACCCTTTGTTGATCTTTAAAAGTTTCCCAATCTTCCAGCCTGCCACTGACCGTTGCAATATGGCATGCCTTAGTTTTTGTGTTTATGTTATCCTTAATTTCCTTGCTTAGCCATGGATGTTTTTTCCCCCTCTTTGAATCTTTCTTCCTCATTGGAATATATTTTAGTTCGGAGGAATTGAATATCTCCTTAAACATCTGCCACTGCTCATCAACTGTCCTACCTTTTAGTCTTCCTGCCCAGCCCACTAGGGCCAAACCTGTCCTCAGATATATATGCCATCATTTATGCCTTCTAGAGCCCTTCCATCAGCACTGCCTCCGCAGCATCCTCAAGATCCGCTGGCAGTACCACATAACAAACATTGAAGTCCTGTAAACAGCCAACATCACCAGCATCCAGGGCATCCTCCTGAAAACCAACTGCATTGGGCAGGTCACGTTGCCCAGATAGACGACAGTTGCCTGCCCAAGATCATGTTATATGGAGAGCTGACCCCTGGTAAAAGGGACAGAGGGGCCCCGCATAAACGTTTCAAGGGCTCCCTGAAGAAGTCCTTCTCTGTGTGCAACATCGATCATTGCCAGTGGGAAGCGCAGGCCATACATCGTGATGCCTGAAGATGCTTCATCAGGAGTGCTACAGACAATTTTGAGACTGAGTGAAGAATCAGCATGAAAGAGAAAAGGAGGTTAGATCCATTTGCCCCCAGCAGTGAATACACCTTCATTTGCACCCACTGTCGGAGAATCTGCCGATCACGGCTGGCCTGACGAGCCACCAGCGGGCCTGCAACCGATGAGTACAACCTTCCCAAAATCTTCGTCTGCAAAGAAATGTCAAGAAACAGAGAAGAATAATTTTTGGCAGGCTATTACTGCCAGAAGCAAACAGTGAAATGAAAAGCAAGTACTCCTTGGCATTTGGGGAAAATGCAGTGAGAACACCAGAAACTGTCTTCTATTATTTTCTGTAAATTATAATCAACAAGAAGTTTATCATGGATGGTTTAAACCGGAATAGACCTTGTCCAACCAACTACTGTTATAAGTTTTTCTTTTGCTTTCGTTAAACAATTAACAGTCTGTTCTATGGTAACCAGCAGGAACTGCTCACACTCCAGCAATGCCAGAGTTTCTAAATTGCTCGGTGGTAAACAGTTTTTGGCAAGTTAACCGTTTCTATTTTAAAATTCATGTGCTTGAGACAGTGTTGTGCAGCTCCCTTAATGGCTTAATAAGTAAAGCCACTTCCTAGTATCGTAGATACTTGATCGGGTTTGGTTGTGAGAACCATGATGGTGAAATAAGCTGCTGCCACTCACTATCTGGGCTCATGCAAAAGAAATGGCCACTTCTCCAAGGTATTTGCGACCGACCAGGGTGCAAGGAACAGCATCCCATCAAGATTCAGCAACATAAAGAGAGAACAAAGAACAAAGAAAATTACAGCACAGGAACAGGCCCTTCAGCCCTCCAAGCCTACGCCGATCCAAATCCTCTATCTAAACCTGTCGCCTATTTTCTAAGGGTCTGTATCCAGGAGGGATGCAATCTTTTAAAATATACATTTCAATCAATGCTTTGCACTGCTGCGCACAGATGCAGTCTTCATGTCACTTGCTTGCTAACTTGCTGCTTTATTAAAATAAATTCCCTTTCTCTGATGAGTCCAGATCCAGCACTCCATGCAACCAGGAAAAGAATTCGAGAAAGGATTACTGAGTCGCAAAAGAGGAGGAAAAGAATTGAAAACATGGATCTCCCTTACATCATGGCTGATTTGGAATCAAGGTTAAGATAAAAGGTGGAAATTCGTATTCTAAAGTCAACCATTAATTACAAGAATTACTCCTCGGTAAGTTTTCCTTATTTCCTTCTCAATATTACAATGCAGCTGGCTCAGATAAGCAAATATCTGAAGAGAAATCCCAATGTGACCAATCAAATTCAGAACTCCAGATCAAAAGCACAGTGCTCTGGTTCATGACCACTGGCATATCCATGTGCTAACAGGGCTCATGTTTTCTATTTAGAACCGAAGAGCTCCAGTCCAACGATACAGAGCTGAATTTTAAAATCCCGCCACCGAAAGCAATGGTGGGCCGCACGTCGTGGAGCCATCGCAACCCTAATCATGGCGGCTCAATTAAATAGCCAGGGCGAGCCACCCCCATCCCGATCATGTGGAGAGAGCGGCTGTGTCTGCCCTCGTCAATGGCGTCAGTTGCCAGTGCACAGGCACTGCGCCATTTTTAAAGGGCTTTGAACCCTACTGTTAAATTTAAATATTTAAAGCACAAGGAAATAAAAATAAAGGCATTTCTTCTGCCTCTCTCCCACCCCCCCCATAACAATTAAATTAATTACTTGCCCTCTCCCCTCAAAACACATTTGGTCACCTGACCTTCCCCCCCGCCCCAAAACCAGGGTGCATAAACTTTAACCTCAAACCCTTCCCACCATCCCCTAAACTAATAATGCCCCAATTCCCCCACCCCCGCACTGAGAAACGTACCTCCTCCCCATTCCCCATAAGTGTTCCACCTTGTTACCCCAGACGGGGAGCCGAAAGCGCGTGAGTGCCGGCCACTGAGCCGAAGATTGGAGTGGTAACGCAGAAGGGGATGTAAGTATAATTAATGCATTCATTTACATTTATTTGAATATGCAAACGAGGGTCCTGTCACCAAGCAGTGGAGGGGCCACCATGAGGCCTCGTTTCCACCGGCAATATCGGGCCAGGCTCTCCTGGCATCGGGGTGCGTGCCAGCCCTCTCCCGGAGGCATTTTCCTGCACCCCCCGCCACAAAACCCAACATCAAGTGGTCTGCAAAATCCAGCCCATAGCTCCTGATACAATAGCTCATCTCTACATATTTATAATTATTTGGTTAGCAATTTAAAGAATCATGTTATAACAAATTGCATAACAATCAACTGCAAATTTCTTGATCAATATAGAGTAATTAAATAAAACTTAATTGTTTAGTGTGGATGCCCATCACTCACTCACTTGGAGCACAATGCCTGCTAACATCCACCCAAGGATCAGTCAACAGATAAACTGACCCACACAAAATAAAACCTTCCAATAACTTTCAGCTTTCAGATACATTGGTAGAGCACAGGACTCATGGTATAAAAATGTCTACTAAACCTATCAGATCACAGCCTTGTGATCATTGTAAGTGATCTATTTTTCCCAATTTGACTAATTCTGTAGTTTTTGACATATTAGCAAGTCTAATGATTTCTATTTGAAATTAGTTTTGCATTTCTAAACTAGCACAAAACAGGAATATTAGATAGTTACATCTGTAAACTACATCAGTTCCTTGAAATATTAGCTAAACATCAAGATTTTGATTAATATTGTAAAATGGTCCTCTTTACTCACTACACTGAACATACATGGCAAAAGGTTAAGGAAAAATGATAAAATTGCAACAATTTGCTTATACTATTATATAATTATATTATTATCCTGTGTAATTCGTAAGCTGAAGGTGGTGGAAATTAACAATTTCACAAAATAATATTCCTTCTTCTCATTACTAATAAATTAACGTGGAAAAGCACTTCATTGCTTTCAGACTCTGAACATGAACTTTGATTCAAGTTCAAAAGTTAGAGCAAATCACTTTTTTTTTTGTCAAAAGCAAGATTAACTGAATGAAGTCAGCATTTCATTCCAGAGCATATTAACCAAATGCAGTGAAGTTAGGTCCGGATTAAAAGCTGAACTGCAAGTGTGTTGGAAGCAGACATTTGAGACCATAACAAAGTCCATGGAACATGAGCATTTATTACTTGAATACATAACGATTAAGATTGTGAAGGTGCTGTCATTCTGATGCAACTGAAGTTATAACCTTCCACACAAGGGCTCAAAGTTTAGTTCACAACTGAGTTTGCTCAAACATGTATTCAGTTCTATGCTTCATCCTTTATTTCTTACCATTATTGTATGGAATGCCAAAAACAAAAAATAGTTTAGAGCTTCCAGTTACTGCTGTTGAAATTCCGACAGAAGCTCGCCTTGCTCAACAAGCTGCAAGTGTGGCCGTGCATTATTTAAATTACCGTCATGGATCCCCAAACAGAGTTTATGAACTACTTAAGTTGAAGAAAGCCTATATCGAGGTAAGTTTTTTAAAAAAGTAATAGTACAAGGAAAAGAAATTTAAACCACCTGCTTTCTGAACTTCTAATTGTATGAGATCTTTTTGGTGTCCTTAATGTATTCTTTCTCAGGCTATAAAAATTAAATAGAAAACTAATTTAAATGCACTGCTGCTGCCAAATTGAAATCCAAGTATTATTTATCTGTTTCATACAACATCGAGTTATAAACTAGAAGAACAGAATTAAAATGCAAAACACATGAACAGGGCAACAGAAAATGCCTTTGTTTATTGGAAAGTTGCTGAATTGGAACCTGTATGCAAGAATTCAGTTATATAAGTTCACTTTAATAATATGGTAATTGGCACAGACCATATCTAATTTCCAATAATCAATTTTTCGCACAAGCAGTTTACAATATGCTCGCTAGTTGATATCAGCGACTTTAGCTTGCACATTTTGAAGTCTAATATTAAACTCCTTTCTTTAAATAAGTTTATGAAAGATAGGTGGTATGCTTGGAGCAGAACATTGCTTTCAAATTTTAACCACTTCAATTATTCCATGCTAAAACAACAGTATATATAATCCGATTGAAAAGAATCGAGATTTATATAAAGAATTTTGCTGATACTAATTACCAAATTGGGAAAACCCAAAACTCCTCTATCCTGCAAAGATCAGACTGGGCTGGGCTATTTAACAGTACAAAAACCATTTTGTATTCTAATTCATGTCACTTAGCAACTTTGAACTTATTCACATATTTGCACCCTTAAAGATTACTATTTCAAGTTCCATCTTAGAAAGCTAAATAATGAAAGAAAATGTTATAGTATATATCCATTGTTCCAGCTCAAACATGGCACAAATTTTACAAACAATTTTTCAACACATCTTCTGTATATCAATTGTTCTGTTCTCACTCATTCTTTAAGGACCAAATTAATATCCAATCATACATGCTATCGACCATGGCTAGGAAATTGGAACAGGTTTTTAAAATTTATTCATTCACAGGATGTGGGCATCACTGCATTTATTGCACGTCCTTAATTGCCCTTGAGGTGATGCTGAGCACTCCATGAACTTCTGAAGTCTGTATAATCAAGGTACTGCCACAATGCTTCGATGTAGAGTGTTGCAGGACTTTGACTCATTGATGACAAAGGAATGGTAATTTTCTTCCAACTCAAGAAAGTGTGTGCTTGGGAGTGGGCTGATGGTGTTTCCGTGCACCTACAGCCTTTGTCCTTCCAGGTGGTAGAGCTCATGGAGTTCGGAGGTAATGTCGAAGAAGCCTCGACAAAATGCTGCAGTGAATCTTACAGAGTAGGGTTGTCCAACATGCAGCCGCGGGCCAGGGTCCGGCCTGCCAAAGGTTTCCATCTGGCCCGCGGATGTAAACTGTACCGGCCGTTCGTCATCCTCACCTTGCTAAAGCATTGGGGACACGGGTTCAAATCCCACCACAGCAGATGGTGAAATTTGAATTCAATTAATACAAAAAAAAATCTAGAATTAAAAAGCTCGTCTAATAATGACCATGAAACCATTGTCGATTGTGGTAAAAATCCATCTGGTTCACTAATGTCCTTTAGTGAAGGAAATCTGCCGTCCCGACCTGGTCTGGCCTACATGTGACTCCAGGCCTACAGCAATGTGGTTGACCCTTAACTGCCCTGTTCAGTTTCTCAAGGGCAATTCGGGATGGGCAATAAATGCTGGCCTTGCCAGCAACGCCCACGTCCCTTGAACGAATAAAAAAAAACAAGGGTTGGTGACCGGCTTCTTCCAGACCGGTTTCCCAACTTTGGACAGATATGGGGTTTTCCGGGAGACTTTTTGAAAATAAAGTTCGAACCCACCAGAAAACCATGAATATGTCTGAAATTGGAAAACTGCTGTTCCTAATGTCAGCACTTGACAGCGTGAAACGCAACACGATTTTCAAAAAAATATGGACCAATCATCTACTGAGCGTTCCTGCTCTTTACAACTATTGCAGGGGTGGGGGGGGGGACGACTGAAGAATGAGCAACCCAGCCTAATCCCACTTTCCAGCATTTGGTCCGTAGCCCTGTAGGTTATGCCACTTGACACCCTTTAAATGAGTTGAGGGTTTCTGCCTCTACTGCCCTTTCAGACAGTGAGTTCCAGACCCCTACCACCCTCTGGATGAAATTTTTTTTTCTCTAATCTTTCTACCAATCACTTTAAATCTATGCCCCCTAGTCTGAACTCTCTGCTAAGGTAAATAGGCCCTTCCCATCCACTCGATTCAGGCCCCCCACAATTTTGCACATCTCAATCAAATCTCACCTCAGCCTCCTCTGTTCCAAGGAGAACAACCCCAGCCTATCCAATCTTTCCTTGTAGCTGCTATTTTCCAGTCCTGGCAACATCCTCGTAAATCTCCTCTGTACCCACTCTAGTGTGATTATATCCTTTCTGTAATGAGTTGACCAGAACTGCACACATTACTCAAGTTGTGGCCTAACTAATGATTTACAGTTCCAGCATAACCTCCCTGCTCTTATACCTCGGCTAATAAAGGCAAGGATTTCATATGCCTTCTTAATCACTTTATCGACCTGTCCTACTACCTTCAGGAATCTGTGGCCATTCACTCCAAGGTCCCTCACTTCCTCCACACCTCTCAGTATTCTCACATTTATTGTGTATTCCTTTGTCTTGTTTGACCTCCCCAAATGCATCACTTCACACTTCGCCAATTTGAATTCCATTCACCACTTTTCTGCCCACCTGTCCAGTCCATTGACATCTTCCTGCAGTCTACAGTTATCCTCCTCACTATCAACCATCCGGCCAATTTTTGTGTCGTCTGCAAACTTCTTGATCATTCCCCCTATGTTTACATCCAAATTTTTAATATATTCCACAAAAAGCAAGGGACCTAGTAGAGCCCTGTGGAACCCCACTGGAAACAGCCCACCAGTTGCAAAAACTCCGGTCAGCATTTACCCTTTGTTTCCTGCCACGGAGCCATTTTGTAACTGGCTTGCTACATTCCCCTGGATTCCATGGGCTTTTAGTTAGAGAATCTTCTGCAGTGGTTTCGCTTTCTGCCATTTTCCACCATTAGCGCGAGCCCACCAAGGAACTATCCTTGGCCCCATCCTATTCCATATCTACATACTGCCCCTTGGCCCATCATCCCAAGACATGATGTCAGGTTCCACATATATGCTGATGACACCCGGCTGTACCTTCACCACTTCTCTCCTGTCTCCCCACTTATATTATCTCAGTGGACTAGGGAAGAGCCCTTAAAATAATCTGGAAACGGTCACCTTCCACGATTGTGACTCACCCCTTCCGACCTTTTAAAACCCAACTCTTTGACAAACATTTTGTCATTCACCTCAATATCTCATGTGGCTTAGTGTCAAATTTTGCTTTATAACTCTCCTGTGACACACCTTAAGACGTTTTATTACATTATAGAGGCTATATAATACATGTTGTTGGAGATTCTTTTTCTGTCTGAGTACTTTCTTTTTTTGCCTCAAAATCCTCATTCTCTGAAATGTCAAGACTTTCATTTGATATTCTTCCTCTGTCAGCTGAAGAGTCTTCACAACCATATCTATATATGCAATCAGCATACAGTACATGGCGGGCAGCCATAAAGACATGGCTAAATTGTGGCGAGTCGAAGAGACTTAGTAGTTGGCAGGAAAAAAGACAGAGGCGCAAGGGGAGAGCCAACTGTGCAACAGCCCCGACAAACAAATTTCTCTGCAGCACCTGTGGAAGAGCCTGTCACTCCAGAATTGGCCTTTATAGCCACTCCAGGCGCTGCTTCACAAACCACTGACCACCTCCAGGCGCATATCCATTGTCTCTCGAGATAAGGAGGCCCAAAAGGATACAGTACATTGTATTTACAGGGTGTATGGTATTATAAACTATGAAAAGAAAAGCTGGATTAGTTTGGCAAATCATCACTGATATCTTGATTGGAATGTCATTTGAACAGGCTGGTTTTATGTATTATTTCTAATGTTCAATTGAACCTCATGGAGAAAGTTTTGTTTTTGAACAATCATTTGTTGTTGCTATTAATGTATACCATGATGAACAGCATGCTGATGGGAAACCACCACAATAAAATTGTGGAGCGGCTTACAACTGGAGTGCTTCGAAAAATGTACCTTGAACTTTCGCGATAATAGACTTTATTTTACTGATTGCTACAAGACCGTGACACATCCAGGATATTTAGGTACTGTGTGCATAATTCAATATAACTTTTTGACTCTGTGCTCCCTAACACATCAACAGTATCTATACACATAAATTCTAATTTTGACACAAACTGCAGGGTGCACAAAAATGTTTTGATCAATGCAAACTGAATTATGTACATTACTGTTAGTATCAAGATTGACTTAACAACATAAGCGTACACTGGCAAAATATCTTTCTCTCCAGGTGCTTTCGAATATAGGACATAAGTACCACCTAGAATTTGAAGTCAAAAATGAAGAAAGCTCTTCAAATGTAAGTAGAATTATACCTCACATGTAACATTCACTGTCCAAAAAACTCACAAATAAACTTTTTGAAAATATCTTCTTCTTTTGATAATTTGTTTCTGGCAACAGGATTAAGTGACAGAATTACCGTTTCTTTCAATGTTCATTTAAACACAAGTAACTGAACTAAAATGGCTAGTTACCCTTGCCTCGAGTGAATAAACACGCTGCAACTAATACAAGTGCTATAATTCTTCAAAGAACTAAACTCAAGATAACCATAATTATTTCTCACCACAGGTTACTGGCATCTGTACAGCTAATGTACTCTTCCGCAAGAAGAAAAATCCAGACATAGCTCTCAAGTGCAATCTGAAAGACATTATGAAAGACAGCTTCAAGAAAGATAATAAATTTTACCTCAATTTGAAAAAACTTAAGTACCCTGTGGTTGGCTCCAATATCCCTGGTATGAAGTTTCAGTTATCCTCGTCACTTAACAGTTCAATTAGTTATCAAGCTGATTTTTAGTATGAGAAAATATTCAAGAATACTTAACCTGAATTCCAAATTTTATTTTTTCAAAAACATCCTTCTTTTTCTCCCTGCATATCAGATAATTTTGGATTTGTAGACCCCAGAATGATGCCCATCTGGCTCCTGGCAAAATATACTGCCAGCTACATCATTTGGAAAAAATCCACTGAAGTCATGAAGTATAACATGGCTCGAATACAGAAAGTTAACCAATTGGTAAGAAAGTAAAATATCTTCTAGCCACTGCATATATCTTTATTGTGGCATTTTCATCAAATGTTTGAATAACTAAACAACTCTTTTTCCAGATAAGGACAGACAAATTTCTTCAATTTAACTACATTGTTCTTCTTCATGAGTTGCCAACCCAGGTGAATTAATCAAATAAATTAACTAATTATCTACAGAGACTGCTCAAATCCTTTCACAATGATCATTGCCAGCACATTAATTACATACAAGTAATGCTAATTTCTCTGCCCTGAACAGGAAACAATCACTTGCTCTATGTGGGTGATGTGGCACCCCAAACAATCTCTGACTGTGAAATACTTCTGCATACCTTCTCCATCTGAAAGTATTTCTAAAGTGTCAGAATTTGGAAGACTCGAAGGAGCAGCATGGGAAGGAGTCGAAGGGTCAGCATGGGAAGGAGTCGAAGGGTCAGCATGGGAAGGAGTCGAAGGGTCAGCATGGGAAGGAGTCGAAGGGTCAGCATGGGAAGGAGTCGAAGGGTCAGCATGGGAAGGAGTCGAAGGGTCAGCATGGGAAGGAGTCGAAGGGTCAGCATGGGAAGGAGTCGAAGGGTCAGCATGGGAAGGAGTCGAAGGGTCAGCATGGGAAGGAGTCGAAGGGTCAGCAAGGGAAGGAGTCGAAGGGTCAGCATGGGAAGGAGTCGAAGGGTCAGCATGGGAAGGAGTCGAAGGGTCAGCATGGGAAGGAGTCGAAGGGTCAGCATGGGAAGGAGTCGAAGGGTCAGCAAGCGAAGGAGTCGAAGGGTCAGCAAGGGAAGGACTCGAAGGGGCGGGATCGCAGAGACTCGAAGGGGCGGGATCGCAGAGACTCGAAGGGGCGGGATCGCAGAGACTCGAAGGGGCGGGATCGCAGAGACTCGAAGGGGCGGGATCGCAAAGACTCGAAGGGGCGGGATCGCAAAGACTCGAAGGGGCGGGATCGCAAAGACTCGAAGGGGCGGGATCGCAAAGACTCGAAGGGGCGGGATCGCAAAGACTCGAAGGGGCGGGATCGCAAAGACTCGAAGGGGCGGGATCGCAATGACTCGAAGGGGCGGGATCGCAAAGAGTCGAAGGGGCGGGATCGCAAAGAGTCGAAGGGGCGGGATCGCAAAGAGTCGAAGGGGCGGGATCGCAAAGAGTCGAAGGGGCGGGATCGCAAAGAGTCGAAGGGGCGGGATCGCAAAGAGTCGAAGGGGCGGGATCGCAAAGAGTCGAAGGGGCGGGATCGCAAAGAGTCGAAGGGGCGGGATCGCAAAGAGTCGAAGGGGCGGGATCGCAAAGAGTCGAAGGGGCGGGATCGCAAAGAGTCGAAGGGGCGGGATCGCAAAGAGTCGAAGGGGCGGGATCGCAAAGAGTCGAAGGGGCGGGATCGCAAAGAGTCGAAGGGGCGGGATCGCAAAGAGTCGAAGGGGCGGGATCGCAAAGAGTCGAAGGGGCGGGATCGCAAAGAGTCGAAGGGGCGGGATCGCAAAGAGTCGAAGGGGCGGGATCGCAAAGAGTCGAAGGGGCGGGATCGCAAAGAGTCGAAGGGGCGGGATCGCAAAGAGTCGAAGGGGCGGGATCGCAAAGAGTCGAAGGGGCGGGATCGCAAAGAGTCGAAGGGGCGGGATCGCAAAGAGTCGAAGGGGCGGGATCGCAAAGAGTCGAAGGGGCGGGATCGCAAAGAGTCGAAGGGGCGGGATCGCAAAGAGTCGAGGGGGCGGGATCGCAAAGAGTCGAGGGGCGGGATCGGAAAGACTCGAGGGGCGGGATCGGAAAGACTCGAGGGGCGGGATCGGAAAGACTCGAGGGGCGGGATCGGAAAGACTCGAGGGGCCGGATCGGAAAGACTCGAGGGGCCGGATCGGAAAGACTCGAGGGGCAGGATCGGAAAGACTCGAGGGGCAGGATCGGAAAGACTCGAGGGGCAGGATCGGAAAGACTCGAGGGGCAGGATCGGAAAGACTCGAGGGGCAGGATCGGAAAGACTCGAGGGGCAGGATCGGAAAGACTCGAGGGGCAGGATCGGAAATACTCGAGGGGCAGGATCGGAAAGACTCGAGGGGCAAGATCGGAAAGACTCGAGGGGCAAGATCGGAAAGACTCGAGGGGCAAGATCGGAAAGACTCGAGGGGGCAAGATCGGAAAGACTCGAGGGGGCAAGATCGGAAAGACTCGAGGGGGCAAGATCGGAAAGACTCGAGGGGGCAAGATCGGAAAGACTCGAGGGGGCAAGATCGGAAAGACTCGAGGGGGCAAGATCGGAAAGACTCGAAGGGGCAGGATCGGAAAGACTCGAAGGGGCAGGATCGGAAAGACTCGAAGGGGCAGGATCGGAAAGACTCGAAGGGGCAGGATCGGAAAGACTCGAAGGGGCAGGATCGGAAAGACTCGAAGGGTCAGGATCGGAAAGACTCGAAGGGTCAGGATCACAACGGTTTGAAGGGTCAGCTATGGAACGTTTTCCCATGAACTGAGTGCAAACCACTCATGTAGGAAGATCCACATTTACTACTAGTGTTTATTTCCCACTGTACTTGTAGCACATAAAATACGCCTGTGAGAAAAAGGACATTACTAACACTGTATTCGAATTAACTTACAGATAACTTGCAACTAACAGTGAATGTAATACTACCACTTCAAATGTTGTCTTAAGATTTTGAAATTACATTTTCCACTACTGGTATAAAAATATTTAAATGGTACAAGATACTGAAGATCAGTCAAGCCAGTAAATTACCTTAATGTCAGATTAATAAAACCACAGTTAATTTCAACCATTCACTTCATTAATGAAAGTTGCACCAGTATCTATTAATAAAGAATGGTCACTGAAAAACACTTTGTGAACAGATTTATAAAACATACACAAACTGGAAGGTTGGTTTATTTATCTTTGATGTGCTCCACCATCATTCCTTATATAATGAGGATGAACTCTTTTCAGTGAATTAAGACATCCAAAACTGGTAAATAAAACCCTGTCACCTGTGAAAACTTTCCTGCATTCGACAGCCTCAGTCATTTCTGCCAATTTTTGATTCCTTAATTTACTGAAAATAGCAACAGAGACACCAAGATAATAACACAAAGAAAATCATCTCCAAACACTTCAGTGTGAGAGTGTGTGTATGTGTGTCTACACGTGCGTCAGAGACATTAGGAAGACAATTTAACAATCTACCTCAAGTATGCATCTCTAGATCAGAATAGTATCAGGATAACACAGTAACTTAAATTTTGGTGTCAGCTTAAGTTGTCAGAGTTACATTCTGAGTTGAAAGCTGGCTCCCTGGGTCATGTGGTTGCTACATTCTGACTGCCACCTACCCAGAGTCATCTTTGTTACCTGCATTTAGAAAGATACCGGAGGCCTATGCACACTTTTGGGTAGGCGGTGGCGTACTGGTATTATCACTGGACCAGTAACCCAGAAACCCAGGGTATTGCTCTGGGGACATGGGTTTGAATCCCACCACAGCAGAAGGTGGAATTTGAATTTAATTAATAAATCTGGAATTAAAAGCTAGTCTAATGATGGCCATGAAACCATTGTCGATTGTTGTAAAAACCCATCTGGTTCACTAATGTCCTTCAGGTAAGGAAATCTGCTGTCCTTAGCTGGTCTGGCCGACATGTGACTCCAGACCCACAGCAATGTGGTTAACTCTTACATGCCCTCTGAAATGGCCTAGCAAGCCATTCAGTTGTACCTAATCGCTACGAAGTCAATAAAAAGGAATGAAACCGGACAGACCATCCGGCATCGACCTAGGCACCAGAAACGACAAGGGCAAACCTAGCCCTGTCGACCCTGCAAAGTCCTCCATACTAACATCTGGGGGCTTGTGCCAAAGTTGGGAGAGCTGTCCCACAGACTAGTCAAGCAACAGCCTGACATGGTCACACTCACGGAATCATACCTGACAGACAATGTCCCAGATACTGCCATCGCCATCCCCAGATATGTCCTGTCCCACCGGCAGGACATACCAGCCAGAGGTGGTGGCACAGTGGTAGACAGTAGGGAGGGAGTTGCCCTGGGAGTCCTCAACATCGACTCCGGACCCCATGAATTCTCATGGCATCAGGTCAAACAAGGGCAAAGTAACCTCCTACTGATTACCACCTACCGCCCTCCCTCAGCTGATGACTCAGTACTCCTCCATGTTGAACACCACTTGGAGGAAGCATTGAGGGTGACAAGGGCAGAAAATGTACTCTGGATGGGGGACATCAATGCCCATCACCAAGAGTGGCTCGGTAGCACCACTACTGACCGAGCTGGCTGAGTCCTAAAGGACATAGCTGCTAGACTGGGTCTGCGGCAGGTGGTGGGGGAACCAACACGAGGGAAAAACATACTTGACCTCGTCCTCACAAATCTGCCTACCGCTGATGCTTCTGTCCATGACAGTATCAGCAGGAGTGACCACTGCACAGTCCTTGTGGAGACGAAGTCCCGCCTTCACATTGAGGATACCGTCCATCGTGTTGTGTGGCACTATCAGCATGCTAAATGGGATAGATTTCGAACAGATCTAGCAATGCAAAACTGGGCATCCATGAGGCGCTGTGGGCCATCAGCAGCAGCAGAATTGTACTCAACCACTATCTGTAACCTCATGGCCCGGCACATCCCCCACTCTACCATTACCATCAAGCCAGGAGACCAACCCTGGTTCAATGAAGAGTGCAGTAGGGCATGCCAGGAGCAGCACCAAGCATACCTCAAAATGAGGTGTCAACCTGGTAAAGCTACAACACAGGACTACTTGCATGCCAAACTGCATAAGCAGCATGTGATAGACAGAGCTAAGCGATCCCATAACCAACGGATCACATCTAAAATAAAAGCAAAATACTGCGGATGCTGGAAATCTGAAATAAAAACAAGAAATGCTGGAACCACTCAGAAGGTCTGGCAGCATCTGTGGAAAGGGAAGCAGAGTTAACATTTCGGGTCAGTGACCCTTCTTAGGTTCCTAAGAATGCGGAGTGGTTCCAGCATTTCTTGTTTTTATTTTGGATCAGATCTAAGCTCTGCAGTCCTACCACATCCAGCCGTGAATGGTGGTCGACAATTAAACAACTAACTGGAGGAGGTGGCTCCACAAATATCCCCATCCTCAATGATGGGGGAACCCAGCACATCAGTGCAAAAGATAAGGCTGAAGCATTTGCAACAATCTTCAGCCAGAAGTGCCAAGTTGATGATCCATCTCGGCCTCCTCCTGAAGTCCCCAGCATCACAGATGCCAGACTTCAGCCAATTCGATTCACTCCACGTGATATCAAGAAACGACTGAAGGCACTGGATACTGCAAAAGCTATGGGCCCTGACAATATTCCGGCAATAGTACTGAAGACCTATGCTCCAGAACTTGCCGCACCCGTAGCCAAGCTGTTCCAGTACAGCTACAAAACTGGCATCTACCCTGCAATGTGGAAAATTGCCCAGGTATGTCCTGTACACAAAAAGCAGGACAGGTCAAACCCAGCCAATTACCGCCCCATCAGCCTACTCTCAATCATCAGTAAAGCCATCAAGCGGCACTTGCTTAGCAATAACCTGCTCAGTGATGCTCAGTTTGGGTTCCGCCAGGGCCACTCAGCTCCTGACCTCATTACAGCCTTGGTTCAAACATGGACAAAAGAGCTGAACTCATGAGGTGAGGTGATAGTGACTGTCCTTGACATCAAAGCAGCATTTGACCGAGTATGGCATCAAGGAACCCTAGCAAAACTATCAACGGATTTCAGGGAGAAAACGCTCCACTGGCTGGAGTCATACCTAGCGCAAAGGAAGATGGTTGTGGTTGTTGGACGTCAATCATCTGAGCTCCAGCACATCATTGCAGAAGTTCCTCAGGGTAGTGTCCTGGACCCAACCATCTTCAGCTGCTTCATCAATCACCTTCCTTCAATCATAAGGTCAGAAGTGGGGATGTTCGCTGATGATTGCACAATGTTTGGCACCATTCGTGATCCTCAGATACTGAAGCAGTCCGTGTAGAAATGCAGCAAGACTTGGACAATATCCAGGCTTGGGCTGATAAGTGGCAAGTAACATTCGCGCCACACAAGTGCCAGGCAATGACCATCTCCAACAAGAGAGAATCTAACCATCTCCGCTTGACATTCAACAGCATTACCATCGCTGAATCCCCCACTATCAACATCCTCGGGGCTACCATTGACCAGAAACTGAACTGGAGTAGCCATATAAATACCGTGGCTACAAGAGCAGGTCAGAGGCTAGGAATCTTGAGGCGAGTAACTCACCTCCTGACTCCCCAAAGCCTGTCCACCATCTACAAGGCACAATCAGGAGTGCGATGGAATACTCTCCACTTGCCTGGATGGGTGCAGCTCCAACAACACTCAAGAAGATCGACACCATCCAGGACAAAGCAGCCCGCTTGATTGGCACCCCATCTACAAACATTCACTCCCTCCACCACCGGCACACAGTGGCAGCAGTGTGTACCATCTACAAGATGCACTACAGCAATGCACCAAGCCTCCTTGGACAGCACCTTCCAAACCCGCGACCTCTACCAACTTGAAGGACAAGGGCAGCAAATGCATGGGAACACCACCACCTGCAAGTTCCCCTCCAAGTCTCACACCATCCTGACTTGGAATTATATCACCATTCCTTCACTGTCGCTGGGTCAAAATCCAGCAACTCCCTTCCTAACAGCACTGTGGGTATACCTACCCAAATGGACTGCAGGGGTTCAAGAAGGCAGCTCACCACAACCTTCTCAAGGGCAATTAGGGATGGGCAATAAATGCTGGCCTGGCCAGCGTCGCCCACTTCCCATGAATGAATAATAAAAAAAAATGGCAGGCAAACGGAAGCTCGGGGTCATGCTTTCGGACTGAGCGGAGGTATGCAGCAATGCAATCACCCAATCTGCATTTGGTCTCCCCAGTGTAGAGGAGACTGCATTGGAGCAGCGAATACAGCATACTAAATTGAGAGAAGTACAAGTAAATCACTGCTTCACCTGAAAGGAGTGTTTGGGACCTTGGCTAGTGAGGTGAGAGGAAGTAAAAGGGCAGGTATTACAGCTCCTGCGATAGCATGGGAAGGTGCTGTGGGAAGGGGACCTGGTGTCAGGGGTAATGGAGGAGTGGACCACGGTGTAATGGAGGGAACGGTCCCTTCAGAATGCTGACAGGGGAAGGGAGGTAAAGATGCGTTTGGTGGTGGTATCAGGCTGCAGGTCGCGAAAATGGCAGAGGATGTGGAGGCTGGTGGGGTGGAAAGTGAGGACAAGGGGAACCCTGTCGTGGTTCTGGGAGGGAGGGGAAGGCTTGAGGGCAGAAGTGCAGGAAATGGGCCGGACACAGTTGAAGGCCCTGTCAACCACAGTGGGGGGGGGCGGGGAGGGGAATCCTCGGTTGAGGGTAAAGGAAGAAATATCAAAGGCGCTTTTGTGAAAGATTGCATCATCAGAGCAGATGCTTCGGAGACGGAGAAACTGGGAGAACAAAATGGAATCCTTACAGGAGGCAGGGTGTGAAGTGCAGTTGAGGTAGCTATGGGAGTCGGTGGGCTTATAATGAATATTCGTGAACAGCCCATCCACAGAGATGGAGACAGAGAAGTCGAGGAAGGGAAGTGTCGGAGATGGACCATGTAAGCGTGAGAGAAGGGTGAAAATTGGAAGCAAATTTGATGACGTTTTCCAGTTCAGGGTGGGAGCAGGAAATGGCACCCATACAGTCATCAATGTACCAGAGAAAGAGTAGGGGAAGGGGGCCTGAGGAGGACTGGAACAAGCAATGTTCGACATATCCCACAAAAAGACAAGCATAACTAGGACCCATGCAAGTACCCAGAGCAACACCTTTTACTTGAAGGAAGTGAGTGTAGTTGAAGCAGTGCTGGGAAAAAGGCAAAGCGTGTGTTAATGCTTCTGGTGAAAGACAAAGCATTAGTCCTGAGAGACTGTTAATAGCGGAATAACGAACAGCTCTGACTACATGAAAAGCAGTCACATGTTTAAAAAATAAAATATTAAAAAAGGCCAGTCATGCTCTGAAGTTATTGAACTCAATGTTCAGTCTGCAAGGCTGTAGAGTGCCTAACTGAAAGATCAGGCGCTGCTCCTCGAGCTTGCTTTGATGTGTACTGGAACACTGGACCAGACCTGAAACGTTAACTTTGCTTCTCTCTCTACAAATGCTGCCAGACATGCCGAGTATTTGCAGCACTTATTGTTTTTGTTTCAGATTTCCAGCATCTGCAATATTTTGCTTTTACTCCAGCTTTCCTTTATCTATACTGTTTAGTTCCTTCTTAGTTTCCTACTCTTAAGACTGCATTATCCAAGTTTCTGAAGTATTTCCTCAAACTCAGTTCACAATAGCTAGAGATCAGCTTCATCACTCTTCACTGCACTATCTCCTGGACTTTAATATCTTTGTTGCATCTCAGCGACCAAAAGTAAATGCAGTACCCAAGATGCAGTCTGATGAGTACATTGTACAATTTTAGCAGGTCATCTTCTGAGTTGCATTCTAACAATTTAGCTATATAATTCAGCATTCTACTTGCTCGTTGCCTGCTACTTCACATGTCTCTCAAATTTGATTGGATTTTTCAAGGAGGTGACTAGGTGTGTAGATGAGGGTAAGGCAGTTGACGTAGTCTACATGGACTTCAGTAAGGCTTTTGTCAAGGTCCCGCATGGGAGATTGGCCAAGAAGGCAAGAGCCCATGGGATCGAGGACAATTTGGCAAATTGGATCCAAAATTGGCTGAGTGGCAGGAGGCAGAGGGTGATGGTCGAGGGTTGATTTTGCGATTAGAAGCCTGAGACCAGTGGTGTACCACAGGGATCGGTGCTGGGACCCTTGTTGTTTGCAGTGTACATTCATGATTTAGACGTGAATAGAGAAGGTATGATCAGTAAATTCGCAGATGACACAAAAATTGGTGATGTCGTAAATAGTGAGGACGAAAGCCTTACATTACAGGACGATATAGATGTGCTGGTAAGAGGGGCAGAGTAGGGGCAAACGGAATTTAATCCTGTGAAGTGTGAGGTGTTGCATTTTGGGAGGACTAACAAGGCAAGGGAACCCTAGGTAGGACCCTAGGCAGTACAGAGGGACCTTGGTGTACTTGTCCATAGATCATGAAGGCAGCAGCACAGGTAGATAAGGTGGTTAGGAAGGCATATGGGATACTTTTGCATTTACAAAAAACTCTTTTTCTTCCTTACAGGTGTCAAGGAACGCAAGCTCCAGCAGCTGATGGGGAGTAATGCCCCTCCAGATCCTTCTTCCCCTTCATTTCCCTCTGACCCCACCCCTTCTGATCTGACCCCTTGCCGTGTATTCACTATACCCTCTGACCTCCCCCTCTCTGACGCAGAACGTTCTGTACTCAGCAAAGGTCTCAGTTTTACCCCCTTATGCCCCCACCTCAATGAATTTCGCGCTCGGCATGTCGTTGATCTCTTCTTCCGCGCCTCCGCCTCCGAGCTCACTTCTTTGATCAGGAGTCCTTCCCCCGATCAGTAGACCCATTCATCAGCCTCCAGCATTCTCCCTCTACCTGGACCACTCCCCCAGGCCTCTTACCCGCTCTTGATCTTTTCACTGAAAACTGTCGGAGCGACATTGGTCATCTCAATTTCTCTGCCCCCTCACTCACTCTAACCTGTCCCCCTCTGAACTTGAGGCACTCGTTCTCTCAGGTCTAACCCCGACATGGTCATCAAATCTGCAGACGAGAGTGGTGCTATTGTTGTATGGCGTACCGACCTCTACCTTGCAGTGGCTCAGCGCCAACTCTCAGACACTTCTTCCTACCTCCCTTTGGACCATGACCCCACCACCGAACATCAAGCTACTGTCCAAAGGACTGTCACTGACCTCATCTCCTCGGGAGATCTTCCCTCTGCAGCTTCGAACCTCACAGTCCCACAACCCCGGACAGCCCGCTTCCACCTCCTTCTCAAAATCCACAAACAGGACTGTCCCGGCAGACCCATTGTGTCAGCCTGCTCCTGCTTCACTGAACTTATTTCTTCCTATCTAGACTCTATCTTTTCTCCTCTGGTCCAGTCTCTTCCCACCTACATCCGTGACTCATCTGACGTCCTCCGTCATTTTGACAATTTCCAGTTTCCTAGCCCCAACCGCCTCCTCTTCACTATGGACGTCCAATCTCTCTGCACCTCCATCCCCCACCAGGATGGTCTGAGGGCTCTCTGCTTCTTCCTTGAACAGAGGCCCAACCAGTCCCCATCCACCACCACCCTCCACTGCCTGGCTCACATTGAACAACGTCTCCTTCAACTCCACTCACTTCCTTCAAGTAAAAGGTGTTGCAATGGGTACCCGCATGGGTCCTAGTTATGCCTGTCTTTTTGTGGCATATGTCGAACATTCCTTGTTCCAGTCCTACTCAGGCCCCCTCCCCCAACTCTTTTTCCGGTACATTGATGACTGTATCGGTGCCATTTCCTGCTCCCGCCCCAAACTGGAAAACTTTATCAACTTTGCACCCTTCTCTCACCTTTACATGGTCCATCTCCAATACTTCCCTTCCCTTCCTCGACTTCTCTATCTCCATCTCTGGTGATAGGCTGTCCACTAATATCCATTATGACTCCACTGACTCCCACAGCTACCTCGACTACACTTCTTCACACCCTACCTCCTGGAAGGACTCCGTTCCATTCTCCCAGTTTCTCCGTCTCCGACGCATCTGCTCTGATGATGCTACCTACCATGACAGCGCTTCAGATATGTCTTCCTTTTTCCTCAAACGAGGATTCCCCCCCACTGTGGTTGTCAGGGCCCTCAACCGTGTCCGGCCCATTTCCCCTACCTCTCCCCTCACCCCTTCTCCTCCCTCCCAGAATCGCGACAGGGTTCCCCTTGTCCTCACTTTACACCCCATCACTCTCCGTATCCAAAGGATCATCCTCTGCCATTTCTGCCACCGCCAGCATGATGCCACTACCAAACACATCTTCCCCTCCCTTCCCCTGTCAGCATTCCGAAGGGATTGTTCCCTCCGTGACACCCTGGTCCACTCCTCTATTACCCCCACCACCTCGTCCCCGTCCCATGGCACCTTCCCCTGCAATCGCAGGAGATGTAATACCTGCCCATTTACCTCCTCTCTCCTCACTATCCCAGGCCCCAAACACTCCTTTCAGGTGAAGCAGCGATTTACTTGTACTTCTTTCAATGTAGTATACTGTATTCGCTGCTCACAGTGTGGTCTCCTTTACACTGGGGAGACCAAACGCAGACTGGGTGACCGCTTTGCAGAACACCTCCGTTCAGTCCACAAGCAGGACCCCGCGCTTCCGGTTGCTTGCCATTTTAACACTCTCCCCTGCTCACCTCTCTGTCCTGCGATTGCTGCAGTGTTCCAGTGAACATCGATGCAAGCTCGAGGAACAGCATCTGATTTACCGATTAGGCACACCACAGCCTGCCGGACTGAACATTGAGTTCAATAATTTCAGAGCTTGACGGACTCCATTTTACTTTTATTTTCAGTTATTTTGTTCTTTTTCCTTTAAAAATTTTTTTTTTTTGTGTTTATTTTATTTTATTTCATCTTAGTTTGCTCAGTTTGCTTACCCGCTGTTTTTTTTCATGTTTGTACTTGCGGATGTTCAATTTTCAGTCTGTTAACACCCCATCTGTACTAATGCTTTGTCTTTCAACACACCATTCACATATTGTTTACCTTTGCTCCACGACCTGCTGGTCAGCTATTCTGTGACCTTGTCCTATTTACACCTTCTCCTTTGTTATCTCTTGCCTCACTCCCGCTTTACTTGCTTATAACCTTTTATATTTCTAATATTTGCTAGTTCTGAAGGGTCACTGACCTGAAACGTTAACTCTGCTTCTCTCTCCACAGACGCTGCCAGATCTGCTGAGTATTTCCAGCATTTCTTGTTTTTATTTCATATGGGATACTTGCCTTTATTAGGTGAGGCATAGAATATAAAAGCAGGGAGATAATGATGGAGCTGTATAAAACGCTAGTTAGGCCACAGATGGAGTACTGTGGACAGTTCTGGTCGCGTCACTATAGGAAGGATGTGATTGCACAGGAGAGGGTGCAGAGGAGATTCACCAAGATGTTGCCTGGGCTGGAGCATTTCAGCTATGAAGAAAGACTGGATAGGCTGGGGTTGTTTTCCTTAGAGCAGAGAAGGCTGAGGGGGGACCTGATTGAGGTATACAAAATTATGAGGGGCATTGATAGCAGAGATAGGAAGAAACTTTTTCCCTTAGCGGAGGTGTCAATAACTGGGGGCACAGATTTAAGGTAAGGGGCAGGTGGTATAGAGGGGATTTGAGGAAAGAAAATTTCACCCAGAGGGTGGTTGGAATCTGAAACGCACTGCCTGAAGAGATGGTAGAGGCAGGAACCCTCACAACATTTAAGAAGTATTTAGATGAGCACATAAAACGCTATAGCATGCAAGGATATGGGCCAAGTGCTGGAAAATGGGATTAGAATAGATAGGTGCTTGATGGCCGGCACGGACACAATGGGCCGAAGGGCCTTTTTCTATGCTGCATAACTCAATGACTCCATGAATCCAATACTGCAAATGCCAAGTCTACCACCATCCCTAGACCTCCTTTATCCTTGGCTACTTCAGCATTATTCATGGTGCATGTGCACAATGTATTACAATCTTCAGCACATTATGTCAGTGTGGCAACAACAAACCTGCACCCTTCTGTCTGTAGCATTGCGTTGGTGTTGGAATGCACAGCGCAATTGCACTGCCGCTTAAGTGAAGCTTTTTTGCAAAGTAAATATGTCACTGATTTGTTTACCTATATATTTCCCAGTATCAAGATCCATTTTTTCCACCAAATGAACAAATCGTGATTTTTAAAAATCAATCTGTTAATATGATGCTATAGTAATCAAATTCCAGAATGCCTTTCATAACTAAAGGGCTGGAATATAATCGGAAAGAGGTTTTGCTACAGCTCTCCAAAGCCCTGGTTAGATCACATGTGGAGTACTTTACATAGTTCTGTTCAACGCACCCGAGAAAGGATATGGTGGCTTTGGAAGGAGAGAAATGCAGATTCACTGCAAGTTAGCAGGGCTCTAAGGGTTAGATTATGAGGACAAATTATATGAACTAAGTTTATAATTCGCTGGAAGATAGAATGTTAAGGGATGATTTTATTGAGGCTTTTCAGATTTTGAAAGGAATTGACAAGATTGATAAAAACTTTTTCTGCTGCTGGAGTCGTCTAGCAAAGGGGACATCACCTTAAAATCAAAGCTAGGCTATTCAGTAGAGAAGTTAGGAAACACTTCTTCACGCAAAAGGTGATACAAGTGTGGAGAACTCGCCCACAAAAATCAGTAGATGCTAGTTCAGTTAATAATTTGAAATTTGAAATCAATAGAATTTTCCTAGCCGAAGGTATTAAGGGATATAGAGCCAGGGCAAGTGAATGGAGTCAGGATACAGATCAACCACAATCTCACTGAATAGTGGAACAAGCTCAAGGGACTGAATGGCCACTCCTGTTCTTAAGTTCCCTAGCTTTTTAGTGCCCCGTGAAGGTTCGGGAAACAATAGTTACAAAAAAGTAAATTTTCTCTCAATAAAAAGGATTACAAGTAAAAAAGGTTAAGCACTGAATGTGTAACTCAGGCAAAATGTAGAAACCAATCTCTTAAACTTCAGTTATGCCAAAAATATAATACAACTTAAATTGCAAAGTAGTTAATGAAAAATAAGTCCAGTAAAGTGTTAGTTATGAAACTACTCACGGAACATTTGTAGAGATCGTTTCTCTGAAGACAACTTTAGGTTTTCCTATCACACAGGGACAATTGTATTCTCTCTCTAGTCTCTAAATATTGAACAGATGATAAAATAATTGAACACCATTTATGGCTTTGTTCAAGGCATCAAAAAGGGACCACCAGAAGAACTCTATAGCCTCTTCCATACCGGCACTATTTTAGCTCTGATTCTGGGAGACTGGTGCTCTTAAGTTGGTTCCAAGTATTTACACTATTTCAATCAGATCATTTATCCTGGAAGCAGACTCAACAGCTCAATTTCTCAAGGTTCATGAGACACCGTTCTTTCAGAATCTTGACAAAAATAATGCCAGCATAAAAGCAGCTATGACATATTTTACATGCAGAGATGTACACAGCACACAGAAGGCATTCAGCCCATCGAGTCCATGCTGGCTCTTCGGTGGTCTCCACAGGGTTGGGGGGTTCCTCGTTCAAAGGTACTCCTGATCAAGGGACCAGGCCTCAGGAAGGTGGGGGGGGGGGTGAGCTGCCGAAAGCCACCCCCTGCTCTTGCTGTTGACCCCCTCTACACCTCCCCTCTTCCATGACCCCAACCCACAAAACCCCTCCATCACATACCTCTGGCCTGGGTCATTCTGTGATCATTCTGTGATCCTGGACCTCTGCCATTCCAGCAGCAGCCATCACCTCCCCAGTGGCACTGCTAAGCAAAAGAGCTGCGGGCCTCCGATTGGCCGGTCCCTCTCAGTGGGAAGGACTTCCCATCCCCAGGGTCCTGATCCTGGGGAAGGCCTTCTGGAGTGCCTGATTGGTTTGTGATATGGCAGGCCTTCCCCAAAGGAGGCAATGTGGGTCTCTCGCGAGCTGTTCAGTTTTGGGCAAAAGATGCAGGGGGAATATGAGGAACCTTTCTTTTTACGCAGCACAAGGGTGGTGAAAGCAGCGATGATCAATGACTTCAAGAGGAAGTTGGATGGCCACCTGAGAGAAATAGACTTGCAGGGCTATGGGGATCGAGCCAGGGATTACAACTGACTACAGAGCTCCGTGAAAAGCCGGCATGGACCCGATGGGCTGAATGGCCTCCTTCTGTGTCATAAATGACTCTATGATTCAGAAGGCAGAGTGGTTTAGGAAGAGAAGAGTACAGGGGCTTATGGCTGACAGGTTTTAGTAAACCATAGCAGTCAGATGGTACACACAGGGGACCAGAGTCAGGGGACAGCAGGATGTGTGTTAGAACAAAAATGGTAAAGGTTGAATTGGGAGGGAGATCTGAAAACAAAGGCACCGATTTTGAAGTCAGTGCATTGTTGGATGAAATCAATTAAGACAGGGCGATAGGGAGGTAAGATAGGATATGAGCAGCAGAGGTTTGTGTTGGTAGAAGCTGGGAGGGGAGCAAGAAGAACTGTTCAAAGGAACAGTTTCTGTTATATGGGGCACATCAAAATTTTGGACTATACTATGTACCTACACAGTAGGCAAATCATGCAAAATACCAACACTGACTTTGCTATTTACTAATGCTGGCCACATGAGAAAGTGCATCCCCCCCATCTTATTCCCTTTTACAAGCTGCTGTACGGTTCCACACATACCTCACTCATGTCATAGAAACTAGGACAATGAGAGTCAGCTATTTGTAGGACCATCAGAACTCAGCCAAATTAATCTCAACCTGACCATCACCTTTGGCAGGGGCTATTGGATAGGAATCAGGAATGGCAATCCTCATTCATATTTTCCCCTTTCTAGCCCGGGTACAAAGTAAATTTTACTGTAGATCAACTATCCAAGTTGCATACACACATTGCAGCTTCCAAGTTTCACAAACATATGCTGCAACAAAGCCTAAAGTTAGCCCCGTGGTGGCATAGAACAAAAAAGCACACAACCCTGGGATATTACCAGTTGCAACTTTTGAGAATTCCAGTTTGAGCAACACAACGTTGATGATTTTGAAACATATCATAAATTGGATTTCTAAAAATGAAGAGGTCGACAAAGTAAAATTATCCAGGAATCAAAGTTTATTTATTTTCATGAATAAATGAGCAGAATCTTGTTGTCTGCAAGCCAAAATATGTTACCTTGAAAATACTCACCAAGTCTATATAAAAATATGAAATGTCGTAAATTGAATACAATTTAAACATCTGGCTCGAGTTTTTTTTATTCGTTTCATGGGATCTGGGCATCGCTGGCTCGGCCAGCATTTATTGCCCATCCCTAATTGCCCATGGAAGATGGTTGTGAGCTGTCTTCTTGAACCGCTGCAGTCCAGGTACACCAACAGTGCCATTAGGAAGGGAGTTCCAGGATTTTGACCCAGCGATAGTGAAGGAACGGCGATATAGTTCCAAGTCAGGATGGTGTGTGGATTGGAGGGGAACTTGCAGGTGGTGGTGTTCCCATGCATCTACTGCCCTTGTCCTTCTAGTTGGTAGAGGTTGCAGGTTTGGAAGGTGCTACCTGAATAGCCTTGGTGCTTTGCTGCAGTGCATCATGTAGATGGTACACACTGCTGCCACTGTGCATCGGTAGTAGAGGGAGTGAATGTTCGTGGACAGGGTGCCAATCAAGCGGGCTGCTTTGTCCTGAATGGTGTTGAGCTTCTTGAGTGTTGTTGGAGCTGCACCCATCCAGGCAAGTGGAGTGTATTCCATCACACCCCTGACTTGTGCCTTGTAAATGGTGGACAGACTTTGGGGAGTCAGGTGGTGAGTAACTCACCGCAGGATTCCTAGCCTCTGACCAGCTCTTGTAGCCACGGTATTAATATGGCTACTCCAGTTTCTGGTCAATGGCAACCCCAGGATGTTGATAGTGAGGGATTCAGCGATTGTAATGCCATTGAATGTCATGGGGAGATGGTCATTGCCTGGCACTTGCGTGGCGCGCATGTTACCTGTCACTTAACAGCCCAAACCTGGTTACTGTCCAGGTCTTTTTGCATTTGTGCAATCATCAGCGAACATATGTCTATTAGATTACAGACTCTACAACTTGTTAGGTAAAATACTGTTATCATATCATTTGAGGATGATCTTCCTCAGTGAATAAAATATAAAACAATTTTTCTGAGTGTTTCAGCTTTCCCAGATAGCTTTTTTTTAAAAAGGTTGCATTGGGTTTATATGCAATTTTCTGATTTGGTAAATTAAGTTCGAAATACTCTAATATCTGTCACTTTATATTAATCTAACTTGAAATTGGCATATTCAACATGTTGCAAGTTGCTTTGATGCAAAAATGAAGCTGATTCTTTTGAGATTTCAATATTCTGTGATTTTCATGTTGCTTGTAGCAAGAGTGAGGCTCTCCTCGTCTGATAAAACTGGCATTTGAAACAGCTGTCAATTTGCAAAGTTTTTCACTGAAAGATAGCCCAATGGACGATTAATCCTCATGGAAGGGATGAAGCTCTGAAAGAACATAATTACAAAGAATTGTTTCCCGGCACTCAACATATGAATTTTATGTAGAAATTAGAAATTATTAAAGGAGAATTTTTTTACATCTGTAACAAAAATAACTTCACAATTGATAAATTAAAACTTATGGAATTGGTTCCCAAGAGTAAGCAAGGACCACTGTCATTTATAAGTAAACGTGTTCTCCAATCTAGTCAAGAACATCTGTCAAGAAAAATAACTAAATCTGATCAACATTCAGCTTTGTGTGAACAATGTTGAGAAAGCCTCAGCATTAAATGTATGATGCAACTGTTGATCAGTGAGTACTGAAGTCACATTTTACCATGCATCTACTGGCAGACTCCTACTTGGACCATTTGAGGGACCCTGAAGGAACAAGAAAGCAATATAAATTCATATTTTTCTGTTGCATCAATTGTGTCAGTGTGACTCTCTCCACAGATGGTGCCATTTGCTTTTGAAGTAAATGGATCGTACTCATCATAATATCAATGTGATTTTATTTTCTCCTCCACTTTGAAGTCACTTTGAAAATACAAATTCCTTGTTTGCTGAGATCAAACTGAACATTATCTCGAATAGCAACCAATAGCTGTGAAAGTTACTTTAATGGCTTTAAAATATTTGGGTTTGGCTGAGCAAAGCTTGACTGGTTCAGGGCCTTATTCAAATGCTGAGACTGTGTACCTCAGAAATGAATATTCTTCCAAACAATCTTAACTGATCACACATGCATGCGCACACAATTTTGAGAGATATTTTAGCTACAAAATAATCAGGAAAAAAAACTAGCAATCAATATCTGGGGTTCAGAAATGTGTGTGTGCATATATACTGTAGTATATATACTTAGCACTATCTCTCTGCCACCACCCCAACTCCAAGACAAGTGCTGTGCTGTCCTGAGTCTTCATCTGACATCAAGGAATGAAGAAACAAGAGTCGAAATGGGGTAGAGGAGCAAAGGGATTGAGGGGTTCACAAATCATTACAAGTAGCAATGTAAGTTAATAAGGCTGTAAAAATGCAAACAAAGTATTGGGGTTCACGTCTAGAGGAATTAAATTGAAGAGAAGGGAAGTTATGTTAAACTTGTACAGAAACTTGTGTTACAACCTCATTTGAGACTGTTAACTTTAAGACAAGAGATATGAACTCCCCAGACCAATTTAAAGAATTATGCAAGATTTAATTTTTCAAGACTTTTACTATAACAACTAAACTAAAAATCAACATTAACTGAACAGTACTTACCAGGTAGTTAATGCACTAAATTACAGAGAAAGTTATTTCCCATTAGCTTACCAACACACTTGAAAACCCCACACATTTATACGTTGCAGTGTTCTCAACCAGAAGGTATCCTTGCAGTTAAAAGTCCCAACTCCTCCCAGTTGCAATGGATTGGAACTCCCAGACCTTCACAAAGCCAATGTTCTCTTCACTCACTTCTTCTGAGCACACTCAACTGGTTTTCTGTTAATAAGGCAATCTCTGTGACCCTGTTTGTCTTTTCTCCTCTACAAACTTCGAGCCTTTGAACTGGGTTTAAATCTTAGCAGCCTTTTGCTGTATCAGTGCTTGGAGAACTGTAGTTTCCTCTCGCTCTCTTTTGAGGCTGCCGCTACTGGTCTTCATCTCTTACTTAATTTATCCAGAACAAAAGTCAATAGTCATTTACCGTTCCCATATATAGAGTCCATAAGTCTGGCCATAGCAAAACTATCTGGGTCTTCCTTTGCTTCCAGGTGTTAGCAAATTGCAATTGAATTTGCATTTTTAGAACCCCTGGCTCCGTTTATAATGAGAGTCTGGGAGAGCGAAACTCATTGTCCTTCAGGTGTTACAAACTTTCACTCTGCTTTCAAAGGGTCTTCGATCTGGGTTCCTTGTGTCATTGGTAATCAAGACCCCTGGCTTGTCTCTGTCCAGACTTGGTGTGGGGTTACACGTGTCCTCCAAATCCTTTTTATGCTGCATTAAAGATCACAATTTTTAAAACACAATCATACTACCAAGTCCAGAGTTCATAACACTTGGTTAGTCCATACTTACGGTACTGGGTATGTCTCCATATCACAAAAAAAGAATTTAGAGGCACTGGAGAAGGTGCAAAAAAGATTTAAAAGGATGATACTAGAACTGAGAAGTTGGAACCATCAAGAAAGACTGTATCGGTTGAGGCTGTTTTCTCTAGAAAAGATAAGGCTGGGGAGTGACCTAACAGAAGTCTTTTATGTTATAAAGGGACTCAATAGGTTAGGTGTGGAGAAGATGTTTTCTCTTGATGTGTACAAAACTAGGGGCAGTAAATATAAGTATATGAGAAAGGAATAGATATGCAGACAGGGTTAAATGAAGTAGTGTGGGAGGCAGTGGCTTGTACAGAGCATAAACAACAGCACAGACCAGATGGACTAAATGGCCTGTTTCTGTGCTGTAAATTGTAAGACCGGGATTTTACATCTCCCCCCTCTACCCCCCGCCCCCTCACGCCTCCACTACTCCCCTGGGAGTGGGCTGGGAGGTGGGGGGGGGAGCATATAAACAGGTGGGATGGTGGGTACCTGTCACTTTCCTGCTGCCATTGGCATTATACTAGTGGCAGGGTAGGTGACGGGTGGCCTGCCTGCTCTTAGGCAAATTGAGCCCCTTAAGGGGCCAATTAATAAATGGGCACCTCGCCACATAGTCAGACTGCCAGGTATACCTTGGCAGCATCCCTGCAGGCTCACGGGGGCAGGTGGTGGAATGACAGGGCAGGTCCCTCATAATTGGGCACCCTGTGGCCCACAGAGGGTCTGCCCGCAATAGCCAGGGCTGCTCCTGCCGGAAGCCTCTCCTCCCCTGATAATTGAGATAACGCCCACCCCGCCTCCTGCCAGGGCCTGCCTGATGAGTCGTTGCAAGCCCTGAGCCAACTTACCTGCACTCTGGGCTGCCTCAATGACTGCTGCTCTGGGGCCTGCTGCACTCGCAGCAATGGCCACTGCTCCAGGTGGAAGCCATGACTGTAGCCAATTAACTGCCTGAACAACATAAAATCCAGTTGCGGTTTCCATGACTGGCAGAAGTCGGGTTGCCCCCGACTTTCTGGTCAGTGGACAGAGCCACCGCCGCCCCATAAAATCCCAGCCAATGTCTTTGTGCAGGGTTCTGTAGAAACCTTACTGGATCCACTGAATGATAAAGTATGTTTACCTAACTTGTACCGGCTTATTCTTTCACTTATATCATCCATTGTACATCAAAGGAACTTATATAATCTTAATTGATTCGGTTGAACCATGGCTTTTCTGTTCTGACACCATCTGGCCTCTTCCCCATGGTTATCCTGACACCTACCCTACATAAAAGCCCAAGACCTGCATGACGGCCGAGTTAATTCTGATCTGTAATATCCCAAAAATACCTCCTTCTAAATGTCCGAAGCACAAAATAACTTCATAGGGCCAGAGGGAATGACAAAGATCCTAAAATGTGGGTAATCCTATTTTCTTTGTTATTCAGGCATTTCTCACACACCCGAGGAGCTATTCTAAAGTAGTAACAATTTAGGATCAGGATGGCTGTACCAGGGACGTCCCAATCCCTGCTGCCAAAACAAATCTGCCAAATGCATTTTCCCGAGTTGTCACCAATTTAAACAGTACTGTCTGGTTAACTCCCTCTATCACTGGCACACCATGGCTCCAGTGTGTACCAGCTACAAGATGCGCTGGAGCGACTTGCCCAGGCTTCTTCAACAACACATTCCAAACCTGTGACCTCTAATACCTGAGAACAAGGACAGCAGCAGATAGGAACACCACCACCTGAAGTTCCCCTCCAAGTCACACACCACCCTGACTTGAAATATCACCATTCTTTCATCATCGTTGGGTCAAGATTCTGGAACTCCCTAGCTAACACTAACCATATGGACTACAGCAGTTCAAGAAGGCGACTCATGACCATCATCTCAAGGGCAATTAGAGATGGGCAATAAATGCTGACCTTGCCAGTGATACTCCATCCTATGAACAAACAAATGAAAAACTAGTGAAGCACTCTACACTGCTACATTACAGACACTGTCAATAAAAACCTAAGAGAGGTTTAACTAGCTGTGGAACAAGTAGAATGGACCTTGACTTCTGGAACATTTACCAGCCAAATGGTGCAATGGAGAATATGATTCATTACCCATGTTGCTGTACTCTGCTTTATCACCAAATTACTCAAAATAGCATCCTAAAAGTATGAGTGCTGTGAACATTAAGACAAAACATTCAGTGCACATTAACATAGTAAAATCGATGATCCTCATCTAATTGCAGCAGAGGCAAATAAAATGAGCGTATGATCTCTTGCCCAAATAAAAGTATAAGGCCAAATGGTCTACAACTAATGTTTGCAGTTATTATTCCTGTGGGCCAAAATAATGTTATTCATAATGCTGTCTTCCAAGTAAGACATTTTAAATCACACATTTAACAATTTCAGAATCGTAGACTATGGTGCCATGAGGACATTAAAGGGCCTCATTAAAACAAAGTGAGGTATATTTGGATATAATATCCTTGAAGCTAAAACTAAAGTGAGACACGAGCTAAGATTCTACCAGACCGAACACTAATTTTTTGGGAGTTACAGCAAGGAATTTCACATTCTCCTCTCTTCCCCGTTCCACTGAATCACTGAGAAGAGAAATATATACTAGACACAGGCATTAAGTACCTGAAATAGCTAAAAACTAGTCCTTTCTGCAAAAACATAGTGGGCTGGAATTTGCTAATGGCGAACAAAGCATGCTAGCCAGCCATTCATTAAACTTGCCCAAAGACTTTCTATGGAATTTTGCACAGGTACTTACTGTAAAAAGCCAAAAGGGTGCAGCAGTTCCTACAGGGGATCTGGGACCTGTGCGATCTGGGAAAGCAACTGTGTATCTCCTCAATCAGATTGAAGAAACGTTAATGAGCAGTGCAGAGTCTGATCAGGAAGTGTAAGTTAGAATATTCAATTCAATGCCAAATCAGGCACAAAAAGTGAAAGATAAAAAAATAGGATTACGAGATGAGTAACAGAAAAGGAAAAAAGAAAAAGTTTAAATTTTTTAATAAATACGAATAATTAAAATCTGAAAGAATGAGACTCCACACTTGTAAATGTTACTTTTCAGTGCGAGAAAGGTTGTTTGGCAGTAAGTAAGAATCATCACTGGAATAGACAAGCCCGAAATTATTCTGGCAAGTTCAGTGGGTACAGCAACCTCACACAATTCAATCTATTTCAATGCTGAGTTTTCAGCGATATACCGGTCAGGAATAGCAAAACTGCTGTAACAGCAGGGTAACTTGATCAACAAATTCCTGATTTGTGTTTTAACTGTGTACATGCGATCGCCGGAAGTTGCTGTCCAATTTACAGGTTAATAATTGTGAGCACTGTTAGCCTAAATATTTATGCAGCAAAATCTGGCCCTTTAAAACAATATGGTTTGGCTCCGAAAGTCAAATAAATGTGACACTGGGGGGGGGGGGGGGGGGGGGGAGTGGGGTGCGGTTAGAGAATGCCCTTAAAACTAGTGGAAAAACAACAGCTGACCTATCCTACCTGTCTGTGAAATTTAGGGGCAACTATAATGACATCATAACAAAATAAAGCATACAGTTAGTTCATCTGAACTAGTTCTTATATCGTGCGACGTTGCCAAAATGATAAAGAATGTTTGTATAAAGATTTTGATTGTTAAAAGTTCAGTGACCTGTCACATATTTGAAAGCATGTAACTTTACTTCTCTTTAGTATATTTATGCAAAGATTGTAATGTAGGTCAACTTAATTAGTTAATTGCCTGTCAAGAAAACACTATATGCCAAATGAGAAATATTAATCAATCAGTTGGAAACTTACATTAGACTTTTAATGGAGAAAATCTTAGTTAACTTTAAAAAAAAAACTGGCAGCCAAAATGGCCACTGCAATTTGCATCTGTAACACCTTTGCACATTACAAGTCCCCAACCAGAGCCAGAGGTTGAACAAGCCGCCCAGCCGGTACAATGCTTTGGCTAACGGAGTAGATTATCCAGATCATTCTCATTAGTGGGACATTCAAAGCCATCTCGAGGCATTCATAAGTGGAGACGTCCTTCCAGGGGGTTAAACACTGGCAACACCACCTGAGAGGGGTTGTGGGTTTTAGACTTTGGACCTCATTTAAAAACAAAGGGGACTGAGAGAACCTTGTGACCATCTGTCCACCTCTGGAAAAATAACTGGGAGTTTTGTTACACACTCAAGACTCAAGCAATAACTGAGACTGCAGCAGCAGCACAGAAAGCTGTGTGCCTCCGTTGCTTTTTCTCTTTCTCTCTCCCCAGAAAATATCAAGTTTGAAAACCATCAGCGACTGTGGACCCTCCAAGCCTACAGACAGCTACGGGAAGAGACCAGAGGAAGAGAGCCACCTGCCAGTCTGCCTTCAAGAAAACCCTGAGCAAAGCAGGCCAGCTGCAAAGTGCACTTAGACAAGCCAAGGTCTTCAAGAATACAGCTTCCGCCGGAAGACCACTGAATCATCCAACTCCAACAACGGTATATTTAACTTTTATTTATACTGGACTTTAATCCAACCAAAAACCTACTTTCTACTATGTTAGGTGTGTGTGCGATCCTTGTGTGAATGTATGCATGAATGTGTAGCATTTTTAAAATTATTTTTAAATCAGGGTTAGATTATGTATAATAAACTTACCTCTTGCTTTTTTTAAACTCAAGAAAACCTGTCCGATTGGTTCTTTCATGATCTCAGTAAATTTAAAAGGTGAAGCACTCACAGAGGTGGTGTTTAAAAGGAATAGACTCTGTTGCAGTCAAATAAGAGGAAGGGCATGAAGGACGACTGTGACCCCCCTCCTCACTTGGCAGTAACAGAAATTTGGGGGCGAGAGTCTGGGATCGTAACCCAACTCCAAACAAGAAATTAGACGTGGGAAACCAAACTGATCCCGAGCAAAGAAAAATTCAAAAACTTCAATATATGTTTTCTTGTGGTTGTCACTGCTAGAATACTAACATGTCCACATGTCACACCTTCCTAAGCCAGAGTGAAGTAACTTGGGACAGGTTAAATGCCCTATCTATTGAAATGTTGAGGAATGTAGCTGGGCATTAACTCTCCATTTGAAAGCTAGGAAATCCGAAATCATAAGACTTTTAGCCAACCATTTTTCACTTGAACCTGAAGATTCAGGAACAGACAGAGTAATGTTCGCAAAAATACAATTAGAACAGAGGAAACTAGAGTTCAAATTCTAGAGAGAAAATGAGCAGAGAATCAAGAAAGGGAAAAACAGCGAGCTTTTCAAAGGGAATTAAGACAACTGGAACTAACTAGACAGCGACTCAATACCCCAATGAAAGCACAGCTAGCAAGGGAGCTACCCCTAGCTCAGGGCTGTGTGCTTAGCTCTTTAAGTTCTCCCAGTTGATTCCAAATTTCAATGAGGGGGATGTGGAAGCATTTTTTGTCACTTTTCAAAAGCTTGCAAGACAGCTGAAATTGCTGTCCGAGAGCTGGACCCTGTTGTTACAAAGAAAGCTAACAGGAAAAGCCTTTGAGGTTTATTCACTGTTGCAAGATGAAAGCTCATCAGATAATAAGATGACTAAAAATGCTATCCTGGGGGCATATGAGCTCGTACTGGAAGCGTACCACCAGAAATTCCAAACCCTCCGGAAGTAGCCTGACCAAACTTACCTTGAGTTTGAAAGAGTTAAGCAGCTTGCTTTTGTCGAGTGAATACGGGCACTTAAGGTACAGCCCACATATGAAACTCTCAGAGCGGTAATCCTTCTCAAGAAATTTAAAAACTCACTTCCCCTTTCTATTAAAACCCACATAGAGGAACAAAAGGTTCAAAGAGCTAGCAAGCCGCAGTTCTGGCTGACGAATTTACTCTTGTACACAAGCCCATAACTCAAAGGAAACCCTTCCGTCATCACCGCCACAATGCCAAAAAGAATAAGAGGTGGGAGGATGATAGCAGCCCTGGGCGAGAAAGGAAAGCTGTACACACAGGGGGCCCTCCTCAAGCCAAAAAAAGACAGTACTGAGAGCAGGAGTGAGACCTGAAGACCTGTGTGCTTCCACTCTAACAAGGCAGGTCACCTTGGGGCTGACTGCTGGAGATTATGAGAAACACCTGTAGAATTGATCAGAGCACACCAGATCAGTGCAGAAGGGGCCCTGATGGAAAGCAGAGCAGGCTGTGGCTTTAACTGCGGCAGTAAGACCCAGTAAACCTACTGCTGAGAATGTGGGAAAAATTAACAAAATCTCTGAAGGTTATCAGGATTTTGTATCCCAAGGAAAAGTGACCCCATATCTCTCAAGTGGGAAAAGGCATGAGATTTCCTCCAGAGAGTGCAGTGTTCGTGAATGGCATCGGAGGGCAGTATATGCCCGTACATTTATATCGGGTGCACCTGGAGAGTGACCTGATTTCAGGACTGGTGACCATGGGGATTGTCCCTAGTTTGCCTGTGGAATGGATCGACCTGCTCCTGGGTAATGATCTGGTGGGGGTGAAAGTGGTAGTTTCCCCAGTAGTTTTAGAGAGACCAAAAGAGGTCAGGGAGACCGAGCAGTTGCAGGAGAGAGTCCCCAGCTTTTCCCCTGACTGAGTGGTGACTCAGTCCATGGCCAAACAAGCTCCATCGGAGGAAGCTGAACTGGCACTGCAGGCAGATGACCCTACGATCTGGTTATCTAAAACCTTCTTTGGGAACTTAGTGGACCGAAGGGATGGGTTACATAGATCTCCCCTAGTTGAGGCAAAGCAAGCCAACCCAGTATTAAAAAAGTTAGCACAGACTGCCCAATCTGAAACTGAAGCACAGGGAGTCCCTGAGTGCGACTACTTAAAGAATGAGGTGCTGATGAGGAAGTGGAGACCTCCTCACAGACCTGCAGACGAAGAGTGGACAGTAGTTCACCAGATGGTGGTGTCGCCAAAGTACCCTAAAGAAATATTAAGAATGGCCCACGAACTTCCAATGGCTGGTCATGTCGGTGTACAAAAAACCCAATCTTGCATAAGACAGCATTTTGACTGGCCAAATCTCCACAAAGATGTGGGGGAGTTCTGTAAAACTTGCCATACGTACCAGGTTGTGGCGAAGCCCCAACCTACAATAAAACCTGTATCCCGAATTCCCATACTGGCTTTTAGGGAACCCTTCAGCAGAGTGCTGGTGGATTGTGTGGAACCCCTACCGAAAACAAAAGGGGACAGACAACCACAGGTCTGTCAGACAGCTAGGGAGGAAGGGGACGAAAAGCATGGTGAGGACGGGTTAGAGGAGGGCCGGGAGGATTCTCAACCTCCGACTGTCCAGTTAGCCAACCCTGAAATATTGGGAAAATTAGACCCACACCCTCCTACGTAAATGCAGGACAAAGAGGAACCCTACCAAGGCTGCTAACACCATTTACAGAAACCTGCAGGGACAAGGAACGTTCCCAAGGTGGCAAATCAACAGGAAGGGAGGTGACCTCCTAGTCGAAGTGCCACAGGGGAGTGCCGTGACAGCTGAACAGACACCTGCGAGCAGGAATGTCCCAGAGGGCATGGGGCAGATTAGCAAAGAGACCCTCCCCACAGTAAAGGGAAAAGGTAAAGAAAAATGCCCAAAAGTCAACAGCACTTGTATGACTTACCAGAAAACTAAAAGTGAGATCAGTGTGGATCTACCAAATGAAGAACCCAATGATCAGATCCCAAACCCAAAGCGAATCAAACCCAGCAATTTCAATTCAGAATTCAGCAAGAACAAGGGCCCACAGGAAATCTCAGACATCTCACAGGGGCTAAAAAAACAATTTATTACCCACTTTCACTTTAGGGAGAAAAATTATCAATGTACTGGAACCTAAATGGTTAAAGCCACGTGTTGCAAAAACAGCAGTTGAGGGGTTAAAGCTTGTACACACAGGAGAACGTCCCTTAAACAACAATGGAAATTTGCAGACCCCAAGCTTCACCAACAACCACATGTTTATTGAGGTGCACATTCCCAAGGTATTCCAAATTGATACTAGAGAAACTTTAACCCCATTTGGTAAGAACAAAACTGACATGATTGGTAAGAGAAGCAAAAGTGATATGAGGAAAAACATTTTCATGTAATGAGTGGTTAAGGTCTGGAATGCGCTGCTTGAGAAAGTGGTGGAGGCAGGTTGAACTGAAGCATTCAAAAGGAAATTAGACCGTAATATGAAAAGGAAGAATGTGCAGGGTTACGGGGAGAAGGCAGGGAAATGGAACTGAGGGAATTGCTCTTTCAGAGACTGAATGGCCTCCTTCTGCACTGTAACAATTGTGATTCTGTGATTTGACAACACATGACCATCCCAGACAAAACTGCAAAAAATTTAATCAGCATAGCTGTTGCAGACAAAGCCAGCTGCAGCAATTCTAAGAGTATTGAGTGAATTTGAGGAGTGAGTGTGAAGAATGAATGTGTGTTTTCTTTTTTTCTCTTTTCCACAACTAACAAAATGCTCCTACCATCACATTTCATTCTGCATTGTGCGGAGGTGTCAAGAAAACACTATATGCCAAATGGGAAATACTAAAATCATCGGTTGGAAACTTACATTAGACTTTTAACGGAGAAAATCTTACAGCTAACTTAAAAAAAAGACTGGCAGCCAAACCGGCCACTGCAATTTGCATCTGAAACACTGCTGCACATTACAAGGCCAGAGGTCTAACAAAAGGCCCAGCCAGTAACTGAGTAGATTCTCCAGACCATCCTCATTAGCAGACATTCAAAGCCATTTCGAAGCATCCATAAGTGGAGACGTCCTTCCAGCGGGTAGACACTGGCAACACCACCTGAGAGTAAGTACCCAAGTTCATGATATTAAGTCCATCACTTTGGGCTGGCTGTGGACAGATGATTTCTTGGTTCAAGCTTCGATGCAAGCATTGTGCTTTGTAGCATTTCATCTCAACAGTGTCCACCTCAACATCCAAGGCAGATCCATAAAGCTGCACTAATTGCACAGAAAAGTCCACGCATGCTTAGAGGTACCAAAATCTGGTGCAGCTGCACAGGCATGAATCTGCATGCACAACAGTTCCTCTTGCTGCCTTACAATATAAAAGAGTGATTCAACACAAATGAAAAACAGTTGTGGTTCAGGAAGGAAATTTCTTGCATTTATATAGCATCTCTTGGAACGTCAGGACATTGCAAAGTCAATGAAGTGCGTTTTGAAGTATAGCCATGGTCGAAATGAAGGCAGTCAATTTGTGCACAGCAATGTGCCACAAACATAAATCATATGCATGACCAATTTTGTTTTAGCAATTTTGGTTGAAGGATTAATATTGGCCAGGTCACTAATACATCTTTGCACTCCATTGAAGAGTATCCATGGAACATTTATATCTATTTGAAACAGGGCTTCCATTTAACACTTCATCCAGAAGACGACACCTTCAGTACAGCAGTACTCCTTCAGTCTAACACTGAAGGGTCAGTCTGGGTTATGTGCTCTAGTCTCTGGATTAAGGGTTGAACGTTGACCTTCTGACTCAGAGGCAAGAGTGCTACAGCTGATTCAAGGCTGGCATTAATGAAAAAGTGAATGCAATGCAGATTGGGGTTGACTTGCTCGCCAAAGTCTCCCTGTGGTCTCTGTATTACAGTCCAGCAACAATCAGAAAGCTATTCTCTAAGAGTTGCTGTTGTAAAGCTTGGTCCTACCAGTGGGTGATAGTGGACTATTAAATCAAACCAAAATAAGCAAAAACAGATAGGTAGCCATGTGACTGAATACAAAACTTTTCTGCCTCTGTGCAGTTCTGCCATTTTTTCCCCCAACTGGGCCCTGTTTTTTCTTTAGGGATTAATTAAAAACCAGTCTACCATCAGTGTTAAATCTTCTTGTTCTACAGGAAAGTTCAGCATGTGTAGAGAAAGTTTGAGAAACATTTAAGGTTTTAATATAAATGAGAAATGAAACATAGTAAAATACCTGCTCTGATAGAGTTTATAAACAATGCTCTCAGATATAAAATATATTAAAAACAGGAAACCAAATTCAGTAAATACAAGGGAAATACAATACAATCCAGTACAAAGTAAAGCTGTGTTCAAATAAATCACTGCTTACGTCAATTGCTGAATTTAAAATATTTTAATGCAGAAACCTATAAAATTCTAACAGGAGTAGACAGGCTAGATGCAGGGAGGATGGTCCCAATGGCTGGGGAGTCCAGAACCAGGGGTCACAGTCTCAGGATATGGAGTATGCCATTTAGAACCGAGATGAGACATTTTTTCCACTCAGAAGGTGGTGAACCTGTGGAATTCTCTACTGCAGAAGGCAGTGGAGGCCAAGTCGTTAAATATATTCAAGAAGGAGATAGATATATTTCTTAATGCCAAAGAGATCAAGGGATATGGGAAGAAAGTGGGAACAGGCTACTGAATTAAGTGATCAGCCATGATCTCTTTTTTAATGGCGGAGCAGGCCCGAAGTGCCGAATGGCCTACTCCTGATCCTATTTTCTATGTTTCGAGAAGCAAACCCTCAAAACCAAAATCAAGAGAATGTTCTTGTTTGTTTGCTCGTCATTTTACCAAAAAAAAAAATTGCTTTGGTCTTTTTCCTTCTCACTTATCGAATTCAAGTGTACAAATGGAGAGGAAACAAATTCTGCAGATATGACAACCGGCAGTTTATTAAACTGCTGAAGCAATCAAGCAATAATGCAGCCTACCCTGATGCACCAATATACCACGCTAATGCTTGTATCTTGAGGATCCAGTATCAGCTGGGAGAATAAAAGTCAGATGCTTCTCTATAGATAGTGATAGAAAAATTGATCAGCCAGGTACTTCCAAGCAATAGGTACAGAATAGCAGTGGGAGGAGATAGGAAACCAAGGCACTATGCACTGCATGGAGCATGTAGAGGAAAAAATAAACAACTTGCAAGACACAAAGACTTTTTGTAATAAAAGGGAATAATCACAAAAAGAACTTTTTTCATTTAAGGAACACAAACTTCACCATCTACGTCATTCCTTTTAGTTTCATGACTTGATCCAAGTTGCCAGTAAATCCAAAAGATAAAAGCACAGGGAGACAACTTGAAGTTCACTTTGGGAAGCCTGAATCATCAACTCCAGATAAAAATATCCCACTTTTATATGACAGCATATTTAAAAGGGCACAGTCTTTATGAAAAAACTGATACGGTAAGCTTTTTTTGTTGATTAAAACAGAATGTGGTAAATAATCTAAATAAATAACACAACACTGCGTAACTGGCACAAGATCATTGTACTGAAATATGGCTCTTGTCCATCCTCAAAAATATGAATTTCTGAAAAAAAAAATGTTGGATGAATGTAGTACCCCTTTATATGAACAGAAATTTAAATAAAAATCTAATCAGATTTCTACAAGCGATACAGGATCCAATTGAAATTTAACTGACAATAATGGCTGCACTCAATTAAAATATAGGTGATAATTGGGGAAAATGTTATGCTTTGGATCAGGATTTTAATATCAACATTACCAGATAACAAACCCTTTTCAAAAAGTTCTGCTAATTTCCACCTGTGATCATCAAAAAAAGCAGCACTTTCAGAGATACAATATGAAGAAATAAATGTCAGTGTGTAACCTTGTGATAATCAGTCTCCTTCAAAATTAGACAATTTGAAAAATATAAAGTGACACTGTATTCCGCCAGTTCATGAGATGTAGCGATTGCTGTTTGTCTTGTCAAAGGAAGAAACTTACAGAATTCTTATGTGTAGGTGTCACTGACAAAAATGCTTCCAACTGCAGTGCCAGTTTTTTTTATGTTCTTGAAAGAGATATCAAGCTGTGAAAAGTTAAGCCAACATTCTTGAAAAATCAACTGACATTGACTTTTAGTTCTTGGCTTTTCCCTTTTTAACTGGTAGTTGACCAGTTGCTTCTAGGTATTTATTGACCAGCTCTTCCTGCACACTGGGCAGACATGACTGGTATCTGCTGTAGTCCATTGTATATTCACCTTTACCCTGTAAAACATAAGTTAGAAAGGTTAGAACAAATCTTGCGTTTGTTCAAACAAACCTTTTAAAATGTTCACCCATTTAGTTACAGCAATTCTAATCAGTTCAAAGAGTTAGTACACTTGATCAATTCTTAATTTTTCATTATATCAAGTACAAATGAAATCTAAAGCTTTATTTATCACTAATAACTGATCTTCAGCTCCCTACGTTTTTAATGCTACATCAAGCATTTTTATTTTAAGAAATTAAGAGAATGAGTAGCCTCGGAGAGCCAGTGATGAAATAGAAAGCCGTGTAAGCGAGGCACTTTGAAATGCTCGGTGATATACCTCTGTGCAAGACCGCAGTTCTGTGGCATATCCAAACATGTCATTCAGTGGTACCTGTAAAAGAAGAACAACCATTTTTCAAGTCTTATATAACAATATTGACAGTAACTAGCTCGTCATGTCAATTTCTGTTTCCTCTCATTCAGTTAAGGATCAGCTTTTTCGTAACTTGACGAGAAAATCAAAGTAAACCACAAAAACTGTCGAAAGGAACAATTCTGATGAGTAAGTGAGCATTCACTTTTTTGGCTGTTTAACAGAGACTTTTGACAGCACAATTATAAAGGCATCCTATGAAGATTATTGTAGAATTTAGTGGTCGGATATCAGGCCGATTGGTCTCTGGAATTGAGTTGCATTCTACCAACAGAACAGAGAAATACAATATCAAATTCCCGCCAGAACTACTTGTTACTGAAACAAAAACAAAGCTTGGCTTCATGCTTTTTGGCTCTTTATGTAATGCCATTGGGGGTTTCCATTAATTATCACTAAAACTGAATATACCTTAATGCAGAAATTATTCTATTCCGCCATGTCCAGTCAGATATTTATTATTACTCAAACAAGTAAACTTCCCTCAGGTAGAAATGGACACAAGCAAGAATGAATAAGACCCATCCTTCAAGTGGGATTAAAAATAATTTAAAATCTACAGGGCAGTATTTTTAACTTTTTTGGGGAATTTTGGAGGGTGCCAGTACCACATGATCAGGGAATGTTAAGAACATAAGAACTAGGAGCAGGAGTAGGCAATTCAGCCCCTCGAGCCTGCTCCGCCATTCAATACGATCATGGCTGATCTCATCTCGGCCTTAACTCCACTTTCCTGCCTGTTACTAATTAAAAATCTACCTATCGCCTCCTTAAATTTACTCAATGTCCTGGCATCCACCGCACTCTGAGGTAGTGAATTCCACAGACTCACGACCCTTTGAGAGAAGTAATTTCTCCTCATCTCTGTTTTAAATCTGCTTCCCCTTATCCGAAAACTATGACCTCTCATTCTAGATTGCCCCACAAGAGGAAATATCCTCTCTACATCTACTTTGTCAATCCCCTTAATCATCTTGTATATCTCAATTAGATCTCCTCTCATTCTTCTAAACTCTGGAGAGTAAAGGCCAAAACCACTCAATCTCTCTTCATAAGACAAACCCTTCATCATGCTAATGCTGCTCCCGCAAAAAGCAATGTTTCATTCCACAACACTCTAAATCCCTTTCCCTTTCACAATATTTGCCAAAAGTAATATCTTCTACTGAACCATGAGTTCCTTGAAATAGTTTTGCAGCTACATGATCACTAATGTACAGTGAACAGTTTAATAAAACAGATAAACATCGACATAAGGCAAAATTTGACCATGGTTACCCAATGGTGAGATTACAAATTCTCCACGAAAGAAAACGAGGCAATGCATTATACATACATCAGCATAAAGTGTAAAGTATCCCTCTGTTCCATCCTGGCCAGTGATAACACCATGTCGACGGTTAACTCCAGCAATTACAGTTCCCTGAAACTCATTTGGTGCTACAACCTCCACTGACATAATGGGTTCCAGAATAACCACACTGGTTTTCTCCATAGCTGAGCAATAGAAACAAACAGAAAGCAAGTAATTATTTCACATATAAGTTAAGTGCAGGGGTTTTTGCTTCTCTCAGATTTCAAACCTACAGGGAGTTAGCAAGGGTCTAGTCAGGATGCTCCAGGCATCATGAGTTTGGGGTAAGTTTGATGGTCAGCTGCTCTTCTCTTGCCTGTCAATTTTGTATGTTCACATGTTCAAACTTAATCTCTAACCTCCTATATGCACATGAAATTTTATATTAGATATGCTTATAACACGTCTGTGGATTGATTCACCTGCAAGTAACTGTATTTTCTTTATGTTTAGATCATTAGCTGATCAGCTTGTATAAGCACTGAGAATATGCTGGCTATGTTACCAACAGTTAGGTAAAAGCATATGCTGAAGAATTCACGTGCAGTCAAGTTTCCCAATCATACTAATTTCCATGAAAGCTCAGGCAGTGTCTTTTAGGTTTTAGTTTTAGTTTTAGAGATACAGCACTGAAACAGGCCCTTCGGCCCACCGAGTCTGTGCCGACCATCAACCACCCATTTATACTAATCCTCCACTAATTCCATATTCCTACCACATCCCCACCTGTCCCTATATTTCCCTACCACCTACCTATACTAGGGGCAATTGCTAATGGCCAATTTACCTATCAACTTGCAAGTCTTTGGCATGTGGGAGGAAACCGGAGCACCCGGAGGAAACCCACGCAGACACAGGGAGAACTTGCAAACTCCACACAGGCAGTACCCAGAATTGAACCCGGGTAGCTGGAGCTGTGGGGCTGCGGTGCTAACCACTGCGCCACTGTGCTGTCCTCTGACAATATAAAATGCCTTTGGGATGATTATTAAAACCTGAGGCAAAGGCGGTACTATGCGGTAAAACATCATTTTCATGATTCCACAATGTATGTCCATACACATTACAGACATGTAATTGGAGTGAAAGTAATAATATGCAAAATATTACATAAAATGATTTCTGTAATAAAATGGCATTTTTCCTGGTAAATATTCTTCCATCCAAAAGTGCACATATGCCACTGAGAAAGGATGTAGAAAAGTAATTTGTGCATTTTTTGATAGAATGTCCAAGGTGTAGTTCTGAAGTTACCAGGATGCCAATTCTCCATTTATAGACATACAGGTCCTGCATGACAATCTGCAAAACTAAATCAGTGTCTGTTGAAAGTAAATCACTTGCATTTTTATCTCGACAGACACATGTTGTTCAGAAACATAAAGGTTCAGTAAATTTGATATAAAAAATAGCATTTTTGAAGGAAAAGCTCCATCAAAACTTCATTTCGAAAGTGTTGGGGAGAGCATTGTTATACTTATTGTTAGTATTTTGTATTTCTATTAGCTTTACAAACCCTGTTTTACAGCACCCTCTCCAGCTCTGATGAAAGAGATTTCATTGGAATCCACCATGTGATGAGCACCATCTTCCAGGACAAATCGCACCCCAGAGATTTTATGAGCTGTAAGAGGACCCTTTTCACAAGCTTCAAGAAATCCCTGCCAACATAATGCATAGCACAGCGTTATGACATGTACAACATGTTTTTGGTTGCATAGTTATAACTTTAAACAAAATTGAACGAAAACAGCACATTGAAGCAAGACACAAATCTGAATATTTTAATGTTATGTATTTTATATTGCCCTTTTAATTTATTAAAGAAAGTATTGAGCTTCCTTGGTGCCACACAGTTCAAGAAGGGCTCAGTTTAGTGCATTTCCTGTACTGAAATAGCAGATCTCAGCCAGAGGATATAACAAGCAGAGTTTATAAAGGGGAACCGGGAGACATAGTGTATTTAGATTTCCAGAAAGCATTCGATAAAGTGCCATATAAAAGATTATTGCGCAAGATCGGAGCTCACGGTATTGGGGGTAATGTATTAGCATGGATTGAGGATTGGTTAACTCACAGAAGACAGTCAGGATTAATGGGTCTTTCTCAGGTTGGAAAGACATAACTTGTGGAGTGCCACAAAGATCAGTCGAAGGGCCTCAATTATTTACTATCTATATTAATGACTTGGAGGAGGGGCATAGTGTAATATATCCAAATTTGCTGACGGTACAAAAATAGGTGGCAGAGCATGTTATGATGAGGACATAAGGAATCTGCAAAGGGATATAGTTAGGTTGAGTGAGTGGGCAAAAACTTGGCAGACAGAGTTGAATGTAAGAAAATGTGAAGTCATGCACCTTGGTAGGAAGAATCAAAAGGCAGACTATTATTTAAATGGAGAGAGACTCCAAAAAAGTGCAGCACAGAGGGATCTGGGTGTTCTTGTGCATGAAACACAAAAAGTTAGCATGCAGGTGCAGCAAGCAATTAAGAAGGCAAATGGAATTTTGGCCTTTATTGCTAGGGGGTTGGAGTTTAAAAATAGGGAAGACTTGTTACAACAGTACAGGGTGTTGGTAAGGCGGCTGCTGGAGTACTGTGTCCAGTTTTGGTCCCTGTATTTAAGAAATGATATACTGGCATTAGAGGCAGTTCAAAAGAGATTCGCTGGGCTGATTCCTGGGATGAACGGGTTGACTTATCAAGAACGGCTAAACAGATTAGGCCTTTAATCATTAGAGTTTAGAAGAATGAGGGGTCATCTTATTGAAACGTACAAGATTCTGAGGGGGCTTGCCAGGGTAGATGTTGAGAAGATGTTTCCACCAGTGGGGGAATGTCGAAGTAGCGGACATAGTTACAGAATAAGGGGACACTCATTTAAAACTGAGATGCAAAGGAATTTCTTCTCTCAGAGGGTAGTGAATGTCTGGAATTCTCTACTTCAGAGAGTTGTGGAGGCTAGATCACGAAGTATTTAAATAGGAGGTAGATAGATTTTTGAAATATCAGGGAGTTGAGGGCTATGAGGAGCTGGCACGAAGGAGGAGTTGAGGTCTGAGGCAGATCAGCCATGATCTTATCGAATGGTAGGGCAAGGCTGAAACACATCAATGGTTGAGATAATGTAATATGCAAAAGGATAGCTCCAGTGGCTTTGTGATGTCATCTCATCCCTAAAATACATTACTGCCTTAAATGAGCTCCAAGCCATGGACTGATTCATGTAATACAACTATTTCCGAGTTTTTTAACAGCCGGGATGAACAGAGAGCTAGTAAATGGCTAAGTGTGCACAGTGTAATTCTGAGTTAACGATGGGTTGAGATGCCAAGCGGAGCATTGGTTTTCAGACCACCCAAGTGACTGAACTGGAAGTTATGCCTTTAAAAAAAAAAGATTTTTTGGAAATGAAGTGGATTTTTGGCTTAAAGACCATATATAAAGGATTTTACACATTTTATTACCCGATGTCCATTAAGAAAGGAAGGATTATCCAAAAGCAAGGATTACGGAGGAATAAGATACTTAGTTCACATTTTGTTTTTCTTGCAAGATATGGCTCACCCAGGACAGATTAGCTGAAGGGTAATGTTTGCTCCATAATATGCCATCAATGTAACAAGCCTCTGAAGGGTACCAGGTCCATTTCAACCAGTGTGAAGATTTTCCATTTCTCACATCAGTCATCCTTGTGGTCCGAAGAAACAACAATGCCAATTTAGTAATAAATGAAAAGCTTTGCTTTGAGTTTCCAATCGGAATTGGGTTGGCAATGTCCACACTCATTTCACTCAATATCCTTTTAGACAGTTGATGCAGACAATTCCCATTCCACCAGTTTGGGTGGTTTTGAACACTCAGTCGGGAAAGAAGTTGGTAATTGATTCCATGACCATGCCCCCGAGCTTATCCCTAAATTACAACTATGTACAGGCTAAAACACAATGTGGTTGATTATTTTGGTTTTACCGAGCTAATATTTTCATGGCCATAAATTTCATGTATTCTGTCCCACATTTAGATAATTATAGTCTCCATTTTGCCATTTTCCTGTTAGGTTTGATGCAATTGAGGACACACTTCCTCCATGCTTTATCAGCAAACTTCACAAGTTTAATTTTGTGGCAGTGCCACATGGGTAGAAATTCATTCGATTTCTCTTGAAAAAAATTATAAAATCTTCAAAATTTTAATTTTCCCTCCCATTATAAGGCAAAGTTTCCAAATAATTATGGGGCTTGGTAATATTGCTAGAGATAAAGCAAGAAAAACGTAAGTCAGTATCAGATGAAGAAGAGCTGAGATAAGGAAATAGTCTGATCCAGTACCTTCTCAATGGCTGGTATAAACTGCTTTGGTACATTTGTTCCAATAGTTCTGTCAGCAAATTCTAACTTAGTGTAGTTTTCAGGGTCCAGAGGTTCTAATAAACCAATAACCTTGCCATACTGGCCTGCACCACCAGACTGCTTCTTGTGAGTAAATTCAAAACTGGAAAAAAAGAAAAACATAACTTGAAAAGTAATTCTGTACATAATTTGTAAAAGTAAAACTCTTCTTTAAAATAAACTCATGTAACATGGTTAGGTTATCTATTGTGAGATAGGTCCAAATACATGACTTGATTTCTACTGAGGATTATACAATGGTAATATTGGAGCCTGCAGATGAACCATACCTTTGATTGTTTTTATCCTGCAGCTAGCTCCTGGCAGGCTTTCCAGAAGCTTCTCAGAAGAAATGCTGCACCAGGAGGGTTTTAGCTATCACATACTGGATTTTTTGCAGGGTCTCTCAAAGAGGTGGAGAAAGATGAGTTGGGTGTTTCTTTTCAGAAGTCTACAAACCCAAACTTCAGAATAGTCCACACCCCAACAGCAAGTGTAAACCTCCTGACCACCATAAATCTCGACAGGTCACTTCTCTGTAAGTAGCACCCCTGGCCACCAAGATTCCTGTTGTTTATTTAGCTTAATGCATGTGACATCAAGTAAAGGTTGCTTTTAAAAACAAAGCTCAAATGTATTCCTAGTGACACTTGCAAAAAAAAAAACACATCCATGGAATCTCTTCAGTTTTCCAAAAGAACCAATGTTCAAAATCGTTAACACAAGTCCTCAAAATGTTTTAAGAACGGAGCACCTCCATCCTTGGAGGAATTAAATGTAATTTTTAAATGTATTTCACTACTGTGTGGAAAAAATATTAAAACACATGTACTCTCATTCCCATTCACTCTTTACGTGCAACGAATACAGTTCTGCTTTATACCATCTTTTTACTCAGATAACTCAAAGCAAAGTTAAATTCGAGACAAAGCATCAGCAATTACATTATTTTCCCCGTAACGTGGATAACCGTTAAGTGATAGGGCTGCAACAGTAAACTCCATCGAAATAGTGCGGCATTCTGGTTGTTGAATTTTTCCACAAATGCTAGGGGGTTATGATCAGTATATACCAGTGTCCCTCTGTCGTCATGGTGGCCATATACTTCAAAATGCTTAAGAGCTGGTAATAAGCCCAGGGTTTCTTTTTCCACTGCTAAGTATATTTTTGTTGTCTCGTAAAAGGATTGCACCAACCACCCCCCCAGGTCACTAGCATCATTTGCTACCTTGAAGGACTTAGTGAAATTTGGGGCAGCCAACGCTAGTTCATTGATCAAAATGGATTTCAGCCTCTCAAAAGATGCTTGGCACTCCCCTGACCATACTTCCTTGGCTTTTTTTGCATCAAATCTCTCAGTGGAGCAGCTATAGTGCTGAAATTTGGTACAAACTTGCAGTCGAAACCACACATCCCAAAAAACCTCATGATTGTTCGTTTAGTCTCAGGGGTAGGGAACGCCATCGATGCTTGTACTTTTGCGGTTCTTGGCAATACTTGTTTTTGCCCTACTATATGCCAGAGGTAGGTCACCCGTACTTTTGCAAATTCACTTTTCGCAAGGTCGATCACCAAATCAGCCAACTGTAATTTTCTGAACAGAACTTTTCGTTGTTCCAAGTGGTTCTTCCAAGTGTCACTGCATACCAACACATCATCAAGGTAAATCACACAGTTGGGAACACTGGCTACCACTTGTTTAATTTGTCTCTGGAAATTTGCTGGGGAATTATTTTTAGACCGAATGGCATCACTCTGCATTGGAAAAGACCGTTTGGTGTGATAAAGGCCAATATTTCTTTAACAGATCTATTTTGGTAAGAAATGTGGCACTGCCAACTCTGTCAATAGTCTTCCAAGCAAGGAAATGGGTTGGGGTCTGCCTTTGTTACTGCATTTACCTTTCTATAGTCAATGCAAAATCTAGTTGAGCCATCACGTTTAGGCAGAACACAACTGGGGAACTCCAGCTGTTTTGACTGAAGATTCAATTTGAGAATTGTCGAGGCATACCTGACATACCTCTGCTTGCTTATCCCCCTCCCGGCAGTAATATTGTTTCAATATATTGATATGACACAGCCAATTCTTCTTCCGGTGATCTGGCGTGTCAATCAAATAATTTACTTCACCAATTCTTTCGACCACTTGATATGGTCCACTGAACCGTGCTTTCAGCAGTTCACCCTGTAAAGGTAGTAATACCAACACTTCAGCCCCTGATTGAAATGTTCGGGTCTTGGCATGCTCGTCTGCCCATTTCTTCACTGTTGTTTGGGAAGCTTTCAGGTGTTCCTGAGCCACCTTGCAGGCTCTCGTGAGCCCCTCCCGGAGCACGGATACTTGGTCTAACACGGAAGATTTGCCCCTCTGTTCTAAAAACATTTTTTTGATTAGTTTCAGAGTACCTCTTACCTCATGTCCATAAACTAATTCAAAAGGACCAAAACCGGTAGACTCATCAGTTGAATCCCCAGTGGCAAACAAAAGAAATTCCAGCCCTTTATCCCAATCATGGGGATTATCATGACTGTATGCCCTGATCATCGTCTTGAGGATCTGATGGTACTGTTCTAAAGCCCCGTGTGTCTGTGGGTGGTATGCTGAAGACTTTAACTGTGTCATTCCCAGATTATTCATAATTTCCTGGAAAGTATTAGACATGAAATTGGAATCTTGATCTGACTGGATCTCAATCGGTAATCCACATCTAGTGAAAAATTGGGTTCACTTTTCTACCACTACCCTAGCAGTTGTTCTCAAGGGAATGGCCTCTGGGAACTGAGTAGCCATATCCATAATAGTAAGTAGATATTGACGTCCCTCTTTTGTTTTCGATAAAGGTCCCACACAGTCTACCAACACCCTACTCAATGGTTCCCCAAAAAATGGGAATTAGAGGTGCCAGTTTTATGGCAGGTTGCGGGTTTCCCACAATCTGACATGTTTTACAAAACTGCACCACATCCTTGTAAAGACCTGGCCACGAAAAATGTCAACCTATACGTGATTGGGTCTTCCGGATCCCCACACGTCACACCATGGGAATTTCATGGGCTATTTTTAATATTTCCCGGTGATACCTGGACGGTACCACTATCTGGTGAACAACAGTCCAGTCTTAGTCTGTAGGTCTGTGAGCAGGTCTCCACTTTCTCATCAGAATCCCATTTTTAATGTAGTAGCCTTCTGGAACTCCCTTTGTCTCAGCTTAAGTTGGATCTGATTGTGCCACTTTACTTAAATCTGGATTGGCTTGCTGAGCCTTGATCAGAGAAGACTTATTGAACATTGCCTTCGGATTATTCAAATCCCCAAAGAAAGTTTCAGATATTTGGCTGTCTGTGGTGCCAATTTGACCTCCGACATGGAGCTTGTTTCGCCATTGCTCGGATCACGACACATGAAGCGAAAATTCCTGGAACCTTTTCCTGCAACTGTTCTGTCTCTTGGACTTCACTTGGACTTTCCATGACTACTGGAGAAGCTATTACCTTTGCTCTGGCCAAATCATTCCCCAGAAGTAGGTCAACTCCATCTACAGGCAAACTATGGACAACTCCTACAGTTACCATTCCAGACATGAGATCACATTCCAGGTGCACCCGATACAAAGGTACGGGTATATACTCCCCGCCGATAACGTTCACTAAAACCTTGGCATTCAGTGCACTCTCTGGTGGAAAAGTTATGCCTTTCCCCAGCAAAAGGGTTTGGGTGGCTCCTGTATCCCTCAGTATAACTAAAGGTTTATCTGCCTCTCGAGGGATAAGGAGTTACTCTTCCTTTTGATAAGAATTCCCTATAACTCTCAGGTATCTTGTTCACGTCCCCTGCACTCAGAGCGGTTTTTGTTCGTGGCCTTACAGCTGCAGTCATGGCCCCTTTCTCTGCATTGGCCTTACGTACCCCAACACGTCCCAGGGGGTACCTCGCAACTGCCAGCATTCTGCACAAAGGTGCCTCACCTTGTGGCAATGGAAACACTTAGGCTTTCGGACCTCATTTCCACCCTCAGCATCTTGCTTTCTGGCCTGAGGAGATCCCGGAGCGTTCCCAGCTGTCCTTTCTTGTCCCCACCTGCTTGCCTTCCTTTCACCCTCCCACCTTCTAGCCTTCTCGGGTTCGTGGGCGGGGGGGGGGGGTGGGGGGGTGAAAGGGTTTAGGCTTGTAAACAAGCTTGTATTCATCAGCGATCACCGCTGCCTGTCTGTTGAAACTTTCTGTTTCTCTACATGGGTTCTTACTAACGGAAGGAATGAATTTTTAAATTCTTCCAAAATTATTTCCCTTAGGGTTTCATACGTGGCCTCTACTTTAGTGCCTGCATCCAATCAAAATTAATTTGCTTTACCCTCTCAAATTCTAAATATGTTTGCCCAGACTGTTTCCGGAGGTTCTGAAATTTTGCCTGTATGCTTCAGGGACTAACTCATAAGCAGTGAGAACAGACTTTGTTGCCATCTCATGAGCTGCAGAAGCCTCCTCAGAAAGCATAGCATAAACTTCATGAGCTCTCCCCATCAACGTCCTTTGCATAAACAGTATCCAGCTTTCCTTTGGCCACTTCATCTGTCTGGCTATCTTTTCGAACTTCAGGAGGTCTTGCACAAATTGAAACAGCTCTCCACTGGATCCTGGGCTGAGTCAGATCTTTCCTCACCAGAATTTACCCTGGGGACAAGGCCACCCCTTTGACTTAGTTCTAGCTTTTTAAATTCAAATTCCCTTTCTCTTTGAAATGCTGTCTCTTTTGCCCTGTCCTCTCTTTCAAGTTTCTTCATTATTAATTCACTTTCCTGTTCAAACTCAAGTTTTTTCATCTCTTTTTCCTGTTCAAGCTGCTTCATCTGCAACTGAATCCTAGTTAATTCAACTGAACTACCATCTGGATTGCCCTGTCCTTCTTTCAATTTCCAATGCTGTGCTATTACCTCAATTATGTCTGCTTTCTTAGCTCCTGGTTTTAACTCTAACACCAGCTTTTCTGCCTATTCATTTAGCCTCGCCTTGGTTAAGATTTGCATATCACTCAGGGATAAATCCTCCCTCCTCAAAAAGGTCGTAGCAAGTAACAAATCCATTCCGGTAGTGTAAACTTTAAAGCACAAGAAAGCTGTTTTTTCACTTTTCCTCTTTTCAATTATTATTACCACACTTGCAATTGCATGTTGTCGGCATCAGGTTATCCACCCAGAGCCACCGAGGCGGGAGGAGCGCACTGTCTTTCGCAAGTTCCACTTCTCCACAAGCTACAACATATATTTAAATGTTCACCCAGTTACCGATGCAGTCAATCATATACTCTAACCCAGAATAAAATACACCAACCAAGTTTCTTTAATAAACAAAAATTCACAACTTATTATAAAACAAGACTCATCCAATAAAGATGCAAAGCATTAACACAGTTTGAAAGATGAATATAAACAGATATTCCCTTCTAGATACTCAACACACACATGGTTAGATTAAAAAAAGATTTCTCTGCATTGGTTTTCCACAAAAAAAAGGCAAAAACCGACTCTGGCCAAATACGTGTTAATTCCTTTGGAAGGAGAAGATGATATGTTGCGTCCCAAATGGCGTACAGTCTGATGTCTGATTGCACATCGACGCACCACTGGGATCTTTTCTGGAGCGCCTTTTTTAAGACAGCTTCGAGAACTTATCTGGCAGGCTTTCCAGAAGCTTCTCAGGAGAAATGTGGTATCGGGAGGGTTTTAGCTATCACACATTGGATTTTTTTTTTGCAGGGTCTCTCAAAGAGGTGGGAAAAAGATGAGTTGGGTGTTTCTTTTCAGAAGGTGACAAACCCATCTGCCTTCAAAACAGTCCACACCCCAACAGCATGTCTAAACCTCCTGACCATCATAAATCTTGACAGGTCACTTCTCTGGCCACCAAGATTCCTGTTGTTTATTTAGCTTAAGGCATGTGACATCCAGTAAGGTTGTTTTTAAACACAAAGCTCAAGTGTCTTCCCAATGACCGTTGTAAAAAAAACACATCCATGGAATCTTTTCAGTTTTCCAAATGAACCAATGTCCATAATCGTTAACACAGTCCTCAAAACATTTTAAAAATGGAGCACCTTCAGAACATGACCAGAATAGATTTTTACATTTGAGAACACAGGAATGATTGACTAGATATTTGTGTCTTCGGTTTGCAAAAAGCCAAGAGAATTTTATGGTTCGGCAGGGTTCAAAGAGGTTTGAGTAACCAGTATAATTTTTCACACGTTTTTTCGAGGCAGCACAACTCTTCAGATTAAAAATCAGTTTAAAGAAAACTGAAGTCGTGCATCAGCCTGCACCCCAAGAAAAATACAGACCACCAAACATTGTCATTGAGGGAACGGAGCTGAATGCCGTCAAGCAATTTACTTATTTGGGCAGCGGCATCTCTTTTGATGCCACTATAGACAAGGAAGTAGACAATAGGCTTTCAAAAGCAAACAATATGTTCTGCAGACTCTGAAAATGAGTGTGGAGCAACCACAGCCTCAGCGCACAGACCAAACTCTTGGTGTACAAAGCCGTAGTCCTCATCACCTTCTGTATGGCGCCCAGGCATAAGAACTAGGAGCCCCTGAAGCCTGCCCCGCCGTTCAATACGATCATGGCTGATCTCATTTCAGCCTCAACTCCACTTTCCTGCCCGTTCTCCATGACCCTTCAACCCATTACTAATTCAAAATCTGTCTATCTCCTCCTGAAATTTACTCAATGTCGCAGCATCCACCGCAATCTGGGGTAGTGAATTTGACAGACTCACGACGCTTTGAGAGAAGTAATTTCCCCTCATCTCTGTTTTAAATCTGCTACCACTTATCCTAAAGCTATGACCTTTTGTTCTAGATTGCCCCACAAGAGGAAACATCCTCTCTACTTCTACTTTGTCAATTCCCTTAATCATCTTATATACCTCATTTAGATCTCCTCTCATTCTTCTAAACTCGAGAGAGAAAATGCCTAAATTGATCAATCTCTCTTCATAAGACAAAACCCCTTATCCCTGGAATCAATCTAGTGAACCTCCTCTGAACTGCCTCCAATGCAACTACATCCAGTAAAGGGACTAAAACTGTACGCAATACTCCAGGTGAGGTCTCACTAATGCCTTGTACAGTTGCAACAACACTTCCCTACTTTTATATTATAGTCCTCTCGCAATAAATGCCAAAATTCCATTTGCCTTCATGTTATCTGCTGCACATGCATTCTAGCTTTCTGCGATTCATGCACGAGGACACCCAGATCCCTCTGCACCGAAGCACTCTGAAGTTTCTCTCCATTTAGATAATAATTTGCCTTTCTATTCTTCCGACCAAAATGGTTAACCTCACACTTATCCACGTTAAAGTCCATCTGCCAAATTTTGGCTCATTCACCTAACCTATCAATATCCATTTGTAAATTTCTTATTTCTTTATTGCAACTTACTATCCCACCTATTTGTGTCATCTGCAAATTTGGCTATTGTACCTTCTATCCCTGCATCCAAGTCATTTATATAGCTTGTAAATAGTTGGAGCCCAAGGACCAAACCCTGTGGCACCCCACCAGTTATATCTTGCCAACCAGAGAAAGACCCATTTATCCCGACTTTCTGTTTTCTGTTGGTTAGCCAATCCTCTCTCCAAGCTAATAAATTGCCCCTATCCCCATGTGAACTTACCTTTTGCGCAGCACCTTATCAAATGCCTTCTGGAAGTCCAGATATACTACATCTACAGGATCCCCATTATCCGCTTTGCTTGTCACAGCTTCAAAGAACTCTAGCAAATTAGTCAAACACAATTTACCCTTCATAAAATCATGCTGACTCTGAGGGATTGCGTTTTGACTTTCTCAATGTCCTGTTATTACTTCCTGAATAATGGATTCTAACAATTTCCCAACGATAGATGTTAAACTGACTGGTCTGTCGTTTCCTACTTTCTGCCTCCTTCCCTTTTTGAAAAAGGGCATTATATTAGCTTTTTTCCAATCCACTGGAATCTTTCCCGCATCCAGGGAATTTTGGAATATTATAACCAATGGATCCACTATCTCCGCTACCACTTCCTTTAAGACTCTCGGATGTAGGCCAACAGACCCTCAGTACTTTTTCCCTAGTGATGATTTTTCTAATTTCCTCCCTTTCTATAACCTCTGCATTACCTTCTACAAATGGGATGGTACTAGCGTTCTCCACTGTGAAAACTGAGGCAAAATACTGATTTAGTGTCTCTGCCATTTCTGTGTTCCCCTCTACTAACTCCCCAGTCTCACCCTCCAAGGGACCAACATTCACTTTAGCTACTCTCTTACCTTTTATATACTTATAGAAGCTATAGCTCTCCGTTTTTATATTTTGCACAAGTTTTCTTTCATAATTTACCTTTGCTCTTTTTATTACTTTTTTAGTAACCCTTTGTTGATCTTTAAAAGTTTCCCAATCTTCCAGCCTGCCACTGACCTTTGCAATATGGCATGCCTTAGTTTTTGTCTTCATGTTATCCTTAACTTCCTTGCTTAGCCATGGATGTTTTTTCCCCCTCTTCGAATCTTTCTTCCTCACTGGAATATATTTTAGTTGGGAGGAATTGAATATCTCCTTAAACATCTGCCACTGCTCATTAACTGTCTACCTTTTAGTCTTCCTGCCCAGTCCACTTGGGCCAAATCTGTCCTCAGATATATACGCCGTCATTTATGCCTTCTAGAGCCCTTCCATCAGCACTGCCTCCGCAGCATCCTCAAGATCTGCTGGCAGTACCACATAACAAACATTGAAGTCCTGTAAACAGCCAACATCACCAGCATCCAGGGCATCCTCCTGAAAACCAACTGCATTGGGCAGGTCACGTTGCCCAGATGGACGACAGTCGCCTGCCCAAGATCATGTTCTATGGAGAGCTGACCACTGGTAAAAGGGACAGAGGGGCCCCACATAAACGTTTCAAGGGCTCCCTGAAGAAGTCCTTCTCTGTGTGCCACATCGATCATCGCCAGTGGGAAGCTCAGGCCATAGATCATGATGCCTGAAGATGCTGCATCAGGAGTGCTACAGGCACATTTTGAGACTGAGTGAAGAATCAGCATGAAAGAGAAAAGGAGGTTAGATCCATTTGCCCCCAGCAGTGAATACACCTTCATTTGCACCCGCTGTTGGAGAATCTGCCGGTCACGGGTAGGCCTGACGAGCCACCAGCAGGCCTGCAACCGATGAGTACAACCTTCCCAAAATCTTCGTCTGCAAAGAAATGTCAAGAAACAGAGAAGAATAATTTTTGGCAGGCTATTACTGCCAGAAGCAAACAGTGAAATGAAAAGCAAGTACTCCTTGGAATTTGGGGAAAATGCAGTGAGAACACCAGAAACTGTCTTCTATTATTTTCTGTAAACTACAATCAACAAGAAGTTTATCATGGATGGTTTAAACCGGAATAGACCTTGTCCAACCAACTACTGTTATAAGTTTTTCTTTTGCTTTCGTTAAACAATTAACAGTCTGTTCTATGGTAACCAGCAGGAACTGCTCACACTCCAGCAATGCCAGAGTTTCTAAATTGCTCGGTGGTAAACAGTTTTTGGCAAGTTAACCGTTTCTATTTTAAAATTCATGTGCTTGAGACAGTGTTGTGCAGCTCCCTTAATGGCTTAATAAGTAAAGCCACTTCCTAGTATCGTAGATACTTGATCGGGTTTGGTTGTGAGAACCATGATGGTGAAATAAGCTGCTGCCACTCACTATCTGGGCTCATGCAAAAGAAATGGCCACTTCTCCAAGGTATTTGCGACCGACCAGGGTGCAAGGAACAGCATCCCATCAAGATTCACCAACACAAAGAGAGGAGGGATGCAATCTTTTAAAATATACATTTCAATCAATGCTTTGCACTGCTGCGCACAGATGCAGTCTTCATGTCACTTGCTTGCTAACTTGCTGCTTTATTAAAATAAATTCCCTTTCTCTGATGAGTCCAGATCCAGCACTCCATGCAACCAGGAAAAGAATTCGAGAAAGGATTACTGAGTCGCAAAAGAGGAGGAAAAGAATTGAAAACATGGATCTCCCTTACATCATGGCTGATTTGGAATCAAGGTTAAGATAAAAGGTGGAAATTCGTATTCTAAAGTCAACCATTAATTACAAGAATTACTCCTCGGTAAGTTTTCCTTATTTCCTTCACAATATTGCAATGCAGCTGGCTCAGATAAGCAAATATCTGAAGAGAAATCCCAATGTGACCAATCAAATTCAGAACTCCAGATCAAAAGCACAGTGCTCTAGTCCATGACCACTGGCATATTATTGTGCTAACAGGGCTCATGTTTTCTATTTAGAACCCAAGCGCTCCAGTCCAACGATACAGAGCTGAATTTTAGATTAGATTAGATTAGAGATACAGCACTGAAACAGGCCCTTCGGCCCACCGAGTCTGTGCCGAACATCAACCACCCATTTATACTAATCCTATATTCCTACCAAACATCCCCACCTGTCCCTATATTGCCCTACCACCTACCTATACTAGTGACAATTTATAACGGCCAATTTACCTGTCAACCTGCAAGTCTTTTGGCTTGTGGGAGGAAACCGGAGCACCCGGAGAAAACCCACAGAGACACAGGGAGAACTTGCAAACTCCACACAGGCAGTACCCGGAATCGAACCCGGGTCCCTGGAGCTGTGAGGCTGCAGTGCTAACCACTGCACCACTGTGCCGCCCACCACCGAAAACAATGGTGGGCCGCACGTCGTAGAGCCGCCACAACCCTAAGCATGGTGGCTCAATTAAATAGCCAGGGCGAGCCACCCCCATCCCAATCATGTGGAGAGAGCGGCTGTCCGCCCTCGTCAATGGCGTCAGCTGCCTGTGTACAGGCACTGCGCCATTTTTAAAGGGCTTTGAACCCTACTGTAAAATGTAAATATTTAAAGCACAAGGAAATAAAAATAAAGGCATTTCTTCTGCCTCTCTCCCACCACCCCCCACCCCCCCATAACAATTAAATTAATTACTTGCCCTCTCCCCTCAAAACACATCTGGTCACCTGACCTTCCCCCCACCCCCCCCCCCCCCACCAAGGTGCATAAAGGTTAACCTCAAACCCTTCCCACCATCCCCTAAACTAATAATGACCCCATTCCCCCACCCCCGCACTGAGAAACTTACCTCCTCCCCATTCCCCACAAGTGTTCCACCTTGTTTCCCGAGACGGGGAGCCAAAGGCGCGGGAGGGCCGGCCACTGGGCCGAAGATCAGAGTGGTAACTTAGAAGGGGATGTAAGTATAATTAATGCATTCATTTACATTTATTTGAATATGCAAATGGGGGTCCGGTCACCAAGCAGTGGAGGGGCCACCACAAGGCCTCGTCGCCACCGGCAATATCGGGCCAGGCCCTCCTGGCATTGGGGTGCGTGCCGGCCCTCTCCCGGAGGCATTTTCCCGCACAGCCCGCCACAAAACTCAACGTCAGGTGGTCTGTAAAATCCAGCCCATAGTTCCTGATACAATAGCTCATCTCCACATATTTCTAATTATTTGGTGAGCAATTTAAAGAATCATGTTACAACAAATTGCATAACAATCAACTGCAAATTTTTTGATCAATATAGAGTAATTAAATAAAACTTAATTGTTTAGTGTGGATGCCCATCACTCACTCACTTGGAGCACAATGCCTGCTAACATCCACCCAAGGATCAGTCAACAGATAAACTGACCCACACAAAATAAAACCTTCCAATAACTTTCAGCTTTCAGATACATTGGTAGAGCACTGGACTCTTGGTATAAAAATGTCCACTAAACCTATCAGATCACAGCCTTGTAATCATTGTAAGCGATCTATTTTTCCCAATTTGACTAATTCTGTAGTTTTCGACATATTAGCAAGTCTAATGATTTCTATTTGAAATTAGTTTTGCATTTCTAAACTAGCACAAAACAGGAATATTGGATAGTTACATCAGTTCCTTGAAATATTAGCTAAACATCAAGATTTTTGATAAGTATTGTAAAATGGTCCTCTTTACTCACTACACTGAACATACATGGCAAAAGGTCTCGGAAAAATGATAAAATTGCAACAATTTGCTTATATTATTATATAATTATATTACTATTATCCTGTGTAATTAGTAAGCTGAAGGTGGTGGAAATTAACATGGTCACAAAATAATATTCCTTCTTCTCATTACTAATAAATTAACGCGGAAAAGCACTTCATAGCTTTCAGACTCTGAACATGAACTTTGATTCAAGTTCAAAAGTTAGAGCAAATCACTGTTTTCTTTTGTCAAAAGCAAGATTAACTGAATGAAGTCAGCATTTCATTCCAGAGCATATTAACCAAATGCAGTGAAGTTAGGTCCGGATTAAAAGCTGAACTGCAAGTGTGTTGGAAGCAGACATTTGAGACCATAACAAAGTCCATGGAACATGAGCATTTATTACTTGAATACATAACGTCAGCAGACGTGGTCTCTTCAGACTACTAGAAAAGATCGGATGTCCACCAAAGCTACTAAGTATCATCACCTCATTCCATGACAATATGAAAGGCACAATTCAACATGGTGGCTCCTCATCAGAGCCCTTTCCTATCCTGAGTGGTGTGAAACAGGGCTGTGTTCTCGCACCCACACTTTTTGGGATTTTCTTCTCCCTGCTGCTTTCACATGCGTTCAAATCCTCTGAAGAAGGAATTTTGCTCCACACAAGATCAGGGGGCAGGTTGTTCAACCTTGCCCGTCTAAGAGCGAAGTCCAAAGTACGGAAAGTCCTCATCAGAGAACTCCTCTTTGCTGACGATGCTGCTTTAACATCTCACACTGAAGAATGCCTGCAGAGTCTCATCGACAAGTTTGCGGCTGCCTGCAATGAATTTGGCCTAACCATCAGCCTCAAGAAAACGAACATCATGGGGCAGGACGTCAGAAATGCTCCAGCCATCAATATTGGCGACCACGCTCTGGAAGTGGTTCAAGAGTTCCCCTACCTAGGCTCAATTATCACCAGTAACCTGTCTCTAGATGCAGAAATCAACAAGCGCATGGGTAAGGCTTCCACTGCTATGTTAGTATCAAGATTGACTTCACAACATAAGCGTACACTGGCAAAATATTTTTCTCTCCAGGTGCTTTCGAATATAGGACACAAGTACCACCTAGAATTTGAAGTCAAAAATGAAGAAAGCTCTTCAAATGTAAGTAGAATTATACCTCACATGTAACATTCACTGTCCAAAAAACTCACAAATAAACTTTTTGAAAATATCTTCTTCTTTTGATAATTTGTTTCTGGCAACAGGATTAAGTGACAGAATTACCATTTCTTTCAATGTCCATTTAAACACAAGTAACTGAACTAAAATGGCTAGTTACCCTTGCCTCAAGTGAATAAACACGCTGCAACTAATACAAGTGCTCCAATCTTCAAAGAACTAAAGTCAAGATAACCATAATTATTTCTCACCACAGGTTACTGGCATCTGTACAGCGAATGTACTCTTCCACAAGAAAAAAAAATCCGGTTTCAGTTATCCTCGTCACTTAACAGTTCAATTAGTTATCAAGCTGATTTTTAGTATGAGAAAATATTCAAGAATACTTAACCTGAATTCCAAATTTTATTTTATCAAAAACATCCTTCTTTTTCTCCCTGCATATCAGATAATTTTGGATTTGTAGACCCCAGAATGATGCCCATCTGGCTCCTGGCAAAATATCGTGCCAGCTCCATCATTTGGAAAAAATCCACTGAAGTCTTGAAGTATAACATGGCTCGAATACAGAAAGTTAACCAATTGGTAAGAAATTAAAATATCTTCTAGCCACTGCATATATCTTTATTGTGGCATTTTCATCAAATGTTTTAATAACTAAACAACTCTTTTTCCAGATAAGGACAGACAAATTTCTTCAATTTAACTACATTGTTCATCTTCATGAGTTGCCAACCCAGGTAAATTAATCAAATAAATTAACTAATTATCTACAGAGACTGCTCAAATTCCTTTCACAATGATCATTGCCAGCACATTAATTACATACAAGTAATGCTAATTTCTCTGCCCTGAACAGGAAACAATCACTTGCTCTATGTGGGTGATGTGGCACCCCAAACAATCTCTGACTGTGAAATACTTTTGCTTACCTTCTCCATCTGAAAGTATTTCTAAAGTGTCAGAATTTGGAAGACTCGAAGGGGCGGCAGGGCGGGAAAGACTCGAAGGGGCGGCAGGGCGGGAAAGACTCGGAGGGGCAGGGCGGGAAAGACTCGGAGGGGCAGGGCGGGAAAGACTCGGAGGGGCAGGGCGGGAAAGACTCGGAGGGGCAGGGCGAGAAAGACTCGGAGGGGCAGGGCGAGAAAGACTCGGAGGGGCAGGGCGAGAAAGACTCGGAGGGGCAGGGCGAGAAAGACTCGGAGGGGCAGGGCGAGAAAGACTCGGAGGGGCAGGGCGAGAAAGACTCGGAGGGGCAGGGCGAGAAAGACTCGGAGGGGCAGGGCGAGAAAGACTCGGAGGGGCAGGGCGAGAAAGACTCGGAGGGGCAGGGCGAGAAAGACTCGGAGGGGCAGGGCGAGAAAGACTCGGAGGGGCAGGGCGAGAAAGACTCGGAGGGGCAGGGCGAGAAAGACTCGGAGGGGCAGGGCGAGAAAGACTCGGAGGGGCAGGGCGAGAAAGACTCGGAGGGGCAGGGCGAGAAAGACTCGGAGGGGCAGGGCGAGAAAGACTCGGAGGGGCAGGGCGAGAAAGACTCGGAGGGGCAGGGCGAGAAAGACTCGGAGGGGCAGGGCGAGAAAGACTCGGAGGGGCAGGGCGAGAAAGACTCGGAGGGGCAGGGCGAGAAAGACTCGGAGGGGCAGGGCGAGAAAGACTCGGAGGGGCAGGGCGAGAAAGACTCGGAGGGGCAGGGCGAGAAAGACTCGGAGGGGCAGGGCGAGAAAGACTCGGAGGGGCAGGGCGAGAAAGACTCGGAGGGGCAGGGCGAGAAAGACTCGGAGGGGCAGGGCGAGAAAGACTCGGAGGGGCAGGGCGAGAAAGACTCGGAGGGGCAGGGCGAGAAAGACTCGGAGGGGCAGGGCGAGAAAGACTCGGAGGGGCAGGGCGAGAAAGACTCGGAGGGGCAGGGCGAGAAAGACTCGGAGGGGCAGGGCGAGAAAGACTCGGAGGGGCAGGGCGAGAAAGACTCGGAGGGGCAGGGCGAGAAAGACTCGGAGGGGCAGGGCGAGAAAGACTCGGAGGGGCAGGGCGAGAAAGACTCGGAGGGGCAGGGCGAGAAAGACTCGGAGGGGCAGGGCGAGAAAGACTCGGAGGGGCAGGGCGAGAAAGACTCGGAGGGGCAGGGCGAGAAAGACTCGGAGGGGCAGGGCGAGAAAGACTCGGAGGGGCAGGGCGAGAAAGACTCGGAGGGGCAGGGCGAGAAAGACTCGGAGGGGCAGGGCGAGAAAGACTCGGAGGGGCAGGGCGAGAAAGACTCGGAGGGGCAGGGCGAGAAAGACTCGGAGGGGCAGGGCGAGAAAGACTCGGAGGGGCAGGGCGAGAAAGACTCGGAGGGGCAGGGCGAGAAAGACTCGGAGGGGCAGGGCGAGAAAGACTCGGAGGGGCAGGGCGAGAAAGACTCGGAGGGGCAGGGCGAGAAAGACTCGGAGGGGCAGGGCGAGAAAGACTCGGAGGGGCAGGGCGAGAAAGACTCGGAGGGGCAGGGCGAGAAAGACTCGGAGGGGCAGGGCGAGAAAGACTCGGAGGGGCAGGGCGAGAAAGACTCGGAGGGGCAGGGCGAGAAAGACTCGGAGGGGCAGGGCGAGAAAGACTCGGAGGGGCAGGGCGAGAAAGACTCGGAGGGGCAGGGCGAGAAAGACTCGGAGGGGCAGGGCGAGAAAGACTCGGAGGGGCAGGGCGAGAAAGACTCGGAGGGGCAGGGCGAGAAAGACTCGGAGGGGCAGGGCGAGAAAGACTCGGAGGGGCAGGGCGAGAAAGACTCGGAGGGGCAGGGCGAGAAAGACTCGGAGGGGCAGGGCGAGAAAGACTCGGAGGGGCAGGGCGAGAAAGACTCGGAGGGGCAGGGCGAGAAAGACTCGGAGGGGCAGGGCGAGAAAGACTCGGAGGGGCAGGGCGAGAAAGACTCGGAGGGGCAGGGCGAGAAAGACTCGGAGGGGCAGGGCGAGAAAGACTCGGAGGGGCAGGGCGAGAAAGACTCGGAGGGGCAGGGCGAGAAAGACTCGGAGGGGCAGGGCGAGAAAGACTCGGAGGGGCAGGGCGAGAAAGACTCGGAGGGGCAGGGCGAGAAAGACTCGGAGGGGCAGGGCGAGAAAGACTCGGAGGGGCAGGGCGAGAAAGACTCGGAGGGGCAGGGCGAGAAAGACTCGGAGGGGCAGGGCGAGAAAGACTCGGAGGGGCAGGGCGAGAAAGACTCGGAGGGGCAGGGCGAGAAAGACTCGGAGGGGCAGGGCGAGAAAGACTCGGAGGGGCAGGGCGAGAAAGACTCGGAGGGGCAGGGCGAGAAAGACTCGGAGGGGCAGGGCGAGAAAGACTCGGAGGGGCAGGGCGAGAAAGACTCGGAGGGGCAGGGCGAGAAAGACTCGGAGGGGCAGGGCGAGAAAGACTCGGAGGGGCAGGGCGAGAAAGACTCGGAGGGGCAGGGCGAGAAAGACTCGGAGGGGCAGGGCGAGAAAGACTCGGAGGGGCAGGGCGAGAAAGACTCGGAGGGGCAGGGCGAGAAAGACTCGGAGGGGCAGGGCGAGAAAGACTCGGAGGGGCAGGGCGAGAAAGACTCGGAGGGGCAGGGCGAGAAAGACTCGGAGGGGCAGGGCGAGAAAGACTCGGAGGGGCAGGGCGAGAAAGACTCGGAGGGGCAGGGCGAGAAAGACTCGGAGGGGCAGGGCGAGAAAGACTCGGAGGGGCAGGGCGAGAAAGACTCGGAGGGGCAGGGCGAGAAAGACTCGGAGGGGCAGGGCGAGAAAGACTCGGAGGGGCAGGGCGAGAAAGACTCGGAGGGGCAGGGCGAGAAAGACTCGGAGGGGCAGGGCGAGAAAGACTCGGAGGGGCAGGGCGAGAAAGACTCGGAGGGGCAGGGCGAGAAAGACTCGGAGGGGCAGGGCGAGAAAGACTCGGAGGGGCAGGGCGAGAAAGACTCGGAGGGGCAGGGCGAGAAAGACTCGGAGGGGCAGGGCGAGAAAGACTCGGAGGGGCAGGGCGAGAAAGACTCGGAGGGGCAGGGCGAGAAAGACTCGGAGGGGCAGGGCGAGAAAGACTCGGAGGGGCAGGGCGAGAAAGACTCGGAGGGGCAGGGCGAGAAAGACTCGGAGGGGCAGGGCGAGAAAGACTCGGAGGGGCAGGGCGAGAAAGACTCGGAGGGGCAGGGCGAGAAAGACTCGGAGGGGCAGGGCGAGAAAGACTCGGAGGGGCAGGGCGAGAAAGACTCGGAGGGGCAGGGCGAGAAAGACTCGGAGGGGCAGGGCGAGAAAGACTCGGAGGGGCAGGGCGAGAAAGACTCGGAGGGGCAGGGCGAGAAAGACTCGGAGGGGCAGGGCGAGAAAGACTCGGAGGGGCAGGGCGAGAAAGACTCGGAGGGGCAGGGCGAGAAAGACTCGGAGGGGCAGGGCGAGAAAGACTCGGAGGGGCAGGGCGAGAAAGACTCGGAGGGGCAGGGCGAGAAAGACTCGGAGGGGCAGGGCGAGAAAGACTCGGAGGGGCAGGGCGAGAAAGACTCGGAGGGGCAGGGCGAGAAAGACTCGGAGGGGCAGGGCGAGAAAGACTCGGAGGGGCAGGGCGAGAAAGACTCGGAGGGGCAGGGCGAGAAAGACTCGGAGGGGCAGGGCGAGAAAGACTCGGAGGGGCAGGGCGAGAAAGACTCGGAGGGGCAGGGCGAGAAAGACTCGGAGGGGCAGGGCGAGAAAGACTCGGAGGGGCAGGGCGAGAAAGACTCGGAGGGGCAGGGCGAGAAAGACTCGGAGGGGCAGGGCGAGAAAGACTCGGAGGGGCAGGGCGAGAAAGACTCGGAGGGGCAGGGCGAGAAAGACTCGGAGGGGCAGGGCGAGAAAGACTCGGAGGGGCAGGGCGAGAAAGACTCGGAGGGGCAGGGCGAGAAAGACTCGGAGGGGCAGGGCGAGAAAGACTCGGAGGGGCAGGGCGAGAAAGACTCGGAGGGGCAGGGCGAGAAAGACTCGGAGGGGCAGGGCGAGAAAGACTCGGAGGGGCAGGGCGAGAAAGACTCGGAGGGGCAGGGCGAGAAAGACTCGGAGGGGCAGGGCGAGAAAGACTCGGAGGGGCAGGGCGAGAAAGACTCGGAGGGGCAGGGCGAGAAAGACTCGGAGGGGCAGGGCGAGAAAGACTCGGAGGGGCAGGGCGAGAAAGACTCGGAGGGGCAGGGCGAGAAAGACTCGGAGGGGCAGGGCGAGAAAGACTCGGAGGGGCAGGGCGAGAAAGACTCGGAGGGGCAGGGCGAGAAAGACTCGGAGGGGCAGGGCGAGAAAGACTCGGAGGGGCAGGGCGAGAAAGACTCGGAGGGGCAGGGCGAGAAAGACTCGGAGGGGCAGGGCGAGAAAGACTCGGAGGGGCAGGGCGAGAAAGACTCGGAGGGGCAGGGCGAGAAAGACTCGGAGGGGCAGGGCGAGAAAGACTCGGAGGGGCAGGGCGAGAAAGACTCGGAGGGGCAGGGCGAGAAAGACTCGGAGGGGCAGGGCGAGAAAGACTCGGAGGGGCAGGGCGAGAAAGACTCGGAGGGGCAGGGCGAGAAAGACTCGGAGGGGCAGGGCGAGAAAGACTCGGAGGGGCAGGGCGAGAAAGACTCGGAGGGGCAGGGCGAGAAAGACTCGGAGGGGCAGGGCGAGAAAGACTCGGAGGGGCAGGGCGAGAAAGACTCGGAGGGGCAGGGCGAGAAAGACTCGGAGGGGCAGGGCGAGAAAGACTCGGAGGGGCAGGGCGAGAAAGACTCGGAGGGGCAGGGCGAGAAAGACTCGGAGGGGCAGGGCGAGAAAGACTCGGAGGGGCAGGGCGAGAAAGACTCGGAGGGGCAGGGCGAGAAAGACTCGGAGGGGCAGGGCGAGAAAGACTCGGAGGGGCAGGGCGAGAAAGACTCGGAGGGGCAGGGCGAGAAAGACTCGGAGGGGCAGGGCGAGAAAGACTCGGAGGGGCAGGGCGAGAAAGACTCGGAGGGGCAGGGCGAGAAAGACTCGGAGGGGCAGGGCGAGAAAGACTCGGAGGGGCAGGGCGAGAAAGACTCGGAGGGGCAGGGCGAGAAAGACTCGGAGGGGCAGGGCGAGAAAGACTCGGAGGGGCAGGGCGAGAAAGACTCGGAGGGGCAGGGCGAGAAAGACTCGGAGGGGCAGGGCGAGAAAGACTCGGAGGGGCAGGGCGAGAAAGACTCGGAGGGGCAGGGCGAGAAAGACTCGGAGGGGCAGGGCGAGAAAGACTCGGAGGGGCAGGGCGAGAAAGACTCGGAGGGGCAGGGCGAGAAAGACTCGGAGGGGCAGGGCGAGAAAGACTCGGAGGGGCAGGGCGAGAAAGACTCGGAGGGGCAGGGCGAGAAAGACTCGGAGGGGCAGGGCGAGAAAGACTCGGAGGGGCAGGGCGAGAAAGACTCGGAGGGGCAGGGCGAGAAAGACTCGGAGGGGCAGGGCGAGAAAGACTCGGAGGGGCAGGGCGAGAAAGACTCGGAGGGGCAGGGCGAGAAAGACTCGGAGGGGCAGGGCGAGAAAGACTCGGAGGGGCAGGGCGAGAAAGACTCGGAGGGGCAGGGCGAGAAAGACTCGGAGGGGCAGGGCGAGAAAGACTCGGAGGGGCAGGGCGAGAAAGACTCGGAGGGGCAGGGCGAGAAAGACTCGGAGGGGCAGGGCGAGAAAGACTCGGAGGGGCAGGGCGAGAAAGACTCGGAGGGGCAGGGCGAGAAAGACTCGGAGGGGCAGGGCGAGAAAGACTCGGAGGGGCAGGGCGAGAAAGACTCGGAGGGGCAGGGCGAGAAAGACTCGGAGGGGCAGGGCGAGAAAGACTCGGAGGGGCAGGGCGAGAAAGACTCGGAGGGGCAGGGCGAGAAAGACTCGGAGGGGCAGGGCGAGAAAGACTCGGAGGGGCAGGGCGAGAAAGACTCGGAGGGGCAGGGCGAGAAAGACTCGGAGGGGCAGGGCGAGAAAGACTCGGAGGGGCAGGGCGAGAAAGACTCGGAGGGGCAGGGCGAGAAAGACTCGGAGGGGCAGGGCGAGAAAGACTCGGAGGGGCAGGGCGAGAAAGACTCGGAGGGGCAGGGCGAGAAAGACTCGGAGGGGCAGGGCGAGAAAGACTCGGAGGGGCAGGGCGAGAAAGACTCGGAGGGGCAGGGCGAGAAAGACTCGGAGGGGCAGGGCGAGAAAGACTCGGAGGGGCAGGGCGAGAAAGACTCGGAGGGGCAGGGCGAGAAAGACTCGGAGGGGCAGGGCGAGAAAGACTCGGAGGGGCAGGGCGAGAAAGACTCGGAGGGGCAGGGCGAGAAAGACTCGGAGGGGCAGGGCGAGAAAGACTCGGAGGGGCAGGGCGAGAAAGACTCGGAGGGGCAGGGCGAGAAAGACTCGGAGGGGCAGGGCGAGAAAGACTCGGAGGGGCAGGGCGAGAAAGACTCGGAGGGGCAGGGCGAGAAAGACTCGGAGGGGCAGGGCGAGAAAGACTCGGAGGGGCAGGGCGAGAAAGACTCGGAGGGGCAGGGCGAGAAAGACTCGGAGGGGCAGGGCGAGAAAGACTCGGAGGGGCAGGGCGAGAAAGACTCGGAGGGGCAGGGCGAGAAAGACTCGGAGGGGCAGGGCGAGAAAGACTCGGAGGGGCAGGGCGAGAAAGACTCGGAGGGGCAGGGCGAGAAAGACTCGGAGGGGCAGGGCGAGAAAGACTCGGAGGGGCAGGGCGAGAAAGACTCGGAGGGGCAGGGCGAGAAAGACTCGGAGGGGCAGGGCGAGAAAGACTCGGAGGGGCAGGGCGAGAAAGACTCGGAGGGGCAGGGCGAGAAAGACTCGGAGGGGCAGGGCGAGAAAGACTCGGAGGGGCAGGGCGAGAAAGACTCGGAGGGGCAGGGCGAGAAAGACTCGGAGGGGCAGGGCGAGAAAGACTCGGAGGGGCAGGGCGAGAAAGACTCGGAGGGGCAGGGCGAGAAAGACTCGGAGGGGCAGGGCGAGAAAGACTCGGAGGGGCAGGGCGAGAAAGACTCGGAGGGGCAGGGCGAGAAAGACTCGGAGGGGCAGGGCGAGAAAGACTCGGAGGGGCAGGGCGAGAAAGACTCGGAGGGGCAGGGCGAGAAAGACTCGGAGGGGCAGGGCGAGAAAGACTCGGAGGGGCAGGGCGAGAAAGACTCGGAGGGGCAGGGCGAGAAAGACTCGGAGGGGCAGGGCGAGAAAGACTCGGAGGGGCAGGGCGAGAAAGACTCGGAGGGGCAGGGCGAGAAAGACTCGGAGGGGCAGGGCGAGAAAGACTCGGAGGGGCAGGGCGAGAAAGACTCGGAGGGGCAGGGCGAGAAAGACTCGGAGGGGCAGGGCGAGAAAGACTCGGAGGGGCAGGGCGAGAAAGACTCGGAGGGGCAGGGCGAGAAAGACTCGGAGGGGCAGGGCGAGAAAGACTCGGAGGGGCAGGGCGAGAAAGACTCGAAGGGGCAGGATCAGAAAGACTCGAAGGGGCAGGATCAGAAAGACTCGAAGGGGCAGGATCAGAAAGACTCGAAGGGGCAGGATCAGAAAGACTCGAAGGGTCAGGATCAGAAAGACTCGAAGGGTCAGGATCACAAAGACTCGAAGGGGCAGGATCACAAAGACTCGAAGGGGCAGGATCACAAAGACTCGAAGGGGCAGGATCACAAAGACTCGAAGGGGCAGGATCAGAAAGACTTGAAGGGGCAGGATCACAAAGGTTTGAAGGGTCAGCTATGGAACGTTTTCCCATGAACTGAGTGCAAACCACTCATGTAGGAAGATCCACATTTACTACAATTGTTTATTTCCCACTGTACTTGTAGCACATAAAATACGCCTGTGAGAAAATGGACTTTACCAACACTGTATTCGAATTAACTTACAGATAACTTGCAACTAACAGTGAATGCAATACTACCACTTCAAATGTTGTCTTAAGATTTTGAAATTACATTTTCCACTACTGGTATAAAAATATTTAAATGGTACAAGATACTGAAGATCAGTCAAGCCAGTAAGTTACCTTAATGTCAGATTAATAAAACCACAGTTAATTTCAACAATTCACTCCATCAATGAAAGTTGCACCAGTATCTATTAATAAAGAATGGTCACTGAAAAACACTTTGTGAACAGATTTATAAAACATACACAAACTGGAAGGTTGGTTTATTTATCTTTGATGTGTTCCACCATCATTCCTTATATAATGAGGATGAACTCTTTTCAGTGAATTAAGACATCCAAAACTGGTAAATAAAACCCTGTCACCTGTGAAAACTTTCCTGCATTCGACAGCCTCAGTCATTTCTGCCAATTTTTGATTCCTTAATTTACTGAAAATAGCAACAGAGACACCAAGATAATAACACAAAGAAAATCATCTCCAAACACTTCAGTGTGAGAGTGTGTGTATGTGTGTCTACACGTGCGTCAGAGACATTAGGAAGACAATTTAACAATCTACCTCAAGTATGCATCTCTAGATCAGAATAGTATCAGGATAACACAGTAACTTAAATTTTGGTGTCAGCTTAAGTTGTCAGAGTTACATTCTGAGTTGAAAGCTGGCTCCCTGGGTCATGTGGTTGCCACCTTCTGACTGCCACCTACCCAGAGTCATCTTTGTTACCTGCATTTAGAAAGATACCGTAGGCCAATGCACTTTTGGGTAGGCGGTGGCGTACTGGTATTATCACTGGACTAGTAACCCAGAGACCCAGGGTATTGCTCTGGGGACATGGGTTTGAATCCCACCACAGCAGAAGGTGGAATTTGAATTTAATTAATAAATCTGGAATTAAAAGCTAGTCTAATGATGGCCATGAAACCATTGTCGATTGTTGTAAAAACTCATCTGGTTCACTAATGTCCTTCAGGGAAGGAAATCTGCTGTCCTTAGCTGGTCTGGCCGACATGTGACTACAGACCCACAGCAATGTGGTTAACTCTTACATGCCCTCTGAAATGGCCTCGCAAGCCACTCAGTTGAACCTAACCGCTACGAAGTCAATAAACAGGAATGAAACTGGACAGACCACCCGGCATCGACCTCGGCACCAGAAACGACAAGGGCAAACCTAGCCCAGTCGACCCGGCAAAATCTTCCTGACCAACAGCTGGGGGCTTGTGCCAAAGTTGGGAGAGCTGTCCCACAGACTAGTCAAGCAACAGCCTGACACACTCATACTCACGGAATCAGAGCTTACAGACAATGTCCCAGACACTGCCATCACCATCCCCAGATATGTCCTGTCCCACCGGCAGAACAGACCCACAAGAGGTGGTGGCACAGTGGTAGACAGTAGGGAGGGAGTTGCCCTGGGAGTCCTCAACATCGACTCCGGACCCCATGAAGTCTCATGGCATCAGGTCAAACAAGGGCAAAGTAACCTCCTACTGATTACCACCTACCGCCCTCCCTCAGCTGATGACTCAGTACTCCTCCATGTTTAACACCACTTGGAGGAAGCATTGAGGATGACAAGGGCACAAAATGTTCTATGGGTGGGGGACTTCAATGTCCATCACCAAGATTGGCTCAGTAGCACCACTACTGACCAAGCTGGCCGAGTCCTAAAGGACACAGCTGCTAGACTGGGGCTGCCAACACGAGGGAAAAACATACTTGACCTCGTCCTCACCAATCTGCCTGCCGCAGATGCTTCTGTCCATGACAGCATTGGTGGGAGTGACCACCGCACAGTCCTTGTGGAGACGAAGTCCCGCCTTCACATTGAGGATACCGTCCATCGTGTTGTGTGGCACTATCACCGTGCTAAATGGGATAGATTTCCAACAGATCTAGCAATGCAAAACTGGGCATCCATGAGGTGCTGTGGGCCATCAGCAGCAGCAGAATTGTACTCAACCACAATCTGTAACCTCATGGCCTGGCATATCCCCCACTCTACCATTACCATCAAGCCAGGAGAGCAACCCTGGTTCAATGAAGAGTGCAGGAGGGCATGCCAGGAGCAGCACCAGGCATACCTCAAAATGGTGAAGCTACAACCCAGGACTACTTGCATGCCAAACTGCGTAAGCAGCATGCGATAGACAGAGCTAAGCGATCCCATAATCAACGGATCACATCTAAGCTCTGCAGTCCTGCCACATCCAGCTGTGAATGGTGGTGGACAATTAAACAACTAACTGGAGGAGCTGGCTCCACAAATATCCCCATCCTCAATGATGGGGGAGCCCAGCACATCAGTGCGAAAGATAAAGCTGAAGCATTTGCAACAATCTTCAGCCAGAAGTGCCCAGTTGATGATCCATCTCGGCCTCCTCCTGAAGTCCCCAGCATCACAGATGCCAGACTTCAGCCAATTCAATTCACTCCGCGTGATATCAAGAAACGACTGAAGACACTGGATACTGCAAAAGCTATGGGCCCTGACAATATTCCGGCAATAGCACTGAAGACCTGTATTCCAGAACTTGCCGCGCCCCTAGCCAAGCTGTTCCAGTACAGCTACAACACTGGCATCTACCCTGCAATGTGGAAAATTGCCCAGGTATGTGCTGCACACAAAAAGCAGGACAAGTCCAACCCGGCCAACGACCGCCCCATTAGTCTACTCTCAATCATCAGTAAAGTGATAGAAGGTGTCATCAACAGTGCCATCAAGCGGCACTTGCTTAGCAATAACCTGCTCAGTGACACTCAGTTTGGGTTCCGCCAGGGCCACTCAGCTCCTGACCTCATTACAGCCTTGGTTCAAACATGAACAAAAGAGCTGAACTCATGAGGTGAGGTGATAGTGACTGTCCTTGACATCAAAGCAGCATTTGACCGAGTATGGCATCAAGGAGCCCTGGCAGAACTGAGGTCAATGGGAATCAGGGGGAAAACCCTCCGCTGGCTGGAGTCATACCTAGCGCAAAGGAAGATGGTTGTGGTTGTTGGACGTCAATCATCTGAGTTCCAGCACATCACTGCAAGAGTTCCTCAGGGTAGTGTCCTGGGCCCAACCATCTTCAGCTGCTTCATCGATCACCTTCCTTCAATCACAAGGTCAGAAGTGGGGATGTCCGCTGATGATTGCACAATGTTCAGCACCATTGGTGACTCCTCAGATACTGAAGCAGTCCGTGTAGAAATGCAGCAAGACCTGGACAATATCCAGGCTTGGGCAGATAAGTGGCAAGTAACATTCGCGCCACACAAGTGCCGGGCAATGACCATCTCCAACAAGAGGAAATCTAACCATCTCCCTTTGACATTCAACAGCATTACCATCGCTGAATCCCCCACTATCTACATGCTCGGGGCTACCATTGACCAGAAACTAAACTGGAGTAGCCATATAAATACCATGGCTACAAGAGCAGGTCAGAGGCTAGGAATCTTGAGGCGAGTAACTCACCTCCTGACTCCCCAAAGCCTGTCCACCATCTACAAGGCACAAGTCAGGAGTGTGATGGAATACTCTCCACTTGCCTGGATGGGTGCAGCTCAAGAAGCTCGACACCATCCAGGACAAAGTAGCCCGCTTGATTGGCACCACATCTACATTCACTCCCTCCACCACCGACGCACAGTGCCAGCAGTGTGTACCATCTACAAGATGCACTACAGCAATGCACCAAGGCTCCTTAGACAGCACCTTCCAAACCCGCGACTTCTACCAACTAGAAGGACAAGGGCAGCAAATGCTTGTGAACACCACCACCTGCAAGTTCCCCTCCAAGTCACACACCATCCTGACTTGGAACTATATCGCCGTTCATTCACTGTCGCTGGGTCAACATCCTGGAACTCCCTTCCTAACAGCACTGTGGGTACACCTGCCCTAAATGGACTGCAGCAGTTCAAGAAGGCAGCTCACCACCACCTTCTCAAGGGCAATTAGGGATGGGCAATAAATGCTGGCCTGGCCAGCGTCGCCCACTTCCCATGAATGAATGTTTTTAAAAAATGGCAGGCAACCGGAAGCTCAGGATCATGCTTTCGGACTGAGCGGAGGTATGCAGCAAAGCGGTCACCCAATCTGCATTTGGTCTCCCCAGTGTAGAGGAGACCGCATTGGAGCAGCGAATACAGTATACCAAATTGAAAGAAGTACAAGTAAATCGCTGCTTCACCTGAAAGGAGTGTTTGTGGTCTTGGATAGTGATGTGAGAGGAGATAAAAGGGCAGGTATTACAGCTCCTGCGATAGCAAGGGAAGGTGCTGTGGGAAGGGGACCTAGTGTCAGGGGCAATGGAGGAGTGGATCAGGGTGCAATGGAGGGAATGATTCCTTCGGAATGCTGTCAGGGGAGGGGAAGATGTGTTTGGTGGTGGTATCATGCTGGAGGTGGTGAAAATGGCAGAGGATGATCCTCTGGATGTGGTGGCTGGTGGGGTGGAAAGTGAGGACAAGGGGAACCCTGTCGCGGTTCTGGGAGGGGAAGGCTTGAGGGCAGAAGTGCGGGAAATGGGCCGGACACAGTTGAGGGCCCTGTCAACCACAGTGAGGGGGGGGGGGGGGGGGGGGGGGGGGTGGAGTCCTCGGTTGAGGAAAAAGGAAGAAATATCAAAGGCGCTTTTGTGGAAGATTGCATCATCAGAGCAGATTCGTCGGAGATGGAGAAACTGGGAGAATGGAATGGAGTCCTTACAGGAGGCAGGGTGTGAAGTGTGGTTGAGGTAGCTATGGGAGTCGGTGGTCTTATAATGAATATTTGTGGACAGCCCATCCACAGAGATAGAGACAAAGAGGTCGAGGAAGGGAAGGGATGTGTCGGAGATGAACCATGTAAAGGTGAGAGAAGGGCAAAAATTGGAAGCAAAGTTGATGAAGTTTTCCAGTTCAGGGTGGGAGCAGGAAATGGCACCCATACAGTCATCAACGTACCAGAAAAAGAGTAAGGGAAGGGGGCCTGAGTAGGAATGGAACAAGGAATGTTCGACATATCCCACAAAAAGACAAGCATAACTAGGACCCATGCAGTACCCATAGCAACACCTTTTACTTGAAGGAAGTGAGTGTACTTGAAGCAGTGCTGGGAAAAAGGCAAAGCGTGTGTTAATGCTTCTGGTGAAAGACAAAGCATTAGTCCTGAGAGACTGTTAATACCGGAATAACGAACAGCTCTGACGACATGAAAAGCAGTCAAATGGTGAAAAAATAAAATATTAAAAAAGGCCAGTCATGCTCTGAAGTTATTGAACTCAATGTTCAGTCTGCAAGGCTGTAGAGTGCCTAATTGAAAGATCAGGCACTGCTCCTCAAGCTTGCGTTGATGTTTACTGGAACATTGGAGCAGACCTGAAACGTTAACATTGCTTCTCTCTCCACAAATGCTGCCAGACATGCTGAGTATTTGCAGCACTTTTTGTTTTTGCTTCAGATTTCCAGCATCTGCAATATTTTGCTTTTACTCCAGCTTTCCTTTATCTATACTGTTTAGTTCCTTCTTCGTTTCCTACTCTTAAGACTGCATTATCCAAGTTTCTGAATTATTTCCTCAAACTCAGTTCTCAGTAGCTAGAGATCAGCTTCACCACTCTTCACTGCACTATCTCCTGGACTTTAATATCTTTGTTGCATCTCAGCGACCAAAAGTAAATGCAGTACCCAAGATGCAGTCTGATGAGTACATTGTACAATTTTAGCAGGTCATCTTCTGAGTTGTATTCCAACAATTTAGCTATATAATTCAGCATTCTACTTGCTCGTTGACTGCTATTTCACATGTCTCTCAAATTTGATTGGATCTTTCAAGGAGGTGACTAGGTGTGTAGATGAGGGTAAGGCAGTTGACGTAGTCTACATGGACTTCAGTAAGGCTTTTGTCAAGGTCCCGCATGGGAGATTGGCCAAGAAGGTAAGAGCCCATGGGATCTCGGACAATTTGGCAAATTGGATCCAAAATTGGCTTAGTGGCAGAGGGTGATGGTCGAGGGTTATTTTTGCGATTAGAAGCTTGTAACCAGTGGTGTACCACAGGGATCGGTGCTGGGACCCTTGTTGTTTGCAGTGTACATTAATGATTTAGACATGAATACAGGAGGGATGATCAGAAAATTCGCAGATGACACAAAAATTGGTGATGTCGTAAATAGTGAGGAGGAAAGCCTTAGATTACAGGACGATATAGATAGGCTGGTAAGAGGGGCAGAGCAGTGGCAAATGGAATTTAATCCTGAGAAGTGTGAGGTGTTGCATTTTGGGAGGACTAAGAAGGCATGGGAACATATAATGTTTGGTAGGACCCTAGGCAGTACAGAGGGACCTTGGTGTACTTGTCCATAGATCACTGAAGGCAGCAGCACAGGTAGATAAGGTGGTTAGGAAGGCATATGGGATACTTTTGCATTTACAAAAAACTCTTTTTCTTCCTTTCAGGTGTTAAGGAACGCAAGCTCCAGCAGCTGATGGGGACTAATGCCCCTCCAGATCCTTCTTCCCCTTCACTTCCCTCTGACCCCACCCCTTCTGATCTGACCCCTTGCCGTGTATTCACCATACCCTCTGACCTCCCCCTCTCTGACGCTGAACGTTCTGCACTCAGCAAAGGTCTCAGTTTTATCTGCTTACGCCCCCACCTCAATGAATTTCGCGCACGGCATGACGTTGAGCTCTTCTTCCGTCGCCTCCGGGCTCACTTCTTTGACCAGGAGTCCTTCCCCCGATCAGTAGACCCATTCATCCGCCTCCAGCATTCTCCCTCGACCTGGACCACTCCCCCAGGCCTCTTACCCGTTCTTGATCTTTTCACTGAAAACTGTCGGAGCGACATTGGTCGTCTCAATTTCTCTGCCCCCTCACTCACTCGAACCTGTCCCCCTCTGAACTTGAGGCACTCCGTTCTCTCTGGTCTAACCCCGACATGGTCATCAAACCTGCAGACGAGAGTGGTGCTATTGCTGTTTGGCGTACCGACCTCTACCTTGCAGAGGCTCAGCGCAAACTCTCAGACACTTCTTCCTACCTCCCTCTGGACCATGACCCCACCACCGAACATCAAGCTACTGTCCAAAGGACTGTCACTGACCTCATCTCCTCGGGAGAACTTCCCTCTACAGCTTCCAACCTCATAGTCCCACAACCCCGGACAGCCCGCTTCTACCTCCTTCCCAAAATCCACAAACAGGACTGTCCCGGCAGACCCATTGTGTCAGCCTGCTCCTGCCTCACTGAACTTATTTCTTCCTGTCTTGACTCTATCTTTTCTCCTCTGGTCCAGTCTCTTCCCACCTACATCCGTGACTCATCTGACGTCCTACGTCATTTTGACAATTTCCAGTTTCCTGGCCCCAACCGCCTCCTCTTCACTATGGACGTCCAATCTCTCTACACCTCCATCCCCCACCAGGACGGTCTGAGGGCTCTCCGCTTCTTCCTTGAGCTGAGGCTCAACCAGTCCCCATCCACCACCGTCCTCCTCCACCTGGCTGAACTTGTTCTCGCATTGAACAACTTCTCCTTCAACTCCACTCACTTCCTTCAAGTAAAAGGTGTTGCAATGGGTATCCGCAAGGGTCCCAGTTATGCCTGTCTTTTTGTGGCATATGTTGAACATTCCTTGTTCCAGTCCTACTCAGGCCCCCTCCCCCAAGTCTTTTTCTGGTACATTGATGACTGTATCGGTGCCATTTCCTGTTCCCGCCCCGAACTGGAAAACTTTATCAACTTTGCTTCTAAGTTCCACCCTTCTCTCACCTTTACATGGTCCATCTCCGATACTTCCCTTCCCTTCCTCGACTTCTCTATCTCCATCTCTGGTGATAGGCTGTCCACTAATATCCATTATAACTCCACTGACTCCCACAGCTACCTCGACTACACTTCTTCACACCCTGCCTCCTGTAAGGACTTCATTCCATTCTCCCAGTTTCTCCGTCTCCGACGCATCTGCTCTGATGATGCTACCTTCCATGACAGCGCTTCTGATATGTCTTTCTTTTTCCTCAAACGAGGATTCCCCCCCACTGTGGTTGACAGGGCCCTCAACCGTGTCCGGCCCATTTCCCGCACCTCTACCCTCACCCCTTCCCCTCCCTCCCAGAACCTCGACAGGGTTCCCCTTGTCCTCACTTTCCACCCCATCATTCTCCATATCCAAAGGATCATCCTCTGCCATTTCTGCCACCGCCGGCGTGATGCCACCACCAAACGCATCTTCCCCTCCCTTCTCGTCAACATTCCGAAGGGATCGTTCCCTCCATGACACCCTGGTCCACTCCTCCATTACCCCCACCACCTCGTCCCCTTCCCACAGCACCTTCCCCTGCAATCGCAGGAGGTGTAATACCTGCCCATTTACCTCCTCTCTCCTCACTATCCCTGGCCCCTAACACTCCTTTCAGTTGAAGCAACGATTTACTAGTACTTCTTTCAATGTAGTGTACTGTATTCGCTGCTCACAATGTGGTCGCCTCTACATTGGGGAGACCAAACGCAGATTAGGTGACCGCTTTGCGGAACACCTCCGCTCAGTCCGCAAGCAGGACCCCGAGTTTCCGGTTGCTTGCCATTTCAACACTCCCCCCTGCTCTCATGCTCACATCTCTGTCCTGGGATTGCTGCAGTGTTCCAGTGAACATCGACGCAAGCTCGAGGAACAGCATCTGATTTACCGATTAGGCATATTACAGCCTGCCGGTCTGAACATTGAGTTCAATAATTTCAGAGCATGACGGGCTCCATTTTACTTTTATTTTCAGTTATATTTCTCTTTTTCCTTAAAAAAAATTTTTTTTTGCGTTTATTTTGTTTTATTTCATCTTAGTTTGTTCAGTTTGCTTACCCACTTTTTTTTTTCATGTTTGTACTTGCGGCTGTTCAATTTTCAGTCTGTTAACACCCCATCTGTACTAATGCTTTGTCTTTCAATACACCATTAACATATTGTTTGCCTTTGCTCCACGACCTTCTGGTCAGCTATTCTGTGACCTTGTCCTATTTACACCTTCTCCTTTATTATCTCTTGCCTCACCCCCGCTTTACTTGCTTATAACCTTTTAGATTTCTAATATTTGCAAGTTCTGAAGAAGGGTCACTGACCTGAAACGTTAACCCTGCTTCTCTCTCCACAGATGCTGCCAGATCTGAGTATTTCCAGCATTTCTTGTTTTTATTTCATATGGGATACTTGCCTTTATTAGCCGAGGCATAGAATATAAAAGCAGGGAGGTTATGATGGAGCTGTATAAAATGCTCGTTGGGCCACAGATGGAGTACTGTGTACAATTCTGGTCGCGTCACTCGAGGAAGGATGTGATTGCACAGGAGAGAGTGCAGAGGAGATTCACCAGGATGTTGCCTGGGCTGGAGCATTTCAGCTATAAAGAAAGACTGCATAGGCTCGGGTTGTTTTTCTTAGAGCAGAGAAGGCTGAGGGGGGTACCTGATTGAGGTATACGAAGTTATGAGGGGCATCGATAATGCAGATTGGAAGAAACTTTTTCCCTTAGCGGAGGTGTCAATAACTAGGGAGCATAGATTTAAGGTAAGGGGCAGGAGGTAAAGAGGGGATTTGAGGAAAATATTTTTCACCCAGAGGGTGGTTATAATCTGGAACGCACTGCCTGAAGAGGTGGTAGAGGCAGGAACCCTCACAACATTTAAGAAGTATTTAGATGAGCACATAAAACACTATAGCATACAAGGCTACGGGCCAAGTGCTGGAAAATGGGATTAGAATAGATAGGTCTTTCTGGTTGTCTTTCAACACACCATTAACATATTGTTTGCCTTTGCTCCGTGACCTTTTGGTCAGCTATGTGGCCTGGTCCAATCTGCACCTTCTCCTTTGTTATCTCTTGCCCCACCCCCACCTCACTTGCTTATAATCTGTGACTTTTCTAATATTTGTCAGTTCCGAAGAAGGGTCACTGACCCGAAACGTTAACTCTGCTTCTCTTTCCACAGATGCTGCCAGACCTGCTGAGTGATTCCAGCATTTCTTGTTTTTGTTTCAGATTTCCAGCATCCGCAGTATTTTGCTTTTATTTTAGTGTTTAATTCACTGCCACTTCTCTTCCAGGAATGCCTACCTTGAAGAAGTTCTGCTCTTCTCTCTGACGGGATTTTCGTTTGTCTCTTTTACCTTGTTCACCTTCATTGCTTTCTATTTCCCTCCTGGTGTTTGATAAGGTATCTACCAAAACTCGTTTTCACAGCCACATCTCCTTCCTCAGTGACTGTCTCCGACTCTGACTTATTCCACGTGGATTCCAACTGCAGTTTCACCCATCATGCTTTGAAACCACCCAGGATCACAGGGATCTCCGAGAAATACAACGTTCCTCGGACTGCTACTCTCGCCGCATCCTGAGATCCACACTCAGTGCTATGCGCCGCCACATGCACACACTGGACCTCTCTCTCCAGCAGCACCGTCTCACCTTATCTCAAAGCTGCTCTACTCCGCAGTTTCATCTCATCTTACGTCTCATCCGACGCATTAACAAAAAACTTTTTTTCTTCCTTTCAGGTGTTAAGGAACGCAAGCTCCAGCAGCTAATGGGGACTAATGCCCCTCCAGATCCTCCTTCCGCTTCACTTCCCTCTGACCCCACCCCTTCTGATCTGACCCCTTGCCGTGTATTCACTATACCCTCTGACCTCCCCCTCTCTGATGCTGAGCGTTCTGTACTCAGCAAAGGTCTCAGTTTTATCCCCTTACGCCCCCACCTCAATGAATTTCGCGCTCGGCATGACGTTGAGCTCTTCTCCGCCGCCTCCGGGCTCACTTCTTCGACCAGAAGTCCTCCCCCCGACCAGCAGACCCATTCACCTGCCTCCAGCATTCTCCCTCTACCTGGAGCCCGCCCCCTGGCCTCTTACCCGCTCTTGATCTCTTCATTGAAAACTGTCAGCGAGACATTGGTCGTCTCAATTTCTCTGCCCCCCTCACTCACTCTAACCTGTCCCCCTCTGAACTTGAGGCACTCCGTTCTCTCAGGTCTAACCCCGACATGGTCATCAAACCTGCAGACAAGGGTGGTGCTGTTGTTGTATGGTGTACCGAACTCTACCTTGCAGAAGCTCAACGCCAACTCACAGACACCTCTTCCTCCCTCCCTCTGGACCATGACCCCACCACCGAACATCAAGCCACCATCCAAAGGACTGTCACTGACCTCATCTCCTCTGGAGATCTTCTCTCTACGGCTTCCAACCTCATAGTCCCACAACTCCGGACAGCCCGCTTCTACCTCCTTCCCAAAATCCACAAACGGGACTGTCCCGGCAGACCCATTGTGTCAGCCTGCTGCTGCCCCACTGAACTTATTTCTTCCTATCTAGACTCTTATCTTTTCTCCGCTGGTCCAGTCTCTTCCCACCTACATCCGTGACTCTTCTGACGCCCTACGTCATTTTGACAATTTCCAGTTTCCTGGTCCCAACCGCCTCCTCTTCACTACGGACGTCCAATCGGTCTACACCTCCATCCCCCACCAGGATCGTTTGAGGGCTCCCCGCTTCTTCCTGGAACAGAGGCCCAACCAGTCCCCATCCACCACCACCCTCCTCCGCCTGGCTGAACTTGTTCTCACATTGAACAACTTCTCCTTCAACTCCACGCACTTCCTTCAAGTAAAAGGTGTCGCTATGGGTACCCGCATGGGTCCGAGTTATGCCTGTCTTTTTGTGGGATATGTCGAGCATTCTTTGTTCCAGTCCTACTCAGGCCCCCTCCCCCAACTCTTTTTCCAGTACATTGATGACTGTATCGGTGCCGTTTCCTGCTCCCGCCCCGAACTGGAAAACTTTATCAACTTTGCTTCCAATTTCCACCCTTCTCTCACCTTTACATGGTCCATCTCTGACACATCCCTTCCTCGACTTCTCTGTCTCCATCTCTGGGGATAGGTTGTCTACCAATATCCATTCTAAGCCCACCGACTCCCACAGCTACCTCGACTACACTTCTTCACACCCTACCTCCTGTAAGGACTCCATTCCATTCTCCCAGTTTCTCCGTCTCAGATGCATCTGCTCTGGTGATGCTACCTTCCATGACGGTGCTTCTGATATGACCTCCTTTATCCTCAACCGAGGATTTCCCCCCACTGTGGTTGACAGGGCCCTCAACCGTGTCCGACCCATTCCCCGCACCTCTACTCTCACCCCTTCCCCTCCCTCCCAGAACCGTGACAGGGTTCCCCTTGTCCTCATTTTTCATCCCACCAGCCTCCATATCCAAAGGATCATCCTCCGCCATTTTCGCCACCTCCAGCGTGATGCCACTACCAGTCGCATCTTCCCCTGTCAGCATTCCGAAGGGATCGTTCCCTCCGCGACACCCTGGTTCACTCCTCCATTACCCCCACCACCTCGTCCCCGTCCCAGGGCACCTTCCCCTGCAATCGCAGGAGGTGTAATACCTGCCCATTTACCTCCTCTCTCCTTACTATCCCAGGCCCCAAACACTCCTTTCAGGTGAAGCAGCGATTTAATTGTACTTCTTTCAATGTAGTGTACTGTATTCGCTGCTCACAGTGGTCTCCTCTACATTGGGGAGACCAAGCGCAGACTGGGTGACCGCTTTGCGGAACATCTCCGCTCAGTCCGCAAGCAGGACCCTGAGCTTCCGGTTGCTTGCCATTTCAACACTCCCCCCTGCTCTCATGCTCACATCTCTGTCCTGGGATTGCTGCAGTGTTCCAGTGAACATCAACGCAAGCTCGAGGAACAGCATCTCATCTACCGATTAGGCACACTACAGCCTGCCGGACTGAACATTGAGTTCAATAATTTCAGAGCATGACAGCCCCCCATTTTACTTTCATTTTTAGTTATTTTTTCTTCCTTTTTTTTTTACATTCTTTTTTACATTTTTTACAATTTTTTTTGCATTTATTTCATTTCATCTTAGTTTGTTCAGTTTGCTTACCCACTGTTTTTTCAGGTTTTTTTTTCAGGTTTGCACTTGCTGCTGTTCAATATTCAGTGTATTTACACCTAATCTGTACTAATGCTTTGTCTTTCAACACACCATTAACATATTGCTTGCCTTTGCTCCGTGACCTTTTGGTCAGCTATGTGGCCTGGTCCAATCTGCACCTTCTCCTTTGTTATCTCTTGCCCCACCCCCACCTCACTTGCTTATAATCTGTGACTTTTCTAATATTTGTCAGTTCCGAAGAAGGGTCACTGACCCGAAACTTTAACTGCTTCTCTTTCCACAGATGCTGCCAGACCTGCTGAGTGATTCCAGCATTTCTTGCTTTTGTTTCAGATTTCCAGCATCCGCAGTATTTTACTTTTATTTTAGAATAGATAGGTGCTTGATGGCCGGCACGGACACAATGGGCCGAAGGGCCTGTTTCTGTGCTGAATAACTCAATGACTCTATGAATCCAATACTCCAAATGCCAAGTCTACCACCATCCCTAGACCTCCTTCATCCTTGGCTACTTCAGCATTATTCATGGTGCATGTGCACAATGTATTACAATCTTCAGCACATTATGTCAGTGTGGCAACAACAAACCTGCACCCTTCTGTCTGTAGCATTGCGTTGGTGTTGGAATGCACAGCGCAATTGCACTGCCGCTTAAGTGAAGCTTTTTTGCAAAGTAAATATGTCACTGATCTGTTTACCTATATATTTCCCAGTATCAAGATCCATTTTTTCCACCAAATGAACAAATCATGATTTTAAAAAATCAATATGTTAATGTGATGCTATAGTAATCAAATTACAGAATGCCTTTCATAACTAAAGGGCTGGAATATAATCGGAAAGAGGTTTTGCTACCGCTCTCCAAAGCCCTGATTAGATTACATGTGGAGTACTTTACATAGTTCTGGACAACACACCCGAGAAAGGATACGGTGGCTTTGAAAGGAGTGAAATGCAGATTCACTGCAAGTTACCAGGGCCCTTAGGGTTAGATTATGAGGACAAATTATATGAACTAAGTTTATAATTCGCTGGAAGATAGAATGTTAAGGGATGATTTTATTGAGGCTTTTCGGATTTTGAAAGGAATTGACAAGATTGATAAAAACTTTTTCTGCTGCTGGAGTCGTCTAGCAAAGGGGACATCACCTTAAAATCAAAGCTAGGCTATTCAGTAGAGAAGTTAGGAAACACTTCTTCACGCAAAAGGTGATACAAGTGTGGAGAACTCGCCCACAAAAATCAGTAGATGCTAGTTCAGTTAATAATTTGAAATTTGAAATCAATAGCTTTTTCCTAGCCGAAGGTATTAAGGGATATAGAGCCAGGGCAAGTGAATGGAGTCAGGATACAGATCAACCACAATCTCACTGAATAGTGGAACAAGCTCAAGGGACTGAATGGCCACTCCTGTTCTTAAGTTCCCTAGCTTTTTAGTGCCCCGTGAAGGTTCGGGAAACAATAGTTACAAAAAAGTAAATTTTCTCTCAATAAAAAGGATTACAAGTAAAAAAAAGTTAAGCACTGAATGTGTAACTCAGGCAAAATGTAGAAACCAATCTCTTAAACTTCAGTTATGCCAAAAATATAATACAACTTAAATTGCAAAGTAGTTAATGAAAAATAAGTCCAGTAAAGTGTTAGTTATGAAACTACTCACGGAACATATGTAGAGATCGTTTCTCTGAAGGCAACTTTAGGTTTTCCCATCACACAGGGACAATTGTATTCTCTCTCTAGTCTCTAAATATTGAACAGAAGATAAAATAATTGAACACCATTTATGGCTTTGTTCAAGGCATCAGAAAGGGATCACCATAAGAACTCTATAGCCTCTTCTATACCGGCACTATTTTAGCTCTGATTCTGGGAGACTGGTGCTCTTAAGTTGGTTGCTAGTATTTACACTACTTCAATCAGATCATTTCTCCTAAAAACAGACTCAACAGCTCAATTTCTCAAGGTTCATGAGATACCGTTCTTTCAGAATCTTGACAAAAACAATGCCAGTATAAAAGCAGCTATGACATATTTTACATGCAGAGATGTGTACAGCCTCAGCTAATTTTCTCAACCAGTAGGAACTGAGTTTTGCTCACAAAAAAAACCAGTAAACTTGTCTGGAAGCGCTTTACAACACAAATAGATGCTTTCCATGGACACGCAGAATTAAAACTTTATGCTCGAGATACATGTGGTTAACAAGACCTAGTGACAGCACTCTGGCCCATTCAGCACATTGTAGCAGCTTGTCAAAATTCCTCTTTACAGAAGTCAGTCCATTCATGCTAATAAAACAATGTGTAACGGAGAGAAGATTTTAATCTACTAAGTACACCAAATGTACTTTCTATTACTGGCATCTTCAAAAGATGAAGTAACGGAACTACCATAAGCAACACAACACATACGAATTTACAATCAAGTGAAGCAACGCAGGGGCGTAGCTAAAAATGTATGATTTGCAAATTAGAAGTTTTGGTTTCGATTTTTAATAAGGTAGATTTCGAGAAACAGAGATACTAGTAGAACACCAATAGATTGTTTAAACATTATTTGGGGAGTATTAAACATACTAGTTTCAAAAGAAAATGATGTCTTGTTGCAAAGGATGTTGTGCATCAGTATTCTGTTGCTATCTTGGGCATTGCATAGCCAACTATTTCACTATGGCAACAGCTTAAGCTGTAACTCACTTCTTTGCTCAGTTTACATCTGCTCAAATACAATAAGAGCTTGCTCATGTTTTCTGAACGAACAAAGGCTCTTCAAAAAACAGCACGGATACGATTTTTATTATCAATTCAGCTTTTACTGCTCAACTCAGAGCTGATATTTAATTTTTTTTTAAAATCAGCTTTAGTGCTCTTATATTCCATTACTAATGGGAAAAAAAATCTTCTTTTATGGCAGCCCGCAAGAATCCTAGATGGAACAAGTTAAGGTCGTTTCAACAATGTTCCTCTGAAGCCTTAGTCTACAGAATAAACCTGCCCACAGCACAAATAAGATTCTGAAGGGCTATAATGATGACACAAGAACAAAGAACAGTACAGCACAGGAACAGGCCATTCGGCCCTCCAAGCCTGCACCAATCTTGATGCCTGCCGAAACTAAAACCTTCTGCACTTCCGGGGTCCGTATACCATCCTATTCATGTATGTGTCAAGATGCCTCTTAAACGTCTCTATGGTACCTGCTTCCACCACCTCCCCCGGCAACAAGTTCCAGGCACTCACCACCCTCTGTGTCAAGAACTTGCCTCGCACATCCCCTCTAAACTTTGCCCCTCTCACCTTAAACCTATGTCCCCTAGTAACTGACTCTTGCACCCTGGGAAAAAGCTTCTGACTATCCACTCTGTCCATGCCGCTTATAACGTTGTAAACCTCTATCATGTCGCCCCTCCACCTCCGTTGTTCCAGTGAAAACAATCCGAGTTTATCCAACCTCTGCTCATAGCTAATGCCCTCCAGACCAGGCAATATCCTGGTAAACCTCTTCTGTACCCTCTCCAAAGCCTCCACATCCTTCTGGTTGTGTGGCGACCAGAATTGCCCGCAATATTCTAAGTGTGGCCTAACTAAAGTTCTGTACAGCTGCAGCATGACTTGCCTTTTTTTATACTCTATGCCCCGACCGATAAAGGCAAGCATGCCGTATGCCTTCTTGACTACCTTATCCACCTGCGATGCCACTTTCAGTGACCTGTTGACCTGTACGCCCAGATCTCTCTGCCTGTCAATACTCCTAAGGGTTCTGCCATTTACTGTATACTTCCCACCTGCATTAGACCTTCCAAAATGCATTACCTCACATTTGTCCGAATTAAACTCCATCCGCCATTTCTCCGCCCAAGTCTCCGACCGATCTATATCCTGCTGAATCCTCTGACAATCCTCATCACTGTCCGCAACTCCACCAACCTTTGTGTCGTCCGCAAACTTACTAATCAGACCAGCTACATTTTCCTCCAAATCATTTATATATACTACAAACAGCGAAGGTCCCAGCACTGATCCCTGCGGAACACCATTAGTCACATCCCTCCATTCAGAAAAACACCCTTCCACTGCTACCCTCTGTCTTCTATGACAGAGCCAGTTCTGTATCCATCTTGCCAGCTCCCCTCTGATCCCATGTGACTTCACCTTTTGTATCAGTCTGCCATGAGGGACCTTGTCAAAGGCTTTACTAAAGTCCATATCGATAACATCCACTGCCCTTCCTTCATCAATCATCTTTGTCACTTCCTCAAAAAACTCAATCAAATTAGTGAGACACGACCTCCCCTTTACAAAACCATGCTGCCTCTCGCTAATAAGTCCACTTGTTTCCAAATGGGAGTAAATCCTGTCCCAAAGAATCCTCTCTAATAATTTCCCTACCACTGACGTAAAGCTCACCGGCCTTTAATTTCCTGGATTATCCTTGCTACCCTTCTTAAACAAAGGAACAACATTGGCTATTCTCCAGTCCTCTGGGACCTCACCTGTAGCCAATGAGGATGCAAAGATTTCTGTCAAGGCCCCAGCAATTTCTTCCCTTGCCTCCCTCAGTATTCTGGGGTAGATCCCATCAGGCCCTGGGGACTTATCTACCTTAATGCTTTGCAAGACACCCAACACCACCTCCTTTTTGATAATGAGATGACTGAGACTATCTGCACTCCCTTCGCTCGGCTCATCATCCACCAAGTCCTTCTCCTCGGTGAATACTGACGCAAAGTACTCATTTAGTACCTTGCCCATTTCCTCTGGCTCCACACATAGATTCCCTTCTCTGTCCTTGAGTGGGCCAACCCTTTCCCTGGTTACCCTCTTGCTCTTTATATATGTATAAAATGCCTTGGGATTTTCCTTAATCCTGTTTGCCAATGACTTCTCATAACCCCTTTTAGCCCTCCTGACTCCTTGCTTAAGTTCCTTTGGAATTTCTTCAATGTTGGTGCATTTCAGTACTTCTGAAGGAGATTCATTTTTCATTTGGCCCCTCTAACCCAATCGTACCTCAATCACGACAATTAAAGCCAATTTTACAACACCCTACTGGTAGTCCTGAACCTTGGTGATTCGGAGTGCGGTTCACGAAATCAGCTGCACAAGCTAGTATGCGCAATTTGCAGTGAGCCTTATTTTGCAGCAAAGAGTGTTAGGATTTTGAGGCAATTTCAATGACCAGCACAAACCTCAATCGAGGTTTAAAAGAAGTAAATCATTCTTCTGCTGGATTTTGCAGCTTTCTCATTCTTTTCTGACTGATACTGATAATAATGTGTATAGTTTGGAAGTTTTTCTTTAACTTATCATACTATTTTATATGTATTTTTATTGGTGCATTAATATTTGTTTTCATGATCCTGTGGGACGAGAGTGTGGGAAGGGGGAGTTAGAGCTCCTCCCAACCTTGAAGAAGGGGAGGGGAACCTGAGTATATAAAACTAAACTAAGAAGGCCATGCAGAGGAAAAGAGGGTACATATGCAGTGGAAGGCGAAGTGTTTTGCAGTTGTTTATTTGCAATATTGTTACTAGCAATTATGAAACAGCCTTTCAATAACAGAGTTTGGCATTTTGCCCTTTCAGTACTTACATGGGTCCTCTAAGTGCTTACGTCATATTTTATGTCCTGCAAAAATGTTAATGATTCATTTCAATAATGGCCTTGACCCAGCTGCTGTTCACTTGCAGCAAATGGGCACTCCTAGATTTTAAGGAAGAAGACCACTTCTCGAGGAGACAAAAAGGCAGGTGTAACTATAGCTCAAGGCAGGCATAACTGTAGCTCACTTATTGTATCTAACAGGTTCCCCATGTATGCTGACAATACCAAACACTACATCTCCATCACATTTCTCAACCCCTTCCATGCTCTGTACCAACCTGCTTGTCTGACATCCAGACCTAGACAATCTGCAATTTCTTATAGCTTGGACAGATTTTGAGCAACATCTATTTGGTTAGCTGACAGTCCAAGGTCAGAACTATGCTTGGAGCTTGCTAATTCTTTAATAAAACAAGCAGATGTTACAAAATTGTAGGGCAACCAGCCATTCCTGGAAAAGATTTTCTCAAACTAGGAGCTATATTGCCAAAAGTAGAATTGTTGCATTCCCACCTACTTAATTCAAAGTGATTAACACAATTCACCTAAAGATGTATGAATTTTAAAGCAAGATCTTGTGAATGTGCAATGTCAGATGGCATGTCCAGCCAATTTCTGTTTCCATGGAAACGATCTTACACTTTGGTAAAATCAAGTTACACAGAATTACAGAGAATATACACCACAGAAACAGGGCATTCTGCCGAACAAGCCCATGCTGGCATTTATGCTCCACTCAAGCCTCCTGCCATTCTTCCTCTCTTCTTAACTCTATCAGCATAACCCACTCTTCTCTTCGCCTTTCTATCTTATCCAGCCTCCTCCCAAATGCATCTATGCTATTCACTTCCCTGTGAGAGTGAGTTCCACGTTCTCACCATTCTCTGCGTAAAGTTGTTTCTTCTGAATTCCCTATTTAATTTCTTGGTGAATATCTTATATTGATAGCCTCGAGTTTTGCTCTTCCCCACAAGTGGAAAAACTCTCTGTGTTTACCAAAATCAAGTTTGGCCTTCATGAATAATGTTTTGCACAGCATGTATACTCAGCTGAAGTATTTACCAATGAAACAGGAAAGGTCGAGTGCGAGAATATGGACTTCACATGAGGAAAGGAAGGCGGCAAAACTAGCTTCTGTTAGTCCTAAGAGTGAGCTGAATAACTAAGCTGGATAAAGTAAACAGTCATTTATAGTTTCTCCTTACGTGCAATTTACAGAATTTTGGAGTCTGCCCCCGATCGAGGAATGCCAACAATTTTCTTGAAGTTCAAACACATTATATCTACAACTGTTACCAAGTTGCATGATGTAGTGGAAAGAGGCTGACTTATCTATCCTGAACTAAGTTCTTAGTTGCACCAATATTACAGTTTAGATAATGGCAATAATAAAAACATTTTATACCTTTACTAAAATATTTTATATCTAAGATAGTAAAATAGAATGATAGCGTCATTTACAACACAGAAAGCAGCCATTTGACCCACTGAGTCCATGCCGGCTTTTGTTATGACCAAGGCTGGAGCAGTGCACTGTCTTTCTCTAGTTCCACTTCTCCGAGGGTCAACATATAATTAGATGTTTTACCAGTTACCGATACGGACAATTATATACTTTATTTTAGTTTCAAAATAAAAGCCACCAACTAGGTTTCTTTAATAAACAACAGAATTATTAATTTATTATAAAACAAGACTAATACTATTCAGATGCAAAGCCTATTAACACACAGGTTGAAATCTGAAAGTTTCCTTCGAAATGAACTCAAAACACACACACACATACACCAGTTAAAGAAACAATAAAGGTTTCTTTGTCGAGATCTCTTCACAAAAAAAAATACTTCGCCAAATACTTGTTAATTCTTGAAGAAAAAAAAAAGGATAAGATATGGAATATCAGTTGCCCCTTCATTCTGGTGTCCATATATGCGTAGACGGCTGTCACTGGGATCGTTTTGGAGTCGTTCTTTTCAGGTGAAGTCGACGCATAGTCTGGTAAGCTTTCAGGAGAAATGTGGCACCAGTACTCTATTTCCTACACTGGATTCTCAATGTTTCTCAAAGATGGAGAAAGGATCAGTTGATGGCTTCTCTCTTAGCAGGCTTACCCCCAACTGAACCAAAACAATATCCAAAACGAAACCAACTTTTGATCACTGTAAATCTTGACATGTCACTTCTCTGGAAACAACTGCCCTGGTCAAATGCTCTTGCTGTTTATTTAGCTTAGGACATGTGACTTCCAGTAAGTGTGCTTTTAAACAAAGTCCCAAAATCCTTCCAGTGACCTTTTTTTTTTAAAAAAAAAACAAAGTCCAGCATTTATGGAATCTTTTCAGTCTTTCAAATGAATCAATTCCCACAATTTTTAAACATGGGTCTTCAAAACGTATTAAAAAATGGAAGCACTTTCATAACATTCTCCATGGAGCTATCCAGTTAGTCCCACTCCCCGGCTAGATCCCCGTAGCCCTGCACGTCTATTCCTTCAGGTGGCCATCCAATTTCCTTTTGAAACTATTGTTGTCTCGCTTCCATGACCCTTGTGCGCAGAAAGTTCCATTTGTGGCGTAAAAAATTCTTCCTCATATTCCCCCTGCATCTCTTGCCCAAAACCTTCAATCTGTGTCCCCTAGTCTTCGTGCCATTAGTTAATAGGAACATGTGACCTTTGAGCCTGCTCTGCCATTCGACAAAATCATGGCTGATCTGGTTGTGGACTCAACTCCACTTTCCTGTCTGCCCCCATAACCCTTGACTCCCTTGTCTATCAAAAATCTATCTAACTCAGCCTTGAATAAATTCAATGACCCAGGCTTCACTGCTTTCTGTGAAGAGAATTCCACAGACTAATGACCTCCTGAAAAAAAATTCTCATCTCTGAAAAGGAGACTTCTTATTCTTAAACTGTGTCTCCTAGCTCTGGTTTCCCCCACAAGAGGAAACATCCTCCCGGTATTCGCTAAAGTCCCCTCAAGATCTTATATATTTCAATAAGATCACCTCTCCTTCTTCTAAATGTCAATGGGGTATAGACCTAACCTGTTCAACCTTTCTTCATGAGATAAACCCTTCATCCCAAGAATGAGTCACGTGAACCTTCTCTGAACTGCTTCTAGTGCAATTATATGCTTTTTCAAATAAGGAGACCAAAACTATATACAGTACTCCAGGTGTGGTGTCACCAAGATCCTGTATCACTCGCTAAACCTGCACACTGACTTTTTGTGATTCATGTACCAGGACTCCCAAATCTCTCTCCACTTAAATAGTAAACTGCTTTTCTATTCTTCCTGCCAAAGTGGACAAGTTCACATTTTCCCACATTATAGTCCATCTGCCAAATTTTTGCCCACTCACTTAACCTATCCATATCCCTTTGTAGACTCTTTATTTCCTTTTGACAAGTTACTTTCCTTCCTATCTCTGTGCCATTGGCAAAATTAGCTGCCATACATTTGGTTCCTTCATTCAAGTCACTGATATAAATTGTAAATAGTTGAGGCCCCAGCACTGATCCGTGTGGCACTCCAGTAGTTGCAGTTTGCCGACCTGAAAAAGACTTATTTATCCCTACTCCCTGCTTCCTATTAGTTAACCAATCCTTTATCCATGCTAATATGTTATCCCCTACACTATGTGCTCTTATCTTGTGCAGTAACCTTTGATGTGGCACCTTATCAAATGTCTTTTAGAAATCCAAGTACACCGTATCTACAGGCTCCCCATCATTCACCTTGCTTGTTACTTCCTCAAAGAACTCGAATAAATTAATAAAATAAAATTTCTCTTTCACAAAACCATGTTGACTCTGTCTGATCCTATTATGATTTTCCAAGTATCTTGCGATAACCTCCTTGACAATGGATTCCAGCAATTTACCGATGACAGATGTTAGGCTGATTGGCCCAGAGCTTCCTGTTTTCTGTCTCATATGAACATAGGTATTAGGAGCAGAAGTAAGCCATTCTGTCCCTCTAGCCTGCTCCACCATTCAATAAGATCATGTTTGATCTGTTTGTCAAATTCCTTTCGTTCCCTTGCCTAACAAGATCCATCTACCCCCACCTTAAAATTATTCAATGACCCCGCCTCCACCACCATCTGAGGCAGAGTGTTCCAAAGTCACACAACCCTCAGAAAAAAAAATTTCTCCTCATCACTGTCCAAAAAGGGCGAATTCTAATTTTAAAACAGTGCCCCCTAGTGCTGGACTCACCCACAAGAGGAAACATCCTTTCCATATCCACCTTGTCAAGACCATTCAGGATCTTGCATACTTCAATCAAGTCTCCCCTCACTCATCTAAACTCCAGTGAAAACAAGCCCAGTCTGTCCAATCGTCCCTCCGAAGCCAACCTGCTCATTCCATGTATCATTCTAGTAAACCTCCTCTGAACCACCTCCAAGGCATTCACATCCTTCCTTAAATATGGAGACCAAAACTGCAGACAACATTCGAGATGTGGTCTCACCAATGCTCTGTATAACTGAATCATAACATCCTTCCTTTTATTTTCAATTCCTCTCGTAATAAAGGATAGCATTCCATTAGCCTTCTTTATTACTTGCTGTACCTGCATACTAACTTTTTGTGACTCATGCACTAGAACACCTAGATCCCGCGGCACCTCGGAGTTCTGCAGTTGTTCCCTGTTTAAGAAATACTCTGCTTTTTTATTCTTCCTGCCAAGGTGAAAAACTTCATATTTTCCCACACTATACTCCATCTGCCAGATTTTTACCCACTCGCTCAACCTATCTATATTGGTCTGCAACCTCCTTATGTCTTCTTCACAACATACTTTCCTACCTATCTTTGTGTCATCTGCAAATTTAGCTACCATGCCATCGTTCCCCTCATCTAAGTCATTGATATAAATTGTAAAAACTTGAGGCCACAGTACAGGCCCCTGCAGGACTCCACTCATCACATCCTGACAATTAGAAAAGGACACAGTTTTGCACTCTCTCTGTTTTCTGCCTGCTAGTCAAGCCTCTATCCATGCCAATATATTAGCCACTACACCATGGTCTCCTACTTTGCACAATAACCTTTTATGTGGCACCTTGTCAAATGCTTTCTGGAAATCCAAGTACAGTACATCAACAGGCTCCCCTTTATCCAAAGCACACGTTACTCCTTCAAAGGACTCCAATAAATTAGTTAAACATGATTTCCCTTGCAAAAAACATCCATGCTGACTATTCCCAGCTATAGCCTCCTTAATAATCGATTCTAAAACATTCCCCATGACAGACATCAAGCTAACTGGCCTATGGTTACCTGCTTTCTGCGTCCCCCACTTCCTGAATAGAAGGGTTATATTTGCTATTTTCGAGTCTGATGGAACCTTTCCAGAATCTAGCAAATTTGAAAAATTACCACCAACACATCTACTATCTCATTAGCCACCTCATTTAAGACCCGAGAATGAAGACCATCAGGACCTGGGGACTTGTCAGCCCGCAGCTCCATCAATTTGGTCAGTAGCGCTTCCCTGCTGATTGTAATTTCACCAAGTTCCTCTCTTCCTTCCACCTCCTGATTTCCAGCTATTTCTGGAGTGCTTTTTTTCCCTCTACAGTGAAGACAGAAGCAAAATATTTTCTCATCTGCCATTTCCTTATTATCTATGATTAGCTCCCCATTCTCACTCTCTCAAGGACCAACACTCACTTGACTCACTCTTTTCCTTTTTAAATACCTGTGGAAACCCTTGCGATCCGTTTTTATGTTTCTAGCTAGCTTCCTCTCATATTCTAATTCCTTTCTCCTGATTAATCTTTTAGTCATTCTCTGCTGTTCTTTATATTCTGACCAATCATCTGACCTGCCAGTCATCTTTGCACAATTATATGCTTTTTCCTTAAGTTTGATGCTTTCCTTAACTTCTTTAGTTAACCATAGATGATGGGTCCTCCCCTTAAAATTTTTCTTTAGAGTAGGAATACACTTATCCTTGAATATTCTGAAATATCCCCTTGAATGTCTGCCACTGCTTCTCTATAGATCGATAGGAACATAGGAGTAGGCCATTCAGCCCATCGAGCCTGCCCACCATTCAATATGATCATGGCTGATCATCCACTTCAATGCCTTTTTCCCACACCATCCTCACATCCCTTTATGTCATTTGTATTTAGAAATCTGTCAATCTCTGCTTTAAATGTATTCAATGACTGAGCTTCCACAGCCCTCTGGGGTAGAGAGTTCCAAAGATTCACAACACTCTGAGTAAAGAAATGTCTCCTCATCTCAGTCCTAAGTGGCTTCACCCTTATTTTGAAATTGTGTCCCCTGGTTCGAGACTAGCTAACCAGAGGAAACATTTTACCTGCATTTACCCTGTCTATCCCTTTAAGTATTTTGTAGGTTTCAATGAGATCACCTCTCATTCTTTGGAACGCTAGATAATACAGGCCCAGTTTCCCCAATCTCTGTTCAAAGGACAGTCCCGGCATCCTGGGAATAAGTCTGGTGAACCTTCGTTGCACTCCCTCTATGGCAATAATATCCTTCCTAAGGTAAGGGGACCAAAACTGCACACAGTACTCCAAGTGCGGTCTAACCAAGGTTCTATACAATTGAAGCAAGACTTCATTACTCCTGTACTCAAATCCTCTTGCGATGAAGGCTAGCATACCATTAGCCTTCCTAATTGCTGGCTGCACCTGCATGTTAGCTTTCAGTGACTTACTGACAAGGACACCTAGGTCCCTTTGTACATCTACACTTTCTAATCTCATCATTTAAGAAATACTCTGCACATTTGTTCTTCCTACAAAAGTGGATAACCTCACATTTTTCCACATGAAATTCCATCTGTCACGTTCGTGCCCACTCACTAAGTCTGTCCAAATCCCCTTGAAGCCACTTTGCATCTTCCTTACAATACACATTCCCACCTAGTTTTGTGTCATCCGTGAGCTTAGAAATATTACATTTGGTCCCCACGTCATTATCATGGATATATATTGTGAACAGCTGGCGTCCAAGCACTGATCCCTGCATTATCCCACGACTCACAGTTTGCCAACGAGAGAATGACACGTTGATTCCTACTCTCTGCTTTCTGCCTGTTAACCAATCGTTAATCCATGCCAGTATATTACCTCCTATCCTATGTGCTTTAATTTTGCTAACCAACCTCCTGTGGGGGACTTCATCAAAAGCCTTCCAAAAATCCAATTATAACACGTCTGCCAACTCCCCTTTATCAATTCTGTTAGGAACATCCTCAAAAAAACTCCAACAGGTTCATCAAACGTGATTTCCCATTCATAAATCCATGTTGACTATGCCCAATGAGATCATGAGACTGAGTGAGACCAGCAGTGTTTAAAAAGAGCAGCGGCAGTGCACCTGAGTTTTGAAAAAAAAGCCAACAGTGACAACACAGGAGAGCTGCAAGGTGATTGGTTGGTGAGTAGCAGCTGTTAGAATATCTTAAAAAAATAAGGGGCAAGTTTTTTTTGTTAAAAATAAAACCTCTGGTGATAAGGTGAGTACTACTAAAGTGTTTTTTTTTAAGGATTTGAGATTTAAGTGGGTAGAACAAGTTCCCTAATATAATTAGTATTTTTTAATTAAGGGAGTAACGAATTAACCTAAGGGTAAGTCATGGCAGGAGAACTCAGCCCCGTGATCTGCTCCTCCTGCGCTATGTGGGAAATCAGGGATGCTTCCAGTGTCCCTGATGACCATGTGTGCAGGAAGAGTATCCAGCTGCAGCTACTGGCTACTCGCATTACAGAGCTGGAGCTGCGGGTGGATTCACTGTGGAGCATCCGCGATGCTGAGGAAGTCGTGGATAGCACGTTTAGTGAGGTGGTCACACTGCAGGTAATGGCTGCACAGGCAGAAAAGAGATGGGTGACCACCAGACAGAGTAGTAGGCGCAGGCAAGTAGTGCAGGAGTCCCCCTGTGGCCATCCCTCTCTCAAACAGATATACCGCTTTGGATGCTGTTGGGGGTGGGGGGGGGGGGGGGCGGGGGAGGGGGATGACCTCCCAGGGGAAAGCAGTAACAGCCAAGTTCGTGGCACCATAGATGGCTCTGCTGCACAGCAGGGAAGGGAAAAGGGTTGAAAGAGCTATAGTGATAGGGGATTCTATCGTAAGGGGTGCAGATAGGCATTTATGTGGCCACACACAAGACTCCAAGATGGTATGTTGCCTCCCTGGTGCTAGGATCAAGGATTTCTTGGAGCGGCTTCAGGACATTCTGAAAGGGGAGGGTGAGCAGCCAGAGGTCGGGGTCCATATTGGTACTAACGACATAGGTAGGAAAAGAGATGAGGTCCTGCAAAGCGAATGTAGGGAGTTAGGCAGAAGGTTAAAAAGCAGGACCTCTAAGGTTGTAATCTCAGGATTACTCCCTATGCCACATGCTAGTGAGGGGAAGAATAGGAGGATTAGGCAAATGAATGCGTGGCTGAAGAGCTGGTAGCTTCAGCTACTTGGATCATTGGGATCTCTTCTGGTGCAGAGGTGAACTGTACAAGAAGGATGGGTTGCATCTAAACTGGAGGGGGACCAATATCCTTGCGGGGAAGTTTGCGAGCACTACTCGGGAGGGTTTAAATTAGTCTTGCGGGGGGGTGGGACCCAAAGTAGTAGTCTCTCAGATGAGATAGTTGAGGCAAATGTAGAGGTTAAAGCAAGCAAGTCCAGTAGGCAGGCCGGGCAGGGGCAGGACAGGGAGCGTGAAAGGCCTGGTCGGCTAAACTGCATTTACTTTAATGCAAGAAGCCTTACAGGTAAGGCAGATGAACTCAGAGCATGGATCGGTATGTGGGATTGATATTATAGCTATTACAGAAACATGGTTGAGGGATGGGCAGGACTGGCAGCTCAATATTCCGGGGTACCGATCTTTCCGGCGTGACAGAGGTGGAGGTAAGAGAAGAGGGGGAGTTGCACTATTGATTAGGGAGGACATCACGGCAGTACTTAAAGAGGATATCCGGGGGGATTGTCCAGCGAGCCCAAATGGGTAGAACTTGGAAATAAGAAAGCGGTGATTACTTTGATAAGATTATACTATAGGACCTCCAATAGTCAGAGGGAAGTGGAGGAGCATATATGCAGGGAAATCACAGACAGGTGTAGGAATTATAGGGTTGCAATAGTAGGTGATTTTAACTTCCCTAATATTGACTGGAACTGCCTTAGTACTAAGGGATCAGATGGGGAAGAATTTGTGAAGTGTGTCCAGGATAGCTTTCTGAAGCAGTATGTGGATGGCCCTACTACAGAAGGGGCTACACTCGACCTCCTCTTAGGAAATGAGGATGGGCAGGTGGATGATTTGTCAGTGGGGGAGCACTTTGGGACCAGTGACCATAACTCTTTTAGCTTCAAGACAGTTATGGAAAAGGATAAGATTGGTCCTCAAGTTGAAGTCCTAAATTGGGGGAAGGCTAATTTCGATGGCATCAGACAGGAACTCTCAAAAGTTGAATGGGAGAGGCTGTTTACAGGTAAAGGGACGTCTGGCAAGTGGGAGGCTTTTAAAAGTGAGATAGGAAGAGTTCAGGGCCGGCATGTTCCTGTTAGATGGAAGGACAAGGCTGGCAAGTTTAGGGAACCTTGGCTGACGAGGGATATTGAGGGACTGGTCAGGACAAAGAAGGAGGCATATGTCAGGTATAGGCAGCTGGGATCGAGCGAGTCCTTCAAGGAGTACAGGGGATGTAGGATTACACTTAAGAAGGAATTTAGGAGGGCGAAAAGGGGCCACGAGATTTCCCAGGTAGATACGATTCCTGACTTGGAATTATATCGCCGTTCCTTCACTGTCGATGGGCCAGACTTCAGCCAATTCGAATCACTCCACGTGATATCAAGCAACGACTGAAGGCACTGGATACTGCAAAAGCTATGGGCCCTGACAATATTCCGGCAATAGTACTGAAGGCCTGTGCTCCAGAACTTGCCACGCCCCTGGCCAAGCTGTTCCAGTACAGCTACAACACTGGCATCTACCCTGCAATGTGGAAAATTGCCCAGGTATGTCCTGTACACAAAAAACAGGACAAGTCCAACCCGGCCAATTACCACCCCATCAGCCTACTCTCAATCATCAGTAAAGTGATGGAAGGTGTCACCAACAGTGCCATCAAGCGGCACTTGCTTAGCAATAACCTGCTCAGTGACGCTCAGTTTGGGTTCCGCCAGGGCCACTCAGCTCCTGACCTCATTACAGCCTTGGTTCAAACATGGACAAAAGTGCTGAGCTCAAGAGGCGAGGTGAGAGTGACTGCCCTTGACATCAAGGCAGCATTTGACCAAGTATGGCATCAAGGAGCCCTAGCAATACTGAGGTCAATGGGAATCAGGGGGTAAACCTCCGCTGGCTGGAGTCATACCTAGCGCAAAGGAAGATGGTTGTGGTTGTTGGACGTCAATGATCTGCGCTCCAGCACATCACTGCAGGAGTTCCTCAGGGTAGTGTCCTCGGCCCAACCATCTTCAGCTGATTCATCAATGACCTTCCTTCAATCATAAGGTCAGAAGTGGGGATGTTCGCTGATGATTGCACAATGTTCATAATTCGCAACTCCTCAGATACTGAAGCAGTCCGTGTAGAAATGCAGCAAGACCTGGACAATATCCAGGCTTGGGCTGATAAGTGGCAAGTAACATTTGCGCCACACAAGTGCCAGGCAATGACCATCTCCAACAAGAGAGAATCTAACCATCTCCCCTTGACATTCAACGGCATTACCATCGCTGAGTCCCCCACTATCAACATCCTAGGGGTTACCATTGACCAGAAACTGAACTGGAGTAGCAATATAAATACCGTGGCTACAAGAGCAGGTCAAAAGCTCGGAATCCTGAAGCGAGTAACTCACCTCCTGACTCCCCAAAGCCTGTCCACCATCTACAAGGCACAAGTCAGGAGTGTGATGGAATACTCTCCACTTGCCTGGATGGATGCAGCTCCAACAACACTCAAGAAGCTCGACACCATCCAGGACAAAGCAGCCCGCTTGATTGGCACACCATCTACAAACATTCACTCCCTCCACCACCGACGCACAGTAGCAGCAGTGTGTACCATCTACAAGATGCATTGCAGCAATGCACCAAGGCTCCTTAGACAGCACCTTCCAAACCCGCGACCTCTACCAACTAGAAGGACAAGGGCAGCAAATACATGGGAACACCACCACCTGCAAATTCCCCTCCAAGTCACTCACCATCCTGACTTGGAACTATTATCGCCATTCCTTCACTGTTGCTGGGTCAAAATCCTGGAACTCCCTTCCTAACAGCACTGAGGGTATACCTACCCCAAAAGGACTGCAGCGGTTCAAGAAGGCAGCTCACGACCGCCTTCTCAAGGGCAATTAGGGATGGGCAATAAATGCTGGCATAGCCATTGACACACACATCCCATGAATGAATAAAAAAAAAGATAAAGGAGAATCCTAAAAGATTCTATAAGTATATTAAGAGTAAAAGGGTAGCTAAGGAGAGAGTAGGTCCCCTGAAGGACCAGTGTGGCAATCTATGTGTGGAGCCACGGAAAACGGGCGAGGTCTTAAATGAATATTTCTCATCCGTATTTACCGTGGAGAAGGTCATGGAAGCTAGTACGTTCAAGGGAGTGAACACCGATATCCAGGAGCATATCAACATTACAAATGAGGTGGTGTTGGAGGTTTTAAAGCGCATTAAGTTGGATAAATCCCCAGAGCCTGACCAGGTGTATCCTAGGATGCTATGGGAAGCAAGGGAGGAGATTGCTGGGGCCCTGGCAGAGATTTTTGTATCATCGTTAGCCACGGGTGAGGTACCGGAAGACTGGAGGATAGCTAATGTTGTGCCTTTATTTAAGAAGGGCTGCAGAGATAAACCAGGGAACTGCAGGCCGGTGAGCCTTACATCAGTGGTGGGAAAGTTATTGGAAGGGATTCTGAGAGACAGGATTTATATGCATCTGGAAAGGCATGGTCTGATTAGGGATAGTCAGCATGGCTTTGTGCGTGGGAAATCATGTCTCACGAATTTGAGTTTTTCGAGGAGGTGACCAAGAGGATTGACGAGGGCAGGGCGATGGATGTTGTCTACATGGACTTTAGCAAGGCCTTGACAAGGTCCCACATGGTAGGCTGGTCCAGAAGGTTCGAGCACATGGGATCCAGGGTGAGCTCGCCAATTGGATACAAAATTGGCTTGGTGATAGGAGGCAGAGGGTGGTAGTGGAGGGTTGTTTTTCAGATTGGAGGCCAGTGACCAGTGGTGTGCCGCAGGGATCGGTGCTGGGCCCTTTGTTGTTTGTCATATATATTAATGACTTGGATGTGAATGGAAGGGGCAGATGACACCAAAATTGATGGTATAGTGGACAGTGAAGAAAGTTGTCTAAGGTTACAACAGGATATATATCAACTGGGAAAGTGGGCAAGGGAGTAGCAAATGGAATTTAACGCAGACAAGTGTGAAGTGATGCATTTTGGGAAGTTAAACCTGGGCAGGACATATACAGTGAATGGCAGGGCCCTGGGGAGTGTTGTTGAGCAGAGAGACCTTGGGGTGCAAGTACATAGTTCCCTGAAAGTGGCAACACAGGTAGACAGGGTGGTGAAGGCGGCGTATGGCATGCTTGTCTTCATCAGCCGAAGCACTGAGTACAAGAGTTGGGACGTCATGTTACAGTTGTACATAACGTTGGTTAGGCTGCATTTAGAGTACTGTGTGCAGTTCTGGTCGCCGCACTACAGGAAAGATGTGATTAAGCTAGAGAGGGTGCAGAAAAGATTCACAAGGATGTTGCCTGGTTTGGAGGACTTGAGTTATAAAGAGAGATTGGATAAGCTGGGTCAGTTTTCCGTGGAGCGAAGGAGGCTGAGAGGGGACATGATAGAGGTATATAAAAATTATGAGAGACATAGATCGGGTAGATAGCCAGAGTCTGTTTCTCATGGCAGGGGTGACTAAAACTAGAGGGCATAGATTTAAGGTGAGAGGGAGGAGGTTTAAAGGGGATCAAAGGGGTAAATTTTTCACACAAAGAATAGTGGGTATCTGGAATGAGCTGCCTGAGGTGGTGGTGGAGGCAGGAACAGTAGCGACATTTAAGAGGCATTTGGACAGGTACTTGAATGAGCAAGGCATAGAGGGATATGGAGTTAACGTAGGCAGGTGGGATTAGTATAGATAGGCATTATGGTCGGCATGGACACGGTAGGCCAAAGGGCCTGTTTCTATGCTGCACAACTCTATGACTCTATTATTATCCAAGTGTCCATTTATCACATCCTTTAGAATAGATTCCAGCATTTTCCCAACAACTAATGTAATGCAAACAGGTCTACAATTCCCCCTTTTCTCTCCCCCTCCCTTCTTAAATAGTGGGGTGACATTTGCTACCTTCCAATCGACAGGAACCACTCCAGAATCCAAAGAATTCTGAAAGATGATCACCAATGCATCCACTATCTCCACAGCTACCTCTTTCAATACTCTGGGATGTAGAATATCAGATCCTAGGGACTTATCAACCTTCAGCCCCATTAATTTCTCCAATACAACCTTCTAACTGATACTAATTTCCTTCAATTCCTCATTACCCCTAATCCCTTGGATCTCTAATTCTGGGAGATTTCTTGTATCTTCCTCAGTGACGACAGACACAAAGTTGTCATTTAGCCTCTCTGCCATTTCTCTATCCCTCATTCTAAATTCTCCTGACTCTGCCTGTAATTGACCCACATTTGTCTTAGCCAAATGCAAGGGGGTGATAGGTGAAAATGTGGAGCAATCAGTTCAGCCATGTACTTACTGAATGGCGGAGCAGGCTCTAAGGGCCGAGTGGCCTGCTCCTGCTCCTAATTCATATGTTTCCTTTTTACATACCTCTTGAAGCTTTACAGTCCGTTTTTATGTTTTTTGCGAGTTTACATTCATATTCTATTCTCTCTTTCTTTATCAGTTTCTTAGTCCTTTGCTGTATTCTAAAATCCTCCCAATCCTCAGGTTTACTACTATTTTTGACAACTTTATAGGCCTTTTCTTTTACTCTTATACAATCCTCAACTTCCTTTGTTAGTCACGGTTGACTGCCTTTACTTTTGGGGTTTTTGTGCCTTGAAGGAATGTTCTTCTTCTTCTTTGGCCTCCTTGTCTCGAGAGACAATGGGTAAGCGCCTGGAGGTGGTCAGTGGTTTGTGAAGCAGCGCCTGGAGTGGCTATAAAGGCCAATTCTAGAGTGACAGACTCTTCCACAGGTGCAGAAGATAAGAATGGTTGTCGGGGCTGTTACACAGTTGGCTCTCCCCTTGCGCTTCTGTCATTTTTCCTGCCAATTGCAAAGTCCCTTCGACTAGCCACACTTTAGCCCCGCCTTTATGGCTGCCCGCCAGCTCTGGTGATCACTGGCAACTGACTCCCACGACTGGTGATCAATGTCACAGGACTTCATGTTGCGTTTGCAGACATCTTTAAAGCGGAGACATGGACAGCCGGTGGGTCTGATACCAGTGACGAGCTCGCTGTACAATGTATCCTTGGGGATCCTGCCATCTTCCATGCGGCTCACATGGCCAAGCCATCTCAAGCGCCGCTGGCTCAGTAGGATGTAAATGCTGGGGATGTTGGCTGCCTCGAGGACTTCTGTGTTGGAGATACGGTCCTGCCACCTGATGCCAAGGATTCTCCAGAGGCAGTGAAGATGGAATGAATTGAAACGTCGCTCTTGGCTGACATACGTTGTCCAGGCCTCGCTGCCATAGAGCAAGGTACTGAGGACACAGGCTTGATACACTCGGACATTTGTGTTCCGTGTCAGTGCGCCATTTTCCCACACTCCCTTGGCCAGTCTGGACATAGCAGTGGAAGCCTTTCCCATGCGCTTGTTGATTTCTGAATCGAGAGACAGGTTACTGGTGATAGTTGAGCCTGGGTAGGTGAACTCTTGAGCCACTTCCAGAGCGTGGTTCTGAATGTATAGTTGCTGTAAACTATGTAATATTTCTTTAATGACTATCCATTGCCGATGTACTGTCATACCTTTAAATGTATTTTCCCAATCCACCTCAGCCAATTTGCCCCTCGTACCTTCATAATTTCCTTTGTTCAAAGTTAACACCCTGGCTCCAGATTGAACAACCTCACTTTCAAACATAATGTAAAATTCGATCATATTATGGTTCGAAAGGTTCTTTTACAAGAAGATTATTAATTAGCCCTTTCTCATTACATAATACTAGACCTAAAATAGCCTGTTCCCTAGTCAGTTCCTCAACATACTGCGCTGGAAACCATCCCTAACACACTCCAGAAACTCATCTCCACAGCATTAGTGCTCATTACGTTTACCCAGTCTATATGCAGATCGAAGACACCCATGATTACTGTATTACCCATGCCACATGCTTCTCTAATTTCCTGATTAATACCATGCCCCTATCTCCTAGCCTCGTAACCCAGTTCACTTCAGCTAGCTCAGCTTTCATGCCAACATAGTTGCCCTTATTTAAGTTTAAAATACTTGTCTTAGAGTCACTCTTCTCTATCAAATTGGATGTAAAATTCAATCATATTGTGGTCGCTGCTACCTAGAGGTGCCTTTACTTCGAGGTCATTAAATAATATCGTCACATTATGGGAGTCAGTTGCCAGCATTCGCCAGAGCTGGCGGGCAGCCATAAAGACAGGGCTAAATTGTGGCGAGTCGAAGAGACTTAGTAGTTGGCAGGAAAAAAGACAGAGGCGCAAGGGGAGAGCCAACTGTGCAACAGCCCCAACAAACAAATTTCTCTGCAGCACCTGTGGTAGAGCCTGTCACTCCAGAATTGGCCTTTATAGCCACTCCTGGCGCTGCTTCACAAACCACTGACCACCTCCAGGCGCGTATCCATTGTCTCTCGAGATAAGGAGGCCCAAAAGAAAGAACACAATACCAAGTCTAATATATGGTTCCATAGAAACATAGGAAAATAGGAGCAGGAGTAGGCCGTTCGGTCCTTCGAGCCTGCTCCACCATTCAATACGATCATGGCTGATCATCCAAACTCAGTAACCTGTTACCGCTTTCTCCCCATATTCCTTGATCCCATTAACCACAAGAACTCTATCTAACTCTTTCTTGAATATATTTAATGATTTGGTTCAACTGCTTTCCGTGGTAAAGAATTCCACTGGTTCACCACTCTCTGGGTGAAGAAATCTCTCATCTCAGTCCTAAACGGCTTATCCCTTATCCTGTGACCCCTGGTCTTGAACTCGCCCGCCATCGGGAACATCCTTCCTGCATCTAGTCTGTCTAGTCCTGTTAGAATTTTATGGCTTTCTATGCGATCCCCTCTCATTCTTCTAAACTCTAGTGAACACAAGCCTAATCGACCCAATCTCTCTTCATATGTCAGTCCCGCCATCCCAGGAATCAGGCTGGTGAACCTTTGCTGCACTCCCTCCTTCGCAAGAGCATCCTTCCTCAGATAAGGAGACCAAAACTGCATGCAATACTCCATATGTGGTCTCACCAAGGCTTTGTATAATTGCAGCAAGACATCCTTGCTCCTGTACTTGAAACCTCTCGCTATGAAGGCCAACATACCATTTGCCTTCTTAACTGCCTGCTGCGCCTGTATGCTTACTCTCAGCAACTGGTGCACAAGGACACACTGGTCTCGCTGCACCTCCCCTTTTCCCAATCTATCGTCATTCAGATAATAATCGGCCTTTCTGTTTTTGCCACCAAAGTGGATAACCTCACATTTATCCACATTATACTGCATCTGCCATGTATTTGCCCACTCACTCAACCAGTCCAAATCCCACTGGAGCTTCTCTGCATCCTCCTCACAGCTCATAGTCCCACCCAGCTTGGCTCGGCTGCAAACTTGGATATATTACATTTAATTCCTCATCGATATCATTGATATATATTGTGAATGGGTCGCTCCACACAAGTGGCAGGCAATGACCATCTCCAACAAGAGAGAATATAACCAAATCCCCTCGACATTCAATGGCATTACCATCGCTGAATCCCACACCATCAACATCCTAGGGGCTACCATTGACCAGAAACTGAACTGGAGTAGCCATATAAACACCATGGCTACAAGGGCAGGGCAGAGGCTAGGAATCCTGAAGCGAGTAACTCACCTCCCGACTCCCCAAAGCCTGTCCACCATCTACAAGGCACAAGTTAGGAGTGTGATGGAATACTCTCCACTTGCCTGGATGGGTGCAGCTCCAACAACACTCAAGAAGCTTGACACCATCCAGGACAAAGCAGCCCGCTTGATTGACACCCCATCTACAAACATTCACTCCCTCCACCACCGACGCACGGTGACAGCAGTGTGTACCATCTACAAGATGCACTGCAGCAACGCACCAAAGCTCCTTACACAGCACCTTCCAAACCCACGACCTCTACGAACTAGAAGGCCAAGGGTTGCAAATGCATGGGAACGCCACCACCTGTAAGTTCCCCTCCAAATCACACACCATCCTGACTTGGAACTGTATTGCCATTCCTTCACTGTTGCTGGGTCAAAATCCTGGAACTCCCTTCCGAACAGCACAGTGGGTGTACCTACCCCACATGGACTGCAGCGGTTCAAGAAGGCAGCTCACCACCACCTTCTCAAGGGCAATTAGGGATGGGCAAAATGCTGGCCTGGCCAGTGACGCCCACATCCCATGAATGAATTTAAAAATAAGAATAGCTGGGGTCCTAGCACTGATCCCTGCGGTACCCCACTTGTCACTGCCTGCCATTCGGAAAAAGACCTGTTTATTCCTACTCTTTGTTTCCTGTCTGCCAACATGTTCTCTATCCATGTCAGTACCTTACCCCCAATCCCATGTGCTTTAATTTTGCACGCTAATCTCTTCATGGGGCAGGATGTCAGAAATGCTCCATCCATCAATATTGGCGACCACGCTCTGGAAGTGGTTCAAGAGTTCACCTACCTAGGCTCAACTATCACCAGTAACCTGTCTCTAGATGCAGAAATCAACAAGCGCATGGGTAAGGCTTCCACTGCTATGTTCAGACTGGCCAAGAGAGTGTGGGAAAATGGCGCACTGACACGGAACACAAAAGTCCGAGTGTATCAGGCCTGTGTCCTCAGTACCTTGCTCTACGGCAGCGAGGCCTGGACAACGTATGCCAGCCAAGAGCGACGTCTCAATTCATTCCATCTTCGCTGCCTTCGGAGAATACTTGGCATCAGGTGGCAGGACTATATCTCCAACACAGAAGTCCTTGAAGCGGCCAGCATCCCCAGTTTATACACACTACTGAGTCAGCGGCGCTTGAGATGGCTTGGCCATGTGAGCCGCATGGAAGATGGCAGGATCCCCAAAGACACATTGTACAGCGAGCTCGCCACTGGTATCAGACCTACCGGCCGTCCATGTCTCCGTTATAAAGACGTCTGCAAACGCGACATGAAATCGTGTGACATTGATCACAAGTCGTGGGAGTCAGTTGCCAGCATTCGCCAGAGCTGGCGGGCAGCCATAAAGACAGGGCTAAATTGTGGCGAGTCGAAGAGACTTAGTAGTTGGCAGGAAAAAAGACAGAGGCGCAAGGGGAGAGCCAACTGTGCAACAGCCCCAACAAACAAATTTCTCTGCAGCACCTGTGGAAGAGCCTGTCACTCCAGAATTGGCCTTTATAGCCACTCCAGGCGCTGCTTCACAAACCACTGACCACCTCCAGGCGCGTATCCATTGTCTCTCGAGATAAGGAGGCCCAAAAAGAAAAAAGAATCTCTTATGTGGGACCTTATCGAAAGCCTTCTGAAAGTCCAAACACACCACATCCACTGGTTCTCCCTTATCTATTCTACTAGTTACATCCTCAAAAATTTCCAGTAGATTTGTCAAGCATGATTTTCCTTTTGTAAATCCATGTTGACTTTGTCCGATCCTGTCATTGTTTCCAAGTGCTCTGCTATTCCATCTTTTATAATTGACTCTGAGCATTTTCCCCACCACTGATGTCAGGCTAACTGGTCTATAATTCCCGGTTTTCTCTCTACCTCCTTTTTTAAATAGTGGGGTTGCATTAGCTACCCGCCAATCTGTTGGAACTTTCCAGAGTCTATAGAATTTTGAAAAATGACCAGCAATGCATCTACTATTTCCAGGGCCACTTACTTAAGTACTCTAGGATGTAGATTATCAGGCCCTGGGGATTTATCAGCCTTCAATCCCATCAATTTCCCCAACACCATTTCCCTACTAATACTGATTTCATACAGTTCCTCTTTCTCACTAGAACCTATGTTCCCTAACATTTCTGGGAGGTAATTTGTGTCCTCCAATGTGAAGACAGGACCAAAGTACGTACTTAATTGGTCTGCCATTTCTTTGTTCCCCATTATAAATTCCCGTTTCTGACTGTAAGAGACCCACATTTGTCTTCACTAATCTTTTTCTCGTCACATACCTAGAGAAGCTTCCACAGTCAGTTTTTATGTTCTCTGCAAGCTTACTCTCATACACTATTTTCCCCTTCTTAATCAATCCCTTTGCCCTCCTTTGCTGAATTCTAAACTGCTCCCAATCCTCAGGTTTGCTGCTTGTTCTGGCCATTTTATATTTCTCGTCCTTGGATCTAATACTATCCCTAATTTCTTTTGTAAGCCACAGTTGAGACACCCTTCCTGTTTTATTTTTGCGCCAGACAGGAATGAACAATTGTTGTCATTCATCCATGCGCTCTTTTAATGCTGGCCATTGCCTATCCAATGTCAACCCTTTAAGTAACGTTCCCCAATCTATCATAGCCAACTCGCGCCTCATACCTTCATAGTTTCCTTTATTTAGATTCAGGACCCTAGTCTTGGAATCAACTCTCTCACTCTCCAACTTAATGAAGAATTCTATCATGTTATGGTCGCTCCTCCCCAAGGGACCCCGCACAAACAAAATTGTTAACTAATCCTTTCTCATTACACAATACCCAGACTCGGATGGCCTGTTCTCTAGCTGGTTCCTCAACATCCTGGTCCAAAAAAACCATCACCTCCTTACTCCAGGAATTCCTCCTCCACAGTATTATTGCTAATTTGGTTTTCCCAATCTACATGTAGATGAAAGTCACCCATAATTACAGTTGCACCCTTTTTGCAGGTGTCTCTAATTTCCTGTTTAATACCATCCTCTACTTCACCACTGCTGTTTGGGGGCCTACAGACAACCCCACCAACATTTTCTGTCCCTTGGTGTTTCTTAGCTCCACCCATATAGATTCCACATCAGGATTCTCTGAGCCAATATCCTTCCTCACTATTGTATTGATTTCCTCTTTTACTAACAACGCCACTTCACCTCCTTTCCCTTTTTGCCTGTCCTTCCTAAATATTGAATACCCTTGGATGCTCAGTTCCCATCTTTGGTCACCCTGCAGCCATGTCTCCGTAATCGCAACTATATCGTATCCATTTACATCTATTTGCGCAGTTAATTCGCCTACCTTTTTGCGAATACTCCACACATTGAGACACAATGCCTTTAGGCTTGTCTTTTTAACATTTTTAGTCATCTTAGCATTATTTCACACAATGGCCCTATTTGTTTCTTGCCCTCGATTTCTATGCCTTCCACTTTTGCTTTTTTGTTTCCTGTCTTTTGTTTCTATCCTTGTTTCCTCCTCCTCTGTCTCCCCGCTCAGGCTCCCATCTCCCTGCCATTCCAGTTTAAATTCTCTCCAACAGCACTGGCAACCACTCCTGCGAGGACATCGGTTCCGGTCCTGCCTGGGTGTAACCTGTCCCACTTTCCCCAGAACTGGTCCCAATGTCCCAGGAATCTAAATCCCTCCCTCCTGCACCTTTTCTCCAGCCACGCATTCATCTGGTCTATTCTCCTCTTCCGATACTCACCAACATGTGGCACAGGAAGTAATCCTGAGGATATTACCTTTGAGGTCCTGCTTCTTAATTTAGCTCCCAACTCCTTAAATTCATCTTGCAGGACCTCATCCCTTTTTCTACCTATGTTGTTGGGACCGACATGTACCACGACCACTGGCTGTTCACCCGCCCCCTTCAGAATGTCCTGCAGCCGCTCCGACACATCCTTGACCCTAGCACCAGGGAGGCAACATACCATCCTGGAGTCTCATTTGAGATTTGAGGCCACAGAAACACCTGTCTGTTCCCCTTACAATTGAATCTCCTATCACTATGGCTCTCCCAGTCTCCCCCCCGCCCCCCCCCCTGCTGTGCAGCAGAGCCATCCATGGTGCCACGAACTTGGCTGTTGCTGCTTTCCCCTGGGAGGCCATCCCTCCAACAGTATTCATAGTGATATATCTGTTTGAGAGGGGGATGGCCACAGGGGACTCCTGCACTACCTGCCTGCGCCTACTACTCCGCCTGGTGGTCACCCATCCCTTTTCTGCCTGTGCAGCCATTACCTACAGTGTGACCACCTCGCTAAACGTGCTATCCACGACGTCTCAGCATCGCGGATGCTCCACAGTGAATCCACCCGCAGCTCCAGCTCCGTAATGCAGGTAGCCAGGAGCTGCAGATGGATACACTTCCTGCACACATGGTCGTCAGGGACACTGGAAGGTCCCTGATTTCCCACATAGGGCAGGAGGAGCATATCACGGGTGCAAGCTCTCCTGCCATAATTTACCTTTAGATTACTTAGTTACTCCCTTTAATTAAAAAATACTAATTATGCTCGGGGCCTTGTTCTACTCCAAATACTACCCACTACAATCTAAAGTCTTTAATAAATTACACTAATTAAAAAAAACACACTTTATAGTACTGACCTTATCACTTATACGGTAGGTTTAAAAAAAGAACTTCCCCCTGATTTTTCTTAAGCTATTTCCAGGCACTAACTGCTGTTACTCACCAACCAATCACCTTGCAGCTTTCCTGTGATGTCACGGCTGACTTTTTTTTTTCAAACTCCGGCGCACCTGGACTGCTCTCACACAGGTCTGCTCTGCTCCTGCAAGGTAAGTGACTGGGCCTCGCTCCTCAGGCTCAATTTATCCTCTCCTCTCACTCGGCGTTCTCCCCACAGGTCTGCTCCGCTCCCAGAAGGCAACTGACTGGGCCTCGATCCTCAGGCTCAATTTATCCTCTTCTCTCGCTCGGAAATCTCCCCACAGGTCCGCTCCTGGAAGGCAAGTTCCATAACGCGCTGCCCTAAGAAACTCTCTTGAAAGCATTCTATAAATTCCTCATCCAAGCTACTATTGTCAATCTGATTTTTCCAGTTTATATGTAGATTAAAATCACCTATGATTACTGCCGTCCCTTTATCACAAGCACCCAACATTTCTTCTTGCATACTTCATCCTGCATTATGGTTATTGTTACGGGGCCTGTAGACCATCCCTACTATTCCTCATCTCCACCCAAACCGATTTTACATCCTGATCTCCTGAACCAAGGTCATATCTAATTATTGCGCCAATGCTTTGATTAACAGTGCTATGCCTCCACCTTTACCTAGCTTCCTATTCTTCTTGAACACCACATACCCCTCAATATTCAGGACCCAATCCTTGTCATCCACGTCTCCGTAATGGCTGTCAGATCATATTTATTTACTTCAATGTGCGCTATCAGTTTGTCTCCTTTGTTATGAATGCTACATGCATTCAGGTACAGATCCCTTAGTTTTGTCTTTTTGTTATCTTTGTAACATCTAGTCTTGACTGTTGGTGTGTTATCAGGTTTTTTCTCTGTCCCTTCCTGGCATTCTCTAACCTTCATTTCCCATGTTACTATTCTGCTCTCCTGCCTTGACTCTACCCTTTGGTTAGCTATGTCTTCCCAGGCTTGATCCCTCACCCCCCTTGTTTAGCTTAAAGCCCTCTCTACTTCCCCAGTTATACGGTTTGCTAGAACACTGGTCCCAGTACGGTTCAGGTGCAGACCGTCCCAATGGTACAGCCCCCAATTTCCCCAGTACTGGTGCCAGTGCCCCACAAACTGAAACCCACTTCTCCCACACCAGTCTTTGAGCCATGTATTCATTTCACTAATCTTATGCAAAGTGATTCTTGACAATGTAGCCAGCTGCTGGCATCATCAGACTGCGCCAAACTGCGTACACGCGCAAACAGGCTCCTGCTCTCTGCGCGTGCACGGCGTTCCACATTGCCAGGACTGGTTGGCGCATACACAGTTGACATCGTCGCATAACGCTGTTTGTGGTATACATTCATGATTTGGACTTAAATGTGGGAGGCATGAATGGGAAATTTGCTGATGACACAAAAATTGGCCGTACAGTTGACAGTGAAGAGGATAGCCGTAGACTCCAGAAAGTTATCAATGGTTTGGTTGAGTGAGCAGAAAAGTGGCAAATGGAATACAAAGTGAGGGGAATGCATTTGGGAAGGGCAAATAAAGCGAGGGAATACACAATAAACGGGAGGATATTGAGAGGGGTAGAAGAAGTGAGAGACCGTGGAGTGCATGTCCACAGGTCCCTGAAGGTGGCAGGACAGGTAGATAGAGTGGTGAAGAAGGTATATGGAATGTTTTCCTTTATTGGCTGAGGTATAGAATTCAAAAGCAGGGATGTAATGCTGGAACTGTATAAAACACTGATTAGGCCACAATAAAAGGACATAATTGCTCTGGACAGAGTACAGAGGAGATTTACAAGAATGTTGCCAGGGCTCGAAAGTTGCAGCTATGAGGAAAGATGAGATAGGCTAGGGTTGCTTTCCTTAGAACAGAGGAGGCTGAGGGGTGACTTAAAAGAGGTGTACAAAATTATGAGAGGCCTAGATAGACAGGAAGGACCTGTTTCCCCGAGCAGAGAGGTCTATTACCAGGGGGCACAGGTTTAAGGTGATTGGGAGAAGTATTACAGGGGAGATGAGGAAAAACTTTTTCACACAGAGGGTGGCGGGTGTCTGGAATTCACTACCAGGAATGGTGGTGGAGGCAGAAACACTCAATTCTTTTAAAAGGTACCTGGAGATGCACCTGAAATGCTGTAACCGGCAAGGCTATGGACCAGGTGCTGGGATTAGATTGGGCGGCTAGTTTTTTCAGCCGGCACGGGCACAACAGGCTGAATGGCCTCCTTCTGTGCCATCATTTTTCGATGGCTCTATGGAATAATGATATTACATTTGTTATTTTCCAATGCTGGGACCCTTCCAGAATCTAAGGAATTTTTAAAGATGAGAACCAATGCCTCTGCTATCTCTGCAGCCACTTCTCCACTTCTTTTAAGACCCTAGGATGCAGGCCATTTGGTCCTGGGGACTTGTCAGCCTTCAGGTCTAATTGTTTTCCCAGCACCTTTTCTCTAGTGATGGTAATTGTTTTAAATTCCTTCCTCCCTTTCACCTCTTGATTTTCAAGTAACTTTGTAGTAAGTTTTCTAAATCTTCTACAGTGAAGGCACACACAAAATACCTGTTCAACACCTCTACCATTTTCTGGTTTTCCATTATCAATTCCCCAGACTCTCTCTCTAGGGGACCAACACTAGCTTTAGTTACTCTTTTCCTATTTAAATACTTGTAGAAATTCTTGCTATCTGTTTTTATATTACCAGCTAGCTTTCTCTCAATCTACTTTCTCCCTCTTTAATTGTTTAGTAATTCTTTGCTGGTTCTTAAAATCTGTCCAATCTTCTGACTTACCACTAATCTTTGCAGATTTGTACAGAGTTTCTTTCCATTTGAAACTATCCTCAACTTCCTTGTTTAGCCACGGGATGATGCACCCTTCTCAAAGAATCTTTCTCACTGGGATAAATGTTTGCTGAGAGTTATTAAATATCTCCTTAAAAGTCTTCCACTGCATCTCTACTGTCCTATCTTTTAACCTAGTTTCCCAGTTCACTTTAGCTAGCTCTGCCTTCATACCCTTATAATTATCTTTATTTTGGTTTAAAACATTAGCCTTAGACCCACACCTCTCCCCTGAATGTGAAATTCTTCATGTTATGATCGCTGTCATCTAGAGGTTCCTTTACCATGAGATTGTTGATTAATCCTGTCTCGTTGCACATTACCAAGTCTAAAATAGCCTACTCCCCGGTTGGCTCTAGAACGTACTCCTCCAAGAAATTGTCTCGAATACACCCTATGAACTCATTTTCCAGGCTACCTTTGCCAATCTGATTCGTCCAATCTACATGTAGATTAAAGTCACCCATAATTATTGTGGTTCCTTTCTTACACACCCCATTTATTTCTTCCTGTATACTCTGTCCTCCAGAGTAACTGTTAGGGGGCACATAAACTACTCCCACAAGTGACTTCTTGCCTTTCTTATTCCTTATCTCTACCCAAACTGATTCTACATCTTGCTCTCTCGAGCTAAAGTCATCATTCACTACTGTACTGATGACATCCTTAATTAACAGAGCTACCCCACCACCTTTTCCTAACCTCATGTCTTTTCGAAATGTCAAATACCCTTCAACATTCAGGTCCCAGCCTTGGTCACCTTGCAACCATGTCTCTATATTGGATATCGGGTCACACATATTTATTTCTATCTGTGCTAATAATTCATCCATTTTGTTACGAATGCTGCGCACATTCAGAAACAGAGTCTTCAGTTCCGTCTTTTTACCATTTCTGAAATCCATGGCCTGATCTGCTGGTGCACTCTTAAGCTTGTACTCTCTGACCCTTCCTGCCACACTCTGGTTATCATTACACAAATCACTACCCTGCTCTACAGCCTTGTTCTTTCCCTTTGATTTACCACATCTCCTCTCGCATGATCTCTCCCCCGCAACGACATAGTGCCCTCTCTACCACCCTAGTTATACAACTCACCAGAACACTGGTCCCAGGACAGTTCAGGTGAAGACCATCCCAACAGGAACAGTTTTTCCTTGTCTAACTTATCTAAGCCGATCATAGTCTTGAACACTTCCATGAAACCTCCCCTCAATCTCCTTTGTCCTAAGGAGAACAAACCCAGTTTTTCCAACCTACCCTTGTAATTAAAATCCCCCATCCCTGGAATCATTCTGGTAAATAACCTCTGGACTCTCTCTAAGGTCCTCACATCCTTCTTAAAGTGCTTTGACCAGAACTGGATGCCATGCTCCAGTTGGGGCCTAACCAGAGCTTTATAAAAGTTCAGCATAAATTCCCTGCTTTTTATTTTTAATTCGTTCCTGGGATGTGGGCATCGCTGGCTAGGCCAGCATTTATTGCCCATCCATAATTGCCCTTGAGAAGGTGATGGTGAGCTGCCTTCTTGAACTGCTGCAGCCAGAGGTTGTGGTACACATCGGTACCAATGACATAGGCAGGAAGAGTGATGAGGTCCTGCAGGGGGAGTTTAGAGAGTTAGGTAGTAAGTTAAAAAACAGGACCTCTAGGGTTGTAATCTCTGGATTACTCCCTGTGCCACGTGCCTGTGAGGCTAGAAATAGGAAGATAGTGCAGTTAAACATGTGGCTGAGCAGCTGGTGTAGAAGGGAGGGTTTCAGATATCTGGACCATTGGGCTCTCTTCAGGGACAGATGGGACCTGTACAAGAAGGACGGGTTGCATCTAAACTGGAAAGGCACTAATATCCTGGCTGCAAGGTTTGCTAGCGTCACTCGGGAGGGTTTAAACTAGTGTGGCAAGGGGGTGGGAACCAGAGCAGTAGGACAGCTAGTGAAGTAAATGAGGAGGACATAGTAAATAAAGCCAGTAGGACTAAGAGGAAGAGCAGGCAGGGAGATGTTGCTGAGCACAGCAGGACTGGTGGTCTGAAGTGCATTTGTTTCAATGCGAAAAGTATAACAGGTAAGGCAGATGAACTTAGAGCTTGGATTAGTACTTGGAAATATGATGTTGTTGCTATTACAGAGACTTGGTTGAGGGAAGGGCAGGATTGGCAGCTAAATGTTCCAGGCTTTAGAAGCTTCAGGCGGGATAGAGGGGGATGTAAAAGGGGTGGGGGAGTAGCATTACTGGTTAAGGAGAATATCACAGCTGTACTGCGGGAGGACACCTCAGAGAGGTCATGCAGCGAGGCAATATGGGTGGAGCTCAGGAATAGGAAGGGTGCAGTCACGATGTTGGGGGTTTATTACAGGCCTCCCTACAGCCAGCGGGAGGTAGAGGAGCAGATATGTAGACAGATTTTGGAAAGATGTAAAGGTAACAGGGTTGTATTGGTGGGTGGTTTTAACTTCCCTAATATTGACTGGGACTCACTTAGTGCTGGGGGCTTGGATGGGGCAGAATTTGTGAGGAGCATCCAGGAGGGCTTCTTGAAACAGTATGTAGATAGTCCAACTAGGGATGGGGCCATTCTGGACCTGGTATTGGGGAATGAGCCCGGCCAGGTGGTCGAAGTTTCAGTGGGGGAGCATTTCGGGAGCAGTGATCATAATTCCATACGTTTTAAGGTACTTGTGGGTAAGGATAAGAGTAGTCCTCGGGTGAAGGTGCTAAGTTGGGGGAAGGCTAATTATAACAATATTAGGCAGGAACTGAAGAATTTAGATTGGGGGCGGCTGTTTGAGGGGAAATCAACATCTGACATGTGGGAGTCTTTCAAACGTCAGCTGATTAGAATCCAGGACCAGCATGTTCCTGTGAGGAAGAAAGACAAGTTTGGCAAGTTTCGGGAAGCTTGGAAAACGCGGGATATTGTGAGCCCAGTCAAAAAGAAAAAGGAAACATTTGTAAGGGCTGGAAGGCTAGGAACAGATGAAGCACTTGAGGAATATAAAGACAGAAGCAAGGAGTTAGGAGGGCTAAAAGGGGTCATGAAAAATCATTGGCAAACAGGATTAAGGAAAATCCAAAGGCTTTTTATACATATACAAAGAACAAGAGGGTAACCAGGGAAAGGGTTGGCCCACTCAAGGACAGAGATGGGAATCTATGCGTGGAGCCAGAGGAAATGGGTGAAGTGCTAAATGAGTACTTTGCATCAGTATTCACCAAGGAGGAGGACTTGGTGGATGATGAGCCTAGGGAAGGGAGTGCAGATAGTCTCAGTCATCTCATTATCAAAAAGGAGGTGGTGTTGGGTGTCTTGCAAAGCATTAAGGTAGATAAGTCCCCAGGGCCTGATGGGATCTACCCCAGAATACTGAGGGAGGCAAGGGAAGAAATTGCTGGGGCCTAGATAGAAATCTTTGCATCCTCATTGGCTACAGGTGAGGCCCCAGAGAACTGGAGAATAACCAATGTTGTTCCTTTGTTTAAGAAGGGTGGTAAGGATAATCCAGGAAATTAAAGGCCGGTGAGCCTTACGTCAGTGGTCGGGAAATTATTAGAGAGGATTCTTCGGGACAGGATTTACTCCCATTTGGAAACAAACAAACTTATTAGCGAGAGACAGCATGGTTTTGTGAAGGGGAGGTCGTGTCTTACTAATTTGATTGAATTTTTTGAGGAATTGACGAAGATGATTGATGAGGGAAGGGCGGTGGATGTTATCTATATGGACTTTAGTAAAGCCTTTGACAAGGTCCCTCATGGCAGACTGGTGCAAAAGGTGAAGTCACACGGGATCAGAGGGGAGCTGGCAAAATGGATACAGAACTGGCTCAGTCACAGAAGACAGAGGGTAGCAGTGGATGGGCGTTTTTCTAAATGGAGGGATGTGACTAGTGGTGTTCCGCAGGGATCAGTGCTGGGACCTTTGCTGTTTGTAGTATATATAAATGATTTGGAGGAAAATGTAGCTGGTCTGATTAGTAAGTTTGCGGACGACACAAAGGTTGGAGGAGTTGCAGATAATGATGAGGATTGTCAGAGGATACAGCAGAATATAGATCGGTTGGAGACTTGGGCGGAGAAATGGCAGATGGAGTTTAATCCAGACAAATGTGAGGTAATGCATTTTGGAAGGTCTAATCCAGGTGGGAGGTATACAGTAAATGGCAGAATCCTTAGGAGTATTGAAAGGCAGAGAGATCTGGGCGTACAGGTCCACAGGTCACTGAAAGTGGCATCGCAGGTGGATAAGGTAGTCAAGAAGGCATACGGCATGCTTGCCTTCATCGGTCGGGGCATAGAGTATAAAAATTGGCAAGTCATTCTGCAGCTGTACAGAACCTTAGTTAGGCCACACTTAGAATATTGCGTGCAATTCTGGTCGCCACACTACCAGAAGGACATATAGGCTTTGGAGAGGGTACAGAGGAGGTTTACCAGGATGTTTCCTGGTCTGGAGGGCATTAGCTATGAGGAGAGGTTGGAAAAACTCGGATTGTTTTCACTGGAACGACGGAGGTGGAGGGATGACATGATAGAGGTTTACAAAGTTATGAGCGGCATGGACAGAGTGGATAGTCAGAAGCTTTTTCCCCAGGGTGGAAGAGTCAGTTACTAGGGGACATAGGTTTAAGGTGCGAGGGGCAAAGTTTGGAGGGGATGTGCGAGGCAAGTTTTTGTTTTTACACAGAGGGTGGTGAGTGCCTGGAACTTGCTGCCAGGGGAGGTGGTGGAAGCAGATACGATAGCGACGTTTAAGAGACATCTTGACAAATATATGAATAGGATGGGAATAGAGGGATATGGGCCCCAGAAGTGCAGAAGGTGTTAGTTTCGGCAGGCATCAAGATCGGCGCAGGCTTGGAGGGCCGAATGGCCTGTTCCTGTGCTGTACTGCTCTTTGTTCAATCCTTGGGATGTAATTCCTTTTTTTAGGCTTTGTAGCGGTTTGATACAACTGAGTGGCTTGCTTGGCCATTTCAGAGGGCAGTTAAGAGTCAACCACATTGCTGCGGGTCTGGAGTCACATGTAGGCCAGACCAGGTAAGGACAGCAGATTTCCTTCCCTGAAGGACATTCGTGAACCAGATTTTTTTTTTTTACAACTATCAACAATGGTTTCATAGTCACCACTGGACTAAAGCCTGCCTCTGGTATAAAATTGAAATCCAACCCGGGCCTGACCACATCCAACCCAAACCCGATCCGAGTCCTTTAATTTTCTTAAATGCATGACCCGACCCGAACCCGACACATGTAGTTGGGTTTGGTCGGGTCGCCAGGCTTTACTGCAGAGTGCGGAGTCCGAATTGCACGTTTCCCACCTTGACGTCCTGAATTTGAAGATTACTTCCCGGAGCAAGGCAGCACTGTCCACATCCAACCCGACCCGACCCAAGCCCGAATGCTGGACCCGGAAGACCCTACCCAAACCCGACACATGTTGTCAGGTCTGGTCGGGTTCGAGTCGGGCAGCCATTCTTTACAGTAGACTAGCTTTTAATTCCAGACTTATTAATTGAATTCAAATTCCACCATCTGCCATGTGGGATTCAAACCCACATTTCCAGAGCATTAGCCTCGGGCACTGGGTTACTAGTCTCGTGACATTACCACTAAGCCACCACCTCCCCCGCAATGAGAAAGGATTAATTAACAATCTTGTTTGTGCGGGGTCCCTTGGGGAGGAGCGACCATAACATGATAGAATTCTTCATTAAGATGGAGAGTGAAGCAGTTGAATCCAAAACTAGAGTCCTGAATCTAAATAAAGGAAACTACGAAGGTATGAGGCGCAAGTTGGCTATGGTAGATTGGGGAACTTTACTAAAAGGGTTGACGGTGGATGGGCAATGGAAAATATTTAGAGAACATGTGCATGAATTACAACAATTATTTATTCCTATAATTAATCATAGTTATTTATTCCTGTCTAGCGCAAAAATAAAACCTGAAAGGTGGCTCAACCATGGCTTACAAAAGAAATTAGGGATAGTATTAGACCCAAAGAAGAGGCATATAACATTGCCAGAAAAAGCAGCAAACCTGAGGATTGGGAGCAGTTTAGAATTCAGCAAAGGAGGACAAAGAGGTTGATTAAGTGGGGGGAAATAGAGTATGAGAGTAAACAATACTTAAGACAATTGAAGTTAGTTTCGGCATTCCCACTATTATCCATGCCTGTTACTGTTGGGATGACCCACATCATGAGTGCTCAGCAAAAATGGTTGCTCAGGTAGTCAAGTTAGAATCCACTTTTGATCGGGATGTAGCTAGTTTTATGAATGGGCCTCCTGGAGAATCACTGAACCCCAACCAAGTCATCGGAGTGACAGTTCATCATTTCCTGTGGTCAGAAGTAACACACAGATAAAAGAAAAACAATTTTAAAAGTCAATCGATTGGTTAGGGATGTATGAGAAAGGCAAGAAAGGCCTCAGTAGTTTATTGTGGGATTAACACCAGCTGTACTAAGACTTGATCGGTTTTCATGTTAGATTGATTAAAGTACTAGTTACCCCACAAACACAGACCAAGGCAAGACAGAATAGCTGATTAATTTTCTGGTGCATGAAAAGGGGTTTGAAGTTGAATAAACTAAGTTTTGATTATAACGCTCACTCTGTACATTCACTTGCTGTCTCTAAGATAAAACAGCTCAATTATTTATATCTGGCTTCATCTCATTCAAGTGTTTTCAGTGCACTCAGTGAAAGAGAGGAGAAACGCAATATTCGGTTCCAATTACAATGCTTATTATTGTTACAGTTCCAGGTTCTGCTATTCACACTCCTCTCCTCCAAGGATCCTCACTTGCCGGCAGAACTTTTAGCCATCATGGCCCCACCCAAAACCTTTTAGCCTTGCTACTTCCCTCCTCTTTAAAAAAAAAACCTTGAAATGTATCTTTTTGACTGCCCTTTTAGCCAACTCTGCAACATTTTGGAACCATAAAACCGTAGAAAAATTACGGCACGGAAGGAGGCCATTCAGCCCATCGTGTCCATGCCAGCCGAAAAAACTAGCCGCCCAATCTAATCCCACCTTCCATCACCTGGTCCAAAGTCTTGCCGATTACTGCATTTCAGGTGCGTGTCCAGGTACCTTTTAGAAGAATTGAGGGTTTCTGCCTTCACCACCGTTCCTGACAGTGAATTCCAGACACCCACCACCCTCTGGGTGAAATAGTTTTTCCTCATGTCCCCTCTAAGCCTTCTACCAATTACCTATACTGCTCAGTTCATCTTCTCTGTTATACGAAATGCTTTGGAACACTTTATTACTTTAAAGGCACTATGCAAATGCAATTTGTTGCTGTCAATGTTAAGGTACACATCAGTGACTAACTCAGATATTTGGCCTATTCCTTTACAGGTTCAAAACAACTGGGTTTAACAGGTGAACAAAAAAAATCAAGGTGAGAGTAAAGCTGGTATTGAAACACATCTCTAAATCAGTATAAAGAAACAGTTAAATTTCAGGGCACTATTAAAATCACAAAATGCTTTTGTTGTAAAATGTAGAAAGTATCAGCCTTTGTTCTAAAAACTGCCACTCAACAGATTTACATCTATTCAATAAAATCCCATCACAGAAACAAAAGGACATTACTCTTCACCAATTACCGTAATAGTTTTGTCAACCCAATATAATTTGTTCAAGTTAAATGAAGCATACTTCACCCACGATAAAAATGGTTATTTTCTAGTCCATAAAATCAATGTAGAAATTTCCATTATAATGGTTTTACAAGTATGAAAGTTGCACTGGCATGCTTTATACTAGGCAGGCTGGTGGCAAGATAAATCATACCAGTCCAATAACAGGCCATAAAAATCTATAGGACAGTGTCATTTATGCAGTGGATTTTACAGTACTGCCATCAATATTTGAATATCTAATACCTTAAAAACATGTATAGGAATTTATAATTCACACGCATTGATAATGCCAATGGCATATGACAGCTTGTTTGGGTTTTCATTTAACTGTATGAGGATTGGGCAGAGTAGCAGAAAAAGAAAGCAATCTCCAAAATTTGTAATTGCATTTAAACTGATAGCTTTTTCAAAGTTAAAAAAAGACTTTGCCAAAGATTTGTGTGGTATTAACAGAATTTTAACAGGACTACAGAAAGTAAACCATTCATGGCATAGCCTGCAGTTATTGGGAGTTTTGTGCATTAAAGTTAGTCTGAATCTAGAGCTTTCCCTCAACATATCACTTCAATTCAATTAATTCAAAGATTGAGACCACTATTCAATTGGCAGAATAAACATTTGTGTTCAATCTACAAGGTACTGTGAACATTTGAAATGCAAACATTCTGAAACCTAATGTGCACAAAATACAATGAACTACACCAAAATCCAATGCACAAAAATAAAAGGAAATTAGAATAGGTTAAATACCTGCGCATAAATTTCTAAGTGTAATTCTCCCATTCCAGATACAATTGTTTCTCTGCTCTCAGGGTCATAAGTAACCCTAAAAGTGGGGTCCTCTCGTGTAAATCTGCCAATTCCTTTGGAAAATTTATCCAAATCGTTCTGAAACAGAATACATTTTCAAGTATTTTCCTGATCATCTTACTTTGAAAAATACTTTCATTCAGTCAAAACAGTATATTTGTAATTTCAACATATCTACTGCATTTGGAAAGCAAAATGAGATGTTCCAATTCCCGAACAACCATGGGAGATGTGTAGTGTGATGCAGCAAAATGTCTGAGGTCTATGAACTTAGGAAGCTATGAATTGTATTTAATTTCTTAAAAATCACAAAGCAATGCAAAACCTTTTATGATGAACATGTCCAATACCTAATTATAATTTTCATTTCTGATACGAAACACCTTTGAATGACTCAAATATTTGAAACAAGTGTATACATGTATATGTATTACTTCTTAAATCACAAAAGATATATTTCCAACAAAAAAGTGAAGTAAATATTTTGCGAGAGCACTTCTTCAACTTAAATCATTACTTCACCTTTTTCTGGAAAACAGATCCTAATTCACATTTTATTTGCTCGTGATTTTTACATCATAGCTCTAATTTCAACTTATTTTGGCACCTGTATCTGCCTTCAAGTTCCTCACAACCAACATTTGAGTACAGATTCTGTATGTTATTATTTATTCCTGCCACTAGTCTGACGCACAAAGTACACCCCCACTCCTATAAAAAAAATGCATTCCTCATCAAAGGCACCCTGGGTGGGGAAAGAATCTCTCACCTTTCATTTAGAATCAGTTATGCAAGGCAGAGTTTCAAACCAGAACTTCCAAATTTATGCTAAAGGGTAATGCATAAAAAACAATAAACAGTGCAAAATCTAAACTGCATAATTTCTTTCTCCCCAATTTTAATATTTCAATCAAACCGTGGAAATGTTTTGGCCACTGCAATGTATATCACATTGATGCTGTCAGGGTAGGCAGGAGTGATAGGAGATCACATATGTGATGAATGCCTGACTTTAGTTGAACAGTCAGGACAATGTCAAGAACAGGGTTGTCCAACATATGGCCCACGGGGCAGGATCCAGCCCACCTAAGGTTTCCCTCCATGCTGGGAGCAGGAACAGCGGTTTCCCAACTTCAGACAGATTCGGGGTTTTCCAGCGGGATCTGACTTGATTTTTAAAAGGTCCACCGGAAAGCCCCCAAGTCTGTCCAAAGTTGGGAAAGCGCTGTTTCTGATATCAGCAGCTGTCGGCTGTGAAAATGACTTGCCATCTTTAAAAAAAACAACTAACACAGCATCTGCTTCCGTAACTGTCAGTGAAAGAGGGAAAGAGAGGTGGGGGGGGGGGGGGGGTGGTGGGAGAACAGAGAGAGTGAGGGGGGGGGGGAAACAGAGCGCGGGCGAGGGGGGGGGGGAAACAGGGCGCGGGCGAGGGGGGGGGGGAAACAGGGCGCGGGCGAGGGGGGGGGGAGAAACAGGGCGCGGGCGAGGGGGGGGGGAGAAACAGGGCGCGGGCGAGGGGGGGGGGAGAAACAGGGCGCGGGCGAGGGGGGGGGAAACAGGGCGCGAGCGAGAGAGAGGGGGAACAGAGCGCGAGCGAGAGAGAGGGGGAACAGAGCGCGAGCGAGAGAGAGGGGGAACAGAGCGCGAGCGAGAGAGAGGGGGAACAGAGCGCGAGCGAGAGAGAGGGGGAACAGAGCGCGAGCGAGAGAGAGGGGGAACAGAGCGCGAGCGAGAGAGAGGGGGAACAGAGCGCGAGCGAGAGAGAGGGGGAACAGAGCGCGAGCGAGAGAGAGGGGGAACAGAGCGCGAGCGAGAGAGAGGGGGAACAGAGCGCGAGCGAGAGAGAGGGGGAACAGAGCGCGAGCGAGAGAGAGGGGGAACAGAGCGCGAGCGAGAGAGAGGGGGAACAGAGCGCGAGCGAGAGAGAGGGGGAACAGAGCGCGAGCGAGAGAGAGGGGGAACAGAGCGCGAGCGAGAGAGAGGGGGAACAGAGCGCGAGCGAGAGAGAGGGGGAACAGAGCGCGAGCGAGAGAGAGGGGGAACAGAGCGCGAGCGAGAGAGAGGGGGAACAGAGCGCGAGCGAGAGAGAGGGGGAACAGAGCGCGAGCGAGAGAGAGGGGGAACAGAGCGCGAGCGAGAGAGAGGGGGAACAGAGCGCGAGCGAGAGAGAGGGGGAACAGAGCGCGAGCGAGAGAGAGGGGGAACAGAGCGCGAGCGAGAGAGAGGGGGAACAGAGCGCGAGCGAGAGAGAGGGGGAACAGAGCGCGAGCGAGAGAGAGGGGGAACAGAGCGCGAGCGAGAGAGAGGGGGAACAGAGCGCGAGCGAGAGAGAGGGGGAACAGAGCGCGAGCGAGAGAGAGGGGGAACAGAGCGCGAGCGAGAGAGAGGGGGAACAGAGCGCGAGCGAGAGAGAGGGGGAACAGAGCGCGAGCGAGAGAGAGGGGGAACAGAGCGCGAGCGAGAGAGAGGGGGAACAGAGCGCGAGCGAGAGAGAGGGGGAACAGAGCGCGAGCGAGAGAGAGGGGGAACAGAGCGCGAGCGAGAGAGAGGGGGAACAGAGCGCGAGCGAGAGAGAGGGGGAACAGAGCGCGAGCGAGAGAGAGGGGGAACAGAGCGCGAGCGAGAGAGAGGGGGAACAGAGCGCGAGCGAGAGAGAGGGGGAACAGAGCGCGAGCGAGAGAGAGGGGGAACAGAGCGCGAGCGAGAGAGAGGGGGAACAGAGCGCGAGCGAGAGAGAGGGGGAACAGAGCGCGAGCGAGAGAGAGGGGGAACAGAGCGCGAGCGAGAGAGAGGGGGAACAGAGCGCGAGCGAGAGAGAGGGGGAACAGAGCGCGAGCGAGAGAGAGGGGGAACAGAGCGCGAGCGAGAGAGAGGGGGAACAGAGCGCGAGCGAGAGAGAGGGGGAACAGAGCGCGAGCGAGAGAGAGGGGGAACAGAGCGCGAGCGAGAGAGAGGGGGAACAGAGCGCGAGCGAGAGAGAGGGGGAACAGAGCGCGAGCGAGAGAGAGGGGGAACAGAGCGCGAGCGAGAGAGAGGGGGAACAGAGCGCGAGCGAGAGAGAGGGGGAACAGAGCGCGAGCGAGAGAGAGGGGGAACAGAGCGCGAGCGAGAGAGAGGGGGAACAGAGCGCGAGCGAGAGAGAGGGGGAACAGAGCGCGAGCGAGAGAGAGGGGGAACAGAGCGCGAGCGAGAGAGAGGGGGAACAGAGCGCGAGCGAGAGAGAGGGGGAACAGAGCGCGAGCGAGAGAGAGGGGGAACAGAGCGCGAGCGAGAGAGAGGGGGAACAGAGCGCGAGCGAGAGAGAGGGGGAACAGAGCGCGAGCGAGAGAGAGGGGGAACAGAGCGCGAGCGAGAGAGAGGGGGAACAGAGCGCGAGCGAGAGAGAGGGGGAACAGAGCGCGAGCGAGAGAGAGGGGGAACAGAGCGCGAGCGAGAGAGAGGGGGAACAGAGCGCGAGCGAGAGAGCGGGGGAACAGAGCGCGAGCGAGAGAGCGGGGGAACAGAGCGCGAGCGAGAGAGAGGGGGAACAGAGCGAGCGAGAGAGAGGGGGAACAGAGCGAGCGAGAGAGAGGGGGAACAGAGCGAGCGAGAGAGAGGGGGAACAGAGCGAGCGAGAGAGAGGGGGAACAGAGCGAGCGAGAGAGAGGGGGAACAGAGCGAGAGAGAGGGGGAACAGAGCGAGAGAGAGGGGGAACAGAGCGAGAGAGAGGGGGAACAGAGCGAGAGAGAGGGGGAACAGAGCGAGAGAGAGGGGGAACAGAGCGAGAAAGAGGGGGAACAGAGCGAGAAAGAGGGGGAACAGAGCGAGAAAGAGGGGGAACATAAGAAATAGGAACAGGAGTAGGCCATTCGGCCCCTCAAGCCCGCCCCACCATTCAATAAGATAATGACTGATCTGTCCCAGTCCTCAACTTCCCATTCGGGCCTGCTCTGCCTAACCCTCGACGCCCTGAGATTTCAAAAATCTATCTACCTCCTCCTTAAATACATTTAGTGACCTAGCCTCCACAACTCTCTGAGGCAGAGATATCCAGAGATTTACCACCCTATGAGAGAAGAAATTCCTTTGCATCTCAGTTTTAAATGTGTGCCCCCTTATTATGTCCCCTGGTTCGAGATTCCCCCACCAGTGGAAACATCTTCTCAACATCTACTATGTCGAGCCCCCTTAAAATCTTGTATGTTTCAATATGATCACCTCTCATTCTTCTAAACTCCAATGAATAAAGGCCTAACCTGTTTGGCCGCTCTTGATAAGACAGCCCCTTCATCACAGGAATCAGCCTCGTGCACCTTTTCTAAACTGCCTCCAATGCTAGTATATCCTTCATTAAATATGGGGAGCAAAACTGTACACAGTACTCCAGGTGTGGCCTCACCAACACCCTGTACAGTTGTAACAGGACCTCCCTATTTTTAAACTCTAACCGCTCCCCTAGCAATAAAGGCCAAAATTCCATTTGCCTTCTGAATTACTTGCTGCACCTGCATGCTAACCTTTTGTGTTTCATGCACAAGAACACCCAGATCCCTCTGTACTGTAGTATTTTGTAGTCTTTCTCCAACTAAATAATAATCTGCCTTTTTATTCTTCCTACCAAAGTGGATTACCTCACACTTTCCCACATTGAACACCGTCTGCCAGATTTCTGCCCACTGACTTAACCTATCTACATCCCTTTGCAGTTTCTTTGTGTCCTCATCACAACATGCCTTTCCACCTATTTTTGTATCGTCAGCGAATTTGGATAGAAACATAGAAAATAGGAGGAGTAGGCTGTTTGGCCCTTCATGCCTGGTCTGCCATTCATCATGGTCATGGCTGATCATCCAACTCAGTAGCCTGTTCCCGCTTTCGCCCCATAAACTTTGATCCCTTTAGACCCAAGAGCTAAATCTAATTCCTTTTTGAAAAAATTCAATGTTTTGGCCTCAACTGCTTTCTGTGGTAGCAAATTCCACAGGTTCAACACTCTCTGGGTGAAGAAATTTCTCCTCATCTCAGTCCTGAAAGGTTTAGCCCATATCCTTAGACTATGACCCCTGGTTATAGACTCCCCCATCATCAGGAACATCCTTCCTGCATCTACCCGGTCAAGTCCTGTTAGAATTTTATAGGTTTCTATGAGATTCCCCCCTCACTCTTCTGAACTCCAGCAAATATAATCCTAACCGATTCAATCTCTCCTCATATGTCAGTCCCGCCATCCCAGGAATCAGTCTGGTAAACCTTTGCTGCACTCCCTCTATAGCAATAACATCCTTCCTCAGATAAGGAGACCAAAACTGCACACAATATTCCAGGTGTGGCCTCACCAAGGCCCTGTATCTTTTGGGCCTCCTTATCTCGAGAGACAATGGATACGCGCCTGGAGGTGGTCAGTGGTTTGTGAAGCAGCGCCTGGAGTGGCTATATAATTGCAGCAAAACATCCCTGTTACACTAAACTCTGTCCCTTCCTCTAAGTCATTAATGTAGATAGTAAATAGCTGAGACCTTAGGACCGATCCTTGTGGCACCCCACTAGTTACGGCTTTCCAACCTGAAAAAGACCCATTGATCCTGACCCTCTGCCTTCTGTGTTAGCCAATCCTCAATCCATGCCAACACATTACCCCCAATACCCTGAGCTCCTATTTTGTGCAATAACCTTTTATGTGGCACCTTATCGAATGCCTACTGTAAATCCAAATACACAACATCTACTGGTTCCTCTTTATCCACTCTGTTTGTTATATCCTCAAAGAACTCTAACAAATTTGTCAAACATGATTTCCCTTTCATGAAACCATGTTGACTCTGTTTGATTGCATTGTTTTTCTAAATGTCCTGCTATTTCTTCCTTAATAATGGACTCAAGCATTTTCCCAATGACCGATGTTAAGCTAACTGGTCTATAGTTTTCTGCTTTCTGTCTCCCTCCTTTCTTGAATAGGGGTGTCACATTAGCGGTTTTCCAATCCACTGGTACCCTACTGGAATCCAATGAGTTTTGGTATATTATGACCAATGCCTCCACTATCTCTGCAGCCACTTCTTTCAAAATCTTTGGGTGCAGGCCATCAGGTCCTGGTGACTTGTCTGCCTTTAGTCCCATCAGTTTGTCCAGCACCTTTTCCCTCGTGATAGAGATTGTTACAAGTTCCTCCCTCCCATTTACACCTTGTTCATCTATTATTGTTGGGATGTTTATAGCGTCCTCCACTGTGAAGACTGATGCAAAATATTGGTTTTAATTCTCTGCCATTTCCCTGTTCCCTGTTATTAATTCCCCATTCTCATCCTCTAAGGGCCCCACACTTACTTTAACTACTCTCTTCCTTTTAATATACCCATAGAAGCTCTTACTGTTCATTTTTATATTCCTTGCCAATTTACTCTCATAATCAATTATCTCCCTCTTTATTAGTTTTTTAGTCATCCGCTGCTGGTTTCTAAAAATTTCCCAGTCCTCTGGCCTACCACTCGTTTTCGCCGCATTGTTCGCCTTTGCTTTTGATTTGATACTCTCCTTAACTTCCTTTATTATCCACGGGTGGTTCATCGTTCTCTTTGAATCTTTCCTTCTGACTGGAATAAATGTTTGTTGAGTGTGATGAAATATCTGCTTAAAAGTCTCCCACTGCTCATCTGCCAACTTCCCCTGTAGTCTAATTTCCCAGCCCGCTTCAGACAACTCTTTCTTCACACCTCTGTAATTGCCCTTGTTTAAGTTGAAGACACTGGTTTGAAACCAGAGTTGCTCACCCTCAAACTGAATTTGAAATTATATCATGTTATGATCGCTTCCCCCGAAAGGATCCTTAACTATGAGATCTCTTATTAATCCTATCTCATTACACAATGCCAAATCTAAAATAGCCTGTTCCCTGGTAGGTTCTGCAACATATTGCTCTAAGTAACAATCCCTGAGGCACTCTACAAATTCGTCTTCCGTGCTACCCTTGCCAATTTGATTTGTCCAGTCTATATGCAGATTAAAATCACCCAGGATAACTGCAGTGCCCTTCTTACACGCCTCCATTATTTCCTGAATAATATCTTGTCCTACAGAGAGGCAACTCTTCGGGGGTCTACAGACCACTCTCACCCGTGATTCCTTTCCCTTGCTATTCCTTATTTCCACCCAAACTGATTCTACATCCCGATCTATTACACCTATATCATTACTCAAAACTGCACTGATCCCTTCCTTTAATAACAAAGCTACCGCACCTCCTTTTCCTTTCTGCCTATTCTTCCGGAACGTTGAATATCCTTGACCATTTAGATTCCAATCCTGGTCATCCTGCAACCACATCTCAGTGATAGCTATCAAATCATATTAATTTATTTCTATCTGTGCCGTCAGCTCATCTATCTTGTTACAAATGCTACGTGCATTCAGATAAAGAGCCTTAAGCTTTGACTTTTTACCATTTTTACCTACTCTGGTTCTAATTTCTGCTGTACTCTTGTGCTTGTATTCTCTGTCCTTTCCTGTCACTCTCTGATTAATGTATGTTCCTTCACTACCCTTCACCTCTGCTCTCTCGTTACTTTTCGACTTTTTAAACTTCCCTTTAATTGAACCCACCCCCCCACTATTTAGTTTAAAGTCTCATCTACAACCCATGTTATACGATTCGCCAGGACACTGGTCCCAGCATGGTTCAAGTGAAGCCCACCCTAACGGAACAGCTCTCTCTTTCCCCAGTACTGGTGCCAGTGTCCCATGAATCGGAACCCATTTCTCCCACACCAATCTTTGAGCCACACAATCTTTGAGGGAGGCCGGAGAGGGGTGGCGGGGGGGGGGTGGCTGGGGGGAACACAGAGCATGAGGGAGGACGACACGGAGGGGAACAACACAGAGAGGGGGGGCACACAGGGAGGGAGAGGGAGGGAGAGAGAGAGACACAGAGACAGAGAGAGAGAGAGAAAGGGAGCGATCAAGATCGCTCCTGACAGAATGATATCTATCCGGAATAGTCCGCATTGCTACATCATGCGGGCAAATATTGACTACTTGTGCAAGCAAAAAAAACCAGGTGTCTCACTAAATCAGTGTCCAACAGTGTGACGAGAAAGTAAGACAATAAATTAGTCTTCTCATTTAATGCTTCTTCATAAAAATGTACATTTGTTGTTGTTGTTTTGATTAATAGGTCAATTTTTATGCCTTTATCTTTCTGAAGTTCTCTCACCGGCCCCCCACCTAAGAAAAAAATTGTAATGTTCCCCCCCACCCAAAAAGGTTGGACAATCCTGACCAAAAATAAGCTCGGCACGATTTCAGAGAAAAGTAGAGGGAAGAAGTATGTTGAGTGTGTTCCATACTGGTTCACTCAAAGCACTTTACATACAATGAATGACAAGACTTCAAAAGTAATTCAAAGATGAAGCATTTTGAGAAGTTTCAGCATTGTGATTTGACAAATAACTGCAAATCTTTTAAATTGCGCATTTCTAAAAACCAGCTCAACAGCAACAATGGAAAAGTCCAGGGAACAGGTATGTCTACATCATTGATCAAAATATATGTATGGAACAGAACCCAGGAAGGAAGAAAAATACATTTCAGGAGGTGGAATCCAGATGTACTTACCTTGTTGACAGGTTTTATTGCTACTGATATCACAGGTTCAGGGACATGAATTGATTCCTGTAATGCAATAAAAGCAGAACAATTACAATCAATATAAACTATTTCACATTTCAGATTCTCATATTTCCATGTTATTTTATTACATCGTTGTACTGAATCTTTTAACTATTTTATTGCTGCATTGTCCGCAACATCTAACAATTTGAAATAAGATTTAAAAGTATCAAACTTGATTTTACTCCCACAGATCGTTAGTGAAGCCTTTCCTAAGTTTTCAACATCAGAAGAACATAAAGTGCACTTTGCAATACAGTACTGGGTTCTCTTGTCAATAAAAATAATCTTGTTCAGTTTCAGTGTCATAGAGCTAGTTCACTACAAGATTGAACAGCTGTTATGAGACGAGAAACAAATTTATTTTCTTATTGTTGCCAGATTTTATTACTCAACAATGGGAGCAGTTTTCCATCTGGTGATTGTTATGTATTAGTAGAAGAAAGGTACAACTATAAATTTCAATTAAATGTGTACGAATTGTTTGATGCTAAAAGACTATAAATTAACAGTTTCTGCCACATACATTTTTTCCAATTTCCCCAAATGAAGCTTCTAATTGAAACAGAATTGATGTGCTGCAATTTCCTGATTCAACAAACAGCACAGCTACTTTCATTTTAATTTTGAACTAAGTACAGAGCAAAAAGGACGGACACAGGAGGAAAGGCTGCACGCAAAACCATATGGGAACACTGTGGAAAACTGAGGCAGCCAATGAAAATCATTTAAACTGGACAGGCAGGGGAGGGTGCAGAGAGGGAGCCAGATCCCAGATAAGGAAGATCAGAGGCACAAGATCGTTAAACAGGTGGGTTGCAGAGAAACACTGATTGACACGTACTAGGCAAAAGCAAACACCAGCAGACATGAAAGGAAGAAATTCTACAATAAGATGTATATATGTGAATTCTAATAGCATAGTAAGAATTCTTTCAGTACTGCAGCAATAAAAGATTAGTCACAGAAAATCAGAGAACCATAGCAATGTAAACAGGGTCGAAACTGAGGATGGGTACAAAACAGAAAGTATACCAAAGCATTACTTTAAGTATTCACAAAGGAAAAAGACATGAGCAACATATTTCTGCAAAGATAAATCAATATGAATGAGATGACTTCCTAGACAAGCTGGAAGGACACAAAACAAATAAATCACCAAGGAAGGTTGCTGTGAGAAACTAGAGAGATCACTGAGGCACAGACAATCATTATGAGGAAGTCACTGGACGAAAGAGAGGTAGATTGTACACAGGCCAATGTGGTGCTCGTGTTACATGAGAACAACCTCAACATGTCATTTATTCCCATTCGGAATTATCGCCATGTACTGATCCAGGTCAGTAAATAAGGCTCCAGTGGGTGATAGAGATCCAGTCACGAATAAATCTGTGACAAGAGATACTTGATCTGACAGCAGGCTCACATATCCACATTTTCATGTGCATTGCCTGGACACTCAAATTTCCCATGTTGCTTGGTTGTAATGGCATTTCAAAGACTAAGAGGGCTTCTCTTGGGAAAGAGGGAGTCTTTTGATTATGGTTGGAGAAACTGTTAATAAAGTGCTGCCATTTTAAAAATATTTTTTGAGGACTTGTGTTTTAGAATTGTAGAAATGGATTCATTTGGTGGACTGAAGTGATTCCATAGATGATGGACTATTTTTTTTTTAAATGGTCACTGGAAGGACTTAAGCTTTCTTACTGGATGTCACATGTCTGAAGCGAAATAAACAGAAGCCTTGGTGACTTTGAGGAGTTGTTTAGAGAAGTGACATGTCAAGACTTATGGTGGTTCAGAGTTGGTTTTGTTTTGAATCAGTTGGGGGTCAGCCTGCTGAGAGAGAAGACCAGTTCCTCCTTTCTCCACCTCGGAGAAACCCTGAGAATCTAGTGTGAGCTGAAACCCCTGATGCCACATTTCTCCTGGAAAGCCTGCCAGACTAATCCTCAACGTCACCTAAAGAGAACTGCTCCAAAAAAGATCCCAGTGACAGCCATCCACACGTATTGGAACTCCAGAAAAGGGACAACTGACATCATTCTATATCTTAACCTTGTACTTCAAGAATTAACAAGTATTTGCCCAAAGTTTTTTTTGTCTTTTTTTGCCAAGAGATCGCTGCAGAGAAAATATCTTTATTTTTTTTTAAAAAACCAGTGTGTGTGTTGGGCGAATTTAAGGGAACTTTCATATTTCAATCCGTGTGTTAACGCTTTGCATCTTTACTGAATAAGTCTCGTTTCATAATAAATTGATAATTTTGTTGTTTATTAACCTCGTTGGTGGATTTAGTTCTGAAATAAAAGAGTATATAAATTGGCCATATTGGTAACTGGGTAAACATTTAAATATATGCTGTGGCCCGTGGAAAAGTAGAACTAGAGAAAGACAGTGCACTTCTCTCGCCTCAGTTGTAACATATAATTGGGGGCCCATCCGGGATAACCCAAAGCCGACGACGTGCAATTGTAAGTGGGGTAATCATAACTGAAAAAGGGAAATAGGAAAACACCAGGTTTTTGTGTATTCGAGTAAAGCTTACACGACTGGAATGGCGACATTTGATGCAAGTGCGTTTGTGCAGCAGACTGGCACAGATTATGGTTCTTTAAAGGCATGTCCATTGGCGAACTGTTAAGTGTAGCGGAGCCATTTGAAGGTACATATTAGATCAAAAGCTAGGTTCCTTCAGGGACTAGTGGCCAGACAGTTGAAGATTGAAGTCAAAGAGCCAGAGGGACAAGAGGAATTGGAAGACAACACAATAAGACATAGCACAGATTCAGAGGTTAGAGCTAGAATTTCAGGACAGAGAAAGGAAGTGAGAAAAAGAAAGGCAAAAGGAAGCAAGAGAGGAAAAGGAAAAAGAACGAACATTTCAGAAGTTGGAATGGCAAAGGGAAAGTGAAAGGGAAAAAAGGGAAGCAGGAGCGAAAAGGTAAGAAAGCGAATTCCAATTAAAAAAGCTAGAACTAAAACAAAAGGGTGGCCTTGATCTCGATGAAAAATCTAGTGAGGAAAGACCTGACTTCAACCCAGGACCCAGTGAAAAGCTGTTGAAATTTGTGCAAGACCTCCTGAAGTTTGAGGAAAGAGACTTAGAGGCATTTTTCATTTCTTTAGAAAAGATGGCTAAACAGATGAGGCGGCTGAAAGAAAACTGGACACTGCTCATGCAAAGCAGGTTGATAGGCAGAGCTCATGATGATTATGTCATGCTTTCTGAGGAGGCTTCTGGAGATTATGAGAGGGGAAAAAAGTTATTCTTGCTGCTTATCAGTTAGTCCCTGAAGCGTATAGGCAGAAATTTCAGAACCTCCGGAAACAGCCTGGGCAAATGTATATAGAATTTGAGAGGGTAAAGCAAATTAATTTTGACCGTTGGATGTGGCACTAAAGGTAGAGGCCACGTATGAAACCCTTCGGAAAATAAGGCTCCTGGAAGAATTTAAAAATTCACACACTCCGTTAGTAAGAATCCATGTACAGAACCAGAAGGTTTCAAAGCCAGACAGGCAGCGGAGATCGCTGATCATTACAAGCTTGTTTACAAGCCCAAACCCTTTGTCCATCACCCCCACAAACCCAAGAAGGATAGAAGGTGGGAATGGGAAAGGAAGGCAAGCAGCCGGGACAAGAAAGGATAATTGGGAACGCCCCAGGATATCCTCCTCAGGCCAGAAAGGAAGATGCCGAGGGTGGAAGTGAGGTCCGAAAGCCTAAGCGTTTCCATTGCCACAAAGTGGGACACCTTCGTGCAGAATGCTGGAAGTTGCAAGGTAAACCCGTGGGACCTATTGGGGTAAACAAGGCCAACGTACAGAAAAGGACCCTGACCGAGAGTAAGACAGAGCAAGCTATAGCTCTGATTGCAGCTATAAGGCCAAATATAAAAACTGCTGAGAGTGCGGGAGACGTGAACAAGATATCTGAGAGTTATAGGAAATTCTTGCCAAAAGGAAAAGTAACTCCTTATCCCAAGTGAGGCAGGTAAACCTATAGTTATACTTAGGGATACAGGAGCCATCCAAACTCTTTTGCTCGGGAAAGGCAGAACATTTTCACCAGAGAGTGCACTGAATGCCAAGGTTTTAGTGAATGGTATTGACGGGAGTATATACCCATACCTTTGAATCGGGTGCACCTACAGTGTGACCTAATGTCCGGAATGGTAACCGTAGCAGTTGTCCATAGTTTGCCTGTAGACGGAGTTAGCCTACTCTGGGAATGATTTGGCCGGAGCGAAGTTAGTAGCTTCTCCAGTAGTCACGGAAAGGCCGAGTGAAGTCAAAGAGACAGAGCAATTGCAGGAAAAGGGTCCAGGAATTTTTCCTTCATGTGTCATGACCCGAGCAATGGCTAAACAAGTTCCATTGTCGGAGGTCAAATTGGCACCACAGATAGCTGAATATCTGAAACTTTCTTGGGGGATTTGGATAAGCTGATCCAGAGTTAAGTGGCTTTAACTGAAGCTGAAGCAAAGGGTTGAAAGAGAGGTTGAAAGCTATTTTGATCAATGAACCAGTGTTGGCTGCTCCAAATTTCACTCAGCCCTTCAAGGTAGCCACTGATGCTAGTGACCTGGGGGTTGGTGCAGTCCTGTTACAAGACGATGAATCGAGCATAGAAGGACCAATGGGATATGTTTTCAAAAAGCTAAGTCAACACCAAAAGAAATACTCAACAGTGAAAAAGGAAGCCCTGGGCTTATTACCAGCTCTTAAGCATTTGGTAGTATATGTCCATGTCATGGAACTGTTTTTTTCTGCTCCTCTGATTAACAGTGTGCCTTTAAGACTGTGTGAAAACAGTGTGCCTTTAAAAACTACAGGGCACAGTGTGCCAGCTGCACCTGCTGCTAGGCCACAGCAGGAGAAGTCACATGGTGTAATAAATAATTTGCTGTTGTCTAAAGATACCTGGTTTGGTCTGTTTTATTCTGGGGGTTACTAGAGGGTTTAATTTGTCTGTTTTCCGGTTGGGTGAGAAAACTTTTTAAATATGCTGCGCCCTGTGGAGTGATGGGACTGAATTGACAGTGCGTTGCTCCCGCCGCAGTCGTAACAGTCCACCACAACTAGAGACACACTGGTATATACTGATCATAACCCCCAGCCTTTGTGGAAAAATTCAAAAACCAGATGCCAGAGACTATTTCGATGGAGTTTACTACTGCAACCCTATACTTAAAGATTATCTATATTGCAGGAAAAACAATGCAATTGCAGTGCTTTGTCTAGAATTTAACCTTGCTTTGAGTTATCGGAGTACAAATATGGTACAAAGCAGAACTGTATTAGTTACAGGTAAAGAATGAATGAGAATGTGTGTAAATCTTTTTTCCATCTTCTGTTTTTATCCCACTCTTTGTAATGAAACGCATTTATAAATGGCATTTCATTCCCCCAAGGATGGAGGTGTTATGAAAGTGTTTCCATTTTTAAAATATTTTTTTAAGAACTCATGTTTTAGAATTGTGGAAATGGATTCATTTGGAGGACTAGAGAGATTCCATAGATACTGGGCTTTGTTTTTTGTTTATAAAAAGATCACTGGAAGGACTTGAGCTTTCTGTTTAAAAACAACCCTTACTGGATGTCACATGTTTTAAGATAAATAAACAACAGAGTTCCGAAGAAGGGTCACTGACCCGAAACGTTAACTCTACTTCTCTTTCCACAGATGCTGCCAGACCTGCTGAGTGGTTCCAGCATTTCTTGTTTTTATAACAACAGAGCCTTGGTGTCTAGGTTTACAGAGAAGTGACAGGTCAACATTTATGGTGGTCAAGAGTTAATTTCGTTTTGGATTGTTTTGTGTCAGTTGGGGGTCAGCCTGCTAAGAGAGAAGACCAGTGCAACCTTTCACCACCTCTCTTGAGAAACCGTGAGAATCCAGTGAGAGCTAAAATCTTTGGAAAGCCTGCCACTCTAGCCCTCGACATCACCTGAAGAGAAATACTTCAAAAAGATCCCAGTGAGAATCGTCTACGCGTATTTGGGACACCAGAAAAGAGACAACTGACATCATTCCATATCTCATTCTTTGCCTTCAAGAATTAACATGTATTTGGCCAAAGTATTTTTTTGTCTTTTTTTGTAGAGATATCTCTGCAGAGAAAACTTCTTTATTTTTTCTTTAACTGGTGTATGTGTGTGTGTGTGTGTTACGCTATTTTTAGGGAACTTTCATATTTCAATCTGAGTGTTAATGCTTTGCATCTTTATTGAATAAGTCTTGTTTTATAATAAATTTATAATTTTGTTGTTTATTAAAGAAACCTGGTTGGTGGATTTTATTCTGAAATAGAGTATATAATTGGCCATATCAGTAACTGGGTAAACATTTAGATATATGTTGTGACCCATGGAGAAGTGGAACGAGAGAAAGACAGTGCACACCTCTCGCCTCCGTCGTAACAATACTTCAAGATTTTTTTAAATGTTTCTTTCCTACCATTGAAAGGTTACAGCTTGCTCTTGCAGTAAATGTATCACCACTGGCACAATCAATGCCAAACAAAGCACAAATATCACCAGCATAAACTTCTTCAACATCCTATGGAAATCAAACAAAAACATGCAAAATTATTCTTCATGTAAATTGAAATAGTTTCTTAATCATTAATCACCATATTCCCTTCCCCTCAAATAAAGTTAAGTGTAATGCCTATTCATCCACTTGAATCACACTGATACTGGAAATATGAAATAAAAACAAAGTGCTGGAAATGCTCAGCAGGTCTGGCAGCTTTTAATCGCAACTTTTGTAACACTCAAATTTTAGCTTAGTTGACAGCACTTTCACCGCTGATTTGGAAGGCTGTGGGTTCAAGCCCCACCATGGGCGTTCAGCATATAATTTCAGCTAATACTTTACTGTTGTACTGAGAGAATGCTTGGATGTATCACTTGTGACAAAAATGAAGCAGTTCTATCTTTCTTTAGCTTTGTTGGGTTTCTTCTAATTCAGTAACTCGTAAAGAGATTAAAGAAATGTTATCAATTGTATACAGAAATAAGGCTCAACTATCTTTAATGGGTAAATTGTATAGTTCTGGAGATAATCAAATAGCAATACATGCTTGTACTGTACTGAACATATGAAGATCAACTAGCCTTACTTCAGTTTCCCAGTACAAGAACCATCATCATTTAAATTTGAGACATGGTTATAAGATGAATGTCGAGCATTACAGCTAAATATAATGTAACACTGAAAAGAAGACCTTACCTTAAAAAAAAAAATCACCTGACTTCACAAATAAAATGTTGCTTCTACATCTGCATCAGGCTAAAATCCATGATCAAAAACCACGCATAAAGTTTTTGTTATCCTTCTGAACAACAGATCTAATTTCTAACATGCTAGCATTTTTAGTAACACAAAATAATTAACATGGGATAGATGGGCAAACCATGGATGAAAAAGATCCGCCCACAAGGTTTATTGGAGGGTGAACTGCAAGAGGATAGAATATAGAATACATGAAGGTTAGAACCCATACCTCCATCTGATCAGCGTGCAACCGGACTAAGCGCTGCACTCTGATCTTCTTGCCACTTCTAGTGTTGTAGATGTTTTCACTCTTTTTCAGCATACCCTGGTAAACTCGAATGTATGTTAACTGTCCAAATCGGCCTGCCTGATAAGGTGAAGGAATACTAATTACATTGATACTGACACATCTTTTCACCAGTATCACTCTTTACTGCAACAAACTGTAGTAGTATGATTATTTATCAGAAAGGTTAAATTCTGTTACTGTTATTAAAGATAACAAGTCAAATGATGCTTTTCATTAAAGTTTAGGTCAGTTCAATATTATGCGTGACTGTTTAGGTTACAATTTTCATTATTTCATAAATTGAAATTGTATTATAATCTTTGCAATGGTGATAGTTCAGTAATCTCTCACACGATGGACCCAATTTTAACCCGGTGTAAGTGGATGGATTTTGAATGAGTTAAAATCTCATCCATTCATATTTCTAAACTTCAGATAATTTATGTTTTCCTGAACTGTACCTAAAAATCTTTCCTGACTTTTGCAGGATGCAAATGCTAGTAACTTAACACTATAAACACTAGAATAGATTCAGCTCTAAATGTGAGAGTTTGCAAAACAGAGGTTTTAAAACTTGTTTGAGGTTTGTCACTAGCATTGGCATTAATACCAATGTTAATGCATTCTGTTTATTTTGCTTTCTTGGTAAATAATCAGTCATCACATTTAAAAGTACCCCAACAATGGCATAAAAAGAACATGATAAAAGGAAAAGCCAGTATTGAAAGGGTGGACAAATATTAAAAATTACTAAATAAAAAAAATTAAACACTTAAATTAACTTAATTATTTCTATTTTATCATATGTAACTCATTTGCTGGATTTCTGACCACTATACAGTATGCCAAGTTTATTTCTTTCAAATCCGATTTCCTCCCACAGCCAAAGACTTGCAGGTTGATAGGTAAATTGGGCATTATAAATTGCCCCTAGTATAGGTAGGTGGTAGGGGAATTGAGGGAAGGTGGGGATGTGGTAGGAATATGGGGTTAATGTTCTTTTGGGCCTCCTTATCTCGAGACAATGGATACGCGCCTGGAGGTGGTCAGTGGTTTGTGAAGCAGCGCCTGGAGTGGCTATAAAGGCCAATTCTGGAGTGACAGGCTCTTCCACAGGTGCTGCAGAGAAATTTGTTTGTTGGGGCTGTTGCACAGTTGGCTCTCCCCTTGCGCCTCTGTCTTTTTTCCTGCCAACTACTAAGTCTCTTAATGTAGGATTAGTATAAATGGGTGGTTGATGGTCGGCACAGACTCGGTTGGCCAAAGGGCCTGTTTCAGTGCTGTATCTCTAAATAAAAATAAAATAAAATAAAGAATTCTGTCATTGCCATTGGCAAACAGCTGTCCTCAGTACAAGTTCCAAACTCCCGCTTATTACTTTAAGAAAAAAAAAAATCGTACCACTTGATTCTAAATTCATTTTTGCAATTTTGTGGCAGTTGTAGTTAATTTTTTTTAAATTCTGGTTTTCCATCAGCTTTGCAGAAACAGCTGGAACCATTAGAAAACTTCAGAACTAAAACTTTCAAAGTACCGAAAGCACAAAAGTAGAGAAAAGTAAATGAAGATATGAAATTGTCATGCAGGCCCCCACCTGCCAAGAATGGGGCACAGATATTTCGTCACATGGACATTAAATTTTAAAACTGTTGCTGGGAAGAAATGGCCGCCTATTACAGGAGGTTGCCAAGCCCCTGACTGGAAAGATATTTGCATAGTAACAGACAGTGCTTGGAAACGACAAAGGGGCCACTCCCTGCTCCAATTTAATCCACAATGGACTTTTGATTACCAGACGTTGAAGATGGAGTGGCTAGCATTCCAGGTTAACTGCTAAGAGAGCCGAATACACAAACAGACGTGGTCAGACCAGTTTAGTCACATGACTAACTGGCGGTTGGAGTTTATTGAGTTTGAACTTGCCACAGAGAATTTGAACTCAGAAAGCTCTTTGCTCCGGGACGGAGAACATCTCTCTCCTGTCTGCTCCCATCTCTTTCTCACAGAACTGAAGACCCATTGAAGACACATGACCCCCAAGAGAGAAAAGTCACCTACAGTGAACAAGGTCTAAGAAGAATACTGGGCCGAAAAGCAAGACTACCTACAAAAGGACTACAGTGAACTCGAAGCACAGTAACAAGAAACTCTTCTGATATTGCCTCAAACCCCTCTACTATATTTTTTCTTCTGCTCTTTCCTGTCTCTATTTGCATGTGCATATCACATATGCATGCTAGCATGGTGCGCAACATGTATCCATAGGCGTTATCCCAAGTTAGAGTTTAAGTTTTAATAAATTTAAACTTTTCTTCTTTAAACCTATGGCAGCCAGTTTGTGCTCATTTCTTTGCCTTATAATTGGAAAGCGGTGAACAAGGATTCACCAAGGGGGAGCTCAAAACACGGTGTGTTTAAAAATTAAATCCTGTTACAATAAGGCCAGGTGAATGCGGAAAGAAACCCCTAGACACCTTCCTTGCCTGGTCGTAACAAAGTGTTTGTGCTTTGCCATGCATTTAGAAACAGAAGGTGGTTGCCACAAGATCAAATCAAAGTACAGAGAGTTAAAATGTCTGTTCCAGTTTATTTTATTTTTCCTCCTTTCTCAATACTTATTTCAGTATATTTCCTTTAAATGTTTATTTCATCTTCTCATTATTATCACGAGAAGGAAGATTTTTTTTTACATGAAGGTTTGTTGTAAAATATTCCATTTTCTGTTAAGTGGTCACTGAGACAGGAACTATAATATTTAAAAGGAGAGAGTATAAAGAGCTATGTAGAAAAGTTAGAGAAATTGGAATAGAGTAGGATAGCTTAAAATTGAAGAGCTCACATCAGCACAATGGGCCAACTGGCCTTCAATGCTATGATATCTATTATTCTACGCAGCCACGTTTAGATGTCAGTAACTATGCTAAAAAAACATTTAGGATACATTGTCACTATCCAGAATATTACGATTTGTTAACAGAGACTTACAAGTTCAGAAAACTTTCAAAGTGACAATCTTGATCTGTTGTAAAACACAACATGCTCAGTCTGCAATCAATTCAGACAGAGCCAGTGGGAACAGCTGTCAATTGGATTAAGCACCATCTCATTAAAAATTTTAGTTTGAATATATTTTCCGTTTAACTTCAATGCCAATTTTTCTTTAACATCTTTTCACCAGTGCGGTTCTTTCCCAATTAAAGCTTTCGTCTTAGCTCTTTTTCCAATCTGGTCCTATGCTTTTCTAACCAGTGCCACCTGTTTTAAGGTACCTGCTAGTAACATGGACTGGAAAGCTGGCTGAATCAGTGATAATCAGCTGCTGCCTCAAGCCCGATTCCACCACCTGTCAAGCATGTTGCAAGACTGACCTACAGGATGGTGCCATGGAATAGCAAACAGGGTAATAATGCTCTGCAGAAATACTTCATGCAGCAGCACTTCTAATTTAATTATTTCCTTTCCTTTTTAAAAAAAAGTCTGTCATTTCTTAGCCCTCCCCTGCCCAAGAACCTTGAAAAAGCTGTCAGTGGTTTGAAATACCTTTTGAGATTTTGTGAAGACTGGAAGAATTTATTAGGCCAATTTTTGTTTTTTGGAGGGGGGAGGGGGTGGGGCAGGTGGGGGTTAACAGCAAACTGTCTGAAACTGACCGCGACTTCAGAATGTTGGGCATGCGCAGATTCGCACAGAGATCCTGAAGTTGCAATGTCACTCAGGGCTCCAACACAGGCTACGCTGTGGATGCTCTCAGTGCCAGAAATCACTAAAATCAGTGAGAATTTCAATCTTCTTGTTCCCACATTGCTATTTGAAACCCCTTATAAAATTACACCTTGTTCAAACAGGTGCAACTGGGTTTTTAAACAGCAATGTGATTAATAAATTTGATGAACAACAGAACTTACCTGAAAACTAATTTCGTAATCATGGAGTGCTGGCAAAAAATTAGTTCGTAGATCTGAGCCAAATCGTAAAGAAAGATTTTTCTGAATATTTTAGTTTCTACCTTTGCCATGTGTACGTCCCAATCTTTAATTTTCTCTATGTAAAACACTTTTAAAGTGATTTTATTTTAGCGCTTTTAGTTTCCGGTTTGGGAATCTGTGAAAATCCTTTACTATGATTGACTGCTTGGACAGCCTGCTGGCATCACTCCAGTTGCATACTGGGAAGGCCCAGTAAAGAACGCTGCAATCGGTTGCAGCCCTTGCTTCGCTGTGACTGCATAATCTGGCCCATTTTCCTCACTTTAACTGTCTGCAATCCTTTAAATTGGGTTGCAGTCAATTACATTTCCCACTCCCATCACAAGTGTGCTCCCTTCACCTATCTGAATCTGTACTTGGAGATGCGAATAATTATGAAAATTGGCTGACCACAGAGAATTGCATACTAGTAACACGTTACTATTCTGGTGGCATTTATACCAGCTCTTAACCATTTAGAACTGACTTACACCAGTCCACAAAAATGGGCTCCAATGTTTCATTATGGCAGGAGACCGGTAAACTCAAGCAAAGATAGTAGTCAGGTTCAAAGGACAGTTGATACCACAATTCAAACTTAGTCCTCTTTTAAGAACTGGTGCTTTTCCCTTCACCAAGCCAGCCATTATCAGAATCTAGTAAATAAAGGAAGAATCATTATAGGACTGGGAGATTTGAACTCCCTCTGTAAGGAAAGGGTTCGTTTAATATTAGTCTATTTATATTAGCCTTTAGCTTTTGCCTGCTAAGCCATTAGGTACAGGCTGTCTTTATTTTGAATGTGTTTGGTTTAGCAATGTTCAGTTTGTGAGAATTAAAATTTGAACCATTTAGCTGATAAGGGATTCAGCCACAGGTTTCCTTGGTTTGCTCAGCCTCGAGAGCTACCATATATCTTTCAACTTTACAGGCAAACAGGACATCTTTATGGTAGTTAAAAGTGTCCCCAGGAAACATGTTTTGACATCAATTCAAGAAGGTATAATTCAATAGCTAGGGATATTAACTCCTCCAAAGCCACATCTATGTAAGGAATGTGGTCAAGTGATAACATCAGTGTAGGGGACCTTTGTTTAGTTATCGCTTTTTAACAGTCTTCAGTTGAATGACTTAGTTGACATTTCAGTCAAGGGAAAGTCGACAAAGTTTGGGAAGTTATTCTTGTTAAAACTGCAGTTATTGATAAGGGAGAACAGCTAATTGAACAAGGTAATTCTACAGAACATTTGGATTCTTACGAAGCATGACTGGATAAAAAAGTATAAAAAGGGGTGTTAGCAGAGAATCTAAGAATTTAATGAGGCCTTACCAGCCTCGAAAAATCCTCGAGCTCAAGAATTGAAACGTGCGTTGAATTCTCTGGTGAAGTCGCAAGGTATTGCGATAAGTGTACTCTTAAGTATATGTGTAATTATTGTCAATAATGATTATCATTGTATTCTTAATTTATATGATTTTCAAAAAATGCTTTAGAACCCTGTTAGTTTGAGGAGTAACTTACAAGTAAGAACGCCATCCTCTAACACCTCCTGGACTTGAATGCATAAATGAAGGAACCACAAATTACAGAATTACCTCCAGTTTGAAAGCCAAGCCTACAAATGGGTAAGAAGCATCTCTTTTGGGGTCCATGAAAACTTTAACTCTGTCCTCAGAATTCCTGAAGGAAACAAAGCAATTAAATATCATTCATTAGGACTTCAGACTTATGTTGAGTAAATTTACATAAACATCAGTGCATCCAAAGCTCTGCTGCCCGCACTCTATTCTCGACCAAGTCCTGCTCAGCCATCATCGCTGTCCTTAATGACCTACATTGGTTTTCACAATGCCTTACATTTAAGATTCTAATCCCTGTTTAAATTCCTTCATAACCTTGCCCCTCCTCAATCTCAAAAGCCTCCTCCAATTGTACAGCAACCCCCCCCTTACTTCTGTTCCTCTGACTCTGGCCTACTGTGCAGCACCACATCCTCCCTGTCCCCCCCAACTTCGCTTTACACTGAAGGTCATGCTTCAAATGCCGATGCCTTACACTCTGAAATTCACTCCCAAAATCCCCACTTCTGCATCCTCCTCTCTTTCTTTAAGACATTCCTTAAAACTCTCCTTTTTGAGCAAGCTATTCGTTATCCCTCCTAATCTCTCCTACTTTGGTTCAGCATCCTTTTTGTTGACTATCGCTCCATAAAGCATTTTGGGATATTTTTCTATGTTAAGGGTGCTATACACATGCAGGTTATTATTAAAATATTTTAATTCGTTTTCAAAGTAACCCTCAAGCTCTATTTACAAGCTTAATAATTATAAGAGAAACAAGCCATTATCTATCACACACGAATAGAAGCCCAACAAGAAATCAAAATCCATGAGTAGGAATCCAAGCTTGAAGGTGAGATGAAGCCCACTTTCTATGAGCATTACTGCTTGATGGGAGAACAGAATTATACAATAGCCCCTTAATGTGAAATTTTCGATATTTAATACCTGTTGATTTTTTCCTTCGCCACTGGATAAGGACAAATATAGAATAAAAACATGACCATTGATTAAGTTACATGAATGTGCTGCACAGTAAACTTATAATCAATTAATAATGTATATAAAGCACTTACTCTTCGTTAACAATTGCGTAGTTTGGGACTTCACTCGGGTCTGGTAGATAGTCTAGAATAGCATCCAGCAGTGGCTGCACACCTTTATTTTTCAGAGCACTTCCCACTAACACAGGGGAGAATAACCTGCTGATAGTTGTTCTCCTAATGGCAGCCTACAAATGGATGGGGGAAGAAAAGAAAGCATCCAGATCTAAACACAGCCACCAGCAGATAACATTTTCCATTAAACATGTTCCTTCACATTAGAACCAAAAAACATTTGCGTCACTCCCAGTAGAGGCCTGCTCAGGTCGGGAAAAAAGAACCCAACCGAACCACAGCGGTCCTGAGCCCTACCCGGCCCGAGTCCCTCCGATTTTGCTCCGAGCCCAACCCAACCCGGCCATCCCTTTACTTACCTTCCGACTCGGAAGCGCCACGAAGCTGCAGCGCATGCGCGATGATGTCATAGTGACGTCACTCGCTCACTGCGCAGATTCAGTTTCATCCCAGACTCCCTGCTCAGGTAAGTTTTTTAATTTCAATACTTACCAGCAGAGCGCTTACCGTGTATATCTGGCCCGACCCGACTTGGACTCGGCCCAACCAGACCTGAGCCCGAAAGCCGTACCCTGAAGATGTGCCCAACCCGACCCGAACCAGACACATGACGCTCAGGTCGGGCAGCAGGCCTCTAACTCCGAGCATGCCAGTTCCATACTTTTTTCTAACAAACTGGAAGATATGAAGGGCTTCACAAAATAAGGCATCTAAATATAGTGAATGTGAAATCATTTCCCATTCAGAGTCATTCCCTACATTTCCTACTTAAAGACTAATGTAGTACCAGAAATATGAAACCTGTTAAAACTGAAGTTTGTACTCCTTAGAATCCCTATCCTTTTTAATAATAAATACTCACCTTTAAATCATCAACTGTAGGGACTTTCTCTTCCAGAAACATTTCACCCAGCAGTTCATCCACATTGGCTACACACTCAATGAGCTCCTGCCGTCTATCTGCAGCTTCCACACGTAGCTCAGCAGGAATATCATCATATTTCACATTCTGACTATGCAAATGAGAAAGATGCTTATTTAGGTCTCAAATCTTTTAAAGTACGTTATATATCTGTCATTATCAGTTGAAAAGGTTGAAAGGACAAGGCGAACATAAATCACCGAAAATCTTTTTTTCCAACTTAACATTTAAATAAAACGTTTCAATCATCAGCCAATTACATCAAAACATTGTTCAGAAATAGCACAGGCTCTGACTATAATCTTTCAAATGGCAGATCACTTGACTAACCCTCTGACATGGACAGCTGTGGGAGTACAAACTTCAGCTTTCTTGTTCAGTTAAGGAACAAGAAAACACACAGTCTGTGAGCACACTGCAAGATTTGGTAAGGAAGCCATTAGCAAGAGAGAGACTTCAACTACAAAGTTGACTAAATTCAATAAGAAAACTGACAGGGATTGTGTGACACACAGACACCCTTGGTTATTGTTTGTTACAAAATAAATTGCAAAGCATTGTAATTGTTAAATTGTTCATTCACATGTATGAAAAATAAATAAAATGATTGATATTTAGCCTTGCACATTAAAAAGTTCTTCAGTCTACCTTTCAAAATGTAGGAAAAATGCCTGACGTGGCACATCCAAGACTACATTAGCCAGTTCACATTAAAGGGATTTTCATCATTATCATCCCATGTCACGCAAACAGTTTACAAGATATTGGGCAGAAAAAGTAAACATAAGGGATTCAAGATCTGTGCATGGGAGGGACTGTTGAAGTGGAACCCAGAATAATATATAGTCAAACCCAAAATCTGTGATAAACGGTACAATTTCAAAATGGAGTAAAAAAAGTAGCTAGATTTATGGAGTCCTTGCTTTTTAAAATATAAAAGCAAAGTGGCGATGGCAAACGTATACAAGTGAGTAGTTAGACTGCAGGAGGCAGTTAGCCTAGCCATATCACGTAATTTTAGACATCCACTTCAATTTTCATTTAAGCTTTGTCTTCAAGGAATAACAACCAATCCTAATGCTGAGGTAAACAAAAAATTTGCCACTTTGGCCTAGGGAGTCAAGAAGGCTGCAAAATTCCTAACAGCCTTAAGAATGAAGGGCATCTTATTCAGAGGATGCAATTTTATGAATCAAATATGCTACTGTTCCAGTATTTATACAGTTAGATTTTACCTATACATCTCCAGAGGTTACATCTAAAACATCAGAAATTCTCCAGAGTATCTGTATAATGTTCTTACCCGAACTGGCCATCAAAGTAAACTGCACGCTCCTCTATGAGATCAATAATTCCCTTAAGGTTTCCTTCTAGGCCAATTGAAATTTGAATAAATGCTGTATTATGGTTAAGTTTTGATCTGCAATTCAAAAAGAAGTTTATTTTTATATCTTGTTAATAAGTACATAAGAAATAGGGACAGGAGTAGACCAGATGGCCCTTCGAGCCTGCACCACCAATCCATTGATTCCGAGAGATCAAAAATCTATCTATTCCAGCCTTGAATATATTCAACCATATGGCATGGACAACTCTCTCGGGTAGAAAATTCCAAAGATTCACAACTCTCAGAGTGAAGAAACTTCTCATCTCAGTCCTAAATGATTGACTCCCTTTCCCGAGACTACGTCCCTGTGTTTTAGTTTCCCCAGCCAGGGAAAACAACCTCTCAGTGTCTACCCTGTCAAGCCCCTTCAGAATCCTGTATGTTTCAATGAGATAACCTCCGATTCTTCGAATCTCCCGAGAGTATAGACCCAATTTACTCAGCCTCTCATCAAAGGACAATCCTCTCATCCCAAGAACCAATCTAATGAACCTTCGCTGTCCTGCCTCCAAGGCAAGTATATCCTTACTTAAATATGGAGACCAAAACTGCGCACAGTACTCCAGATGTGGTCTCCCCAAAACCCTATACAATTGTAGCAAGACTTCCTCATTCTTATACTCCAGTCCCCTTGCAATAAAGGGCAACATGTCACATGCCCTTCTAATTGCTTGTTGTACCTGTCTGCTAACTTTGTGTTCTTTTTACGAGTACACCCAATTCTCTCTGAACATTAACATTTAAAAGTTTCCTACAAAACTACGATACTTCTCTATTCTTACAAAAATGAATAACCTCATACTTCACCACATTATAATCCATCTGTCCTCGTGTTGCCAACTTATTTAACCTGTCTATGCCTCTTTGTGTCTTCCACACAGCTTACATTCCCACCAAGCTTTATATCATCAGCAATCTTGGATACATTACTCTCAAGCTCTTCGTCTAAGTCATTAATATAGATTGTAAGCAACTGAGGCCCCAACACTGATCCTTATGAAACTCGATTAGTTACAGCCTGCCAACTTAAAAATGCCGTTTATCCCTACTCTCTGCTTCCTGTCCATTCATCAATCCTCAATCCATGCTAATATATTACCCCCTAACTCCATGAGCCCTTAATTTGCATATTAACCTTTTCTGTGGCACCTTCTCAAATGCCTTTTGGAAATCCAAACTTATTACATCTACCGGCACCCTTTTATCTACCCTGCTAGTTACATCCTCAAAAAGCTCTAATAAATCTGTCAAACTCTATTTCTTATTTGTAAAACCAGACTGACTCTGTTTGATCATACTATGATTTTATAAGTGCACTGCTAAGACTTCCATTATAATAGATTCCAACATTTTCCTGACGACTGATGTCAGACTAACTGGCCTGTGAATCCCTGTTTTCTCTCCCCCTCCTTTCTTGAATAGTGGTGTCACGTTTGCCAACTTTCAATCCACTGGGACCATTCTAGATTCTAGGGAATTTTAGAAAATCATAACCAGTGCATCCACTACCCCTTCTGCTACCGCTTTTAGAACCCTTGGATGTTCTATATCCCCAGGAAGTCCTGGGGATTTGTCAGCTTTTAGATCCTCAAATTTCTCCAATTCCTTTTCTCTGTTGATATTAATTACCATTAAGTTCCTCACTTTTATTCGCCCCTTGTTACTCTCTATTTCTGGTATGTAATTTGTGTCTTCTACTGTGAAGAGACAGAGAATGTTTGTTCAACGCTCCTGCGATTTCCTCAATCCCCATGTCTCTAAGGGACAAATGTTTGCTTTAGCTACTCTCTTCCTTTTTAGATATTTGTAAGAGCTCTTACATCCTGCTTTCATATTCCTGGTTCGTTTACTCTGTTCTATTTGTTCTATTTTTATCAACTTGTGGGTTGCCCTTCGCTGATTTCTAAAACTCTACAGATTCCTCAGGCTTACTACTATTCTTTGTAACATTATAAGCCGCATCTTTTAAATTAATACTAACCTTAACTTCCCTCATAAGCCACTGGTGAATCTTTCTCACTCTGCTTCTGTTTTTCACGAGAACGTAGTTCAGTTGAAAACTTTGAATCGTTTCTTTAAATGCTTCCCACTGTTTATTTACCACCATACCTTCTAGTCTATTGATCCAATCAACATTAGCCAGCTTTCCCCTCTTACCTATGTAATTGGCTTTGTTTACGATTCTAGTTTTGGACTCGAGTACATCACACTCAAACTTATCATAGACTGGCTACTGGAGGAGGCCAATCAGCCCATCATGTCACTTCCCTGCCTTTTCCTCATAGCGCTCCAAATTTTTCTCTTCGTATAATTATCCAATTTCTTTTTGAAGGCTTCGACTGAATTTTGCCTCCACCACACTCTCTGGCAGTGCATTCCAGATCCTAACCACTCACAGTGTAAAAAAAAAAAAATTCCTTGCTTTTTTTTTTCCAATCACCTGGTTCACAATCCTTCTGCCAATGGGAACAGTTTCTCCCTATCTACACTGTCCAGACACCTCATGATTTTGAACACCGCTATCAAATCTCCTCTCAACCTTCTCTTCTTGAAGGAGAACAGCCCTAGCTTCTCCAATCTATCCACCTAACTGAAATTCCTCATCACTGGTACCATTTTCATAAATCTTTTCTGCACCCTCTCCAATGTCTTAACATTCTTCCTGAAGTGTGATGCCCAGAACTGGATACAATACTCCTGTTTAAGCTGAACCAGTGTTTTATACTGGTGGTTCATAACTTCTTGCTTTTGTACTCTATGCCCCTCATTATATAGCCCAGGATCCTATATGCTTTATTAACCGCCTTCTCAACCTGTCCTGCCATTGTCAATGTTTTGTGCACACATATACCAGGTCCCACTGCCCCTTTAGAATTGTATTTTATATTTCCTCCCCTTGTTCTTCCTACCAAAATGTTTCACTTCACACTTCTCTGCATTAAATTTCATCTGCCACTTGTCTGCCCATTCCAGCAGCCTATCTTCTCTTGAAGTTTATCACTATACTTCTCACAGTTCACAATATTTCCAAGTTTTGTGTCATCTGCAAATTTTGAAATTCTGCCCTATATACCCAAGTTTAGATCATTATTATACATCAAGAAAAGCAGGGGTCCTAACACCGATAGCTGGGAACTCCACTATATATTTCCTTCAGTCCAAAAAATAACTGTTCATTACTACTCTCTGTTCCCTGTCACTTAGTCAATCTTGTATCCATAAGGCTACTGTCCCTTTTATTCCATGGATTCTAATTTTGCTGAGAAAACTGTTATGTGGCACTTCATAAAATGTCTTTTGGAAGTTCATGTACACCACATCAACAGTATTACCCTCCTCTATCCTCTGTTAGCTTATTAAAAAACTCAAGCAAGTTAGTTAAACACGGTTTGCGCTTAACAAATCAGTGTTGGCTTTTCTTAAATATTTTTATTCATTCGTGGGATGTGGGCGTCGCTGGCTAGGGCAGCATTTATTGCCCATCCCTAATTGCCCTTGAAGGTGGTGGTGGTGGGCTGCCTTCTTGAACCGCTTCAATCCTTGGGGTGTAGGTACACCAATAGTGCCGTTAGGGAGGGAGTTCCAGGATTTTGACCCAGCGACAGTAAAGGAATGGTGATATAGTTCCAAGTCAGGACGGTGTGTGACTTGGAGGGGAACTTGCAGGTGGTGGTGTTCCCATGCATCTGCTGCCCTTGTCCTTCTAGGTGGTAGAGGTCGCGGACTTGGAAGGTGCTGTCTAAGGAGCCTTGGTGCATGCTGCAGTGCACCTTGTCGATGGTACACAATGTTGCCACTGTGCGTCAGTGGTGGAGGGAGTGAATGTTGAAGGTGGTGGATGGGTGTCAATCAAGCGGGCTGCTTTGCCCTGGATGGTGTCGAGCATTTGAGTGTTGTTTGAGCTGTACCCATCCGGGCAAGTGGAGAGTATTCTATCACACTCTGACCTGTGCCTTGTAGATGGTGAACAGGCATTGGGGAGACAGGGAGTGAGCATTTATGTGGCTACTCCAGTTCAGTTGCTGGTCAATGGTGACTCCCAAGATGTTGATAGTGGGGGACTCAGCGATGGCAATGTCACTGAACGTCAAGGCGAGAAGGTTAGATTCTCTCTTGTTTGAGATGGTCATTGCCTGGCACTTGTGTGGTGCAAATGTTACTTGCCGCTTATCAGCCCAAGCCTGGATGTTGTCCACATCTTGCTGCATATGGACATGGGCTGCTTCAGTATCTGAGGAGTCGCGAATGGTGCTGAACATTGTGCAATCATCAGCGAACATCCCTACTTCTCATCTTATGATGGAGGGAAGGTCATTGATGAAGCAGCTGAAGATGATTGGGCCTAGGACACTACCCTGAGGAACTCCTGCACAGATGCCCTGGGACTGAGATGATTGACCTCCAACAACCACAATCATCTTCCTTTGTGCTTGGTATTACTCCAACCAGCAAAGAGTTTTCCCCGATTCCCACTGACTCCAGTTTTGCTAGGGCTCCTTGATGCCATACTCGGTCAAATGCTGCCTTGATGTCAAGGGCAGTCACTCTCACCTCACCTCTGGGGTTCAGCTTTTTTATACATGTTTGGACCAAGGCTGTAATGAGGTCAGGAGCTGAATGGCCCTGGCGGAACTGAAACTGAGCGCCAGTAAGCAGGTTATTGCTGATCGATTGCTTAATTCACATTTGTCCAAGTGATTGTTAATTTTGTCCTGAATTATCATTTCTAAAAGCTTTCCCACTACTGGGGTTAGACTGACTGGCCTATAGTTGCTAGGCATATCCTTACACCCTTTTTTGTAACATTTGCAATTCTCCAGTCCTCTGACACTACCTCTGTATCTAAGGAGGATTGAAAGATTATGGTCAGTGCCTATGCAATTTCCACCCTTATTTCTTTTAGTATCCTGAGATGCATCTCATCCGGTCCTGGTGACTTATCAACTTTATTGACAGCCAGCCTATCTAATACCTCCTCTTTCACTATGACTAGGGCTGCATCTTCGATGCATTAGATGCAAAATACTAATTTAGTACCTCAGCCATGCCCCTTGCCTCCCTGTGTAAATCCCCTTTTTGGTCCAAATCAGCCTCACTCCTCCTTTTACCACTTTTTACTATTTATATATCTATATGACTTTTGGATTCCTTTTATGTTAGCTGACAGTCTCTTCACATTGTCTTTTTGCCTCTCTTTGTTTTTTTAATTTCCCCTTTGAAGCTTCTATATTCAGCATGATTCTCAATTGTATTATCCACCTGACACCGGTCATATGTGCGCTTTTTCTGCTTCATCTTACTCTCTATCTCTTTCATCATACAGGGAGCTCTGGATTTGTTTGCCCTACTTTTGCCTCTCCTGAGAATGTAACTTGACTGTACCTGAACTATCTCCTCTTTAAAGGCAGCCCTTTGCTCCATTACAGTTTTGCCTGCCAATCTTTGAATCCGATTTATTTGGGCCAGATATGTTCTCACCCCATTGATGTTGCCCCTCCCCCAATTAATTGTTTTTACTCTGGATTTCTCGTTGCCCTTTTCCATAGCCAACCTAAGCGTTATGGTACTATGATCACTGTCCCCTAAAAGTTTCCCTACTGATTATAGGATCATAGGAAATAGGAGCAGGAGTAGTCCATTTGGCTCATCAAGCCTGCTCCACCATTCAAACAGATCATGGCTGATAATCTACCTCTATGCCATTTTTCCCCACTATTCCCATATCCCTTGATGTTGTTAGCATTTAGAAATCTATCGATTTCTGTCTTGAACATGCTCAATGATTGAGCTTCCACAGCCCTCTGGAGTAGAAAATTCCAGATTCACCACCCTCTGAGTAAAGAAATTCCTTCTCATCTCAGACTTAAATGGCTTACACCTTATTCTGAGACTGTGTCCCCTTGTTCTAGACTCACCAGCCAGAAAAAACATCCTATTCACATCCGCCCGGTCACGCCCTGTAAGAATTTTGTAAGTTTCAATGAGATCACCTCTCATTCTTCGAAACTCTAGCCAATACAGGCCCAGTTTCTGCAATCTCTCCTCATAAGACAATCCTGCCATCCCAGGGATTAGAGTGGTGAACCTCCACTGCACTCCCTCTATCGCAAGTATATCCTTCCTTAGATAAGGAGACCAAAACTGTATACAATACTCCAGGTATGGTCTCACCAATGCTTTATACAATTGAAGCAATACATCTTTACTCTTGTGCACAAATCCCTTTGCAATGAAGGCCAACATACCATTTGCCTTCTTAATTGCTTGCTACACCTGCATGCTATCTTTTAGTGACTCATGAACAAGGAGAACCAGGTCTCTTTGGATATCAACACTTCCCAACCTCTCACTATTTAAGAAATACTCTGCCTTTTTGTTTTTTCTGCCAAAGTGGATCACTTCACACTTTGAGTCACAGAGTTATACAGCACAGAAACAGGCCCTTCAGCCCAACACGCCTGCGCCAACCATCAAGCACCCGTCCAAACTAATCCCATTTCCCAGCACTTGGCCCGTAGCCTTGTATGCTATAGCGTTTCAAGTGCTCATCTAAATGCTTCTTAAATGTCGTGAGTGTTCCTGCTTCTACCATCTCTTCAGATAGCGTGTGCCAGATTCCAACCACCCTCTGGGTGAAAAAAATTTTCCTCAACTCCCCTCCAAACCTCCTGCCCCTTACCTTAAATCTATGCCCCCTAGTTGCTGACCCTTCCGCTAAGGGAAAAAGTTTCTTCCTATCTATCCTATCAATGCCCCTCATAATTTTGTATACCTCAATCAGGTCCCCCTCAGCCTTCTCCGCTCCAAGGAAAACAACCCCAGCCTATCCAGTCTCTCTTCATAACTGAAATGCTCCAGCCCAGACAACATCCTGGTGAATCTCCTCTGCACCCTCTCCATTGCAATCACATCCTTCCTATAGTGTGGTGACCAGAACTGTACACAGTACTCCAGCTGTGGCCTAACCAGCGTTTTATACTTATTCACATTATATTCCATCTGCCATGTTTACCCATTCAAATTCCCTTGAAGCCTCCTTGCATCCTCCTCACAACTTACACTCCCTCCTAGTTTAGTGTCATCCGTAAATTTGGAAATATTACAATTGGTCCCCATATCCAAATCATTTATATAGATTGTAAACAGTTGTGGCCCAAGCACTGATCCTTGCGGTTCCCTACCAGTAACAGCCTGCCATCCTGCTTTCTGTCTGTTAACCAATCAATCCATTGCAGTATATTACCCCCAATCCCATGTGCTCTAATTCTGTTTACTAATCTCCTGTGTGGGACCTTATCAAAAGTCTTCTGTAAATCCATGTACACCATATCCACTGGTTCACCTTTATCTATGCTACAAGTAACATCCTCAAAAAACTCCAACAGGTTTGTCAAACATGATTTCCCTTTCACAAATCCATGCTGACTCTGCCACAATTATATTATTTTCCAAGTGTCCAGTTATCTCATCCTTTATAATAGATTCCAACATTTTTCCTACTACTGACATCAAACTAACAGGTCTGTAGTTCTCAGTTTTCTCTCTGGCTCCTTTCTTAAATAGTGGGGGTCACATTTGCTACTTTCCAGTCTGCAGGAATCCTTCCAGAATTTATAGAATTTTGAAAGATAACCACCAATGCATCTACTATCTCTATAGCCGCCTCCTTCAATACTCTGGGATGTAGCTCATCTGGTCCAGGGGATTTATCAACTTTCAATCCAAACCAATTAATTTTTTGAGTACTAACTCTTTATTGATACTAATTACTCTCAGTTCCTCATTATTACAAGTCCCTTGGTTCCCTAGTATTTCTGGAAGATTTTCTCCGTCTTCCTCCATGAAGACAGACACAAAGTAATTGTTTAGTCTCTCTGCCATTTCCTCATTCTCCAACACAAACTCTCCTGTCTCCACCTGCAATGGACTCACATTCGTCCTTGCTAATCATTTCCTTTTCACGTACCTAAAGAAGCTTTTACAGTCCTTTATATTTCTAGCTAGCTTCGATTCATACTCTCTTTTCCCTTTCTTCATCAGTTTCTTAGTCCTTCTTTGTTGAAATCTAAATTGCTCACAATCCTCTTTTACCACTTTTTCTGGCGACCTTATAAGTCATTTCCTTTGACCTAATGCAATCCTTAACTTCTTTTGTTAGCCATGGTTGATTCATCTTTCCTGTTGGGTTTTTGTGTCTTAGAGGAATGTATATTTGTTGTAAACCAAGTAATATTTCTTTAAATACTAACCATTTCCTGTCTACCATCAAATCTTTTAATATATCTTCCCAACCCACCATAGCCATCTTGCCCCTCATGCCCTCAGTTTCCTATGTACAGATTTAAGACAATAGTTTCAGAATAAACTATCTCTTTCAAACTTAATGCAGAATTCTATCATATTGTGATCACTATTTCCTAATGGCTCCTTTACAGAAAGATTGTTAATTAGCCTTTTCTCATTGCATAATACGAAATCTAAAATAGCCCAATCCCTAGTTGGTTCTTCAATGGACTGCTCCAGAAACCTATCTTGTACACATTCCAGGAATTCATCCTCCACAGCATTTGTGCTAACTACGTTTGCCAAATCTATATGTAAATTGAAGTCGCCCATTATTATTGCATTGCCCATGCTATATGCATCTCTAATTTCCTGATTTATACCTTCCCAACATTATCACTACAGTTTGATGGCCTATAAACAACTCCCATCAATGTTTGCTGCCCTTTGCTGTTCCTTAGCTCCACCCAAACTGATTCTACATCTTGTTCCTTCGATCTAAGATCCTCTCTCACTAATGTACTGATCTCATCCCTCCTTTTCCCCCACCTTTCCCTCCTAAATGAAGAATATTCCCGAATATTCAGTTCCCAGTCCTGGTCATCCTGGAACCACATTTCGGTAATGGCAGTTAAGTCATACCCACTTACCTCTATTTATACCTTCAAATCACCTACCTTGTTGCGAATACTGCATGCATTCAGATAGAGTGCCCTTAACTTTGTCTTATCATTATTCCTCACTCCGACCTGATCCTATTTGATGTTTGCCTTCTCCTCGTCTGCCTTGCAATTTCACTTACTTCTTCTCTACTTCCTGTTACCAGCTTTGCTTCCCTTTTAGGTTCTCAACCCCCTGCCAATTTAGTTTAAACCTCCCCCACAGCACTGGCAAATCTCCCTGCAAGGATGTTAGTCCTGGTCCTGCTAAGTTGCAACCCATCCATCTTGTACAGATCCCAACTACCCCAGAACAGATCCCAATGCCTCAGAAATCTGATGCCCTCCCTCCTGCACCAATTCTCCAGCCACACGTTAAATTGCTTAATCCTCCTATTCCTACGTTCACTGGCACGTGGCACTGGGAGTAATCCGGAGATTACTGCTTTTGAGGTCCTGCTTTTTAGTTTCTTTCCTAATGCCTTAAACTCCGCTTTCAGGACCTCATTGCTCTTCTTACCTGTGTCGTTGGTACCAATGTGGACCATGACCTCTGGCTGTTCACCCTCCCCAAGAAGAATATCCTGTAGCCGCTCCTTGAACCTGGCACCAGGGAGGCAACATACCATCCTGCTGTCACATCTGCGCTGCAGAAACACCTGTCTGTTCCTCCACCTAACGAGTCCCCTATCACTATTGCAATCCCCTATCAGGATTCATCTGACCCATCTCATTCCCCAGAACCAATTCCAGCAATGCCTCCTTCCTCATTGGAAAGGAAACATACTGATGTAAAAAATTCTCCTGAACACAATCTAGAAACTCTTGCCCCTCTTTGCCCTTTACAGTATTACTATCCAGTCTATCTAGGATTATTCAAGTCCCCTATTATAACTATGCTATAATTCTTGCTCCTCTCTGTAATTTTCCTGTAAATTTGTTCCTCTATATCTTTCCCACTCGTTGGTGGCCTGCAGAATACATCTAGCAATGTAATAGTACCTCTATTGTTTCTTGCTTCTGACCAAATAGATTCTGTCCTTGGCCCCCTCTAGGACATTGTCTCGCTCCAGCACTGTAATGTTCTTCTTAATCAATACTGCTACCACTCCTCCTTTCTTCCCTTCCCTACCTTTCCTCAATACCTTGTATTCAGGAACATTTGTCCCCAGTCCTGTCATTTTTTGAGCCAGGAATCTCTTGTCGCTACAACATCATATTTTCACAAGGCTATCTGTGCTGGCAGTTCACCAACCTTATTTACCATACTCCACGCATTCAAATACATGCACAGGAAACTTAATTTACTCCTTTTTGCATTCCTTCCTACTCTGACCCCACCTTGTACCTTATTATTCTCTACTCTAATGCTCTTCCAATTTTCTGTTCACCTTGGTTTTCCTCTATAATACTACCTTTTCGTTCCCACAACCCTGCCAAGTTATTTTGGCTCCTCAATAGCACTAGCAAATCGGCTTGCAAGGACATTGATCCCGGCTCCATTCAAGTGCAACCCATCCATTCCGTACAGGTCCCATCTCCACAGAACCAGTCACAATGTCCCAGGAATCTTAAGCCCTCCCTCCTGCACCAATTGTATTATGATCACTTTTTCCCCCAGAGGAATTAACCCTGCCTCATTCCACAATACTAGATCCAATATCTCTTTGTCCCTTGTCGGTTCCACGACATAATTATTGTAGGAAGCTGTCGCGAACGTATTCTACAAACTCACCTTCCTAACTACTTTTGCCAATTTGATTGGTCTAGTCTACATGAAGATTAAAGTCCCCCACAATTATTACATTGCCTTTGTTCCTGCTCCAATTATTGCTTGCTTAATACTCTGTCAGGGGACCTATAAACTACTCGTACTAGCATTTCTGAACCTCTTATTCCTAGTCTCCACCCAAACTGATTCTACTTGCTCATTTTCTGAGCCAAGATCCTTTCTTACTACTGTTCTTATGTCATCCTTTACTATCAGGGCTACTCATTCTCCTTTTCCACTTTGCCTGTTTTTTCAAAATGTTGTGTACCCTGGAATATTTATTTCCCAATCTTGGTCACCTTGCAACCATGGCTGGAATTTTATGCCCTCCCACCCATCCCAGGAGCAGGCTGGGAAGCAGGGGGCATTAAATCAGGTGGGATGGTGGGTTGGGGGTGCCATGCCCGTTGCCTACCTGCCTCGCCCGTTGCCTACCTGCCTCCACTGGTATTTTATATTGGCGGAATAGGTGGCCACTTAAGTGCCTTCTCACACTGCTGCTGGTAAAATGCCAGCGGCACTCCACCACTTGGGGCAGGTGCCAGAAAAATCTGACAACCCGCTGGTGGGTCCCTGTGTCCGATGGAGGGCCACGGGCCGCCCCCACTGGAAGACCATTGCCCCCCAGGGCCTGGTTGATTGGTCCCAGTGAGCCCTGACCCCATTTACCTTTTTTTCCAGCCTCCATCACGAGCTGGGTCTGGGACCTGTTGCAGTTCCAGCAGTGGTGATGCTGCTGAAACTGGAGCTGCTGCCCCACTGATTGGCTGGCAGCTCTTGAAGTCAGGACATCCTGCCTCAGAGGAGCAGAAGTCATGACCTCAGGCAATTAACTGCCTAAGCCATGCAAAATAGCACCATGGCTTCCAGAGCCAGTGGAGGCAGGCTCACCCCTTACTTTCCACCCAGTGGGCAGAGCCCCTGCCTCCTCGTTAAATCCCAGTCCATGCCTCTGTAATGGCGATTTTATGAAACCTAACTATCTCTACTTCTGCTGCAGATTCAGATATCTGGTTATAAATGCTTCATGTATTCCGATAAAGAGCCTTTAATTTTTTTTTAAACTACTATTCATTGCATGCACCTAATTTACTGATGTACTGTTACTGTTAAATTCTTTATCCCTTCCTGTCCCATTCTGTTCGTCCTTAGCCAAATCACTAGACGGTTGTAATTCCTCATTTTTTCTCTTTAGATTTCTAAATCACCCTTCACCTGACTGCCGCCCCTTCCTCCCCATTCCCAACTTTAGTTCAAAGCTTATCCACAGCCTAAATTGTCCCATTTGCCAGGACATTGATCCCAGCCCAGTTTAAGTGGAGCCCATCCCAATGAAACAACCCCTTCTTTCCCTGGTGCCAGTGCCTCATGAACTGAAATCTTTTCTTCCCACACCACTCTTTAAGCCACACGTTTAATTCTTTAATCTGCTTGACCTTACGTCAATTGGCATGTGGCTCTGGTAACAATTCAGAGATTATTACCTTTGAGTTTCTGTGTTTTAATTTGTATCCAAACTTCTCAAACTCTCTTGGCAGAACATCATTACTATGACATATCTATGTCATTAGTTCCTATGTGGACATGACAACTGGATTCTCCCCCTCACACTCCAAAGTTCCTTGCAGTTATGAAATGTCTTTAACCCTGGCACTGGGCAGGCAACACAACCTTCAGAACTCCAGGTCACGGCTGCACAGAACAATATCTATCCCCCGGACTATAATGTCCCCCATCACTATCACACTCCTTATCTCTCCCTCCACTTGAATGGCTTCCTGCACCTTGGTGCCATGGTCAGTTTGCCCATCCACATATCCATTGGGAATCATTTTGGGCAATTCTTATTTCCTGCAATATAATGTTTACATGTTAAGTGCAAATTGAACAGCACAAAACAAAGTACAGGAAGTTAATACAATTCCCTTACTCATGCAAACACAAAGTTTAGGAAACATTAGTTCAAAAATACCCCAAAGATGATGTGTTCGTAAATGTTTCATAGCCTCCATGACTCAGTAGGTAAATGCAGCGCACTGTTTCACACAGATCCATACAAACAAGTCCCGGATTTGAGATGAGATAGGCGATGACTTTATTCTGAAGTCAGGGTATCCCAAGGTAGGCAGAAGGAAAATAAAATAAATAGAACTAGGGCATCTGTTTCTGACTGCTAGCTCACAAATCCTGCTGGAAGGACTGGGCTTAACCGCAATGATCCAGCAGCTCAAATTGCCCAATGACAGTCTCTTGTCAAAGTACAGAAATAAAGAACAGTTGTCGACTACCACCTATGCAACTACAAGTCCTACTTCCTTCAGAAGAAAGACAAATGAAGAAACATTGGAGACATACACTTTTGACATTTCTGTCTATGAAAAGCTCCCTTAGACTAAAATTTTACTAATGTACTACATAGTTATCAAGTAATTCCCATAGAACAATTAACTAGCTAAACAATTTTCAGCTCTGAAGAGTATTACACAGCCACATTATAACAGAGACACACTGAATTGTTTAAGATAACATTTGCAGGCTTGCGTGAAACTCATTTCGTATGTCACAAGCTGCCATCTAGTGGCAGCAACTTAGATGAACAGCATTAACAGAAACTTGGTTGCAAACTGGAAAACAATGGAAAATAAACATATCTGGATATAACATATATAGGAGCCATAGAAAAGATAAAGGAGTTGGAGTAATAATATTGTTTAAAGAGAGAATACATGCTCTGGAGAGGGTTAATGTAAACAAGGAAGGGATAGAGAGAGTCATTAAGGTTGTAGCTCAAAGATAATAAAAAGGGCTTGTTACATCAGTTCAGGTAGAGGCGTATTCAGGTTTCCAAATTGTGGAAAGGAAATCAAAGACAAAATCTGCAGTCTGATTAGAGAGATGAGTAGAAATAACAAAATGATTGTTCTGGGGGAGATTGTAACGATCCACATCGATTGGGACAGAGAGCGAACAAATAGAGAAAAGGAAATGGAATTCTCAAAATGCATACAGGACGCTCTTTCCTCTTGTTAAAAGCAAAGTGGGAGCCCTGGAAGAAGAGGACTGTCACATTACAGAACATGATAAAATTTAAGGTTCCTTGCAAGTATTTTGCATTGGTCTTTACTAAAGAGGATATCAGAGAGGAAGTGAATCTTGAAGTGGCTGAGAGGATTGATATTTTAATGAAGAGGGAAAACGCACGTTTTTGTAAGCTAATGGAAGACGAAGTGCTGGCATGCAGGATACATCCTAGAATCCGAAGGAATTGAGGGAAGATACAGCAGAAGGCAAAGAAGTGATATTTCAGGGCTCTTGAGTGTGGATGGGTGCCAGAGGAATGCCAAGAGGCCAATCCAGTACCCACTTTAAAAAGGGAGATGGAACTAATTGAGTAATTGTGGGCCAGTTAGTTTAACATCTGTGGCAGGAAAATTTTTAGTCTACAATTAAGGATGAGATTACCACATACCTAAATAGAAAGTAGTTGTAAGTAGCCAGCTCAGATTTCAAAAGGAACAATTAGGCTTGACAAACCTTATAGAATTCTTTATGTAGGGAACAGATCTGGTAGACGGGGGAAATGCAGTCGATGAAGCATACGTGGACTTTAGTGAAGTCTCTGGCAAAGAAGTTGATTGCCGGAGAAAATTAAGGTGCATGGAATTATGGGAAGGTTAGCAGAATGGATTAAAAATTGGCCAAAGACAGAAAAAGAGAGCTGGGAATAAATGGGTGTTTTTTCGAAGTGATTGACTGGTGTCCCTTCGGGTTCTGTTCTGGGGCACTTCTGTTCACAGTGTCTATCAATGATTTGGATATAGGCCTAGAGGGAGCGGATGGTGGAATTTACAGATGATACCAAAATAGGAGGTATAGTTAATGCTTTGCAGACCAAAAGAAAATGCAAATGGATATTGGTAAGATAGGAAATAAGTTGTGAAGTTATGCATTTTGGTAAAACAAATAACAGCTTTAATTATACAGTGAATGGAAGCAGGCTCAATGCTGTGGAAGAGTAAATGGACTTAGTACAGGTTCATAGAACATTAAAAGGTAGCACCTCAAGTTGATATGGTTATTAAAAAAGCTCAGACTCTATCATTTCTGGTATTACACTACTGTTACAACTCGGTGAGAAGGGGTCTAGGGGGTTCTTCTCAGCCTTTGCCTGGTTTAACCGTAACAGGGTTTAATTTTAAAACACCGTGTTTTAGCTCCCTCTCAGTGAATCCTTATTCACTGCTCCAACTGTAAGGCAAAGGAATCAGACAGTTTTTGTTAGATTTAAACAAGAAAGGTGGAAGTTTATTAATCTTGAGAGAGGGAGAGAGAGAGCGAGAGAGAGGCTTCCTTGTTCCAGCTTCAGTTTCAAAACTGCCTTCTGAATTCAAATTGTCCTGCGGCTCGTTCAAAAAGCCTGAACAGCCGGTTAGTCATGTGACCAGCTGGTTTAACCAGTCCTGGCTTTGTGGCAGGCCCTGGAACGTGCTTCCTTACACCTTCAATGTCTGGTGATCAAAATCCATGAGTTAATTGGAGCAGGGAATAGTCCTTTGTCTACACAAGCAGCGTCTCTTAGTATGCAAATATCCTTCCAGCCCAGTGTCTGGTGATCTTCAAACAAGTCATTTCTTCACTCGAGCAATATTTTAAAATCAATGTTCATATGACAAAATTAATATGCCTCATTCTTGTCAGATGGGGGCGTCTGCATGACACTAGTAAATGCTTGCTATACCCTTTCCACTGTCCTAACACCTTATCACAAGGGTGAGATCAAAAGGGTTGACGGGCTGTCTTCATTTGAATCTTCTGATTTATCGAAGACAATTGTATAAGTGGTACAAAGTATAACATATGCTCAAATCAATCTATGTCCGCACCCCCCGCAGCATTGGTTACAAAAGAAGCTGTGACATGATAGCATCACATATTGATTTGCTTGCGATTTGTCTGGTCTCCAGGATGGCAAGAACCTGGCCTAGATTCAGCACTTGCCCAGCAATCTGGGCAAGATTAGTGATTCATTGTACGTGAAACAGCAGCTTCAAAGCCACATCCTACCACTGCACTGTGCTGGGTGTTCGAACATGAATGTAATGTGCTAACACATCACCGAATAGTCGCCGTTCATCTTCCCATTGTCTCTCGCTCTTTCCTTTTTTCCTAACTCTTGCTTTGGTACAGTTCTGTGGATGCCAGTAGCCACCCCACTTCCCACGACCCCCCTAAATGACCAGTTCCTAAGTCTGAGCCCAGGAAGCATATATTCAATATAGATCTCATCTCCATAAAGTATAAACTTAGCTTACTGCAGGTCTCTGTAAAAAATAGTCGAATAATGCATGAAAATGAGAGGGCTCAAGCCTGCAGTCTAATCTCATGGAACGGACACCACACTAAATTGCAAGTCATCTTTCCCCCGGACACCCACAACACAACCCCTAGCCCCTCCCTAAATTAATTATTGATCTGAAACCCTAGGTGTTACTGTCGGGGCAAAAGGTAGAAAGCATGTGAAAACTCTCAACATAAATCAGAATTGTCGCAGTTTGTCAAAATTTTTCACATTCTAGCACAAACCTTATTTGTTGAAGAGCTCGATTAGGATTAGCTCCCAGTCTGTCGAGTTTGTTTATGAATGTAAGAAATGGAACATTGTAACGCTTCATCTGTCTGTTTACAGTCATCGTCTGGCACTGTACTCCACCGACTGAACACAAAACCAGAACAGCGCCATCCAAGACTCTTAGTGCACGCTCCACCTCGATTGTAAAATCAACATGTCCTGGAAAAGCAGCAAATAACAGTGTGATTAATGAACAAGAACATGTGACTTTCTGTGGTATGAGATTCCCTAGCGTATACCTTTTTTGACTTTCTGTGCTATTTATGGACAAGGGTAAAATATAATGCAAGTAAATTGATAATTTCTTTAAAAAAGTGTAGAAATATAAAAAATGCAAGAATCAATTGATGAAAATAATTATTTGAAACAACATCCAATTTAAGTAGATGACAGTGGGTATAATGAAGTGGGTGAGTTGCAAATGACAATCAGCCTGCAGTGGTATGAGATTCCATATCCAAACTACATAAATTTAACTTAAATAAAAGCAAAATACTGCGGATGCTGGAAACCTGAAATAAAAATAAATGCTGGAAATACTCAGCAGGTCTGGCAGCATCTGTGGAGAGAGAAGCAGAGTTAACGTTTTGGGTCAATGACCCTTCTTCGGAACCCCATATATATATTATATATGAAATTTAACTTGATGGTAGGTAGTTCATTTTTTTTTTAAATCATCTTAAAATCAGGATGTCTCAAAGTGCTTTATAATCAATGGTTTACCCTTGAAGTTAGACTATTATATATGAAAATGCCACAAACAGCAAATGAATTAATTCACAATCGTTACAGTGCAGGAGGCGGCAATTCGGCCCATCGTATCCACACTGGCTCTCTTGAAGAGAAATTCCCTCAGTCCCATTCCCCTGCCTTCGCCCCGTAACCCTGCACATTCTTCCTTTTCATATAACTGTCTAGTTCCCATTGGAATGATTCAATTGAACCTGCCTCCATCACACTCACAGGCAGCGGATTCCATAACTTAACCACTCACAGTGTGAAAAGGTTTTTCCTCATGTCCCATTTGTTTCTCTTACCAAATACTTAAAATCTGTGCCCTCTCATTCTCGATCCTTTCCTGAGTGGGAACAGTTTTGAACACCTCAATCAAATCACCTCTCAGCCTTCTCTTTTCCAAGGAAAACATTCCTAACTTCTCCAATCTATCTTAATAACTGAAATTCCTCACCCCTGGAACCATTCTCATGAATCTCTTCTGTACTCTCTCCATTACCCTCACATCTTTCCTCAAGTGCGGCATCCAGAACTGGACGCAATATTCCAGCTGAGGCCAAACTAGCATCTTATACAAGTTCAACATAACTTCCTCGCTCTTATATTCTATGCCCCTATTAATAAAGCCCAGGATATTGTATGCTTTATTAACTGCTCTCCCAACCTGTCCTGCCACCTTTAATGACTTATACCCATATATACCTAGATCCCTCTGCTCCTGCACCCCCTTTCGAATTGTGCCTTTTATTCTATATTGTCTCTCCATGTTCTTCCTACCAAAATGAATCACTTCACATTTCTCTGCATTGAACTTCATCTGCCACCTGTCTGCCCATTCCATCAATTTGTCTATGTCCTTTTGACGTTCTACACTATCCTCCTCACAGTTCACAATGCTTCCAAGTTTCGTATCATCTGCAAACTTTGAAATTGTGCCCTGTACACCAAGACTTAGGTCATTTATATCAGGAACAGCAAGGGTCCCAACACTGATCCCTGGGGAACTCCACTACAAACCTTCCTCCAGCCTGAAAGACATCCATTAACCACCACCCTTAGTTTCCTGTCACCCAGCCAATTTTGTATCCATGCTGTTACCATCCCTTTTATTCCATGAGCTACACGTTTGCTCTGTTGTGTGGCATGGTATCAAATACCTTTTGGAAGTCCATGTACACCACATCTATAGCATTGCCCTCATCAACCCTCTCTGCTACCTCCTCAAAAAACTCCAGCAAGTTAGTTAAACATGATTTTCCCTTATGGAATCCATGCTGGCTTTCCTTAATTAACTCAACTTAATTACCAGATAATCTGAAGTAATGAAACTATTCTCGTTTCTGTCTCTCTCATCCATTGTAGATGCATTTCCAAACTAAAATAAGTTATTTCTCAATAGTCAATTGCATTGAGCATTGTGGTATAACTAGTTTCACAATACATAGTATATACTTGTACGCATAAGGCGTGCACATAAATGCTTTATGCAATGTATGCACAGATCCGAAAGGACATCATCTACATTTCTTCATGATATATATACCAACCAGAAAGAAACAGCACAGCTCGAAGAGATAAGAAAGAGAATAAGTATGGAGAATCTCAGGCATAGAGCCAGCGAGAAACTCCGGAGACCAACCATCGCAGAAGTGGAAGACCCTGTGTGAGCAACGCGGCGACGACGTAAAAGAGAGAGAGAACGGAATGCCTGGCCAGCGTCAGCTCTCCCCTTTTTCAGGTATTATCCTTTGTTTTCTGTGACTAGGTCAGGGAAAGGTCAGAGGAACCTAGTGGGTGTGCTTATCGATTCTAGCTAGCTTTGTTATTAACTGTATTACCCAGTTTGAGTTGCATGCTTTTGTCTAACCAAGTGTATAAGCCTTATTCTTACATTGTGCAACAACGTGAATAAAGTAAATTGATAGTTAAAGAAAGGACTGAGTTTCCTCCTCTTTGCACTAAGCCATTAACCGTTGACGGTGGATTAGGTGGATGGTGGCTCTCCTGTAACCCCGATATCCCGAACACCCAGCCTGAGCCTGAATTAAGAGGACTTAGTCCCACGTGACGACCAGGATCAAGTGGGTGAAGGAAATAAAGGGGCCAAGGGGGAGTTGACCCCACGCCACGGTTTACATAATTGGCGTCCCTGGGTGGGCACGAGGATCAATCTCTCCGTTGAGTCAGCGGGAGACTCGAGCCAAACCGAATTGGCAAAGTACAGAGAGAACAGGAACTTAGGGGTTAATTTGTAGCTACTAACATAAGATGACGAATCAAAGGGAATCTCCAAGCCCTGGAGACTTGGATTGTTCTGATTGGAAGGGATGCCTCCAAAAATATGTAATAGGGAAGTGGCCGCAATACGGGGAGTATGCAGGTCACGCTAGCAACAAGGGAAAACCCGTAGGGGAAGCCCTTGGAAGATTGCACAAGCGAAGATGTCAACTAGGAAATTTTAAAAAATACAGAAGTAAGTAGCTATCAGATGTTTACTTGAGGAATGGATAGAATGCCAACAGCAGGCTAAAAAAAGAGAACAGACTAGAGGAAGAGAATAAAAAACTCTGTGAGGAGGCGGCCCGCCTTAGTGAAAAAGTAACTGATTTGCAGGACAGAGAAGTGCGGATTTGATGCATATGAACCAATATCAGTTACAGTGCGAAAAACTAGTTACGGAAAAAAGTAATCGAGAGGGAGAAGCCCAAGCAGCTAAAGCTGAGGTGGAAGGATGGAAACAACAATGTAGTGATTTAAAAACTGCCATGAATGTGATTCAGAGCAGCATCTCAGGAAAAGAGAAGTAATACAGGTGATCATACAAAGTGTCAAAAATACATAGCGAGACTGCAAGAGCAGCTAGCCGCGAGGTATAATCTGTGCTTTTGCACCCGAAGGAAGTGAGGAGAACGGTGAAGGGGACACAGATTGGAATGAGTTAGCAGACGAAGCGGCTAGATACGGCCATGATGACGAGACCCTCTACCCAAGGATCCTCCGCCAGCACCAAAGGAGCCATCGGCCCCCATGGCTCCCCTTGTGACCACTAGGGCAGCGATAGGGGCAGATGGTCAGGTGGCAGCTGGCCCGCATATGACATATTCCACTCCAATGGGGGTACAGCAATTGAGGGATATTGCGAAAGACATTGGGACGTGCACACCAGGGGATGATCCTAGGGAGCTGTTCCAAGCGGTCAGTCAACAGAGAGGAATACACGGCTTAGATGATGCTGAAGAAAGAAAATTAATTATAATGTGCCAACAACCACACAGACACTCCGCCCTACCAGAGGAGCAAAAACTCGGTAGAGGCACAAATGAGGCTTTAAAAGATCAAGTATTAAACGTCATGGGCACTAACAGAGGGGACCCAGTGGAGGCGCTAACGAAATGCTATCAAAGAAAAGGTGAACACCCTGTCGCGTTTGCGGCCCGCATCTGGGTGGTGTTTCAAGGGGTAAATGGCACAAATCTAGATAGAGCCAATCCAACGCCAGAGATTAGAAACCGATGGCTGAGAACGCTGGTGTCGCATGGCACTGAGGAGTCAAGAAGGGCACTAGATCAATTTGATCCCTCTGATGACACGCACATAGAGGCTTGGGTACTCAGGAGGATGGTTAGAGCATGGGAGAAGGAAACAACAAAATTCTCCAAGGCCCCTGGGGGAAAGGCGATGCCTGTCAAAGATCAGACAATAACCTGGAGAAATGAAGGGAGGGGAACTACACAGGCCCAGCCTTTCAGACAGGAGGAAGGAGTAGAGGCATCGGGAGAGGAACCGTCCCAGGAACAGGGAGAAATCCGGGTGGGCCGACCCACTGCTATAACTGTGGCCAGGAGAGACATTTCAAAAGAGAATGCCCAAACCCGAGACGAGAAAATGCAGGTCGGGGAGGAGGCCAGAACAACCGCCAGAGCCTACCTGTGGAAGGACTGAATAGGTCAAATCCTCATTGTGATATACTAGAGATAGCACCGTCTTCGGGGTCGTACCCCGAACCACAATGACGGTCGCAGGCCTCTCCGTTATGGGTGTGTGACACGCAGTGGGATAACACAGGGAGACCCCTAGTGAATGGTAGGGTTGGAGGCCGCCCTGTCACGTTCCTTTGGGACACTGGAGGATCCCGAACCACCGTAAACACCACCAATGTTAGTAAAGTAGATTGGAAAATTCAAAGTAAACTTGTTTTAAGCGGATTCACAGGACATTCACGAGTGGGATATGTGAGCGTACCGTTGGAAGTCAGTGTGGGGGACGTAGCAATAGAGCAGACAGTGGTTATCATTAAGTTAACCAGAGAACAAGAACATATATTAGGGTGCGATGAAATGGCTAAAGCGGGACTCTGTTTTGACCCAGTTAATTGCGCGATTTGGCAAATGCCCTTGGGCATGGGTAGTATAGATCACACATCCGTCCCGGTGGGGGAATACCAGGATAGGATATGAGCGTTCGGGGAAATGTGGACGAGACCAGAAGAAATGAGTAGCGATCGTGAAGTAAAACAAATCATCACACGGAATTCAGTAGTATCTGCTCGACATAAACATGATTGTGGGAAAATGACCGGGAGTGTGTGTATACAGGGTCCAGACACCAAACCACAGAAGCAGTATGGTTTTCCGAAACAGGCAGAAGAGGAGGTGGGAAAGGTGATACAGAGTTTGCTGCTACAAGGGATACTAAGACCGGTAGCCTCCATTAACAACTCGCCTATTTGGCCGGTGAGGAAACCGGACGGTAGCTGGCGACTAACGATAGACTACCAAGAATTAACTAAGGTAACCCCGTTAACGGCCCCCACTGTAGCAACTAGCCCAGAGACAGTAGTTAAACAAAATGAGGACGCACAGTGGTTCACAGTTTTAGACTTAAGTAACGGTTTTTGGTCTATTCCACTGGAGACAGAATGCCAATATAAATTTGCGTTTACTTTCCAAGGAAAACAATATACATGGACTGCCCTGCTGCAGGGATTTCATAATTCCCCATCTATATTTCACCAGCGTCTAACGGAAGGGTTAAAAGGGTTCTCAAAGCCTGAATGCCTGGTGCAGTATGTAGATGACTTACTTCCACAAACTGAAATGGAAAAGGAACATTATCAGCTACTAAGTGAATTACTACAATTGTTACACGAATTGGGACTAAATGTAAACCCTAAAAAAGCACAGGTTATGAAACAAAAGGTTACTTACTTGGGAATGACCTTGACACCGGGAAAGAGAGAAATTGACCAACGAAGGGTAGTAGCGGTTGGCAGACTCCCTGTCCCGAGGGATGTAAAAGGGTTGAGATCCTTCCCGGGGTTGGTGGGATATTGCAGGGACCACATTGACGGATTCGCTACAAAAGCGGCCCCATTAATGGAACTATTGAAAAAGAATGCGGCGTAGGAGTGGAAAACTGAGCACACACTAGCCATTTCAGATTTAAAGCAGGTACTAGCTGCTGCGCCTGCCCTGAAAACCCCAAATCCAACTGAGCCATTTTCATTGGAGGTAGCTACCACAGACACCACCCTCTCGGCAGTTCTGTTACAGGAGACACACGGGAAATTGAGACCAGTAGAGTTTGCTTCGCGTATGCTTTCACTGGTAGAGCACGGGTATACGACGTGCGAGAAACATTTGTTAGCAGTTTTTTGGGCAGTACAGTATTTTACTTACAATAGTAGGACTGAACCCACTTACAATATTGACAGAACATACCCCCGTACAGTTACTATTAGATGGTAGGATCAAAGACGGGTCAGTAAGTCAGAACCGAATTGCTAGGTGGGCACTATTGTTGCAAGGAAGAAACATAAGCGTGAAAGGGGTAAAAATTACCACTATGTTGGCAGATAATCTAGTGTATCAAGGAGAGAAACATGAGTGTCAAGTCATGATAGCAAATGATCCCAAGGGACCATTTGTATCAAAACAAAGAGGAGGGAGTAGGAGTGGATTGGAGAAAGCAACGGGGCCCGAAAGCAAAGATGCAAAGGAAAAAGAAGAACCCCACTTAAAATTTTTTGTGGATGGTTCCTCATCAGTACAGGATGGCGAGAGGAGGACTGGGTGCGGGATATATGTAGAAGACGAACACGGTCAGGAAAAATTTAGCGCAGCCTTAAAATTGCCAAAAACCATAAGCGTGCAGGCGGCAGAATTAGCAGCCGTCGCATATGTGGTTGGCCACCCAGAATACTTCCCGCCCGGGTCAGTTATATATTCTGATAGCATGTATGTCTGTAATAGCCTCACGGAACATTTGCCCTTATGGGAGGCGAGAGGTTTTGTCTCAGCGGATGGGAAGCCCCTTCCATCGGCCCCATTATTAAGATACATCTTTGAAGGAGCACAGGGGAAAGGATATGGGATCACGAAGGTAAAAGCTCATTCAAAACTTACTCCGAAGGGAACAGGAAAGCGGATGAGCTAGCCAAACAAGGTGCTGTTAATGGACAGGAATGGCAGCCCCCGACTGAGGACATTGGGGAACAGAAAGGGAAACAGGTTATGGTAATGCATTTAACAGAGAAGCAGAAGAAAGATGGAGAATTGAAAAAACTGATAGAAGGAGTAGGGTCAGACAAATACAAAGAGTACAAGGGGGTCTATATTCAGGACGGAGTGGTTTTATGTGAAGGAAAATTCGTAGTGCCAGAGGGGGGACGAAACCAAATAATCCACTGGTACCATGATTTATGGGGACATAAAGGGACAGAGAGTACCCTGGAAAGGATAAAGGAGGTGTGCTGGTGGCCTGGAATGAAAGGTGGCGTGGATCACTACGTCAAGAATTGTTTGATTTGTGGACAACACAACCCCGATAGGAATGTCAAGAAAGGGGCCCTCCGACATACTAGACCAGTAGAAGGACCTTGGACTAATTTACAGATAGACTATGTAGGACCCCTACCCCCCACTCCAGGAGGGTTTAAGTACATTCCAGTAATAGTAGATACGTTTACCAAATGGGTGGAAGCTTTCCCAACCAGAACAAATACAGTCAAAATCACCGCGAAAATTCTGTTAGAAAGGGTGTTCACTCGGTGGGGTTTACCCCGAAGCATAGAATCAGATCAGGGAACACATTTTACAGCCCAAGTAATGCAAAATGTAATGACCCTCTTTGGGGTCAAACAGAAATTCCACATACCCTATTGACCACAGTCTAGTGGAATTGTGGAAAGGATGAATCGGACATTGAAAAACATGATAGCTAAAATGGTACAGCAGCACAAGACGACCTGGCAGGTCGTTCTGCCCAATGTGTTGATGGTAATCAGGAATACCGCGGCTTCATCAACAGGCTACACTCCCTATAAACTCATAACGGGAAGGGACATGAGAGGGGTTAGTAGGTTTGGACTTGTCCGAACCCGAGGTGGACAGTATTATATCAGAAAAATGTGTGCAACAATTAATAGAAACAGTGAGAGAAGCAAATTACGTAGCAGCCCACCAACAAGGAAAGAAGAGACAGCAAAGCAAGGCTTATTTTGATGTGAAAGCCAGCCCGATAGAGTTGGACCCCAGACAAAGGGCAATGATCAGAATATACCAGCCCAACTCATTCTTGAGTCCAAAGTTCACTGGTCCCTATGAGATCGTAGATAAAGCTAGTCCATCTGTATACAAAGTATTGACGGCACCAGATAAGAGTGGCCGGTATCATATTAATCAGTTAAAGTTAGTAGGAGAAAAACAAGATAATCACAGTTTGCACGTGATGCTTGATGCTACCGATGTTTCGACCGAAGGTCAGGGAGATCAAGAGCAGGATCAACTGTGGATCCAAGCGGAGGTGTTTGAAAGACAACCTGATGTTGTACGTCCATACTCAGAGGAAAATAGAGGGAAAAAATGAAAGAAAAATAAAGAAAACAGGGGAAGTAAGTGGGTTAGAAGAAATGGACGGTTAGAATCAGAAGCAAATTGGGAACAAGATATAGACAGTCTGGCTCAGTGTATGGAGAGACTGGACTTAAAATAGGATAAGAAAGAAACTGTAAATGCGAGCAGAAATTACACTTGTATATTACAGGTCCAGCCCACAATGAAGAGGGTGATACATTTCATTGCTATTGGATTGACCATATTTGAGACTATAGGTGAACCCGCATCGGAGCTGTCAGGACGAATGAACGCGCCTGAAGCAGTGTCGACGCGGGAAGACTATCCCATGGCTAGAAACAACTTTGCTCCACAGATCAAGATAGTTCGAACCAACAAAGGAAAGCGAGAAGATTTAAATTTGTATTATGTGGGTGTGGATGGGTTGGCAAGCGCGGGAAAAACATTGGGTATACCGGAGGGAACAGAAGTTTGACTTTAACTAACAGAGTGTTAGGTACCTGTGACAAGGATAGAGGAAGATATTATGTTGGGGCAGTGTTTCATATTCCCCGACATGGAAGCAATTTGACCTACCCTTTAAAGAGAGTCCATAACGTGGGCAAGTACCAAGAGGGTATTTGGATATCTTTAAGTAACCCACCATCTCATGCTATTGTAAGGGATGGTGTTGAGAAAGGGGTAGATTTGTCAAAATGTCATCAAGGAGGGAATTACTGGGCCTGTCCGGAAGAGACAACGAGACAGAAACTTACAAATTGCGGGCTCAGCACTTCTGAAAATTGTTCATGGTCCATTCTGCCTGTTAATAACCAGACTTTTTTACAATATGCCCTTGTGGGGCAAACGTAGTCACGGCTGCTATGAACTACAACAAGGGATGGAAACAGTGTCCTCTGGAGGGACACAATGTAGCCATTCACAATGTCACCTCGGACTTGGTTGTTGGTGGACAAATCCTGCCTAAGCCAATAACGGAAATAGTGATAAAGGAGAACCTCACAGTCCAACGTACTGATACAGATCAAGAGGTACGGGAATATATTGCCACCGAATTACCACCCATCCCACACCCAACAGCGGATTGGGCACAAATAGCAGAAGAGGCAAAAGAGAGAATTCATCAATGGAATAAACACACTAAAACAATTAGAACTCATGCCAACAAGGCAAATGAATTGTTGCGCGACCCAGGGTTTTGGAGTAAGTTTTAGAATTGGGGATCGAATGTTCAAATACATCCATGGGTCAGAATTGTAGCACATATTGCTGTCATAGTGATTCTATGTGCGCTAATAATTGTTGTACTCAATGGAAATCAGCTGAGAAGGTGGAAAATGAAATTTTGCGAAGATTGGATGATGGGACTATAATGAAACAGAAGGAACGGTTATCAATATAAACAAAAACTGTAAAAAAAAAACTGTATATACTAAGTTTTATAAACGTATCTTTTTGTATGTAACGGTATTGCACACCCACTGGGGGACAATGACGTTCTCAAGAATGGTTCACAGAGAAAGGAAACTTGATGATCCTAAGATAAGTATCTTTGGATCAAGAGGGGGGAGATGTTGGCCAGGGGCTGCAAGAAGTACAGAATCTGTTACAAACTGCTGGATAGTTCATGAACTGAAGTAACCTGAGCTCAGACATTGGCCTGTGCTGGTAAAAACCAGTTTGAACTAATTAATTTATGTGACAAGACAAGGGAGAGATCACAGGAATAGAGCCTTATTTGGACACGGTGAGATACCGGGGTCTTTGGGCCTGGGCCAATAAGGAGAAGCTACAAACGAGGTGAGCAGGCCTAAACCTACCAGAAAGAAACAGCACAGCTCGAAGAGATAAGAAAGAGAATAAGTATGGAGAATCTCAGGCATAGAGCCAGCGAGAAACTCCGGAGACCAACCATCGCAGAAGTGGAAGACCCTGTGTGAGCAACGCGGCGACGACGTAAAAGAGAGAGAGAACGGAATGCCTGGCCAGCGTCAGCTCTCCCCTTTTTCAGGTATTATCCTTTGTTTTCTGTGACTAGGTCAGGGAAAGGTCAGAGGAACCTAGTGGGTGTGCTTATCGATTCTAGCTAGCTTTGTTATTAACTGTATTACCCAGTTTGAGTTGCATGCTTTTGTCTAACCAAGTGTATAAGCCTTATTCTTACATTGTGCAACAACGTGAATAAAGTAAATTGATAGTTAAAGAAAGGACTGAGTTTCCTCCTCTTTGTACTAAGCCATTAACCGTTGACGGTGGATTAGGTGGATGGTGGCTCTCCTGTAACCCCGATATCCCGAACACCCAGCCTGAGCCTGAATTAAGAGGACTTAGTCGCACGTGACGACCAGGATCAAGTGGGTGAAGGGAATAAAGGGGCCAAGGGGGAGTTGACTCCGCGCCATGGTTTACACTTCCAAGACCTCTCCATTCCTCCAATTCAGGCCTCTTGTGCGTTCCCAATTTTAATCGTTCCACCACTGGTGGCCGTGCCTTCTGTTGCCAAGGCCCTAAGCTCTGGAATTCCCTTCCAAACCTCTCTACCTCTCTCCCCTCCTTTAAGAAACTCCTTAAAATTTCTATGATCAAGCTTTTGGTCATCAGTTGGTCATTTGTTTGATAATGCTCCTGTGAAGCGCCTGGGACATTTTACTATGTTAAAGGTGCTATAACAATACAGATGCTGTTGATTCATTTCAATTTACAATGTTCAAAGAATAACAGGAAATAAACATTTACCAAAAAAATCCTTTTACTGACACTTTAATAAAAACTCACCACCAGAAACTTCGCAGGTTTTCAACATTGTCTTGATAGCTCCATATGTAAATACACAGCATGGTGTGCTTCTGAGCTACACAAACAAGGAAAGCCCCAAATTCAATCTCTATTCTAGAGTGAATTAATTTGTCTCAAATGAAAGACAGAGGCTTATGCTTAACTGAAGAATTCTTCATTAACCCCTAGGGAGAAAATAAAATGGGTTTCCAGCTCCAATGACACCTGTTGGAATGGCACATGCATAGATGTAAGAGAATTCACAGAACTGTTACAGCACAGGAGGCCATGTGGCCGATTGTGTCTGTGCTGGCTCTCCAAAGGAACAATTTACCCAGTGTCACTCCCCCGCCTTCTCCCCTTGCCCTGCACATTCTTCCTTTTCAGATAACAATTCAATTCCCTCTTGAATGCCTTGATTGAACCTGCCCCCACTACACACTCAGGCAGTGCATTCCAGATCCCAAACACATGCTGCATGAAAAAGTTTTACCTCATGTCCCCATTGCTTCTTTTGCTGACTACCTTAAATCTGTACCTTCATTTGCTCGATCCTTTCACCAATGGGAAGTTTTTCCCCATCTACTGTGTCCAGACCCCTCATGATTATGAATACTTCTATCAAATCTCCTCTCAACTTTCTCATCAACAAAGAAAACAGTTCCAACTTCTCCAATCTATCTACATAACTGAATTTCCTCATCCCTAGAACCATTTTTATGAATCTTTTCTGTACTCAAATGCCTTCACATCTTTGCTAAAATGTGGCACCCAGAACTGGACACAATATTCCAGCTGAGGTCAAACCAGTGTTCTATACAAATTTAACGTAACTTCCTTGTTTTTGTACTCTATGCCCCTATTAATAAAGCCTACGATGCTGTATACTTTATTAACCGCGCTCTCAAACTGTCCTTCCACCTACACTGATTTATGCACATATACACACCTAGGTACCTCTGCCCCTGCATCCCCTTTAGAATTTCACCCTTTATTTTATATTGTCTCTCCGCATTCTTCCTCCCAAAATGAATCACTTCCCACTTGGCTGCATTAAATTTCATCTGCCACTTGTCTGCCCATCCCACTAACCTGTCTATGTCCTTTTGAAGTTTAACACTATCCTCTGCTCGGCCAGAGGACTGGAAATCTTTTAGGAACCAGCAGCGGAAGACTAAAAAGCTAATAAAGAGGGAGCAAATTGATTATGAAAGTAAACTGGCAATATAAAAAAAACAAACAGCAAGAGCTTCTATGGATACATAAAAAGAGTAGCTAAAGTGAGCATGGGACCCATGGAGGATGCAACTGGAGAATTGATAACGGCAAACAGAGAAATGGCAGATAATTTAAACCAATATTTTGCATCGGTCTTCATGGTGGAGGTCAATATAAATATCCCACAGAAATCAGATAAGCAAGGAGCTAATGGGAGGAAAGATCTTGTAACAGTCTCTATCACAAGGGACAAAGAATTTGGCAAACTAATGGGACTAAAGGCAGACAAGTCACCAGGACCTGATGGCCTGCATCCAAGGGTTTTAAAGGAAGTGGCTGCAGATATAGTGGAAGCATTGGTCAAAATATTCCAGAACTCACTGGATTCCGGGAGTGTCCCAGTGGATTGGAAAACCGCTAATGTGACGCCTCTGTTCAAGAAGGGAGGGAAACAAAAAGCAGGAAAATATAGGCCAGTCAGCCTAACATCAGTCGTTGGGAAAATGCTAGAGTCCATTATTAAGGAAGAAATAGGTCATTTAGAAAAGCTTAAAGCAATCAAACAGACTCAATATGGTTTTGTGAAAGAGAAATCATGTTTGACAAATTTGCTAGAGTTCTTTGAGGATATAACAAGCAGAGTTGATAAAGGGGAACCGGTAGATGTAGTCTATTTGGATTTCCAGAAGGCATTCGATAAGGTGCCACATAAAAGATTATTACGCAAGATTGGAGCTCACGGTATTGGGGGTAATGTATTAGCATGGATTGAGGATTGGTTAATTCACAGAAGACAGAGAGTAGGGATTAATAGGTCTTTTTCAGGTTGGAAAGCCATTAACTAGTGGAGTGCCACAAGGATCAGTCCTAGGGCTTCAATTATTTACTATCTATATTAATAACTTGGAGGAGGGAGCAGAGTGTAACATATCCAAATTAGCTAACAATACAAAAATAGGTGGAGGGCATGCTGTGATGAGGACATAAGGAATCTGCAAGGGAATATGGATAGGTTGAGTGAGTGGGTAAAAACTTAGCAGATGGAGTTTAATGTGGGAAAGTATGAGGTCATGCACTTTGGAGAGAGACTCCAAAAAAGTACAGCACAGAGAGATCTGGGTGTTCTTGTGCATGAAACACAAAAAGTTAGCGCGCATGTATAGCAAGTAATTAAGGCGGCAAATAGAATTTTGGCCTTTATTGCTGGGGGAGTTGGAGTTTAAAAATAGGGAAGTCTTGTTACAACTGTACATGTTGTTGGTTGAGGCCGCACCTAGAGTACTGTGCACAGTTTTAGTCCCTGTATTTAAGAAAGGATATACTGGCATCGGAGGCAGTTCAAAAGAGATTCACTAGGCTGATTCCTGGGATGAAGGGGTTGACTTATCAAGAACGGCTAAACAGGTTAGGCCTTTATTCATTCAAGTTAAGAAGAATGAGGGGTGATCTTATAGAAACGTACAAGATTCTGAGGAGGCTTGACAGGGTAGATGTTGAGAAAATGTTTCCACTAGTGGGGGAATCTCGAACTAGGGAACATAGTTGACACTCATTTAAAACTGAGATGCGAAGGAATTTCTTCTCTCAGAGGGTAGTGTCTAGAATTCTCTACCTCAGAGGGTTGTGGAGGTTAGATTACAAAGTATTTAACTAGGAGGTAGATCGATTTTTGAAATATTGGAGAGTTGAGGGCTATGAGGAGCTGGCATGAAAGAGGAGTTGAGGTCTGGGGCAGATCAGCCATGATCTTATTGAATGGTGGGGCAGGCTTGAGGGGCCGAATGGCCTATTCCTGCTCCTATTTTGTATGTTCTTGTGTTCACAGTTTGCAATGCTTCCAAGTTTCATATCATCCGTAAATTTTGAGATTGTACCATGCACACCAAGGTCTGGGTCATTAATACATATCAGGAGCAGCAAGGGTCACAACACTGAATTTTGGGGAATTCCACTACAAATCTTCCTCCAGTCCAAAAAACATTCATTAAACACTACTCTCTGTTTCCTGTCACTCAGCCAATTTTGTATCCATGTTGCTACAGCCCCTTTTATTCCATGAGCTCACAGGTCTGTTGTGCAGCACTTTGTCAAATGCCTTTTGGAAGTCCATGTACACCACATCAACAGCATTACCCTCATCAACCCTTTCTCTTACCTTATCGGAAACTCAAGCAAGTTAGTTAAACACAATTTGCCCTCATCAAATCTGTGCTAGCTTTCTTTAACTAACCCACATTTGCCCAAGTAACAATTAATTTTGTCCTGAGTTATCACTTCTAGAAGCTTCCCCACCACAGAGGTTAAACTGACTGGCCTGCAGTTGCTGGGCTTAGCTTTACACCTATTTTTGAACAAGGATGTAACATTTGCAATACTCCAGTCCTCTGGCACCACCCCTGTACCTAAGGAAGACTGGAAAATTATGGCCAGTGCCTCTGCAATTTCCCTCTCACTTCCATTAGTATCCTTGGATGCATCTCATCCAGTCCTGGTGCCTTATCAACTTTAAGTGCAGACAGTCTATCCAAAATCTCCTGCTTATCAGTGTTAAACCCTTCAAGCGTCTAAATTCGCTCCTTTTTCACCATGACCTGCACAGCATCTTTTGTTTTGGTAAAGACAGATGCAAAATATTCATTTAATACCCCAGCTATGCCCCCTGCTTCCATGCATTAATCCCTTTTTTGGTCCCTAATCAGCCCCACTCCTCCTTTAACCACCCTTTTACTATTTATGTGCCAATAGAAGACTTTTATGTTAGTTGCCAGTCTTTTCTCATACTCTCTCTTTGCTTTTCTTATATGGTGCTCTGGATTTGTTTGCCCTACCTTGCCCCTTCATGGGAATATACCTTGACTGTGCCCTGGCTATCACGTCTTTAAAGGCAACCCATTGTTCAGTTATTGTTTTGCCTGCCAACCTTTGATTCCAATTTACCTGGGTCAGATTCTTTCTTACCCCACTGAAATTGCTTTCCGCCAGTTTATTATTCTTACTCTGGATTGTTGCTTGTCCTTTTCCATAGCCAAACTAAACCTTATGATACAATGATCACTGTCCCCTCAACGTTCCCCTACTGACACCTGATCTACTTGGCCCACCTCATTCCCTAGAACCACGTCTAGCAGTGCCTCCTTTCTCATTGCACTGGAAACATACTACTTTTTTAGATTATTAGATTAGATTAGAGATACAGCACTGAAACAGGCCCTTCGGCCCACCGAGTCTGTGCCGAACACCCATTTATACTAATCCTACACTAATCCCATATTCCCAACAAACATCCCCACCTGTCCCTATATTTCCCTACCACCTACCTAGACTGGTGACAATTTATAATGGCCAATTTACCTGTCAACCTGCAAGTCTTTTGGCTTGTGGGAGGAAACCGGAGCACCCGGAGAAAACCCACGCAGACGCAGGGAGAACTTGCAAACTCCACACAGGCAGTACCCGGAATCGAACCCGGGTCCCTGGAGCTGTGAGGCTGCAGTGCTAACCACTGCGCCACTGTGTAGAAAATTTTCCTGAACACACTCTAGAAACTCTTGTCCCTCTCTGCCCTTTACACTACTACTATTAAATTAATCTCAACTTTAAAAGCTGCCTTAGTAAAACAACAACAACTTGTATTTATATAGCACATTAAACGTAATGAAATATTCCAAGATGTTTCACAGCAGCATTATAAAACTAAATATGACAGTCACATAAGGAGATATTAGGGCAGATGACCAAAAGCTTCGTCAAAGAGGTAGGTTTTAAGGAGCATCTTAAAGGAGGTTTTGGAAGGGAATTCCAGAGCATGGCCACTAATAGCGGAGCAATTAACATCAGGGATGCTCAAGAGGCCAGAAATGGAAGAGTACAGATATCTCAGAGGGTTGTCAGGTTGGAGGAGATTACAGAGATAGGGAGGGGTGAGGTCACTGAGGGATTGAAAACAAAAGAATAATTTTAAAATCATGGCATTCCTTAATTGGTAGCAATGTAGGCCAGCGAGCACAGGGGTGATGGGTGAACATGGCTTGGTGGGAATAAAGGACATGGGCAGCAGAGTTTTGGATGACTTCAAGATTACAGAGAGTAGGATGTGGGAGGTCAGCCAGGTGTGCATTGTAATTCTATGTCTAGAGATAACAAAGGCATGATTGAGGGCTTCAGCATATGAGCTGAGGCAGGGGCAGAGTCAGACGATGTTACGGAAGTGGAAATAGGCAGTCTTAGTGATGGCATGGAAGTGTGGTCGGAAGCTCATCTCAGGATCAATATTACACCAAGGTTGCGCAACAGTCTGGTTCAACCTCAGTGTTGCTAGTGAGAGGAATAGTCAGTTGCTAGGGAATAGAATTTATACCACAGATGGACGACAATGGCTACAGTCTCCCCAATATTTAACTGGAGGAAATTTCTGCTCATCCAGTACTGGATGTCTGATAAGAAGTCTGATAATTTAGATACAGTGATGGAGTGAAGTGAAGGTGAGTAGAGCTGGATGCTGTCGGCGTACATGTGAAAACTGATGTATACTGATTACTGAAGCTGACATATGAAGAATGTAATTTGGGAGAAAAGCTGCACCCCATTACAAATTGCTGTCTTCAGGAAAAGAGGAGCAATGGGAGAGATTTTAAGCAACGTTCTCCACAGTGTATAACAGCTTAAGAAAAGATGAGCACGTTGATTTTTAACTGGATGGCCACACCCTCCTTCGAAGCCCAAAACATAGTAAATGAAATATGATAAAGGTTTTTTTTTGGGGGGGGGGGGGAAGATACTCCATAGGTGCACCAGAGAAATCACCACAGATCTCCTGCTCTGCTCACGCGTTCTTTCACGCACACACACAGAATTATATTCTCATATCATTTAATTCTTGCTTTCATTCTTCCTCCTTCCAATTTATTCAAATCTGCTCCAACTTCATATTTACATTTAAAGGATATCAATCCTTGTCTCACACATTACCTGGTGTATCAATTATATTGATATTCCTTTTATTCCATACTGTGTATGTAGCTGCGGACTGGATAGTGATTCCTCTCTGTCGCTCCAGTTCCATAGAATCCATTATGGCACCCACACCATCTTTTCCTTTCACCTGCCAATTAAAAGTAACAATCTTTTTAACACAGAAAGGTTGGTAAATTAAAACTGCATTCTAAATGATCTTCATTCCAAATTAAGAGTTGGATTTTGGCTGTATCTGTGATCCAGCAAGTTGGTCCTGACACAAGTTGGTGGCAGTACAGTTGAATTAAGTTCCAGACTGATGCTGGAATGCTGTGATGTGAGATTCCCGACAGCAGCATTTTGGACTCCAGTATGGGTTTAAAAAGTGCAAAAAGAGGGTGCATTGGGTCTCAAGGATACTTTTTAAAATGAAGCAGATTGTTAACTGTTCAGACAAAGTAGGTGCTCTACTCCACATCATCAATGCAATTACAATTTACTAACTGGCAGGGGAGCTCTTCGCATATGCAAGCATACACAGAGCTCTCATCTGACCACGAGAGTCAAATGCTCAGCCAGGCAGTGGCTAAGTAGTAGAGATTTGTGCCCCAGTAGATAAATGTGAGTTTACGTGCATTTTTGTTGCTGCCAAAAAAATGAGTGTCCTGTGAGGACCGTCATGCTGTGCTGTTGATAATTAAAACACCTAACTATCCAGGATTGCTCAGAAAGTAAAAACTTCAAGGAGGAAACAAAGATATGCAGAAGTCTTGCCCACTTAAGGCTAGACTACTTCTAAGTTTTAATTACCCTCCAGTTAAAAAAATTAACATTAAAATGCTGCTGTCAATTTTATGTCAGTGGCATTATGCAAGGTACTTGCTGAAGCCTGTGTCATAGTGGCAAAATATTACAACATGATCAGTAATGTATTAGGGAGCTTCCTTGCTCTTGGCTATTTATGAAGGGCACTATTAACCAGTGACTGTTCAGATTTGTTGCTGTTTACACAATGACAATGCCATAACAGCAGCATTTTCCTTTTTATGCTCTATGGGAATAATGTGGTAACTGTATCCTGCATCAGTGAACCTGTGATTCGCACAGCACCATTACAACTTAAACATTCAGAAGTGTTGACCTGATCAAGCTATATGTTACACAAATTAAATTTTGACATAAACTTTAAATTTTTATCATAAATGAAAACAGAAAATGTTGGAAATACACAGCAGGCCAGGCAGTATCTGTGGAGAGAGAAACAGGAGTTGAAGGGCAGGATTTTGGGTTGGGAGTCTGACGTCAGGGGGAAAATGGGGGGTTCTGACCCACACAGTGTGGGAAACAGTCACCAGCAGTGACTTTCCCCAAATTGGCCAACTCGTTAATAAGCTCACCATTCAATTAAGGACAGTGGGCTCTTGAAGCTGGAAAGTAAATAGGAAGCCCTCCAGCTCAAAAGCAGCAGCAGCCTGCTGTTAAGGTAAGAGAGAGAGGGCACCTCCATCCTGAGGCGCCCTCTCTGCAACTTTTAAAAGTTTTAAATTTAAAAATGGCCACAGTAGCCAAGCTATCATTTTTGAGAGGAAACCTCGCCACAGGGCAGCCTATGGCCAAAGCTGTGACCAGGCAGGTAAGGCCTCAAAACCTGCCTGGAGTGTGGCACACCCCACAACAGCAACCCCACCTCCCTCCCAAACCTCGGTCTGCTGCCAGGAGAGCGCCTCCAGGCAGTTGGCCTAGTGCCTGATGCCTCTGGCGAACTGGAATTTGCCTTGGGCAATTGGCCATTAATTTACCTCAATTGGCTCCCCGCTGCTTGCGGGCATGCAGCCCTTCCAATCCCCACCCCACCTCCAGGAAATGGCCTGGGGGCGGAATTGTGCCGACAAACCAGCCGCTGGCCAGTGGCACAAATTTTTGTGCCCACCCGTTTCCATACTCGCCCACAAATGGGAACGAAAATTCAACCCAAAGTTTCAAGTCCTTTCCTCAGAACTGGAAAAAAATTAGAGATGAAAGGTCATCGACCTGAAATACTAACTCTCCTCGCAGATGCTGCCAGTGGTGTAGTGGTTAGCACTGCAGCCTCACAGCTCCAGCTATTCAGGTTCGGTTCTGGGTACTGCCTGTGTGGAGTTTGCAAGTTCTCCCTGTGACTGCGTGGGTTCCTCTGGGTGCTCCGGTTTCCTCCCACATGCCAAAAACTTGTGGGTTGATAAGTAAATTGGCCATTGCAAATTGCCCCTAGTGTAGGTCGGTGGTATGAGAATTGAGGGAAGGAGGGGATGTGAGGGGGAAATGGGATTAATGTAGGATTAGTATAAATGGGTGGTTGATGGTCAGCGCGGACTCGTTGGGCCGAAGGGCCTGTTTTGGTGCTGTATCTCCCTATGACCTGCTGAGTATTTCCGGAATTATCGGTTTTTATTACAGATTACCAGCATCCACAGTATTTTGCTCTTGGATTTTTATTATTGGTCAAAAAATTGTAGTTTTTTTTTTATTGGGTCATGGGATGTGGGTGTCACTGGCTATGCCAGCATTTATTGCCCATCCCTAATTGCCTTTGAGAGGTGGTGGTGAGCTGCTTTCTTGAACTGCTGCACTCCTTGGACTGTAGGTACACTTAACTGGTTTTCAGCTAAAAGCTTAAACAAATAACAAATGCATTAATAACTGAATAACTAGATATCAAGATAAAAGCAAAAACAAAATAATGTTGGAAATCTGAAATAAAAACAAGAAATGCTGGAAATACTCAGCAAGTCTGGCAACATCTGTGGAGAGAGAAGCAGAGTTAACGTTTCAGGTCAGTGACCCTTCATCAGAACTGGCAAAGGTTAGAAATGTAATAGGTTTTAAGCAAATAAAGTGGGGGTGGGGCAAGAGATAACAAAAGTGAAGGTGTTGATAGGACAGGGCCACAGAAAGTCACAGAGAACAACTGACCAGAAGGACATGGAGCAAAGGCAAATGGTATGTTAATGGCATGTTGAAAGACAAAGCGTTAGTGCAGAAAGAGTGTTAACAGACAGAAAAATGAACAGCCCCGGCCCAAAGCACAAACATGAAAAAAAAGTGGGCAGGCACATGGTAATAAAAATGAATGATGGAACAAACTAAAATAAAAAGAAAAAAATAACTGAAAATAAAAAGGGGGACCTGTAATGCTCTGAAATTACTGAACTCAGTGTTCAGTCTGGCAGGCTGTAGTGTGCCTAATCGGTAAATGAGATGCTGTTCCTCGAGCTTATGCTGATGTTCACAGGAACACAGCAGCAAGCCCAGGACAGATATGTGAGCAGGGGAGGGGGATGTTGAAATGGCAAGCAACCTGATGCTCGGGGTCATGCTTTCAGACTGAGCGGCGGTGTTCCGCAAAGCGGTCACCCAATCTGCGTTTGGTCTCCCCAACGTAGAGCAGACTACAGTGTGAGCAGCGAACACAGTATACTAGATTGAAAGTACTACAAGTAAATCGCTGCTTCACCTGAAAGGAGTATTTGGTGCCTTGGATAGTGAGGAGAGAAGAGGTAATAGTGCTGATATTACACCTCCTGCGATTGCATGGGAAGGTGCCATGGGAAAGGGACGAGGTGTTGGGGGGAATGGAGTAGTGGACCAGGGTGTCATGGAGGTAACAATCCCTTTGGAATGCTGACAGGGGAATGGAGGGGGAAGATGTGTTTGGTAGTGGCATCATGCTGGATGTGGCGGAAATGGCGGTGGATGTGTTGCTCTGCATGTACAGAAAAATTATAAACCGACTAGAATAATGTAATAGCATCCTTTTAACTAAGTTCAATAACGAACACAGACACATGATTTGTAATTGTTGATTAGCCTACCAAAGAATATTTTTCATTACAAGACAAACCATCAAGATGCAGGCGACTAAGCTATTCAGGGATCTCTCAGGAATCAGACTGTTATTTTTGAGCAAACAAGCAAATCTGCCCCACATACAAATTTTACAATGTACAAGTGAGGTTCCGGGATAAATTCACATTTATTTGGAAACCAACAAATGTGCCCCACCTGTCAGGCTTTAAAATGAGGTTGTAGAAGGGAAAGGCTGCAACCTTTAGTGTCTATTTATGGTTTTGTAATTTTAAAAAAACAAACTTAAGTGATTTACAGGAAATAACTTGCTGAAAGAGTGAAACTTGTAATAGTTTTCCTGGTGAAATTCCATGTTAAAAGTACCATTTTATGTAATCTATATTCAACCTGTAATTACTTCTATACCAAAATAGTTTCAACTTTCTCTTTGAACTGTCTGGAACTTGGCTATTCATCAGATTAAATTTTTTAATACATATGCCTGAATACTTCAAAAGAAAATTCACAGTACCTCATGCATTTCTGCTATTCTTCCTGTATAATAAAGAACTCTTTCTGTCAGTGTGGTTTTCCCAGAGTCAATGTGTGCAGAGATTCCTATATTCCGAATCATTTTGTTCGGTAATATTCCAGTTGAACATTGTCGACAGATGCTTATAAAAATCTGAAAGAAAAAATTGAAGAAATATCGATCGTTACTGAAAGTGGGAGATGATTTTGCACCTTGTATGAATTACTTTCGACCTCCATTCAACTGTTTTGCCTTTTAAGATTGTGTGTGCTGGTAATATGGTTTAAAATTCAAAAAGAAATGTACAAGTCCAATTTCTAAATTAAAACATTATTGATTCTGTGTCACTGAGACTTCGGAGTTAAAATACACGTTCTACGACCTTTCCATCTCAGCTCCCCAGCACAGAGTTCTGCAGTTCTCAGTCCCAATTCAGAGGGACACAAAGGAAAAGACATTAACTGTACATTCTATGTCACTGAAACAGATGGTCCAGATATCCTAAGGTTCAGCAGTTGCGAAGAGCTGCAGCTGATCTCTGTACACCATGGGATGATGAGACATCACTGGAGGTTGAAGGTAGCACACCCATTGAAAAGTGCCCTCCAAACTGATGCAAGGAAGATCTGGTCCAAATGTAGCCAGAGTATTTTGATGAGATGGTTGAGCATCACATCACCATTGACCCAGAGAAGAAGCCAGTGATTCATCCCGCACGTACAATATCTACAGAGCTAAAAGGAAAGCTTGAAAGAGAACTCAAGGAAATGGAAGAAAATAAAGTGATTGCCAGAGTCCCTGAGCCTAAAGATTTGGTAAATTCCATCATGGTGAGAGAGAAGTCAAATTGACAGCTATAAATTTGCCTGGATTGCAAAGATCTTAATCAAACAATAAAGAGGAATCACTACCCACTCCAACACTGGAAGAGATCACGACAGCACAGGTAGGGGTAAAGGTTTTCAGCAAGCTTGATGCCAGAAACTGTTACTGGAATGTGAAGCTTGACAAGGAATCTTCACTGTCGACAAAACTGAACACACCCTTTAGACAACTCAAATTTCTGAGTGTGCCTTTTGGCCTTAAAGTGAGCCAGGATATGTACCAGCAAAAAATAGACCAAACATACAGGAGCAATCTGCATAGTTGATGATATCCAGTTCTATGGTGTAGATGAAAAAGAGATGACTATCATCTAAATGAAGCCATGGAGAGAACCAGGAAAGCTGGGATCAAGCTAATTGCAAACAAATGCATTGTAAAGGTGACAGAATGTCAGTTCTTTGGAATGGTGTACACATTTGATGGAGTCAAGCCAAGTCTGTAAAAAGTCACAGCTATCTCTGGGATGAAAGCTCCAAGAGACAAGCCGAGAAGCTTTCTTGGCTTGATCCAGTACACGAGCTCTTTCATATATCACATGTCAGAGAACACAGCAAACCTACAAGGGTTGATGAGAGATGTTGAGTACCAGTGGTCAGAGCCACATGAGAGTAGTTTTAGTAAACTTGAAGTAATATGCAAGCAGACAAGCCTGTCATACTACAATAGAGCGAAACCTGTCACTCTGCAAGCAGATGTTTCTACAAAAGGACTGGGAGCAACCCTGATACAAAAAGGAAAGCCAATAGCATTTGCATCCAAAGCTCTGACATCAGCTGAGACCAGACATGCCAACATAGAAAGAGAGCTTTTGGCAGTGACGGATGCGAGAATTTCCACACATATCTCTACAAGAGAAAATTCACAATGCAAAGTGATCATCGTCCACTAGAACAGACCTACAAGAAAAATTTGTGTGGAGCAACAGCAAGACTACAGAGGTTACTCTTGAGGCTTCAGAGTTATGATCTCACTCTGAAATACAAGCCAGGAAGAGAAATGGTGCTCGCAGGTACCCTATTTCATCAGCCGCCACGTAAGAAACATGAGATAAACAATCTATGTGCAAAGATACAAGACCCAGTGAACGTGACCCCACCAGAATTGAGTCAAATCAGAGACAAGACCAGTAAAGATGAACAATTACAGATGCTGTCTCAGCAAGTGATCCAGGGATGGCCTGATAAGATGCAGAAACAAAACCAGTAATACAGCAATATTGGTCAATCAGAGATGGCATCTCACTAGAAGACAGTATTCTGCTAGCCGGATCCAGAATCATTGTTCCCAAAACAATGCAGAGAGAGCTTCTCAAGAAGATATATGAAGGCCACATGGGAATAGAGAAGTGTCAGCTCAGAGCCAGATCAGCTGTGTACTGGATAGGCATCTACAAAGACATTGAAAGAATGGTATCGACATGCAGTGTATGCCAGAAGTATAGAAATATACAGCCAAAAGACAGTTAGTGAAGTACCACCTAGACCTGGCATACCATGACAGCTGATTTATTCACACACCACAAAGAATGGTATCAAACAACAAAAGAACAAAGAACAGTACAGCACAGGCCCTCCAAGCCTGCATCGATCTTGATTCCTGCCTAAACCAAACCCTTCTGCACTGCCGGGGACCGTGTCCCTCTATTCCCATCCTATTCATGTATTTGTCAAGATGCCTCTTAAACGTCTCTATGGTACCTGCTTCCACCACCTCCCCCGGCAACAAGTTCCAGGCACTCACCACCCTCTGTGTAAAGAACTTGCCTCGCACATCCCCTCTAAACTTTGCCCCTCTCACCTTAAACCTATGTCCCCTAGTAACTGACTCTTCCACCCTGGGAAAAAGCTTTTGACTATCCACTCTGTCCATGCTGCTCATAACTTTGTAAACCTCTATCATGTCGCCCCTCCACCTCCGTCGTTCCAGTGAAAACAATCCGAGTTTATCCAACCTCTCCTCATAGCTAATGCCCTCCAGACCAGGCAACATCCTGGTAAACCTCTTCTGAACCCTCTCCAAAGCCTACATGTCCTTCTGGTAGTGTGGTGACCAGAATTGCACGCAATATTCTAAGTTTGGCCTAACTAAAGTTCTGTACAGCTGCAGAATGACTTGCCAATTTTTATACTCTATGCCCCGACCGATGAAGGCAAGCATGCCGTATGCCTTCTTGACTACCTTATCCACCTGCGATGCCACTTTCAGTGACCTGTGGACCTGTACGCCCAGATCTCTCTGCCTGTCAATACTCTTCAGGGTTCTGCCATTTACTGTATACTTCCCACCTGCATTAGACCTTCCAAAATGCATTACCTCACATTTGTCCAGATTAAACTCCATCTGCCATTTCTCCGCCCAAGTCTCCAACCGATCTATATCCTGCTGTATCCTCTGACAATCCTCATCACTGTCCGCAACTCCACCAACCTTTGTGTCCTCCACAAACTTACTAATAAGACCAGCTACATTTTCCTCCAAATCATTTATATATACTACAAACAGCAAAGGTCCCAGCACTGATCCCTGCGGAACACCACTAGTCACATCCCTCCATTCAGAAAAGCACCCTTCCACTGCTACCCTCTGTCTTCTATGACCGAGCCAGTTTTGTATCCATCTTGCCAGCTTTTGGTATCAGGCTATTACTCAAAGTTCCCATTCATCAGAAAGGTAAAGATTTGAGAGCTATAACAATCACCACAGCAGTATGAGTCCTGTTTGCTGAGCAAGGCATTCTAGAAAGAGTGATATGTGATAATAGAACCCAATTCAGCTTCAGAGTGTTTAAGGAGCTTGCTGAACAGTATGGATTCAATATCATAACCTCATCACCACATTACCCATTTTAGAGAAAGACATGTCCAGACGACCCTCTTAAAATGCCGAGAGACAAAGGAAGACCCAAACCTTGCCTTAATGTCACTCTGATACACCTCTCAAGGACGACATGAAATTACCCGCAGAGCTACCGAATGGCAGAAAACAGAAGACAACTCTGCCAAGCAAGATACATCCTCCAAATGGCCATGAGGAAGTTAGATGACAAATCACTGATGTACAGGCAGAAGAAAGACAGTCCTTCAACAAACATGCCAAATCATTGCCTGACTTGTTGAGAGGATAAATCATGCAATTACCCAATCCTGAAAACCTGGAACCCAGCATAAGCTGTTGGCAAAGCTGAGATTCCAAGATCATACATCAGGATTGAAACCGATAAGCAGGTGAGAAGGCCTACACCAGAACTGGTAAAGCAGAGGTCATCAGCAACATCAAGCACAACTTCTACAACACCAGAAGCAACACCGCCAGTGCAGTATGCCAACTCATCGCAGAGAGGATGACAACAACCAAATCCATGAGATGGAGGCACAACGTCTTACCACCGGAACGATATCGTGAATAATGCTTTGAAAGAAAATGAGCCACAGAACAGTTTTAAGATGTGTAGAATTACAAGTTTAGCTGCAAAAGTTGATTGTAAATTTTCTTTAATAACCAGAGAAAAAAATTGTTTGGAAACATTATGGAAAAAGGCATTTGCAATTTTTTTTTTTAAAGAAAGACGTTATATAGTTATATTATCCCAAAATGATTTAGGATCTATGTTGTTCATGTGTCTGTATACATGTAACACATCAACCACTACTGCATTACAGTCTGTGTAACAAGCACACACGGTTTCATTCTGCCACATGTGTCGAGATGTGTAAAATCCAGTATCTGTTGGAAAAAAGTGAAATTATTTCGGAGCTCTGGGAACCTCAACATTTAACAAAAAGAGCCGCATTGATGACAACTGTTGGCAAGGGACCAGTCAGAGCATCGCGCTCACATTAAACTCCTCACCGACTAGGTCTGGGGGGGTTATGAACCCCTCGTAACCTTCCTTTCGAGCCCCAATGACCGCAGCAGGGCTCAGCCCCCTTCCCCAGCATAGAGAGCCGGGCTGAGCCGGCTGACAGTCCGTTCAGACCCCCATCTCACCTGTCGGACGCTGCTGAAACCTGTGCCCCACACCGGCTTCTGCCCCAATGTCAGAGCCGCTTTCAGCATATACATGGTTGTACCTTCCTTCCGTACTCGGTTACTCCACTGACAACACCGCTTCCTGCCGCTGGCCGAGGCTTAGATTCCCCACGCCAGCCAGCGCGGCAAGACAGACCCCGCCAAGCAGCCCGGGGCGCCACCCTTCACATAGTGCGCACCCTGGCGGACGGAGTACCTCCTTTAACCCATACAGATTGAGGAAGGTGCACCCGACAGGGCACAGCACTGCCTGTCCGGTCACAGTGTCACAGAATCGTTACAGTGCAGAAGGAGGCCATTCGGCCCATCATGTGCACACTGGCTCTCTGAAGGAGCAATTCCCTCAGTTCCATTCCCCTGCCTTCTCCCCGTAACTCTGTGCATTCTTCCTTTTCACATAACTGTCGAATTCCCTTTTGAATGCTTTCGTTGAACCTGCCTCCACCATGTTCTAGATTAGATTAGATTAGAGATACAGCACTGAAACAGGCCCTTCGGCCCACCGAGTCTGTGCCGAACATAAACCACCCATTTATACTAATCCTACACTAATCCCATATTCCTACCAAACATCCCCACCTGTCCCTATATTTCCCTACCACCTACCTATACTAGTGACAATTTATAATGGCCAATTTACCTAACAACCTGCAAGTCTTTTGGCTTGTGGGAGGAAACCGGAGCACCCGGAGAAAACCCACGCAGACACAGGGAGAACTTGCAAACTCCACACAGGCAGTACCCGGAATCGAACCCAGGTCCCTGGAACTGTGAGGCTGCGGTGCTAACCACTGCGCCACTGTGCCGCCCCTCAGGCAGCGCATTCCAGACCTTAACCATTCACTGCGAGAAAAAGTTTTTCCTCATGTCACCTTTGCTTCTCTTACCAAATACTTTAAATCTGTGCCCTCTCATTCTTGATCCTTTCATGAATGGGAACAGTTTCTCTCCATCTGCTCTGTCCAGACCCCTCATGATTTTGAATACCACTTTCAAATCACAGCTCAGCTTTCTCTTCTCCAAGGAAAACAGTCCTAACTTCTCCAATCTATCTTCATAACTGAAATTCTTCACCCCTGCGACCATTCTCGTGAATCTTTTCTGTAATCTCTCCAATGTCTTCATGTGTTTCCTCAGGTACGACGCCCAGAATTGGACGCAATACTCCAGCTGAGGCCAAACTAGTGTTTTATATAAGTTCATCATAACTTCCTTACTCTTGTGCTCTATGCCCCTATTAATAAAGCCCGGGATAGTGTATGTTTTATTAACCACTCTCTCAACCTGTCCTGCCACCTTCAATGACTTATGCACATATACACCTATATCCCTCTGCTCTTACACTCCCTTTAGAATGGGGTAGCACCGTGGCACAGTTGTTAGCACCGCAGCCTCACAGCTCTAGCAACCAGGATTCAGTTCTAGGTACTGCCTGTGTGGCGTTTACAAGTTCTCCTGTGACCGCATGGGTTTCTGCTGGGTGCTCTGGTTTCCTCCCACAGCCAAAGACATACAGGTTGATCGGTAAATTGCCCCTAGTGTAGGTAGGTGGTGGGGATGTGGTAGGGAATATGGGATTAATGTAGGATTAGTATAAATGGGTGGTTGTTGGTTGGCACAGACTTGGTGGGCCAAAGGGCCTGTTTCAGTTCTGTATCTCTAAAAAAAAAAATTGTATCCTTTATTCTATATTGTCTCTCCATGTTCTTCCGACCAAAATAAATCACTTCACATTTCTCTGCATTTAACTTGATCTGCCACCTGTCTGCCCATTCCACCAACTTGTCTACGTCCTTTTGGAGTTCTACACTATATTCCACACAGTTCACAATGCTTCCAAGTTTTGTATCATTTGCAAACTTTGAAATTGTGCCCTGTACACTAAGGTCTAGGTCATTAATATATATCAGGAAAAGCAAGGGTCCAAACACTGATCCCTGGGAAACTCCACTACAAACCTTCCTCCAGCCTGAAAACCATCCTTTAACCGCTACTCCCTTTGCACGAGAGAGGGTACATAGGAGATTTATGAGGATGTTGCCAGGACTGGAAAAATGCAGCTATGAAGAAAGATTGGATAGGCTGGGGTTGTTCTCCTTGGAACAGAGAAGGCTGAGGGGAGATCTGATTGAAATGTACAAAATTTTAAGGAGCCTGGATGAAATGGAGGTGAAGGGCCTATTCACCTTAGCAGAGAGGTCAGTGACTAGGGGGCATAGATTTAAAGTGATTGGTAGAAAAATTAGAGGGGAGATGAGGAAAAACCTTTTCACCCAGAGGATGGTGGCAGTCTGGAACTCACTGCCTGAAAGGGTAGTTGAGGCAGGATCCCTCAACTCATTCAAAAGGAGTCTAGATATGAACCTCAAGTGCCGTAATCTGCAGAACTACGGACCAAATGCTGGAAGGTGGGATTAGAATAGGTGGATTGTTTCTTGACTGGCACAGACATGATGGGCCAAGTGGCCTCTTTCTGTGCCTTAAAGTTTCTATGATTCTGTGGGCTGAATTTTACTGGCCCCTGCAATGAGGCAGGCTGCAGCGCAGGGGCCGGTAAAACTCTGTGGAGAGAGGCCCACCTCAACCCACGACATCAAGAAGGGCCCGCCGCAAACTACCGGCAGCGGGGGATCTCGGTGCGGCCCACGGCTGCTTGGCGACGGCACCCCAATTAGAATCTATTGAACGGTACTTACCTCTGCAGATGATGCCGCCCGCTGCCTCTCCATGGACACCTCCTGATTTTACTTTGAACAAGCAGCCGTCAAGTGCCGTCCCGTTCATGATTTGAAAAGCTGATGGGCCATCGGAGGCAGAAGGTTTCACGACAGAAGGTGAGTTCCGTTTTCAGGGGTTTCCCTCTGCATTCTTAAAGGGAGATAGGAGGGGGGATTACAGGGGTTGCACTCCGCATACTGGAAGGGATGTGGGAGGGGGAGAATCACAGGGGTCTCCCTCTGCATACTGGAAGGGAGGAGAGGGGATTACAGGGGTCGCAGCTCTGCATTCTTAAAGGGAGGAGGGAGGGGGTCTGGGATTATTGGAGGGAAAGCTCTGCGGCATGCAAGGAGGTACTGTCTACTCCAAATCCGTAGCAAAATCAACAGGCAGGTGTGATCCAAATAGAGGCCACCGGTCATGAGCAGCAGTCCCCAAGGGGAGCTCGCCATTACGATTGCCATGCATCTACAGGCCCCACATGACATGCCATCGGATGTCAAAGCACCAGTGTCGGAAGAGATTGAGCATGTAGAGAGGGTGGTGACACGTCTCTGTGCCCTGCTCAAAGATTACCTGCAATCCATGGGCTTCGGTGAACATCCCATCCCGTCTTCATAGTGGCAGCGGTTCTCAAGCTTTTCAGGGGTCCACCAGAGACCTTTGTGGGATCACGCAGTCAGCAGTGCACCGCTGCATCAGGGAGGTCACCAATGCCCTGCACTGGAGCGCTAGTGAGGATGTCCACTTCAGACTATCACAGCTAGGCCCAGAGGGCCATTGGTTCTGGCACCATTGCCGGAGAACCACAGGTTGTAATGTTCATAGACTGCACTCATGTGGCCATCAGGCCTCCCGCTAGGCTACCACCTGCAGACCTCACCATTAAAGGAATCCTCTCAATCTAGGTGAAGCTGGTATGTGATCACCACAGATACTTCATGCAAATCTGTGACCGCTTCTCAGGCAGCTGCCATGACACCTGGGTCTTGCACCAGTCCTGGCTGCCACCGCTGTTCACTGAAATGACTCAGATGGAGGGGTGACTTCTTGGAGATAAAGACTATCCTTTGCAGACATGGCTCCCAACACCAGTGAGAGATTTCACCATTTCTGCAGAGGAGAGATACAACGCCAGCTACTGAGCTACAAGAGCCACCACTGAGCAGGAGATCAGCATGCTGAAAGAGTGCCCCCAATGCCTGTATGGATAGGGCGATGCCCTGTACTATGAGTCGAGAAGGCTAGCTCCTTTCTTTGCTGCTCTGCACAACTACGCACCCAATAGGGGCCAGGCCTGGCATGATGAGGAGAGACGTCAACAGGATTCCTCCTCGGACTGTGAGGATGCTGAAAGGGAAGGCAGATGGCACCCAGGCTCTGCATGCAGGGCTAGCATATATGGCAGTCGCTTATCAGACAAAGGCTGCCTGCTCCATAGGAACCGGCATGAGCTCTGCAAGCCACATATCATCCTCGCTCACCTGCTGTGCACCAGTCCACATCAGCAGCATCCCTGTGTAAACCATTGGAGGCAGCAGCTGACTGAGCCAATATCCATGTCACTGCATCCGTGGAGATGCTCATGAGTAATGGTGGCATGGCAATGATGTTACTGCATACGTTGCCTCTCCTGATGTGACATTGGTTGTTGGTCGGCACAGACTCAGTGGGCCGAAGGACCTGTTTCAGTGCTGTATCTCTCTATGACATTGGCGCTACATGCTGGCACACATCATTCACACAGAGAAAAGGACACACATGTTGGTGAGGAACTTTTAGTGAAAGACGCATTTACATTGCTCAACAAAGATTGTATAATTGCAGTTACATGTATTTTCACATAACAGTTAGCAAAGAAATGAATACAGATTCCAAATGCATATTAGTCTGCAGCTTTTCACAGTCAGATGATACGATGCTCATAGTGTGTAATTATCGTTCAATTATGGTTTTATTTCTGTTGTGTGTTTGCCTTTTATGGTATATTTAAGTGTCACATCCTGAAATGTGCAAATTTAAGATTATTCAGCCAGGTGCAGCACGCCTACAAGAAGGAATGTTGCACTTGAGTGGGAAAAGAGGATCGCAACTTCACAGGACACTGGGACACAGCGGGGTAAGAATGTGGCAGCAAAGCAGAAAGTACTGGGGAAACTCAGCAGGTCAGGTAGCATTTGTGGAGAGAGAAGCAGAGTTAACATTTAGGTCTGTGAACTTGGTCAAGTTAACTCTGCTTCTCTCTCCACAGATACTGCCTGAGCTGCTGGGTTTCTGCAGCATTTTCTGCTTTGCTGCCAGATTGGCAGCAGCCCCACTCTTCAGCAGTCAGGTAAGTATTTCTTTGACAGCTATCAAGAAGCAGGTGCTGGGGCACTTTAAATAGAGCCCCAGCACCTGCTACACAACTGTCAAAATGTCTCTCACTGTGCCGAATGTCCTGCCTCTCCCCATGTAATATGGGTTGGTGGCTTGGCGCAGTGTTGCTAATGAGCCCCCGCACGTAATATCGCGGGGGCTCTGTGGTGGCCGCTAAATGCGGACACCCCGCTGAGTTTAAAGTGCGCCGTCATGCAGTGCAGCGCCTGAATAAAATTCAGCCCTATGATTCTATACTCTTTGTTTCCTGTCACTCAGCCAATTTCATATCCATGTTGCCACCGCCCATTTTATTCCATGAGCTACAAGTTTGCTCACAAGTCTGTTGTGTGGCACTGTATCAAAAGCCTTTTGAAAGTCCAGGTACATCACATCAACAGCATTGCCCTCGTCAACCCTTTCTGTTACCACCTCAACAAACTCCAGCAAGTTAGTTAAACGTGATTTTCCCTTAAGAAATCCATGCTGGCTTTTCTTAATTAACTCACATTTGTCCATGTGATTATTGATTGTGTCCCGAATTATTTTTTCTAGATTTTTAAGTTAAACTGTCATTTCAGGATAGGGTCAAGATGTGGTTTAACAACGCTTGCCAACTTTTTCATTACCAGCCAAAAGAGCCACAAGTATTTACACCACTTGCATCAGGAACTTGTCTGTTTTCAAAATGGCCATGGCACAAATAGCATTTTACCATTCTGCGCCCCTGGCCATCCAGTACAGCTACAACACTGGAATCTACCCAACAATGTGAAAAATTGCCCAGGTATCTCCTGTACACAAAAAGCAGGACTTGCTGGGTGATGCCATCATTATGAGGATGTTTATGGAGCCTCCTCCTCTGGTTAGTTGTTTAATTGTCCACCACCATTCACGGCTGGATGTGGCAGGACTGCAGAGCTTTGATTTGATCTGCTGGTTGTGGGATCGCTTAGCTCTCTCTATCACTTGCTGCTTCTGCTGTTTGGCATGCATGTAGTCCTGTGTTGTAGCTTCACCAGGCTTCAGGCAGCAGAGGATGCCCACCAAGGTCATCACAGGCCAAGGAGCAGCCTGATCAGCAGCCTGCTTCCAGCCCAGCTGCTGATGCCAGGATCACACCTTGTAGGATCAAGCACCCGCAAACATATTAGGAAGACCACATAGCCACACTTTGGTCTCTCAGGTGTGCCATATAAGTTTTGTTAAATAATTAAAAGATGCTTTGCTCATATCATTAGACTTCATTGTCTGAAAGCCATTATACCTTAACTGTGAAACGCAGACCTCACACTTCCCCATTAGGGCTATGCCAATGTAACCACTGCCCTCATTAACATGCCAATGTGATGAAAGCCTTTGTTAACAAATAGTCTCCCATGGGCACTAGCACACATTGCATCTGATCGCAAGGCAGGGACCACAAATGGAAAAGAGGCAACAGTGTTCAGGCTTTAAGGTGAGCCTTTATTTCACTCTCTGTGAATGGACTACAGGTGGGCTGTAAATGAGTTGTTATGAGATTGTCTCTTGCCTCCTTCGTGCATTGCTCTACCCGTCTGGCCTCCTGCCATGGCACCTGAGGATGTGCCATTTCTGTTGGCGACGTCACTGATAGGCCTCAGAGCCCAACCTTGATGATGGCCCACCAGCAGTGTGAGCAAACAGACTCATCACACAGCAGCTTGTCAAACCTATGCTGACCCCACCCACTCCCTCACCACCCCACAAAGCCACATTCACACCCCTCACAAAGCCCCTGGAACACCAACCCGCTTGCAGAGCACACAGGACCCTGGACCTCCTTGCAGAGCATGCAGCAACACAGTTCCACAATGGCCTCCAAACCCTCCTCTTTCCCTATGCAGCAATGGTCCAGGCTGCCTACCCATTGCAGCAATGCGCCCTCTCACCTCAGTGCCACCGGGTTTTACTGGTCATGAATCTGGAGACATGTCAGTTTCGCCCAACATTCACTGAATCGCTCAACTCTCATTAAATTGCTTTCAATTATATTTTAATACATGAAAATCGTCAGTTCAACAATTTAAAATAGGTTCCCATCGCATTGTGGCAGCAATGCTGCCATTATGCTTTCCCGCCACTGACAAAATCCAGAACCGACGTCACAATGCCGAATATCTGGGCAGACGATTGCTTTGTGATTCTTTGTTCCCCAAACCACCATACCCGCCCTCGATGGCTGCATGAAATTCAGCCCCACATCTTTTGATTAGGCACTTTACAGGCTTCTATACTCAACATTGAGATCAACAATTGCTCTGTTCCTTTCTTGTTGGACTGCAGCTGTTGGTGATGATTCTGCTGTTCCCATTAGATCCATCTTGTTTCTTTCCCTGTCCCATTACCATCCCCTTTTGCCTTGCACCATCATGCCTTTTGTCATTATCTCTCCTGCCTTCCTCGCTATCACAGACCTTCCCTTTTGCATTCACCCACTCCACAACCCCTTTCTCTGCCTCTGTACTCCTGTAACTTTTCCCAGGTCTGTCATGAGGTCATCAATCTGAAATTGCAACTGTTTCTCTCTCCGTAGCTGCTGCCTGGCCTTCTGAGTATTTCCAAAATTTTCAGTTTCTATTTCAGATTGCCAGCATTCGCAGTAATTTTCTTTTGGCCCTCTTAAGCACACGTCTATATTGCTTGTGACCTGCAACGTTAACTCTGCTTCTCTCTCCACAGATACTGCCTGACCTTCCGAGTACTTCCAGCATTTTTTGTTTTTATTTCAGATTTCCAATATCTGCAGTATTTTGCTTTTATTTATATTGCTCTTGTCATTTTCTCATCTGTGCCTCTCTCCACAATATTTCTGATTCTGCTGCTCTCCTTTCCCTCTCTAATTTCTATCTCTAAGTTGTCTCATCACTTGTGTTTTTTTCCCTCATTCATCTGTCCCCACTTGCCTCTGCATCTGCTGTAGTCGCACTCCAGGTATGTTACTAAACAAGTAGTTTGGCCTTGCACTGTTTTTCTATCTAAAAAACTGTTTCATGGAAAAACAAAATGTATACAAATAGAATGCAGGAGAACATTCTGTACAGGTTATAAACAGTCTAAAGGCATCATATCAGGTACTGTTGGGACTGATACTTTCGCCTATGCACTTCAAAGGATGCTATATTTCCATTTTGCTTTGTGTTATACTTAGTGTTGCCATTAGTACATTATTTTTCATCTGATAGAAAATTGCATTTACCTGGTGGTGCAGTTTCCTTTGGTGTTGTCATTATGACATACAAAGCAGATACACATTTGAAGTACAGTTCCCAGGGGTGTTTGTTACATTTGGTTCCTTCATAAACAGTCAGACTGACAGGATGTTATGTAGAAATCAGCCTTTTGGTGCAGGGAAAAAAAACAATGGCATGAGGGTCTTAGATTGTGTCCATTCCTCATTTTGCCTTTGTGGCAGCTGCAGTAAGTTTCAGTTTATCCCTCAGTGTGTTGCCACGGATCATGGAATGTGCCAGTCTTGGAGAATTATTTGCTCAGAGAGACCTGCATGTTTCAGGCAGACCATAGGGCACCTTTCACTGACTTGATAGCCTTGCAGCAGTAGTTGATTTTTGTCTCAGGGTGTGTCTGCAGCAACCGTCTGTAAAGCACAGCATTCTGTTTTACAGAGCTGTGCCAGATGAACTTTGACAAATACCACAGCATCGCTCTCCAGACTTACCTAGCAAATGCACATGACAGATGGAGGTGAGTGATGGTACCTTCCCCACCCCAGAGATCCTGAGGATAGCAAGCACGAGTGGGTCTGCATGAAAGCCCTCATGGGAAGGGTCTTTCTCACCAACAGCAAATAAATGCAACACCTAGGTGATTGCTTGACAGCTCTAATAGTAAGAAATTCTACCAAGCAACAGTTGGTTTGGGGAACCATCCAATAGGATCCACAAACTCTTTTTCTGCAGGACCTCCAGGACATCCTGTGCGGAACATTGATTGATTTGTGATTGAAGACAGGCAGTATGGAACACCCCAACTGAATTGAGTGCTCCAACACAGTGTGGCCAGAGACAACTTTTGCAGCTAGAACCTGAGCACATAGTGATGCTTGACCCAACATTTTTCTGATCACAGGTTCCAAGCTGGTCAGGGGCGAGGCGTGTGGATGGGGAGGGGAAATGCATGGGGGAAGCCTAGAAGTCAATTGAATAGGTCAGACTCTAATTTCAATTCAATTGTACTACTTAATTTTGACTTTCAGGTTTCACATCTCCAAGCTGCGCAGCGGATGTGCTGTGCATCTGCATAATGCAATCTCATCTGCATCTACAAGGACAAAGCACAACTGCAAATTGGAGGTGTTCAGGATGGATGGTGAACACAGAGCAGGGGCAGCACCCAGATTTAATGATGCCTCGTAATTACTGCTGGGTGCAGTCGGGAAGAGGAGGGACAGGAATGGGAGGAAGAAACCACCAGCTGTCACCAAGAAGGGGGTAGCTGAGGAGGAAGTGAGCAGCAGGTTGTAGATGCAATGTACAAAGTGGTTTACTGATTTAATCAGGTCAGGAAAAGTGAGTACATTTGAGGGAGAGACTGGACAAGCCGCTAACTCTGGACGAGCTGACAAAGGCCGTTGAGTCTTTCGAGACGAGTAAAACTCCCGGGAGCGACGGCTTACCGGTCGAGTTGTACTCGGCCCTGTGGGACTGGGTCGGCCGGGACCTGCTGGAAGTATACGAGAGTATGCTCCTGGCCGGCAGCATGTCAGAATCCATGAGAAGAGGCATCATCACCCTCATTTACAAGCAGAAGGGGGAGAGGGCAGAAATCAGAAATTGGCGGCCCATCTCACTGCTTAATGTTGATTACAAGATTCTGTCCAAAGTCATAGCCAGTCGAGTCAAGTCTGCTCTGGAGTTGGTGATTCACCCCGATCAGACCTGTACTGTACCCGGCAGGAAGATCTCTGATAGTCTCGCGCTACTCAGGGATACGATCGCCTACGTACGGGACAGGAGGGTGGACACCTGCCTCATCAGTCTGGACCAGGAGAAGGCTTTTGACAGGATATCGCACACCTACATGATGGACGTGCTTTCCAAAATGGGGTTTGGGGAGGGAATCTGCAATTGGATCCAACTGCTCTACAAAAACATCAGTAGCGCAGTGTCAATCAACGGGTGGGAATCTGAAAGTTTCCCGATCAAATCTGGAGTCAGACAGGGCTGTCCTCTTTCCCCGGTCTTGTTTGTTTGCTGTATTGAACCCTTTGCTGAGTCTATTAGGAAGGATGCGAGCATAAGAGGGGTGACAATCCCAGGCAGCGGAGGCACTCAGGTCAAAACCTCCCTGTACATGGATGACGTCGCCGTCTTCTGCTCGGATCCGCTGTCCGTGCGCAGACTGATGAGCATCTGCGACCAGTTCGAACTGGCCTCGGGAGCCAAAGTTAACCACGGCAAGAGCGAGGCCATGTTCTTTGGGAACTGGGCTGACCGATCCTTTGTCCCCTTCACCGTCAGGTCAGATTACCTGAAGGTGCTGGGGATATGGTTCGGAAGTGCCGGGGCGTGCACCAAAACATGGGAGGAGCGAGTAGCCAAGGTACGACAAAAGTTGGGCATGTGGGGGCAGCGATCTCTCTCCATTGTGGGTAAGAACCTGGTCATCAGGTGCGAGGCGCTCACGTTGTTGCTCTACGTGGCGCAGGTCTGGCCCATACCCCACTCCTGCGCCGTGGCAGTCACCCGAGCCATTTTCCGCTTCGTCTGGGGATCTAAAATGGACCGGGTCCGGAGGGACACGATGTTCAAATCTCTGGACATGGGCGGGAAAAATGTACCCAACGTGGCCCTCATCCTGATGACCACCTTCGTGTGCGGCTGCATCAAGCTATGTGTAGATCCCCAGTACGCAAACTCCAAGTGTCACTACGTGCTGAGGTTCTATCTGTCCCCGGTGTTGCGAAGGATGGGCCTGGTCACATTGCCGCGGAACGCTCCGTGCAGTTGGGACGTGCCGTACCACCTATCCTTCGTGGAGCAGTTTCTGCGGAAAAACACCTTTGACTACCGGTCCATCAGGCAGTGGTCTGCACGGAATGTCCTCAAGGCCCTACGGGAAAAGGAAACGGTGGATCCTGTCGGATGGTTCCCCGAGCAGACCGTCAAAGTCATTTGGCGGAATGCCTCATCACCAGAACTTTCAAACAAGCACCAAGACGTAGCTTGGCTGGTGGTGAGAAGGGCCCTCCCCGTCAGATCCTTCATGCACACCCGAAGTCTCGCCCCCTCCGCACAGTGCCCCCGCGTTGGCTGTGGTGGGGAAGAGACGGTCGCCCACCTCCTCCTGGAATGTGCCTTTGCAAAGCAGGTGTGGAAAGAGATGCAGTGGTTTTTGTCAAGGTTCATCCCAAGCAGCTCTGTAACACAGGAGTCTGTGCTCTACGGGCTGTTCCCAGGGACGCACACCGAGACAAACATCAACTGCTGCTGGAGGACTATCAATTCGGTGAAAGACGCCCTTTGGTCTGCCCGAAACTTGCTGGTCTTCCAGCGCAAAGAGTTGTCCACCACCGAATGTTGCAGACTGGCACATTCCAAGGTCCAGGACTACGTGCTGAGGGACGCACTAAAGCTTGGGGCAGCCGCAGCAAAGGCTCAATGGGGAAAGACCACAGTGTAAGGTTCCCCCACCAAGCTAGACTGAGGGGCTGGATCCATGGGAAACCCCTCGAACTGTATCGTTAATATTCTGAATTGCTGTAAATGTAAAACTGTAATTGACATGACAATTGAGAAACGGAAGGGTTGGGAAGAAACTCATGACAGTATTGAAGGAAACTGATCTCCCTTGCAATGTTTGTATTTTTTGGTGCTGTTTGGAAACTGTTTGGCAATGTAATTTTTACAGATTTTTATGAATAAAGTATATTTTGGAAATTAAAAAAAAGTGAGTACATTTGCTGATTTAACTACACTCTGTGTTTTAACTCCCGCCCTCCCCTCCCCCCCCCCCCCCCCCACCCCCCGGCCTTTCTGTCTATCTTGCTAAGTTTTTTGCATCACATCACTCCTCACACCCACTCAACTTCCAGCTGCACTCAGCCTTCCCTAAGATGATTAAAAGATGGCGGCCACATTGGCAGTTGGAGCCAGCTGGAGAGTGGCAGACTTACCACTGAGGAGACGAACCCTGTGTAGCATCTGAGCACAAATCATTTTCCATTTTCACTGGCCAGTGAAGCCTAAAAAACCTAAAAGAAACGAGCTGTCAAGAGGGTTGCAACTCCAATCATCAATAGGGAGCGCAGCCAAGAACATGGGCCTGTCACACTGTGCTAAGCCAGTCCATTTCTTGAGTCTCTGTTACTTATTGACACAGGTGGGCCTGAGGCAGAGTTTTAAAAGAAAACCAAAAAAAGAAACACGAGGAGCCACGATGAAGATGCAGGTGAACAAAGTGATGCTGCTGAACAACCCATTGCCATTTTTCAGCCCTTTTTAGTTCGAGATCACCTTCGAGTGCATCAAAGATCTTGCTGAGGATTTGAAATAGAAAGTCATTTATGGGGATCCAACCAAAAGATAAGAATATGACCAAGTATTAGACTGTACCTGTGAGACCTGTTCAGGCTGATGAAGCAAACCCTTCCCTCATCCCAGATGCAGATGGAGCAGCTGTCATTTTAATAACTTGCATTTATCGAGGTCAAAAATTTATCAGGGTTGAAAATCTTGTAAATAATGAATACAACAATCCTCCTACGAAACCAGATTTCTCCAAGCTCCAGCGAAATATTTTTGCCTCAAATCTATGAGTTACAAGTTTCCATATTAACTGGGATAACAGTAATGGAAAAGAAAGATGATTCTGAATATACAAATCCTAATATCCAATCTGTTCTTTCAAAGTGACATCAGGGAAAAATAGATAAAAAGATAAAGCCAAAGGCATTATATCTGAATCTGTGAACATTCACAAAAAAATAGATGAATTAATAGAGATAGAAATTAATGAGTTTGATCTAATATCCATAAGGAGATGTGGTTGCAGAATAACCAAGGTTGGGGCTAAATATTCCGGGATACTTGATTTTTAGAAGAGATAGGCAAAATGGAAAAAGTCGGGAGGGGTGGGGTGGTGGTGGTTGGATAGCCCTGATAATAAAAGATGGGATAAAGGTAGTATCTGGCAAAATCAATGTATGTCCGTCAGCTCTCTGCCAGCTCAGTCTGGAGTAGTGATACCAAGGATACCAAGCCACTCTTGGTGACAGTCATTGAAGTCCACCACCCAGACTACATTCTGGCTTTTTCTGCCCTCAATGCTTCTTCAAAGTCGTGTTCACCATGGAGTAGCACTGATTCATCAGTTAAGGGAGGGCAATAGATGGTAATCAGCAGGAGGTTTCCTGGTCCATGCTTGACCTGATGTCACGAGACTTCGTGGGTGCCACAGTCAATTCTGAGGACTCCTAGGGCCATTCCTTCCTGATTGTATACCTCTGTGCTATCACCTCTAGTGGGTCTGTCCTGCGGGTGAGACAGGACATACCTAGGGATGATGATGGAGGAGTCTGGGATACTGACTGAGATGTATGATTCTGTGAGTATAACTATTTCAGGCTGTTGCTTGATTAGTATGTGGGACAGATCTCCCAATTTTGCCACTAGTTCCCAGAAGTTAGTGAAGAGGATTTTGCAGGGTCGTCTATGCCTTTGTGAATGATGTGTAATTGACCTTTTTTTACTGTTAGTCAGCCTCACTAGCCCTGATATAATCTTACATTTGTGGGATGTCAAATTCCTCCATTATGATAAACAAAATTCACATTTTAAACATTTTTATGTAAATTTGTTTATGATTGTCATGCTGAGCCCCCACCTGCCAAGAATGAGGCATGTTAATTTTGCCATATGGACATTAAATTTCAAATTGTTGCTGGAAAGAAGTGAAGGCCTGTTACAAGGGCTGCCAGACTTGGATGGAGGAAATTTGCATATCAGTAGGGACAAGAGAGGTTACTTCCCTTAACCACATATCCTAAAATGGACTTTTATCACCACGTATTATGTGTCAGAGGAGCATTCCAGAGACTGCTAAGGTGATACAATCCACAGACTAGTTAAACTAACTGGTCACATGACTAACTGGCTGGTCCAGGTTTTTTTGAACTCAGAAAAAAAGACTGTTTCCTCATGGAGTGAGAAGATCTCTCCTGTCTGCTCCCATCTCTTTCTCACAAGCCTCTGGGCCCACTGAGGACACATGAACTTCAAGTGAGAAAAGTCTCCAACCTCGAACAAGGTTTAAGAAGAATACTGGGCCCCAACAAAAAGCAAGACCTACCTACAATCAAGGATTTTACAGCGAGCTTGATGGACAGTAACCAAAACCATCTTCAGATATTGCCTCAAACTTTCCCACTTTATTTCTTCTGCTCTTTTCTGTCTCTATCTGCATGTATGGATTGCATATGCATGCTAACGTGGGTGTGTCGTGTATCCTTAGGCGTTAACCGAATTAGAGTTTAAGTTTAATAAAGTTCAACCTTTTTTCTTTAAACCTAAGAAACCCTGTCTAACTATTGCCTGATTAGTCTTACTAATAATAATTGGAATGCGGTGAACAAGGATTCACTAAGGGGGAGCTAAAAAAAACAGGGTGTTTAAAATTAAACTCTGTTATGGTAAGACCAGGTGAAGGCTGAGAGGGAACCCTAGACCCCTTCTCACGTGTTTGTAACAGAAATTTGGGGGTTACCGTCCTGTATTTGACCCAAAGACAAACAAGAGAAATTGGAAGTGGGAAACCAAATTGTTCCCAATTAAAAAAGAGCAAGATTTCAATACAGGTTTTCTTGTGGTTGTGTGTGTTTGAATACTAATATGTCTGCAACTGAAGCTAGTAGCTCCCCAAGCCAGGGTGAAGTAACTTGGGATAAGTTAAAAGCACTGCCTATGGAGTTGAGGAAAATGGCTGAGCAATGTGGGATCACTGTACGTGGCAAGGCTAGGAAGTGTGAACTCCTCAGGCCAGTGGCCAACCATTTTTCCCTTGAATCTGAAGAAGCAGAAACAGGGTTAGAAGTAGACTCCGACAAGGTATTGCTGGCAAAGATACAATTGGAACAGAGGAAACTTGAATTAGAAGAGAGGAAGAAAGAGCCTTCCAGAAGGAAGGTGAAGACAAAGAGAGGCAGGAGAGAGAGAGGGAATGAACCTTCCAGAAAGAATTTGAAGAGAGAGCGCTGAAGCGGCTTGAGTTAGGGGGCGACAGAGTAACCCCAGTGAAAACATGGCCAATATGAAGGAGCATAATTCAGGGCTGGGATACAGAAGTGTTAAAACTATCTCAACTGATCCCAAAATTCAATGAGGAAGATGTGGAAGCGTTTTTTGTGTCTTTTGAAAAACTGGCAAGGCAGCTAAAATGGCCAGCTGAGACCTGGCCTCTTTTATTACAAAGCAAGCTAACCAGAAAAGCCCATGAGATTTATTCCCTTTTGCCAGATGAGAGTTCCTCAAATTATGAACTGAGAAAAAATGCTATCTTCGGGGCATATGAATTAGTATCCAAAGCGTATTGCCAAAAGTTTAGAACCCTCAAAAGGCAAGCTAATCAAACTTATCTGGAGTTTGAAAGAAGTAAGCAGCTGGCTTTTGACCAGTGGCTGAGGGCTCTTAAAGTACAGCTCAGCTATGAGAATCTTAGAGAAGTAATTCTGTTAGAGGAATTTAAACACTCTCTTCTACTTTCCATAAAGACCCATGTGGAGGAGCAGCAGGTCAGAGAGCCCGGCAAGCTGGCGTTCTGGCTGATGAGTTTGCTTTGTCAGTCGGTTTCCTAGGGAAAACCTTTCCTAGTCACCTCCACAAGTCCAAAAAGGACAAAGGGTGGGAAGGTGATAGCCCAAGCAGTCCTGGGAGAGCAAGAAAAGCAGGAGACACAGGGGGCCCTCCTCTAGCCAAAAAGGAAGGTGCTGTGAGCCGGAGTGAGACCCAGAGACCAGTGTGCTTCCATTGTAATAAAGCTGGTAATCCAACAGCTGACTGCTGGAAACTAAAGGGAAAACCTGTAGGGTTAATCAGGGCACACCCGCTCAGTGAAGACAGGACCCTGATAGAAAGCACAGCAGGACAAGCTGTATCTTTAACTGCAGTAAGAGTGAGACGCAGGAGGCTTACTACTACAAGTGCAAGAACATTTAATAGGATTCCTGAAGGTTATCAGGGTTTTGTGTCTGAAGGGAAAGTAACTCCATACCCCTCGAGTGGAGCAAGCAAGCCCATAGTAATTCTCAGGGATAAAGGGGCCACTGAATCCCTTTTGCGGGGAAAAGGCCTAACCTTACAATGGAACAAACAAGTGTTGGAACTGTATCAAGTTCCGATGTCATTAACAAAAAAATTCTCCGCGGAGAACTCAGATTGGGAAGTTTAATCTCCCTATTTCCAGATAATTTTAAATCCTTGGGCCAAGTATAGATTAAAGCAAGAGCTCAGTTGATGTTTCTGTACTTAATGCAGTTACTGGTATCTTCCCTGAGCTTGTTAGTTTCTCCTGGACTTGATAGATTTCAGAGTGTAAGGGGTTGGGTTAATTTCATTCAGGTGCTTTATGTTGGAACTTGTATCTGTTTCTTTCCCCTCCTTTCCCCCCATTCCGCCACCCCCCCCCCCCCCCCAATCCTTCTCAGCTCTGATTATAGCCTGGGTACCCGACCAAACCCGAATACATGTGTCGTGTTCGGTTCGGGTCGGGTCGGGTCGGGCATTAAAAAAAATTAAAGGAATTGTGCTCGGGTCGGCTTTGGGTTGGCTGTTGTCGGGTCGGGTTTTAATTTTATACCTGAGCCAGGCTTTATTAAAGAGTTACCTTTATTTACTCTCCTGCTTACATGACAGTGATGATTACATAGGCTGTGAAACATGGAGGGTTTGGGTCAGGTGGAATGATTTTTAAAATATCAAACCCGAACTGAACCCAACCACTTTCGGTTTTAATGGAGATAAGATAGTGACGGAGGTGAGGTGGGTGGGCAACCAACCCACTCCCAGGAGGTGGAATTCTAATTTAAATATTTTAGTGAGGATGGCAGACTGGCACAAAAGATGAAGTCACACGGGATCAGAGGTGAGCTGGCAAGATGGATACAAAACTGGCTCTGTCATAGAAGACAGAGGGTAGCAGTGGAAGGGTGCTTTTCTGAATGGAGGGCTGTGACTAGTGGTGTTCCGCAGGGATTAGTGCTGGGACCTTTGCTGTTTGTAGTATATATAAATGATTTGGAGGAAAATGTAGCTGGTCTGATTAGTAAGTTTGCGGACGACACAAAGGTTGGTGGAGTTGCGGATAGTGATGAGGATTGTCAGAGGATACAGCAGGATATAGATCGGTTGGAGACTTGGGCGGAGAAATGGCAGATGGAATTTAATCCGGAAAATGTGAGGTCATGCATTTTGGAAGGCTAATACAGGTGGGAAGTATACAGTAAATGGCAGAACCCTGAAGAGTATTGACAGGCAGAGAGATCTGGGTGCACAGGTCCCACAGATCACTGAAAGTGGCAACGCAGGTGGATAAGGTAGTCAAGAAGGCATACGGCATGCTTGCCTTCATCGGTCAGGGCATAGAGTATAAAAATTGGCAAGTCATGCTGCAGCTGTACAGAACCTTAATTCGGCCACACTTGGAAGCCAAGCCCATAGGTGCAGAGGAGGTGCAGCACTCGAGGAAGGGTGGCCACAGAGGGGCATTACCCCGGGATCAGAGGGTTGTGGTAAGGGGAAGACTGCAAAGCCAAGCTGACCTCTCCAGGGACAGCATACTGGAGGGGGAGAGACCAGCTGGAATGGGTCGCATACACCCAGTCTTTGTAGATCCCTGCGCTGCACAGTAAAGACTCAGAAGGAGCCAGGGCTAGGCAATGGCTGGGTAAGCTGGTAAAAATCAACTAGGGGAGCAACAGCTGCTGGCTGCGCCAAGAAGGGCTTATCCGTGGCAGATAGCGTACTGAACTCGCCTTCAGTTACCTCCAGATATCCAAGTGGCAGTGTCAGTGAAGACTATGGCTCTCCAGGGAGGCCGTTACCGACGTATGCACCATGCTGCCCTTTGGCCCCAATGGGGGCTCCTGAATGCCTCCTCCTAATGTCTACTCTCAAGGGACATGCAGGGGGCAAGCTAGGGGACAAGGACTGAAGGCAGGCATGACTTGGAGGTGCAGCCATGCTTCTGACATGATCTGCTGTTACCTCAGTCCCTTGCCATCCCCTTTGCAGCCACTCCCTGACCTTGTCACACTCCCTCCTGCATGACCACATGCAAGGCCCAAAGATGAGATGGGCATAGAGGACTCACCTTGGCAGAGAGAAGGAAGTCAGTGATCCTCTTGCAGCACCGGACCCAGTTTTGGAGGGTGACTCCACAGTTGCTGACTTCCTCTGTGATCTCCATCCAGGCTTGCTAGGTCAGGTGGGAGGGTCCCTTCCTGCCGTCCATTGGGAAGAGGAGTTCCCACCCTTCCCTTACAGTCTGGAGGAGAATCCGCAGGCAGTCATCGCTGAACCTGAGTCTTCCACCTGACATGTTCCCTCCTGGCTTCCGGTCAGCTCCTGGCCTTAACGAGGTCTTGACCAACAACATAGGGACTCCAGCTAGGAGGGTCAGCAGCACAATGACTCCAGCTAGGAGTGTCAGCAGCACACCAGCACAGGGTCTCCCCTGCCAGGGACTCCTCTGCCAGGAGGGTCAGCAGCTCAAAAGCAAATCAGCATCTCAGTGAAGCAGCAGTTTAAGCAGGGCTGGCAGCACTTTAAATATGGCGCCAGCACCTATGCTCGATTCTGCTGATGATGTCATCGGTGTCTCGCCGCCCACCCTGTCCTCCAATAGGACAAGCCCCATGCCTGTCCTCCGATGGGACAGGAATCCTGCATTCAAATGGGCTGGCTGCCACATGATTGCGGTCGGCCAGCCACACGTGATGAGCAGTGATGCCACCCTCATCCAGTCCTGCTGCCAGGACCCCAATGGGCTGATAAAATTCGCCCCATATAAAATGCATGGAGGGCTTGACTGAGTTGATTCTGAGAGGCCATTTCCCCTGGCAGGTGTCTAAAACTAGGGGTCATTGTCTCAGGATAAAAGATTGGCCATTTAGGACTGAGATGAAGAGACATTTCTTCACTTAAAGAGTTGTGAATCTTTGGAATTCTCCACCTTAGAGAGCTGTGGATGTTCAGTCATTGAGCATATTCAAGACTGATAACAATGCAATTTTCAACACTAAAGGAATCAAAGGATATGGGGATAGGGAGGGAAAGTGGAGTTGTTGTAAAAGTTCAGCCATTGAATGGTGGAGCAGGCTGGAGATGTGGTTGGTCTACTCCTGCTCCTGTTTCTTATGTTTTTATGTGTAAGCAGAAATAGATGCAGTGAAATAATTGTAGAAGAGGCTTGTGCGGAAGGGAAAAATAATTGGTAGTGTTGGGGGAGAAGTGTGGTGCTACAGGGTTGTATTTAGGGTAATAGTGATGTGAAGAGGAGTCTACTTTGGCAGTCCTGATAAAATCATATAATCTTTTCTGGCACTGCAACCAGGCCCTGAGGGTAATACTGCTGACATTGACCTGTTCAACTACCTTTCTACATACATGATGACTTAGTTGCTGTGGCATCTGTCTGCCATCTGGGGGGACACAGGTCATCCTTTCTGGCCTTGACTTCTTTAATAAGCAGCTCCAACACAGTATCAGAAAATTGGATGCTCTGGCCATCAATATCATGCTTGCTGCTTCATAAACACATTTTCTTCACACTACTGCTGAAAATGACACTTCCCTTTTAAAAGGTCCAGGCTGATTTCAAGAAGCAGCAGCCCTACTGGATTTTCCACCTTCCCAAATAATGGGTCTATAAGCAGCACAAATAATGCTGGCAGCTGACCATTCATATTTAAATGAGGCTATATTCCAAAAAAAGGAATTGGGGGCCCCCCACCAACGCCATCAGGTGGATGCAGTAGTCGCCCCACTCACTGCCCATCTAATGTACATGTCACATGAAAATCAATCCCAGTATTTTGATACAATGTCACGATAAGATTCTTCACCTGTATTTCTGAACCCTACTTTATTGGGTGTCTATCTTGACTAAGTAGGTATTTACTTTAAACATTCATAAAATGCATTTCCTTTATTTGTTACATGTTGCTGATGACAAAAATGAAATGCTGGTTGTGGAGCTTTAGCCAATAGCTAAAAATGAACTGAAGTATTCTACATGAACTAAACTAGAACTCAAAGAGCACAGCCTTGGTATTAACAAACAGAAACAGCCCGAGATACATAGTGAAGAGTCAGGTAGTTTCAGTAAAATGCTCATCTCTTTCCACTTTTCGGCATATGCGCCACTTTTAAGCATCGAGTAGGAGCACTCGGAGCAGGACAGCCACACGCACTAGAGGGAGCAGCAGTTGGTCTTCTAATACACTTTGGCCTAAAATGCAAAAAATCCATGTTATTGTTACTTTCATTCTTATATTTATGATGTAAAAACAATTTTCATGCTATCCACAGTTTTTTGAATATACTGGCAACAATGATAACCCTTTTTCTTCAGTTGTCAGAGTTTATAAATTTCCAGTCCAGAACACTGAAACTTAGATGTCCCTATAATTTCAATCAGAGTAGATGCTTGTTCTTTAGGACTCATGGATATACAACACTGGCCCAGATTTTGCACAGAAATGGCAAGGAATGGTGCTCATTGATGACCTCAAAAAAAAAAGTTGTCTAGAAAGTTTTAATGGGCTATCGTGCACAGATTTCCTCTATTCGGATGTTACTTTGAATTTGGTACCTTCGACAGAGGATTTGTGGCTTTTGGCAATAGCGAAGTCATCAAGTAGGCTCATCTGTCAATCAGATTGAAGAATTTTCAGACAGCAAAGGAGGAACTAAAAAGCAGGGAATATGAATTACATTTAAATAATTTTACAGAAAACAAAATAAAGATTGGGACATACATATGATGTTAAGGGAGAAACATAAAAATCCAGAACAAAACATTTAAAAATCTTTCTTAAAATCTGAAATTTTTAAATATTCTTCTGAGGGAATGAGACTCTACACTTCTAAAATTATTTTCCTACCCAAAGACATTGGTCAGCAGGAACAGTATGCCATTAAAAATTCAGTTACTCCTGATAGAACAATTCATAACATTTTCATTCGAACCAGAATGGTGAATAGATGAAGTTCATGACAAATCAGTGATTTTTAATTGATTTTATTCACAAAGACTGCAACAGTACATCCTATGGAGGAGCAGGGTAGCACTGACAGCAACTTCTGGATTTCCGCAATTAACAGCACATGTGCATATACCAGAAGTTGATGTCAATTTTACACACCAGCAAATTCTGGACCATCGTTGTTCTTCAGATACATGCAGTACTTATCTGTAGGATTACTACAGAGTGTGAAACAAGATAGTAAACCTTATTTTATATTTCAAAGTGCCACAGTGTCAGAGTCAAAAATTTGGTTCAGTTGAAGGTTAAATTTGCAATAAAATCATTCCGTTTATGACATCTAAACTGCCAGTACCTCTTGTCTGGTTTCTTCAGCTGTTAGATTTTTAAATGGCTGAAAATCTTGATTTGCACAAGATATACATCTAATGGAGCTTTCATTACCCACCATGATGGAGAGTTAATTAGCAGCGGCTAATTGTAATTGGTAGATAACTGTGTCTTCTGTTTTGCTTTTAAATGTATGGTACAGCAACACCATTAGCAAGGGAATAAAAACAATATAAATAACAAAAGAAAAGCAATTTTTGATCTATGAAATTGAGTTATGTTAGTCAGGAGACTGGTATTTATGGAGATTGCAATTAAATCAGGTCTCCTGCAAGGCTTTTCCTGAAAACATTTGATTAATGGTGGAGGTTCAGCTGTATTTTATGAAAGTCACTCGTACATAAAATTGAACTAAATATATTTCTGAACAGCTTCATAGTGCAACACCATTACAGACATGCAAATCAAACTAATCTGTCATTTGTGAATGGTTTGCATCCTCTGAATTAAAATGATAACAGATTTAAATATGGTTCACCCAGAACACACAAAAAAGTAAAATAGTTTGGCATAAAGAGGACAGAGGACAAATTAACACACGCTCCAGTAGTGCTATCTGAGGCATTGGTCCAACTCTCTGGAGTGCTGTGTAGAGTTCTATTCAACGAATCATGCAAACAATATTGTTGTTCCTGAGAGGGCACAGAGGCATGCAACAATGAGTGACAGGAAGTAAAATTGTGATGAAATGGTTCAAATAAAGGATGTGTTACAACCAGGTGAGAGGGGTCTAGGGGTTCTCTCTCAGCCTTTGCCTTGTTTAACCATAACAGGGTTTAATTTTAAAAACACCATCTTTTTAGCTCCCCCTTAGTGAATCCTTGTTCACTGCTTCAATAGTAAGGCAAAGAAATCAAACAGGTTGCCTTAGATTTAAACAAGAAAGGTAGAAGTTTATTAATCTTAAACTCTAATCCAGTTGACGACTACGAATATGCGACGCGACCAAGCTAGCATGCATATGCGATAAACGCACACGCATATAGAGAAAGAAAAAGTAGAAGGAATAAAGAGGAAAAGTTTGAGGCAATATCTGGTAGTTACAGTCCTTTAAGTTCAATGTGGAGTCTTTGGTTGCTGGTAAGTCTTGCAATTCTTTGGGGCCCAGTTTACACTTCAACTTGTTCCAATGTAGGAGTCTTTTCTCTCTTGAGGTTTACATGTCTTCTGTGGGTTTGGTGGCTTGGGAGAAAGTGAGAGAGAGACAGAGACAGCCAGGCGAGAGACTTGCTTGTTTCAGCTTCCAGTTCAAACAGCCTTCTGCCTTTGTGGCACAATTCAAAAAACCCCAGGTTGTCCAGCAGGTTAGTCATGTGACTAGCTGGTTTGACCACTTCTGTTTGTGGATTCTGCCATCTTTGCAGTCATCCTGGAATGTGAGTTTCCTCACCTTCTATGTGTGGTGATCACAATCCATTTTGGGTTAAGTGGACCAGGGAATAGTCCGTTGTCTCACCAAGCACTGTCTGTTAGTCTGCAAATATTTTTCCAGCCAAGTGTCTGGTGATTTTTTGAACAAGTTCTTTCTTCACTCCAGCAACAGTTTAAAATCAATGTTCATATGACAAAATTAATATGCCTCATTCTTGGCAGGTGGAGGTCTGCATGACACCTCTACACCCAGCGGAATGAAATGTGATTTTTTTAAAAGAGCATTTCATTAAGAGGGACCAGAGAGAAGATAAGGACAGGAACATACACATGCATCTCTCTCATTCATTCAGAACCCTAACAATTGTTACAGCCTGTCTTTTCTCAATGGCCATGCTGCTTTAAACAGCCCTTTCTGGCATCCCAATAAACATGCGGTTTTTGGGGCAGTTTTTCACTTTGCACATTTCCATGACTGCCTGACAGGGCTTTGGTCTTGTTAAGGTCTGCAGGGGGCGGGGGAGGGGGGGGGGGGGGGGGGAAGAGTTCTGTTCAGCGGTGGCGGCAGTGGGCGATTCCACTCTGAATCCTCTTTCAGTGCCTTGATGAGTCATGCAAGAGCTTTTCACCTCAGGAAATGGCTGGTTCCCTTTTTTCCCTCTGTGGGGGGACGATTCTTTGCTAATCTTCCCTTTGTCCTCTGGGACACTCCTGCTTGCAGGTAATTGTCCAGATTCTAGATAGGAGGATGTGGGGTCTAATTTTTCAAACATTTTGGGGTTGGCTGACCAGACAGTAGGGGTTTTCATCTGCGATTCTTCCCGGACTTCCTTTAACCTGCCCTCTTGATTCTGTTTTCCCGGTTTCTTTCTAACCTGTTGCCAGCCTGGTGCCTGCCTGTCCCCTTTTATTCTCGGCAGGGGTCCCTTGCAGTTCACCACCCCTCTGCTGGAGTGTCCTCCAAACTCCGATACAGGACTTAGGGGTGCAGATTTCACTGTAGGTTGGGGTTTCCCCTCAACCTGCGACCTGTGGCAACTCCTACAGTCCTACACCGCATCTTTGTCGAGTTTTGGCCAGTCAAACTGCTGTCTTATGTGGGCTTTAGTTTCTCACATTCCAACACGTACAGCCACTGCTATCTCATGGGCCATTTTCACTATTTCTCTCCGGCACCTCTGTGGCACTAACTGGTGAACCACTGTCCACTCCTTGCTCTCAGCTCTGTGAAGAGAATTCTTAAAATGCATACAGGAGAGCTTTTTGAGCCAGTACATAGAAAATCCTACAAGAGAAGGGGCAGTACTGGACCTAATCCTCGGGAATGAAGCCAGACAAGTGGTAGAAGTGTCAGTGGGAGAATATTTCAGGGATAATAACCATAACTCTGTAAGATTTAAGGTAGTTATGGAAAAGGACAAAGATGGACCGGAAATAAAGGTACTAAATTGGGAGAAGGCCGATTTTAAGATGATAAAACATGATCTGGCCAAAGTGGACTGGGAACAGCTACTTGTAGGAAAGTCTACATCAGATCAGTGGGAGTCATTCAAAGAGGAAATAATGAGAGCTCAGAGCCAAAATGTACCCGGTAAGGTGAAGGGTAGGACCAACAAGTCTGCCAGGGAACCCTGGATGTCAAGGGATATAGACGATTGGATCAGGGAAAAAAAAGGCTTATGGCAGATTCAGAGCGCTGAAAACAGCGGACGCACTAGAGAAGTATAGAAAGTATGGGGGGTAATTAAAAAAGTAATTAGCAGAGCGAAGAGGGGACATGAAAAAACACTGGTGGGCTAGATAAAGGAAAATCGTAAGGTGTTTTATAAGCATATTAAGGGCAAGTGGATAACCAGGGAAAGAGTAGGGCCCATTAGGGACCAAAATGGAAATCTGTGTGTGGAGCCGGAGGACATAGGTGAGGTTTTAAATGATTACTTTCCATCTGTGTTCACTATGGAGAAGGACGATGTAGGTGTAGAGATCAGGGAGGGGGATTGTGATATACTTGAACATATTAGCATTGAAAGAGAGGAAGAATTAGCTGTTTTAGTGGGCTTAAAAGTGGATAAGTCCCCAGGCCCAGATGAGATGTATCCCAGGCTGTTATGTGAGGCAAGGGAGGAGATAGCAGGGGCTCTGACACAAATTTTCAAATCCTCTCTGGCCACAGGAGAGGTACCAGAGGATTGGAAGACAGCGAATGTGGTACCATTATTCAAGAAAGGTAGCAGGGATAAACCAGGTAATTACAGGCCAGTCAGTCTAACATCAGTGGTTGGGAAACTATTGGAATAAATTCTGAGGGACAGGATTAATCTCCATTTGGAGAGGCAGGGATTAATTAGGGAGGTCAGCATGGCTTTGTCAGGGGGAGATCGTGTCTAACTAACTTGTTTGAATTTTTCGAGGCGGTGACGAGATGTGTAGATGAGGGTAAAGCAGTTGATGTAGTCTCCATGGACTTCAGTAAGGCTTTTGATAAGGACCCACATGGGAGATTGGTTAAGAAGCTAAGAGCCCATGGGATCCAGGGCAATTTGGATCCAAAATTGGCTTAGTGGCAGGAGGCAGAGGGTAATGGTCAAGGATTGATTTTGCGAGTGGAAGCCTGTGACCAGTGGTGTACCGCTGGGATCGGTGCTGGGAATTTTGCTGTTTGTAGTATACATTAATGATTTAGATGTGAATATAGGAGGTATGATCAGTAAGATCGCAGATGACATGAAAATTGGTGGTGTTGTAAATAGTGAGGGGGAAAGGACGATATAGATGGGCTGGTAAGATGGGCGGAGCTGTGGCAAATGGAATTTAATCCTGAGAAGTGTGAGGTGATGCATTTTGGGAACACTAACAAGGCAAGGGAATATACAATGGATGGTAGGACCCTAGGAAGTACAGAGGGTCAGAGGGATCTTGGTGTACTCGTCCATAGATCAGTGAAGGCAGCAGCACAGGTAGATAAGGTGGTTAGGAAGGCATATGGGATACTTGCCTTTATTAGCCGAGGCATAGAATATAAGAGCAGGGAGGTTATGATGGAGCTGTATAGAATGCTAGTTAGGCCACAGCTGGAGTGCTGTGTACAGTTCTGGGCACCACACTATAGAAAGGATGTGATTGCACTGGAGAGAGTGCAGAGGAGATTCACCAGGATGTTGCCTGGGCTGGAGCATTTCAGCTATGAAGAGAGACTGAAAAGGCTAGGGTTTTCCTTAGAGCAGTGAAGGCTGAGGGGAGATATGATTGAGGTATACAAAATTATGAGGGACATTGATAAGTTAGATAGGAAGAAACTTTTTCCCTTAGCAGAGGGGTCAATAACCAGGAGGCATATATTTAAGGTAAGGTGCAGGAGGTTTAGAGGGGATTTTAGGAAAAAAAGTTTCACCCAGAGGGTGGTTGCAATCTGGAACACACTGCCTGAAGAGGTGGTAGAGGCAGGAACCCTCACAACATTTAAGAAGTATTTAGATGAGCACTTGAAACGCTATAGCATACAAGGCTACGGGCCCAGTGCTGGAAAATGGGATTAGAATAGTTAGGTGCTTGATGGCTGGCACAGACATGATGGGCCGAAGGGCCTGTTTCTGTGCTGATTAACTCTATGACTCATCAGTACCTCATTATTTAAACAGTAGCAATCAGGGACTTCCTCTGTTTCAATTTCAGACTGGGCAGCCTGTGCTAACTGTCTCAATACTGGGTCAACTTGCTAAGCCTCAGCTAGGGAAGATCCATCTAATTCATTCCCTGGGTCTTCGATCTTTCCAAAGAAAGTCTCAGTAAGACAGCCCTCATGGCCATCTGCCTGCAGTGCCAATTCAGTCTCCTCTGGGGGAGCTGGTTTGGTCATGGCCTTGCTCATTACACATGCAGGGAAACAGCAGGGGACTGCTTCCTGCCACTGCCCTGTTTCTCTGACCTCCTGCGGTCTCTCTTTCACGACTGGGAAAGCTACCACCTTCATCCCCGCCAGATCATTACCTAGGAATAGGTCAACCCTGTCCACAGGCAAACTAGGGACAATCCCTACGGTCACCTGTCCCGAAACGAGGTCGCACTCCAAGTGCACCTGGTATAAAGGTACAGGCATACACTGCCCTCCAATACCATTCACCACCATTCTGGTGTTCACTGCATTCTCTGGGGGAAAAGGTCAGGCTTTTTCCCAGTAAAAGGGATCTTGTGGCCCCTGTGTCCCTGAGGATTACTATGGGCTTGCTTGCCCCAATTGAGGGGTATGGGGTTACTCTCCCTTCAGACACAAAATCGTGATAACCCTCAGGAATCCTATTAAATTTTCCTGCACTTGTAGCAGTAGACTTCCTGGGTCTGACTCTTACAGTAGAAAAAGCCACAGCTTGTACTGCTGTGCTTTCCATCAGGGTCCTGTCTTCACTGAGCGGGTGTGCTCTACAGGTTTTCCCTTTAGTTTCCAGCAGTCAGCTTTTAAATGCCTGCTTTATTACAATGGAAGCACACAGGTCTCCGGGTCTCACTCCTACTTACAGCATCATCCTTTTTGGCTAGAGGAGGGTCCCCCGTGTCTCCTGCTTTTCCTTCTCTCCCAGGACTGCTTGGGCTTCTATCACCTTCCCACCCTCTGTCCTTTTCGGATTTGTGGGAGTGATTAGGAAAGGTTTTCTCCTGGGAAACTGACTTACAAATGAGAGTAAACTTATCTGCCAGGACTGTGCCTGCCAGGCCTAATGAGCCTTTTGTGCCTCCATATGTGTCTTTATAAAGAGTGGGAGAGAGTTTTTAAATTCCTCTAACAAAATTACTTCTCTGAGATTTTCACAGCTGAGCTGTACTTTAAGAGCCCTCAGCCACTGGTCAAAAGCCAGCTGCTTATTTCTCTCAAACTCCAGGTAAGTTTGATCAGCTTGCTTCTTGAGGGTTCTAAACTTTTGACGATAGGCTTCTGGTACTAATTCATATGCCCCGAAGATAGCATGTTTTGTCAGTTCATAATTTGATGGACTCTCATTTGGCAACATGGAGAAAACCTCAAGGGCTTTTCCTACTAATTTACTCTGTAACAGCAGACTCCAAGCCTCAGCTGGCCACTTTAACCGCCTTGCCAGTTTTCCAAAAGACATAAAAAATGCTTCCACGTCTCCCTCATTGAATTTTGGGATCAGTTGGGAAGGTTTTAAAAATTCTGTACCCAGCCCTGAATTATGCTCCTCCATATTGGCCATGCTTTCACTGGGGTTACTGTGTCGCCACATAGTTAACTCAAGTTGTCTCAGCTCTGTTTCTTCGCAGTTTTTCTGGAAGGTTCTTTCTCTTTCTCTCTCCTCTCTTGCTTTCTCTCCTTCCTCGCTCTCTTTTTCTTCACATTGCTTCTGGAAGGCTCTTTCTTTTTCTCTCTCCTGTCTCTCTTTCTCTTCCTCATGTCTCTTTCTTTCTCCTGTCTCTCTCTCTCTCTTTCTCTTTCCCTGTCTTCTAATTCAAGTTTCCTATGTTCCAATTGTGTCTTTGCTAGCAGTACCCTTTCTGGGTCTACTTCTAACCCTGCTTCTGCTTCTTTAGATTCACGGGAAAAATGGTTGACCACTAGCCTTAGGAGTTCAGACTTCCTAGCCTTGCCACACACAGTGATCCCACACTACTCAGCCATTTTCTTCAACTCTTCCATAGATAGTGCCTTTAACTTATCCCAAGTTACTTCACCCTGGCTTGGGGAGCTACTAACTTCAATCGCAGCCATATTAGTATTCTAGCACACACAACCACAAGAAAACCTGTATTGAAATCTTTTCTCTTTTTGTTTGGGATCAATTTGACTTCCCGCTTCCAATTTCTCTCGTTGGTCTTTGGGTCAAATCTCAGACGCTAGCCCCCAAATTTCTGTTACGACCAGGTGAGAAGGGGTCTAGGGGGTTCCCTCTCAGCCGTTGCCTGGTTTAACCATAACAGGGTTTAATTTTAAAAACACCGTGTTTTTAGCTCTCCCTTAGTGAATCCATTTTCACTGCTTCAATTGTAAGGCAAAGAAATCAGACAGGTTTCCTTAGATTTAAACAAGAAAGGCAGAAGTTTATTAATCTTAAACTCTCATCTGGTTCACAACTACAAGTATTAGACATGACCTCGCTAGCATGCATACGTGATAAAGACACACACAGATACAGAAAGAAAAAGTAGAAGGAATAAAGGGGAAAAGTTTGAGGCAATATCTGGTAGTTAAAGTTCTTTAAGTTCAATGTGGATTCTTTGGTTGCCAGCAAGTCTTGCAACTCATTGGGGCCCAGTTCACACTTCAACTTGTTCCGATGTAGGAGCCTTTTCTCTCTTGAGTTTACGTGTCTTCTGTGGGTCCGGTGGCTTGGGAGAAAGAGAGAGAGAGAGAGAGACAGACAGACAGACGAGAAACTTGCTTGTTTCAGCTTCCAGTTCAAACAGCCTTCTGCCTTTCTCTGTGGCGCAATTCAAAAAACCCCAGGTTGCCTAGCAGGTTAGTCATGTGACTAGCTGGTTTGACCACTTCTGTTTGTGGATTCTGCCATCTTTGGAGTCATCCTGGAATGTGAGCTTCCTCACCTTCCATGTCTGGTGATCACAGTCCATTTTGGGTTAAGTGGACCAGGGAATAGTCCTTTGTCTCTCCAAGCACTGTCTGTTAGTATGCAAATGATTTTCCAGCCAAGTGTCTGGTGATTTTTTGAACAAGTTCTTTCTTCACTCCAGCAACAATTTAAAATCAATGTTCATACGACAAAATTAATATGCCTCATTCTTGGCAGGTGGGGCATGACAGATGGCTTTACTTCCGTCTGAAAAGATTGCACAAAGATTGTTTAATTGAAGTTTTTAAGATTATATAAAGAGGAATGAAAGTAATTCAGGAAAATTTGTTACAGTCGTGAGGGGCTCAAAGCGGGCCAGTGGTGGGGGGGAGGGTTGGTGTGGGGGTGTACAATTTGAAAAATAAGAGCTTAGGCTCTTGTACTTGCTTAAAAGGCGTTTATCTCTAACATCTTCCTGATCTGATGAAAGGTCATGGACCTAACACGTTAACTCTGTTTTTCCCTCCAAAGATGCTGCCTGAATTGCTGAGTGTTTCCAGCATTTCTGTTTTTATTTTAAAAAATAGAATGCTAGAAGGAAAATTTAAACTTTTTGCACAAAGGTTAAGAGACTTGTGGAACAAGTTGACAGCGGTTGTTGTTTAAGTGAATAGTATAAATGATTTTATGAGACAATAGGATACATTGTTATATTCAATTGAATGATACAGTGAGAAGGCAGGTTGGTGAACTTGAAATCAAACAGAACCAAGAACAATTCCTCTTTTTTTGCTTCTCTTTCTACAGACTTTTGTGATACGCCACAAGGTATTCAGCTAGTACATAGAGACATTCCTGAAAATCCGAGCAGTGGATGTGAAGCTAAATGAGAGTACTTTGTACGGCTGATACATTCTTTCCATGATAAATCTACAAGTATTTGACATTGAATTTCTTGAATCTTATGTGAAAATTCACAACATTGATATCTGTGATTGCAAGCTGGTGCTCCAGATGTACTGCCTGAATAACTCTACCATCCAGCAATGCTTCAACTTTAAAATTCTCATCTCTCCCTATCTCTATAACCTACTCCAGCCCTACAATCCTCTGAGATATCTGTGCTCCTCCAATTCTGGCCTCTTGCACATGCCTTTTTTTTCTTTTTTCTTACTTTAATTGCTCCACCATTGGTGACTGTGTTTTCAGCTGCTGAGGCTATAAACTTTGGAAGTATCTCTCTACCTCTTTCCTCCTTTAAGCACTACTTAAAAACTACCTTTCTGACCAAGCATTTGGTCCCTTGTCCTAATACCTTCTTATATAGCTCAATGTCAAATTTAATCTGATAATGCTCCTGTCAAGCACATTAGGATGCTTTACTGTGTTAAAGGTGCTACATAAATGCAAGTTGTTATCATTGTTGAAACATTGATGCCCTCTGTCAACATCAGCATCAGCACCTATGGGTTTGTGCCTTAGCTAAAGGTAGCAGAATGCTGGCTTATTTTCACAAAAGCAAAGGCCTTAAATTTCAGGAAAATAACAAAGGAATCCTTCAGAAAGTACCAGGGAAAAGGTTTTTCCTTGTTGCTTTACACTCGACTTTATGACACTGTAACGTTGTTCAAGTGACTGCACTCTATGTGGTATAGAAAGCTTCAAAGGTGATGAGTAGAACAACATGCACTTAGATAATGTTGCTCACATAAATAAACATATTTGAGCACTTTATAAAGGAAGGGAGCTGGAAATGAAGGACAGTGGTAGCAGTCAAACTGAAAGCAAAGTCAAGAGGTTTTTGCCAGTCTTCTAAAGGCTGGGCACAAGGCAACAACGCAAGTGGCATTGGAACAGAATTCCCAAAGGCAGGGGCATAATGCCTGAAGAATTAACCTGAGGTGATGCAGTGCAGGGCACAAGGGATCAAGAAGTAAATGAGAGTCAGAGGAAAAAAGGATCTGAATTAAAAACTGAAAGTGCTGGAAATACACAACAGGTCTGGCAGCATGTGTGGAGAGAGAAGCAGAGTTAATATTTCAAGTCAGTGATCTTTCATCAGAACCTGTTGTTGGGGGTCCTGGTCGGGGGGGCGAGCAGAAAATGCCTCCAGCAGAGGCTCATTTAGGGCCTTGATGCCGGGAAGGCCTGTCCCGATATTGCCAGCGGCAGCGTGGCCTCGTGACAGCCTCCAGCTGCTTGGTGATGGGAGCCAAATTTAAATATGCAAAATAATTTAAATAAAGGAATTAAGTACTTTCTCACCTCTGCCTTCCATCCCGCTGCGATATTGGTGCCAGTGGTCGGCACTCCCGCGCCAGTTTTTACAGTGCGGAAGGAGGAGGGAACGGGATCAAACTAATATCATTGGTTTAGGGAATGGTGGGAAGGGGTGGAGTTCAAAGATAATGTACTGTGTTGGGGGAGAGGTCTTGTGCGCAGGGCAAGTGTTTTTGAGGGGGTGAGGGCAAGTAATGAATTGTATGGTTATCGGGGAGGTGAGACAGGAGCGATTTAAATGTTTTCATTTAACTTACCTACAAATATGTAACTTGAAAGTTGGGGCTTGAATCTTTTAAAAAAATGGGATCAGCACCTGCACGATGGCAGCTGACGCCATTGCCGGGGACGGTCCACCCGCCCCTTCCACGTCATCAGGTGGGGCTGGTGGGGGCAGGGGGGGGTGGTGGGAGGGGCGGAGGCAGGCAGTCTGTCCCGGCCATTTAAATGAGCTGCCGCGTTTAATATCGTGGCAGCTCCGTGACATGCGGCCCATGTAGGCGGACCACCATCGTTTACGTTAGTATAAATTTCAGCCCCAGGTGGGAGGCACAATAACTGGATTAGACTAGAAAGAATCAGTATCATGGAGGAGAACAGATTGGTTTATAATGTCAAAATCAAGCAGAGTTGACAATGAGTTGCAGTTACAATAGATGTCACATTGGCTTCAATTAGGGCAGTCTTATTGCAGTGGGGGAGCAACTTGGAAATCAGATAACGGACCTGGAGCATAGTGATAATGTTACTGGACTAGTAATTGAGAGACCTGGACTAATGGTCCAGAGACATGGGCTGGGATTTTATGGACCCCGAGGCAGGGAAGGAGGCAGGGGGCACGGGGTACTGCGACGGGTAACGGCGTAGGGGGTGGGTGGCGGGACAGAGGGCCCGTTGCCTCCCCCTTGCCAAGCGACCTTCCCAGGGTGGTGGGGACAGGCCAACGACGGCCATTCTGCCCTGAGGCCAATTGAGGCCCCTAAGTGGCCTATTAATGGCCAATTAATGGCCTGGTCCCACCCCCGCTGGGATCTTACCAGCAGTGGGAGTGGGCTCTCCACTGTGCGGAGAGGACGGCTTGCAACACGAGGTGCCCTCTCTGTGAGCTTTGGGTGGGGGGGGGTGGCGGGAGGGCCCTCTTCCGTGGGCAATTTGTGGCCCATGGAGGATCCCCACTGGGAACAACTTTACCCCCCTGGATCCCCACACCGTAGACTACAAGACGACCACCCCAGCACCCCATTGCCGGGGCCTTCCATGTTAAACAGGAAAATGTCCAGTCACCAAAATGAGGAAGCAAATAACAGTCTCTGATCCACAGCTGTCTTATTGGCAATTATTAGTTCAGTCCCAACATCAGTTCCCACTCTTTCCTTCTGGACTAACACTCTGTCCAGAGGCAACTCCCCAGTTGGGCAAAAACCCAGCCCTTAAATACAAAACTATAATGAGCATCATCTGCTCGCTATTAACACTGAAAAAGAGTCCTGTTTATTTAAAGGAACCAGCATTTTCAATATTGTCATTCCGGACTGGCGCCAGCGACCTCGCCTCACCTACTTCTTGTCCAGGATTCCAGCACTGGGCCTTGGTCCAAGGCCTCTGCAGTAACATCCTCTGATTGGCTGGCAGCTAATGTAGGTGGGATCCCTGTCTTTAAAGGGACAGGGATCCCGGCTCATGAATCTTTAATTGAAAAACATCAGAGGATCGTGAAAATGCAGTGGCAGGGCTACCCCCACCACCTTTATGGCTCGCCATCGGGAATCCAGCTTCCTGCACTAAATCCAGCCCATGAGTTCAAATCCCACCAGGGCAGCAGGGGCAATTTAAATTCAATTAAATAAATCTGGACTAAAAAGCTAATCTCAGTAAATCTGCAGGATTGTCATACAAAACCCATCTGGTTCACTACTGTTCTTTAGGAAAGGAAAGCTTCTATCCAACCCAATATGTCCTACATGTGACCAGACCCACAGCAAAGTGGGTGACTCTTAACTGCCCACTGAAATGGCCTTGCAAGCCACTAAGCTGCATCAAACTGTGACAGAAAAGTCGAATAATGACAAAATTGGACGGACCAAAAGTCCTCCTCACTAACATCTGGAATTTGTATCAAAATTAGGAGAGCTGTCCCACACACTAATCAAGCAACAGCCTGATATGGTCATACTCACTGAATCATACCTCACAGCTAGTGTCCTGGGGGGGGGGGGGGGTGGGGTGGGGGGGGTGGTGAGGGGATCACCATTGACCAGAAGATTAACTGGACCAGCCACATAAATACTCTGACTACAAGAGCAGGTCAGAAGCTTGAAATTCTGGGGTGAGTAACCCACCTCCTGACTCCCCAAAGCCTGTCCATCATATCTACAAGGCACAAGTCAGGAGTGATGCATTACTCTTTACTTGTCTGGATGGGTGCAGCTCCAACAACACTCAAGAAGCTGGACACTATCCAGGACAAAGAAGCCCGGTGATTGTCACCTCATCAACAATCTTAAGCATTCACTCCCTCCAACACCGGCAGCTGTGTGTACCATCTACAAGTGGCACTGCAGCAACTTGCCAAGCTTCCTTTGACAGCACCTTCCAAATCCAGCACCTCTACCACCTAGAAGAACAAGGGCAGCAGGTGCATGGGAACACCACCACCTGCAAGTTCTGCTCCAAGTCACACACTACCCTGACTTGGAGCTATATCACCGTTTCTTTGCTGTCACTGGGTCAAAATCCTGGAACAACCTTCCTAACAGCACTGTCGGTATACCTACACTACAAGGACTACAGCAGTTCAAGAAGGCAGCTTGCCACCACCTTCTCATGAGCAATTAGGCAATGGCAATAACTGCTGGCCTAGCCAGCGATGTCCACTTTCCACGAACAAATTTAAAAAATTACTGAACAGAGTGATGAGAAGAGTGTGGGTTATAGCAACATGTTGAAGAATCTTGAAGAGAAAGAACACAAAGTTTGTGAGGAGAGGGTGGGTGCTTTCAGGAGGTAGGTGAGACTATAGTTTTGAAAGAGGAGAAACAATACTGAAATATAGGGAGATGTTGACAATCATATGCCTAAGAAGGGTATGTTGGGTGGTGGGCTTCATGAGGAAACTGCTTAATGAGGCTGAGCAAGGTGCAGAGAAGCTGCATTCTTTAATGGAGGAAGGAGAGGCAACTGGATTTAGAAAACAAAGTCCATGAGCTCCTCACATTTAAAGTCAGAGCTACGTAAGTAGGATGTGGGGGTATTAGGGCAGAGGAGGTGCAGGGGTTTGCCGCACCCCTCACAATGACAAATAAAGGCAGAACAGTTTGAGGTGCAGAATTCAAATCTGGAGGTGGACACGCACATTGTTTTTATACTTCTGTCTGCATGCATGGATTTGAATCTACAGACATGGCTGTTGTATTAAAAGGAAGGGTGGAAGTGGGAGATGATCGAGGAGCTGATGGGGATGAAGGCATCAAAAAATGGAAGCAAGGCAGTTGTTGAGGTGATTAGCAGAGTCACTCTTACCTCTGTGATTAACAGATTAGAGAGAAGAAACTGGAGGGGATCTGTCCAAGGGATGGCAGGTAGTTTTTTCTAGTTGCGAAAAAAATTGAATGACAGGAAGGAATGTATGATGAAAGTGAGGAACTTATCAAACATAAACCTGTCAATGACCTCAGCGATTAAGGTGCCTCATGTATTGTCAAGTTTGAGGTGTGGCCATGATATGGCTGGGACAGCTTATATGCAGGGTGAGGTTGAGGGAAGAACAAAGAGCAGAGAAATCAGAGCTGCTGGTTGAAGCCACCAAGTATGAGAATTTGATATATATATAGGCTGAGTGAACCCAGAAGGGAGAACATTTTGGCAGGTAAGCACAATGGAATAGTAGGCACTGAGAATGTTGAACTAGAAGTGAGTTGAAGAGTGAGATATTCAAATGAGGAAAAAAATCTCAGCAGTTTACAGATTAATCCATGGCAGTTTTGGGTATGGGCTTGGTAGAACAAGTGTCTTCCGTGGGAGATACTTTGCTGAGTTGGAAAGAGTTGATTTAGTGAGATACGTTTTAGTGAGGCCAGGGTAAGAATATGAATTACATCATCTAGGATGACTTCCAAAATGGGGAGGACCTAATTTCTAAGAGAGAAAACATACTGTAGGATAGTATAGGCTATGTGGAGAAATAAGGAGTAATCTTTCTTTGTTCATTCAAATTATTCTCCACAACCCTCACATGACTGAAAAACACTAAAGATTGGTGGGGCTCTTTTATGCAGAATAGGCTTCGGAAACTTTGTCAGATTTGATGATTGCTACGATTGACGTGGGAGAACTGCACTGCTAATTCAGTCCCACTTCTCCACAGGTCACAGCACTTACCGGAATAGCCAATTAAATACTTTATTTGACCCAGAATAAAGCACAACAATCAGGTTTCTTTAATAAACAACAAAATTATCCATTTATTATAAAACCAAGTCTTAACCAATAATGATGTAAACATACACGCGAATCGAAATATTGACACTCCTTATTTTTTCCCTAGCCCTCATGCACACTGTTACGATCAGGTGAGAAAGGTGTCTAGGGGTCCCTCTCAGCCTTCACCTGGTCTTACTGTAACAGGGTTTGATTTTAAACACACAGGGCTTGATTTTATCTTAGGTGGAAGTGAATTCAACCCGCATTTTACAGGGCCCCGGGCTTTAATTGTCCCGAGGTGGGACTTCCACCTGCTTGAGGGAGGAAGTCCCGCCTCATTGAACTGCTGGCCAAACAGCGGGCCGGCAGCTTTTAGTCCCAGCAGCGTCACCAGGAGTGGTGGCCACTGCTGGGACTGCAGCCCAGCCGACCAGATGGAGCCATTAGTGAAGGTAAGTTGGGCACGCCTCACCAGGGAGATTGGTCCTTCCCTGGTGAGGCTGGAGTGGTCGCTCGGGGGGAGGCGTCTTGGGTCCCGGGGATGGGTTGGGATGTTTGGGCGGCCCTCAATCGGGCACCCTGTGCCCAACTGCCATGCACCCCCCCCCCCCCCGCCCCCCAGCGCACGGAAAGACCAGCAGCTATTGCTGAGTGGCCTTTCACGTCCCCAGCACACCCACTTGCCACGTGCAAAATACCCGTGGAGGCAGGCGAGGGCCCTTAAGTGGCCACTTAAGGGCCTTGATTGGCCATGGGCGGGTCATGCCCGCCCCCCGCCCGACTGCCATAAAGTTGATCGGAGGCGGGAGCGGGGCGGGTAGGACTCCCGGAGCTTCCTGCTCAATTTTAAGCCACCTCCACGCCACCATTTGACCCACTGGGGCAGCGTAAAATTCAGCCCACCGTGTTTTAAGCTCCCCCTTGGTGAATCCTTGTTCACCGTTTTGCAATTATAAGGCAAAGAAATGAGCACAAACAGGCTTTCTTAGGATTAAAGAAGAAAAGTGAAATTTATTAAACTTAAACTAAAAACTCGAATTTGGTTAACACCTATGGATACACGATGTACACTTGCTAGCATGCATATGCGATACACGCAGATATGGGCAGAAAGAGCTGAAGAAAAACAAAGTGGAAAGGTTTGAGGCAATATCTGAAGAGATTGTTACAGTTCATCAAGCTCACTGTAGAGTCCTTTTGTAGGTTGATCTTGCTTTACGTTGGGGCCCAGTATTCTTCTTAAACCTTGTTCACTGTAGGGAGATTTTTCTCTCTTGGGGTTCATATGGGTCCAGTGGGTTTTCGGCATTCTGTGAGAAAGAGATGGGAGCAGACAGGAAAGGCTGTGGTGAGCCAGTCATGAGAAGTCTTTTCAATCCAGGAGCAAACAGCTTTCTGTCTTCAAACACTGTTTCTCCAGTTTAAAACTCTCAGTTCAAACTCTGCAACAGCCAGTTAGTCATGTGACTAAATTGGTCTGACCACGTCTGTTCGGTGCATTAGGAGCAGGGGATAGCTCCTTTGTTTCAATGCTGTCTGCTAATATGCAAAAATGTTCTTCCAGCCAGGGGCTTGGCAACCCCTTGTAATAGGCCTTCTCTTCTTCCGAGCAACAATTTGAAATTTTATGTCCATATGGTGATATTAATGTGCCTCATTCTTGGCAGGTGGGGGCCTGCATGACACCTCCACACCCAGGGGAATGAAATGCGATTTGAAAAAAAGGCTCATTTCATTAAAACGGTTCAGTGAAATATAGATGACACAGAAAACCATGCATTTCTCTTTCATTCCCATTCATTTATGAATGCTAAAACTTACAGCACTGTCTTCTTGGTGCCAGAGTTGCTTTAATTTACCCCTTTTTGGCATCCCAGTAAACATGCGGTTCTTTGGGGAAGTTTTTCTTCAGTTCGCCCCTTTCCATGACTGCCTAGGGCCTTTGTTCCTGCTGAGGTAATTTTTTTTTCAGGAGTGTTAGTAGTGGGTGGGTCTATCTTGAACTTTCTTTCAGTGCCTCGCTGAGTTATGCAAATGCTTTTGACTTGAGGGGATGGGTGGTTTCCTTTTCCTCTGACTGTGAGGGAGGATTCTTTGTTAATCCCCCCTTTATCCTCTGGGACATTCCTGCCTGCAGGTATTTGTGCAGACTTTGCTGTACTCCCCTACGGCACTTTGACTAGGTGAGGCATCACCCTCACAGTTTCTCTGCCCCCTAGAGGTCTTTCTTTGTCTCTGCAGGTTCCTGTAAATGCTGTTCGCAACACTGGTGAGATGCTTCCAGAGTCTGCATTTACGTAGGAGGATGTGGGGTCTAACTTTTCACATGTTTTGGGGTTGGCTGACCGGACAGTAGGGGTTTTCATCCGGGATTCCTCCCGGATTTCCTTTAACCTGCGCTCTTGATCACTTTGTCCCCTTCCCTGTCTAAACTTTTGCCAGCCTTGTGCCTGCCTGTCCCCTTTTGTTCTCGGCGGGGTTTCCTTACAGTTCATCAGCCCTCTGCTGGAGGGTCCTCCTAACACCGATACAGGACTGAGGGGTGCAAATTTCACTGGGGTTGGGGTTTCTCCTCAACCTGGCACATGTGGCAACTCTTGCAGTACTCCACCCAGAGTACATCCTGCACCCTTGCCACCCTCAGTGCTTCCTTCAAGTGTGATCAACATGGAGGAGTACTGATTCATCAGCTGAGGGAGGGCAGTAGGTGGTAATCAGCAGGAGGTTTCCTTGCCCATGTTTGACCTGATGCCATGAGACTTCATGGGATCAGGAGTCGATGTTGAGGACTCTCAGGGCAACTCCCTTCCGACTGTATACCACTATGCTGCCACCTCTGCTGGGTCTGTCCTGCCGGTGGGACAGGACATACCCTGGGATGTGATGGCAGTGTCTGGGACATTGTAAGGTATGATTCCGTGAGTATGACTATGTCAGGCTGTTGCTTGACTAGCCTGTGAGATAGCTCTCCCAACTTTGGCACAAGCCCCCAGATGTTAGATAGGAGGACTTTGCAGGGTCAAAAGGGCTGGGCTTGCCGTTGCCGTTTCTGGTGCCTAGGTCGATGCTGGACGGTCTGTCCGGTTTCATTCTGTTTTATTGACTTTGTAGTGGTTAGAAACAACTGAGTGGCTTGCTAGGCCATTTCAGAGGGCATTTAAGAGTCAACCACATTTCTGTGGGTCTGGAGTCACATGTAGGCCAGACCAGGTAAGGACAGCAGATTTCCTTCCTTAGTGAACCAGATGGGTTTTTACAACAATGGACAATGGTTTCATGGCCATCATTTGACTAGTTTTTAATTCCAGATTTATTAATTGAATTCAAATTCCACCTTCTGCTGTGGTGGGATTCGAACCCATGTCCCCAGAGAAATACCCTGGGTCTCTGGGTTACTCGTGCAGTGACAATACCCCTTGCTTTTCATTGGGGCCCAGTATTCTTCTTAAACCTTGTTTGCTGTAGGGGACTTTTCTCTCTTGTGGCTCAGGTGTCTTCAGTGGATTCAGAGGTTTGTGAGAAAGAGATGGGAGCAGATAGGAGAGATCTTCTCAGTCTAGGAGCAGTCTGAGTTCAAACTCTCTGTGGCTAGTTCAAATGAAAACCCTGGAACAGCAAGTTAGTCATGTGACCAGCTGGTCTAACCAGTCCTGGCCCTTGTGGACTGTATCCTCCTTAGCAGGCCCTGGAATGCGCTTCCTCACCTTCGGTGTCTGTTAGTATGTAAATGTTTTTTTTCCAACCATGGCTGACCTGTTTAACAAGTCATTGCCTCACTTCAACAACAGTTAAAAATCAATGTTCATGACAAAATTGATGTGCCTCATATTCTTGGCAGGTGGGGGACTAAAATAACATTGGATGCCACTCAAACGCTTTCCAGGCGAGGGTGTTGAACAGTCAGTGTTGGGTATGCGTTCAAAGTAAATCAACTGTAGAAGGCTTCACATAGGTTTTCCATCAACAGGTGTCACTTCTCACATTCGATACAAAAGTCCTTCTATAGATGCAAGGTTTTTGCAAATTCAGGGTTTCTTCAAAAATGCAGGAGGCAACACAACTACTTCAGATAAGCTTGGGCTTTTCAACAGAAGTCATACTTGTCTGGTTCTTTTTCTGATCTCCTGGGAAGTCCATCTCAAATTCCAATTGCCTGCTTTAGTCCAAATCCACTGGCTTTTAAAGTTCAAAATGAAACTAAAATTTTCCAATTAAGTCCCATGGCAATTATAAATTCTCTCTTGTCACAACAAAGGGTAGCTCTTAGGTCAAATTCCCTGCTGGTTTCCTTCAAATTTCCTGGTTTCTAGTATTTTGTTTACTGGTCAAAACAAGGAACCTCTTGTTGTCCTTGTTTTTTTTGTAAAGCATCCATAAAGTTCAGCTATCTCCAGATGTTTTAATGTCCATGAAATTTGTTCTTTTTAGTTATTAAAAATATAAATTCCAAGTTTTAGCAAAAATATGGACTCTCTGTGACACATCCGCCCTTGGCGAAATGAAATGCCATTTTTGAATGCATTTCATTACAATGTAATAAAAACAGAAGTTGAAAACATTTTAAACACATTCTCACACTCATGCCCCCCATTCACTCGACTTGTAGTTAATACAATTTTGCTTTGTACCATCTTTACTCATAACTCAACAAAATTAAATCTGTGACAGAGCATCTGGGATAACATTATTTTTTCCCAAAATGTAGACAATCTTTAAGTGATAAGTAAACTCGATTGGAATATTCTAGCATTCTAGATTTTACATTTTTCCTCAAAGGTTAATGGGTTATGGTCAGTATATATCAGTGTTTCTCTGTAGTCGTTGTGGACATATACTTCAAAATATTCAAGAGCCAAAAACAGACCAAACATTTCTTTCTCCATGGTGGAATTTTTTTTGGTGGCAATTTAGTTTTTTTTTGAAAAGTATCCTACTGGTCTTTCTATGCCTGATTCATCATCTTGTAACAGGACTGCACCAACCCCCAGGTCACTAGAATCAATCGCTACCTTGAAGGGCTTAGTAAAATTTGGAGCAGCCAAAAGTGGTTCATTAGTCAAAATAGCCTTCTGTTTTTCAAAAGATGCCTGGCACTCCCCTGACCACACTAGCATTGTTTTCTTTTTCTGTAGCAAATCTGTTAGTGGAGGAGCTGCACTACTGAAATTTGGTACAAACCATCTGTAGAAACCACACATCCCCAAACACCTCATGATTCCACGCTTAGTCTCAGGGGTAGGGAACCCAACCAAGGCTTGTACTTTTGCAATTCTTGGCAACACCTGTCCTTGCCTCACTATATGCCCAAGGTAGGTCACTCTCGCTTTGGCGAATTCGCTTTTGGCAAGTTTACCACTCAATCAGCTGCTTCTAATTTTTTAAACAGTTTCTAGCTGTTTCAATTGAAGTGTTACTGTATACCAACACATCATCAAGATACACTACAGTTAGGAACACTGGCTGCCACTTCATTTATTAGTCTCTGAAAGGTTGCTGGGGTATTTTTTAGCACGAATGGCATCAATTGGCACTGGTAAAGACCGTCTGGTGTGGCAAAAGCTGATATTTCTTTAGCTTGGGGTGTTGACAAATCTATTTTTGTAAGAAACATGGCACTGCCCACTCTGTCAATACAGTCCTCCAAGTCAGGAATTGGGTAGGAGTCTGCCTTTGTTGATGCATTAACTTTTCTGTAGTCTATGCAGTCTGGTTGACCCATCAGGTTTAGGCATTAATACTATTGGTGAGCTCCAGCTGCTTTGATTAGGTTCAATTAAGTTGTTTTCCAGCATGTATTGGATTTCTGCTTTTACTTGGGCCTGTTTGCCTGGACTTAAGTGATAAGGATGCTGTTTTATGGGAACAGATTCCCCTACATCCTCATCATGTGTGGCTGAGGTTGTACATCCTGGCTTATCCCTACTGACTCTTTTAAATGCTGTGAGTAGCCTTGTTAGGTCTTCTCGTTGTTCTGAATCTAAATATGAAAGCATGGTGTCCTTTCTTTCTCGCATTTCAGGATTGGCTAACTGGATAGCAGGTCATTCAACTGGAGAATTGTCTAGGTTTCCTTCTGCCTCATCCTCACTGTCCCTTTCATTCTTCAAGGGCCCTATCTCCTGACATACCTGTACTTGCTTATCCTCCTCCGTGCGATAATATTGTTTGAACATATTGATATGACACAGTCAACTCTTTTTCTGGTGATCTGGGGTGTCAATCAAATAATTTACCTTATCGATTCTTTTGACTACTTTATATGGACCACTGAACCATGCTTTTAATAGTTCATCCTGTAAAAGTAATAACACTAACACTTCATAACCTGGTTGAAATGTTCGGGTCTTTGCATGTTTGTCTGCCTTTTTTTCATAGTGGTTTGGGATGCTTTCAGATGTTCCTGAACCACATTGCAAGCTCTTGTGAGCCGGTCTGGAACACAGATATATAGTCGAGTACAGAAGATTCATCCCTCTGTTCTAAAAACCTGTCTTTGATTAGTTTTAGAGGACCTCTTATCTCATGTCCATAAACTAATTCAAAAGGACTAAAACCTGTAGACTCATTAAGTGAATCTCCAGTGGCAGATAAAAGAAAGTCTAATCCTTTATCCCAATCATGAGGATATTCATGACAAGTTGCTCGAATCACTGTTTTGAGAGTTTGATGGTACCTTTCTAAAGCTCCCTGTGTCTGTGAAACTTCTTGAAACATTTTAGACATAAAATTGGAACCTTGATCCGACTGAACTTCAATTGGTAATCCATATCTAGTAAAGAATTGGGTTAACTTCTCTACCACTAGCTTAGCAGTAATTGTCCTCAAAGGAATGACCTCTGGGAATCGAGTAGCCATATCCATGATAGTGAATATATATTGGTGTCCCACTTTTGTTTTTGGCAAGGGTCCTACACAGTTTACCAACACTCAACTAAGTGGTTCACCAATAACTGTCCTCAGTACCTTGCTCTACGGCAGCGAGGCCTGGACAACGTATGCCAGCCAAGAGCGACGTCTCAATTCATTCCATCTTCGCTGCCTTCGGAGAATACTTGGCATCAGGTGGCAGGACTATATCTCCAACACAGAAGTCCTTGAAGCGGCCAACACCCCCAGCTTATACACACTACTGAGTCAGCGGCGCTTGAGATGGCTTGGCCATGTGAGCCGCATGGAAGATGGCAGGATCCCCAAAGACACATTGTACAGCGAGCTCGCCACTGGTATCAGACCCACCGGCCGTCCATGTCTCCGCTATAAAGACGTCTGCAAACGCGACATGAAATCGTGTGACATTGATCACGAGTCGTGGGAGTCAGTTGCCAGCATTCGCCAGAGCTGGCGGGCAGCCATAAAGACAGGGCTAAATTGTGGCGAGTCAAAGAGACTTAGTAGTTGGCAGGAAAAAAGACAGAGGCGCAAGGGGAGAGCCAACTGTGCAACAGCCCCGACAAACAAATTTCTCTGCAGCACCTGTGGAAGAGCCTGTCACTTCAGAATTGGCCTTTATAGCCACTCCAGGCGCTGCTTCACAAACCACTGACCACCTCCAGGCGCGTATCCATTGTCTCTCGAGATAAGGAGGCCCAAAAGAAAGAAAGAAAGAAAGAAATAACTGATATGGGGATTAGAGGTGCCGGTTTTATGGCAGGTTGCGGTTTTCCCATAATCTGGCACATCGGATAAGACCTGGCCAGTAATAATGCTGACTTATACGTGATTTGGTCTTGAGGATCCCCATATGTGCTGCTAAAGGAATTTCAAGCGCTAACCTTAATAGGTCCTAGCGATACTTAGGTGGTACCACTGCCTGTCAAACAATCATCCATTCTTCGTCTGCAAGTCTATGAGGCAGTCTCCACTTCCTCATCAGAACCCCATCTTTAACATAATAGCCTTCTGGAACTCCTTTTGCCTGAGCTGATTGTGCCACTTGTTTTAACTCTGGGTCAGCTTGCTGTGCTGTGATCAGAGACGATTTATTAAACATTTCATTTGGATTATCTAAATCCCCAAAGAAAGTTTCAGATATTCGGCTATCTGTCTGTGGTGCCAATTTTACCTCCGACAAAAGAACTTGTTTAGCCATTGCTCGGGTTACTAAACATGAAGGAAAAATTCCTGGAACCTTTTCCTGTAACTGCTTTGTCTCTTTAACTTCACTTGGTTTCTCTGTGACTATGGGAGAAACTAATACTTTTGCTCCGGCCAAATCAATAGGAGTAGGTCAATTCCATCTACTGGCAAACTACAGACAAATCCTACAGTTACCATCCCAGGCATTAGGTCACACTCCAGGTGCACTTGAGACAAAGGTATAGGTATATACTCCCCGCCAATACCATTAAGTAAACCTTTAGCATTCAGTGCACTCTCTGGTGGAAATGCTATACCTTTCCCCAGCAAAAGAGTTTGGGTTGCTCCTCTATCCCTAAGTATAATGATAGGTTTGCTTGCCTCACTTGAGGGATAAAGAGTTATTTTTCCTTTTGACAAGAAATCCTTATAACTTTCAGGTATCTTATTCTCAATCCCTACACTTTTTGGTTTTTGGATTTGTTCTTACAGCTGCCGTCAAAGCTACAGCCTGACTTGCTGTAGTCTGTCAGAATCCCTTTCTCTGCATTAATTTTGTGTACCCCAACAAGTCCCGTGGGTTTACTTCGCAATTTCCAGCATTCTGAACAAAGATGTCCCATCTTGTGACAATGATAACACTTCAGCTTGCGGACCTCACTTACAACCTCAGCACCTTCCTTTCTGGCCTGAGTAGGTATTCCTGGGGCGTTCCCAGCTGTCCCTTCTTGTCCCCGGCTACTTGCTTTCCTTTCACTCTCACAGCTTCTATTCTTCTCGGGTTTGTGGGGGTGATGGACAAAGGGTTTGGGCTTATACACAAACTCAAAATCATCAGTGATTTCCACTGCCTGTCTGGACACTGAAACCTTTTGGTTCTCTACAGGAGTTCTCACTACTGGAGGGAGTGAATTTTTACATTTTTCCGGGAGAATCAGTTCTCTAAGGTTCTCATCTGTGGCTTCCATCTTTAATGACATCTCAAATTCTATGGAAGTTGCCTAGCCAATCTCCGGAGGTTGCAGAATTTATGTCGGTAAGCTACAGGGACTAACTCATATGCAGCAAGAATAGCCTTTTTTGCCATCTCATAATCTGCAAAAGCCTCTTCAGAAAGCATAGCATAACCTTCATGAGCTCTGCCCATCAACCTGCTTTACATCAGCAGTGTCCAGCTTTCCTTTGGCCATTTCATTTGTTTGGCTATCTTTTCAAAAGAAATGAAAAATGCCTATACATCCATTCCTCAAACTTAGGGAGAGCTTATATCTTAGTTCCAGCTTTCTTAATGCGAATTCCCTTGCTTCTTTTTCACTTTCTCTTTGAAATTCGAGCTCAAGTCTTTCCAGTTCTATTTTTTTTCCCTGTTGACACTTAAGTTTTTCCAATTCTATTTCTTTTTCTTCTTCCTTGTCAAGTTTTCTTAGTTCTTTTTCTGTTTCCTGTTGAAGCCTACGTTTTTCCATTTCTAGTTCCTGATCAAGTTTTTTTCATTTGTAACTGAAGTTTAGCTAATTCAACTGCATCACCCTCTGATTTACTGTCTTCTTCTTTTTCCAATTTCAAATGTTGGGCGATTACTTGAATTATCTCTGCTTTTTTAGCTCCACATTTCAATTCTAACCCCAATTGTGCTGCCAAATCCTTTAGTTTAACTTTGGTTAAATTTTCCAAGTCACGGAGGGATATTTCCTCCTTCCCCAGAAAAGTTGCAGCAACTGCTAAAGCTATTCCGGTGGTGTACTGCACAAGAAACCTGGTTCTTTTATTTTCCTTTCTCAGTTATTATTACTCCGCTTACAATTCACCATTATCTAAGTAAATATATACGCAAATCGAAATAATAAAGCTCCTTATTTTCTCCCGAGCCCTCATGCACATGCATCCAAAAAAAGGTTAACCGGGGGAAAAAAAGGGATTTTAATACAGCTGTTTCAAAAGAATAAAAGGAATTTCAAAAAACTTAGACTACAATTATCTGGAAGGAAGATCTTTGGTTTAGCGAGGTGGCCCAAAGTCGAATTATTGGATGCCACTCAAACTCCTTCCAGGCGAGGTTTCCAGTATGGTTTTATGGTCAAAACCAGGAACCTCTTGTTGACCTTGTTTTTTCTTTAAAAGCATCCATAAAGTTCATCTATCTCTAGATCTTTCAATGTCCATGAAATTTTTTTTTAGTTTTTAAAAATATAAATTCCAAGTTTTAGCAAAAAATAAAGACTCTCCGTGACATGATGCATAATTTATCTATACCAGAAAGGGCTAGGCAATATTGTTTAGGAAAGGTAAATTTCTCCTTAATTTTCCAGAAAAGTTTTTATTCTCAAATACACATTTTGATGCATTCGTCTCAACTTTTCTCTGTGTCTTATATGTAATATGATATTTCCTACTTAGCCTCACCAAGTGGGTAACAGGGAGCTGTTATAGGGTTACCAAGGCAAGTTGTGCAGCTGGAGGAGCTTCTGATAAAACCCTTTAGCTGGCTGGACTCTGGTTTGCAACAGTTGTTGATATAAGGGGTCACCAAAAGCAAGCAAATAATTGGCCAGCACTGTCTCAAATAACAGGCCCAAGGTTCAAATGGTAACGTCTGAAGCCCACCAGCAAATGCTCAACCTGATTACAAATGCTCAACCTGATTATTAAAGAAGCCTTTTCCAAAGGGCACCTATAGAAGATTGCTTTGAAGCAACAGGAGGCAAAACATTAAGCCAAGCACAGCAGGATTCCACTTAGTGAGATCTCTCAGTCCTAAATCTAGGGCACTAATTGCAACAGTGACATTTCAAAATCCTAAAAATCTCAATCAAATCACCCCCTAACCTTTCATATTCCAGGGACTACATGCCTAGTTTATGTAATCTCCTCATAATCTAACCTTTGGATCCCTCGTAATGTTCTGGTTACTTCGTACTGCATTCCTTCCAAGACCAATGTATCCTTCTAAGGTGGAGTGGCCAGAATGGTACACAGTGCTCCAGATGTGGTCTAACCACGAATTTGTGTAGCTGTAGCAAAACTTTCACCGCCAACCCCCCCATCCCACTTCATCCCTGGTTCTCTACATATAAAGGCTAACATTCCATTAGCCTTTTGATTACTTTTTTTTATCTGCACCTGTTTTAAGTACGCAAAAGTATAATCTTGCAAGCAATACAAAACAAAATGAGCATCAGTATGAAGTTTTATAAAGAGGGGAAACAAAATATGGTAGAAGTTCTCATGGAGGGGGGTTGGCAATTTTTCTTGATCCTTGGTTTTGTTTGTTCTGATTAATGAGTTCAACTCTAAAGATGCAAAATATCTGTCAGTGCTATGCTCTTATCTATGCAGTTCAAACTTACTAACATATTTTAAATTCCTCAATATTAAGCTAGTTTATCAAAAATGATCCTGTAGATAAATAAAAGACTCTGATGTACCTTTGATCTTCAAAGGAGTTTCGTACATCCTCTACACCAAACGGATGTTTTCCAGGAGGCAAATAATTCGACACCTTACTCTCCCATTCTTGGTCGAAACCTGCTACATCAGCTGTTAAATTATGAAAAACAAAATAACAAAATAGGTTACAAAATACATATTAGATTTCACCACTGCCTCCCCCTTCCATCCCACACCGGCAATGCACACACACTCAAAGTTCAGTGTACAGAGTGCAAGCTGAGTGTGGAGATTTGGTGAATGGCAAGCTCACTAAAAGGGGGAGGAGGTGCTCCATTTTTCTACTTTTTTAACCCTCTAGTATTTGGTCCTTGCTTCGGTGCAGCGGAAAGAGCTGGCTGATGAGTAACTGGTAAGCTATTCTACTTATAAAGTTAAGGTATGGCAGGGTAGCTCTGCTGAGTGGAATGTACAGCCTGTGGCATGTGGGAGGTAAGTCATGGATGCACCATGTGTCCTAGGCAAACACATTTGCAGGAAGTGTCACCGGCTGCAGAAGCCTGAGTTCCGAGTTTCAGAACTCGAGTGGCGGCTGGAGTCACTGTTGTGCATCCGCGAGGCGGAGGACTACGTGCTTTGCACATTTAGGGAGGTAGTTACACTGCAGGTTAGGAGCATGCAGGCAGACAGGGAATGGGTGACCACCAGGCAGTCTAAGAAAACCAGGCAGGTAGTGTAGGAATCCCTTGATATGATCTCACCTGCTAATTGGTTTTCCATTTTGGATACTGGTGAGGGTGATGGTTCCTCAGAGGAGTGCAGTCAAAGCCCAGTTTGTGACACCACAGGTGTCCCAGCTGAACAGGAGGGGAGGAATATGAGTGGAAGAGCAGGAGTGATAGGGGCCTTGTTAGTTAGGGGAACCGACAGGCGTTTCTGCGGCAGTAAACGTGACTCCAGGATGGTGTGTTGCCTCCCTGCTGCCAGGGTCAAGGATGTCACCGAGCCACTGCAGGACATTCTTCTGGGGCACAGTTAACAACAAGAGGCCGTGGTCCACATTGGTACCAATGACATAGGTAAGAATGGGGGATGAGGTCCTGAAAGCAGATTTTAGGGAGGTAGGAAGATTAAAAAGCAGGACCTCAAAAGCAGTAATCTCAGGATTTCTCCCAATCCCACGTGCAAGTGAGCATAGGAATAGGAAAATTGAGTGATTGAACACATGGCTGGAGAACTGGTGTAGGAGGGAGGGCATCAGATTTCTGAGACTGGTTCTGGGGCAGGTGGGACCTGTACAAGATGGACGGGTTGCATCATAGCAGGATTGGGATGGATATCTTTGCAGGGAGATTTGCTAGTGCTGTTGGGGAGGGTTTAAACTAAATTGTCAAGGGGATGAAAATGTGAGAGGGAACTCAGATTGGAGGGAAGCAAAACCGGTAACTTGTCAGGAGTGTGGGAACCAGCAACAACTATCAGAGAGGAATCCCAAGGTGCTACGAATACTGGGGGAGATAGATAGCACTAGAGTAGGGAATAGTAAGTTGGGGTCAGAGTAAGGGAAAAAGTAATAAAATCTGAATCAGGTTTAATGTGCATGTATGTGAATGCACGGAGTGTGGCGAATAACACTGGTGAGGTACAGGTGCAGATTGCCATGTAGAAATATAACAGCTATAACAGAGACCTGGCTCAAAGAAGAGCAGGACTGGGTGTTAAATATTCCTGGATACAAGGTGTTCAGGAAAGATAGGAAAGGGAAAAAGGGGGAGTGGGGTGGTATTGAAAAAGGAGAGCATTGCAGTGCTGGAGAAAAAGGATGAGCCAGAGACATCAAGGACAGAATCAATTTGGCTGGAGCTGAGGAACGAAAAAGGTGCGGTTACATTGCTTGGTGTTGTCTATAGGCCACCAGCTAGTTGGAAGGACGTGGAGGAACAAATTTGCAAGGAAATTACAGAGAGGTGAAGTCCACTATTTGGTGTTGTTATTTTTATTTCTGTCATCAACCTTCTCCAATTTACAGGGACACAGATTTGTCACTTATCTCCATGGCATCCTCTTCTGCATTTGCAAGCTGCACAATTTGGGGTGTTCTACCTCCTGTCCTCTCCTTCCTTGCATTTTGTGCTCTGTTCTCTTGCAAGGGGCGAATAAACAGTTCTTTGAGTGAATGAAGGTCACATATTCATCCTCTGGATACAGTGCATTCGGGGAGACAGGCGCATCACATTGAATAAGAATTGGGGTGATGGCACTGGTGGATTGATGCATTGGGAGGTGAGCAGATGCACAGAAGGTGACTGATGGGTGATGCTGGAACTTAAGTGGCTGTGTGGAATGATGTGATGACCTACAACTGGCAAGATGGAGTGAGGGTGGAATGAAGCGGGAGGGGTGGTGATTCCATCACAGGATGTACGTGACTCAGCAAATGTACTCACTTTTCCCGACCTGGTTAGATAATTAAACCACTTCCTTCACTGCATCCAAGTCTGGGGCACAATACTTCTGCTGCTCACCTCCTCCAAACATGTCTTCTTGGTGACAGCAGCAGGTTTCTTCCTTCCATTGCTAGGGCAAAGTATGCCCACTCAACAGTAATTCAGGGGAAGCATCACTGAATCTGAGTGCTACCCTTGCTGTTTGTGAATCCACCTGAAACAACTCCTGGGTTCTTTCTGAATTGGCCCTTTAAATAGTGGACTTCAACTCGCGTCAAACAGGTGCACATCATGTCTGCTGCGTAGCTCAGAGACACGAAACCCAGAAGAAAAAATGTAATGATTCAATGCCCCTAGTGTAGGTAGGTGGTAGGAGAATTGAGGGAAGGTGGGGATGTGGCATGGGATTAATGTAGGATTAGTATAAATGGGTGGTTGATGGTTGGCACAGACTCGGTGGGCTGAAGGGCCCGTTTCAGTGCTGTATCTCTCTCTGACTCTCAGATACCCTCATAATAACTTGTTGACAAGCAGCCTTCACGAGAGAGCTGGTACAGGCTCTACTTTATCCATGTGTTAGAATGTGTAGTTTAAAGTTTAATGAGCGCCCATGGAACAAGGAAGCTTTAGGTGAAAGATGCCATTTGAGAAGGGACAATTCATGCAAGTAATAATTGATATTTTGCATAAACATGGCCTGATGTTGCAGTACACTTGTCACACTGTAGCTATATCCTCTGAACAGATCTGCAGGCTTTTTGTAGTCTGCCATTTCTTTCCAAGCTCTGCATCTCACGATCCGTATTGCAGAAATAGTGGGTCCTGTTGAATTGCAATTGCTACAAGAAGATTTTTATTGTCCTCCCTTTCCCTGGACTATCGCCAGGCATCTCTTCAGCCCATATTCGAATCAGCAATTTTCATTTTATTCCCATGCGCATCGTACACCCATAACATGCAAGTCAACCAGACCATAAACCCAAACCAGAAAATACAGGTGGCTTCAATTGGGTCTCATCATTTGACTTGAACGTCACAGAATCGTTACAGTGCAGAAGGAGGCCATTTGGCCCATCATGTCCCAACTGGCTCTCTGAAAGAGCAATTCCCTCAGTTCCATTCCCCCACCTTCTCCCCATAACCCTGTACATTCTTCCTTTTTATATAACTGTCTAATTCCCTTTTGAATGCTTCAATTGAACCTGCCTCCACCATGTTCTCAGGCAGCGCATTCCAGAGCTTAACCACTCACTGCGTGAAAACGTTTCTCTTCATGTCACTTTTGCTTCTCTTACCAAATACTTTAAAACTGTGCCATCTCATTCTCGATCCTTTCACGAGTGGGAACAGTTTCTCTCTATCTACTCTGTCCAGTCCCCTCATGATTTTGAATACCTCTGTCAAATCACCTCTCAGCCTTCTTTTCTCCAAGGAAAACAGTCCTAACTTCTCCAATCTATCTTCATAACTGAAATTCCTTATTCCCTGGAACCATTCCCGTGAATCTTTTTGTACTCTCTCCAATACCCTCATGTCTTTCCTAAAGTGCTGCGACCAGAACTGGACGCAATACTCCAGCTGAGGCCAAACTAGTGTCTTATACAAGTTCAACATAACTTCCTTGCTCTTGTACCTTATGCCCCTATTAATAAAGCCCAGGACACTGTATGCTTTATTAACCGCTCTCTCAACCTGTCCTGCCACCTTTAATGACTTATGCACATATACACCTAGGTCCCTCTGCTCCTGCACCCCCTTTAGAATTGTACCCTTTATTTTATATTGTCTCTCTATGTTCTTCTGACCAAAATGAATCACTTCACATTTCCCTGCATTGAACTTCATCTGCCACCTGTCTGCCCATTCCACCAACTTGTCTATGTCCTTTTGAAGTTCTACACTATCCTTCTCACAGTTCACTATGCTTCCAAGTTTCGTATCATCTGCAAACTTTGAAATTGTGCACTGTACAGCAAGGTCTAGGGTCATTAATAATATATCAGGAAAGGCAAAGGTCCCAACACGGATCCCTGAGGAACTCCACTACAAACCTTCCTCCAGCCCGAAAAACATCCAATAACCACTACTCTTTGTTTCCTGTCACTCAGCCAATTTCATATCCATGTTGCTACCGTCCCTTTTATTCCATGAGCGACGAGTTTGTTTACAAGTCTGTTGTGTGGCACTGTATCAAACCCTTTTTGAAAGTCCATGTACACCACATCAACAGCATTGCCCTCATTCACACTCTCTGTCACCTCCTCAAAAAACTCCAGCAAGTTAGTTAAACATGATTTTCCCTTAAGAAATCCATGCAGGCTTTCCTTAATTAACCCACATTTGTCCATATGATTATTAATTTTGTCCCGAATTATTTTTTCTACAAGTTACCCCACGACCAAAGTTAAACTGACTGGTCTGTAGTTGCTGGGCTTATCTTTACACCCTTTTTTGAACATGGGTCTAATGTTTGCAATTCTCCAGTTCTCTGGCACCACCTCCGAATCTAGGGAAGACTGAAAAATTGTGGTCAGTGCCTCTGAAATTTCCACCCTCACTTCCCTCAGTATCCTTGGTTGCATCTCATCCAGTCCTGGTGCTTTATCCACTTTAGGAATATGGCATATGGGATACTTGCCTTTATTCGCTGAGGCATAGAATATAAGAGCAGGGAGATTATGATGGAGCTGTATAAAACACTAGTTAGGCCACAGCTGGAGTACTGTGTGCAGTTCTAGTCGCCACACTATAGAAAGGATGTGATTGCACTGGAGAGGATGCAGATGAGATTCACCAGGATGTTGCCTGGGCTGGAACATTTCAGCTATGAAGAGAGACTGGATAGGCTAGGGTTGTTTTCCTTTCAGCAGAGAAGGCTGAGGGGGGATTTGATTGAGGTATACAAAATTATGAGGGGCATAGATAGGGTAGATAGGAAGAAACTTTTTTTAAGCGGAGGTGTCAATAACTAGGGGGAATAGATTTAAGGTAAGGGACAGGAGGTTTAGAGGGGATTTGAGGAAAAATCCTTTCACCCAGAGGGTGGTTAGGATCTACTACACACTGTCTGAAGGGGTGGTAAAGGCAGGAACCCTCACAACATTTAAGAAGTATTTAGACGAGCACCTGAAATGCCATAGCATACAAGACTACCGGCTAAGTGCTGGAAAATGGGATTAGAATAGATAGGCTTGATGGCCGTTGCGGACACGGTGAGCCGAAGGGCTTGTTTCTGTGCTGTATAACTCTATGACTCTATGAAAGTACAGACAGCCTATCTAATACTTCCTCTTTATCTATTTTAAACCCCTCTAGTGTCTGAAATAGTTCCTCTCTCACCATTGCCTGGATTGCATCTTCTTCCTTGGTAAAGACAGATGCAAAGTATTCATTTAATACTTCAGCTATGCCCTCTGCCTCCATGTGTAAATCCCCTTTATGCTTCCTAATCGGTCCCACTTCTCCTTTTACCACCCTTTTACAATTTATATGCCCACAGAAAACTTTGGTATTTCCTTTAATGCTAGCTGCCAGTCTCTTTTCATACTCTCTCCTTGCTTCTCTTATTTGCTTTTTCACTTCCTCTCTGGACCTTCTTTATTCAGCCTGGTTCTCAATACGATTTTCTACCTGGCATCTGTCCTAAGCACACTTGTTCTTCTTTGTCTTAATTTCTACCTTTTTTGTCATCCAGGGAGCTCAGGATTTGTTTGACCTACTTTTCCCGTTTGAGGGAACATACCTTGATTGTGCCCGAACTGTCTCTTCTTTGAAAAGCCCATTGTTCAGTTACCAGCTTTCCTGCCAGCTGTCGACTCCAATTTATTCGCCCCAGCTCCATTCTTACTTCATTGAAGTTGGTTTTTGCACAGTTAATTGTTGTTACCCTGGATTGCTCTTTGTCCTTTTCCATAGTCAGCCTAAACCTTATGAAACAATGATCACTATCCCCTAAATGCTCTCCGACTCATACTTGATCCACTTGGCCCACCTCATTCCCAAGAACCAGGTCTAGCAGTGCCTCCTTTCTCGTTGGACTAGTAACATACTGGAGTAGAAAATATTCCTGAACACAATCTAGGTACTCTTGCCCCTCTCACTGCCCTTTACACTACTATCATCCCAGTCTATGTTTGGATAATTAAAGTCCTTCATTATAACTACCCTTTCTTGTAGAAAGCCCCCAGCGATTTAACATCCGCAGCACTTAAAGCAGCCAGAAGTACTGCACAAAGAACAGCTAGGCGTTGCGCAAACGACTACTGGCAACACCTATGCAGTCATATTCAGCTGGCCTCAGACACCGGAAACATCAGAGGAATGTATGATGGCATGAAGAGAGCTCTTGGGCCAACCATCAAGAAGATCACCCCCCTCAAATCTAAATCGGGGGACATAATCACTGACCAACGCAAACAGATGGACCGCTGGGTTGAGCACTACCTAGAACTGTACTCCAGGGAGAATGCTGTCACTGAGACTGCCCTCAATGCAGCCCAGCCTCTACCAGTCATGGATGAGCTGGACATACAGCCAACCAAATCGGAACTCAGTGATGCCATTGATTCCCTAGCCAGCGGAAAAGCCCCTGGGAAGGACAGCATTACCCCTGAAATAATCAAGAATGCCAAGCCTGCTATACTCTCAGCACTACATGAACTGCTATGCCTGTGCTGGGACGAGGGAGCAGTACCCCAGGACATGCGCGATGCCAACATCATCACCCTCTATAAAAACAAAGGTGACCGCGGTGACTGCAACAACTACCGTGGAATCTCCCTGCTCAGCATAGTGGGGAAAGTCTTTGCTCGAGTCGCTCTGAACAGGCTCCAGAAGCTGGCCGAGCGCGTCTACCCTGAGGCACAGTGTGGCTTTCGTGCAGAGAGATCGACTATTGACATGCTGTTCTCCCTTCGTCAGATACAGGAGAAATGCCGTGAACAACAGATGCCCCTCTACATTGCTTTCATTGATCTCACCAAAGCCTTTGACCTCGTCAGCAGACGTGGTCTCTTCAGACTACTAGAAAAGATCGGATGTCCACCAAAGCTACTAAGTATCATCACCTCATTCCATGACAATATGAAAGGCACAATTCAACATGGTGGCTCCTCATCAGAGCCCTTTCCTATCCTGAGTGGTGTGAAACAGAGCTGTGTTCTCGCACCCACACTTTTTGGGATTTTCTTCTCCCTGCTGCTTTCACATGCGTTCAAATCCTCTGAAGAAGGAATTTTCCTCCACACAAGATCGGGGGGCAGGTTGTTCAACCTTGCCCGTCTAAGAGCGAAGTCCAAAGTACGGAAAGTCCTCATCAGAGAACTCCTCTTTGCTGACGATGCTGCTTTAACATCTCACACTGAAGAATGCCTGCAGAGTCTCATCGACAGGTTTGCGTCTGCCTGCAATGAATTTGGCCTAACCATCAGCCTCAAGAAAACGAACATCATGGGGCAGGATGTCAGAAATGCTCCATCCATCAATATTGGCGACCACGCTCTGGAAGTGGTTCAAGAGTTCACCTACCTAGGCTCAACTATCACCAGTAGCCTGTCTCTAGATGCAGAAATCAACAAGCGCATGGGTAAGGCTTCCACTGCTATGTTCAGACTGGCCAAGAGAGTGTGGGAAAATGGCGCACTGACACGGAACACAAAAGTCCGAGTGTATCAGGCCTGTGTCCTCAGTACCTTGCTCTACGGCAGCGAGGCCTGGACAACGTATGCCAGCCAAGAGCGACGTCTCAATTCATTCCATCTTCGCTGCCTTCGGAGAATACTTGGCATCAGGTGGCAGGACTATATCTCCAACACAGAAGTCCTTGAAGCGGCCAACATCCCCAGCTTATACACACTACTGAGTCAGCGGCGCTTGAGATGGCTTGGCCATGTGAGCCGCATGGAAGATGGCAGGATCCCCAAAGACACATTGTACAGCGAGCTCGCCACTGGTATCAGACCCACCGGCCGTCCATGTCTCCGTTATAAAGACGTCTGCAAACGCGACATGAAATCGTGTGACATTGATCACAAGTCGTGGGAGTCAGTTGCCAGCGTTCGCCAGAGCTGGCAGGCAGCCATAAAGGCGGGGCTAAATTGTGGCGAGTCGAAGAGACTTAGTAGTTGGCAGGAAAAAAGACAGAGGCGCAAGGGGAGAGCCAACTGTGCAACAGCCCCAACAAACAAATTTCTCTGCAGCACCTGTGGAAGAGCCTGTCACTCCAGAATTGGCCTTTATAGCCACTCCAGGCGCTGCTTCACAAACCACTGACCACCTCCAGGCGCGTATCCATTGTCTCTCGAGATAAGGAGGCCCAAAAGAAAAAAAAAAAAAGAATAACTACCCTATAATTTTTGCACCTCTCTGCATTTTCCTTGCAAATTTGTTCCTCCACGTCCTTCCCACTAGCTGGTGGCCTACAGACAACACCAAGCAATGTACCCGGACCTTTTTTGTTCCTTAGCTCTAGCCAAATTAATTCTGTCCTCGAACCCTCTGGGACATCCTTTTTCTCCAGCACGGCAATACTCTCCTTAATCAATACCACCACCCTTCCCCTCCAAGATGATATGTAATGAAGCCGCTACAGGACATTTTTCTGGGGGGAGCGTGAACTGCTGGAGGTCCTATTTTTTTCCCTTTCCTATTTTTCCTGAACACCTTGTATCCAGGAACATTTAACGCCCAGTCCTGCCCTTCTTTGAGCCAGGTCTCTGTTATAGCTACAACATCGTATTTCCACAAGGCAATCTGCGCCTGTACCTCACCAGTCTTATTAACCACACTCCGTGCATTCACATACATGCACATTAACCCTGGTTTAGATTTTATTACTTCCCTTACTCTGGCCCCACCTAATAACTTACTATTCCCTACTCTCGTGCTATCTATCTCCCCCAGTATTCTGTGCACCTTGGTATTCCTCTCTGATATTTGCTCCTTGTTCCCACAACCCTGACAAGTTATCAGTTTCACTTTCCTCCTATCTGGGCTCCCTCTCATGTTCTCATCCTCCTGCCAATCTAGTTTAAGTCCTCCCCAACAGCACTAGAAAACCTCCCTGTGAGGAAATTTGTCCCAGTCCTGCTAAGATGCAACCCGCCCATCTTGTACAGGTCCCAACTGCCCCAGAACTGGTCCCAATGCCTCAGAAATCTGATGCCCTCCCTCCTACACCAGTTCTCCAGCAACGTGTTCAATCACTCAGTTCTCCTGTTCCTAAGCTCACTTGGATGTGGAACTGGGAATAATCCTGAGATTACTGCTTTTGAGGTCCTGCTTTTTAATTTCCTTCCTACCTCCCTAAAATCTGCTTTCAGGACCTCACCCCCACCCCCCCCCCCCCCCCTTCCTACCTATGTCATTGGTGCCAACGTGGACCACGACCTCTAGCTGTTTACGCTCCCCCAGAAGAATGTCCTGTAGCGGCTCCGTTACATCCTTGACCCTGGCACCAGGGAGACTACATACCATCCTGGAGTCCCATTTATGGCCGCAGAAATGCCTATCTGTTCCCCTAACTAATGAATCCCTTATCACTACTGTTCTTCAACTCTTCTTCCTCCCCTCCTGTGCAGCTGAGCCACCTGTGGTGCCACATACTTGGCTCTGACTGCACTCCTCTGAGAAACCATCACGTCACCAGTATCCAAAATGGAAAACCGATTAGCAAGCGAGATCAGCTCAGAGGACTCCTACACTACCTGCCTGGTTCTCTTAGACTGCCTGGCATTCATTCACCCATTTCCTATCTACCTGCATGCTCCTAACCTGCAGTTTGACCACCTTCCTAAACGTGCTATCCATGTAGTTCTCTGCCTCGCGGATGCACCACAGTGACTCTAGATGCCGCTCGAGTTCTGAAACATGGAGCTCAAGCTTGTGCAGCCAGTGACACTTCCTGCAAATGTCTTGGTCTCGGATACATGGTGCGTCCATGACTTCCCACATGCCACAGATAACTCTAACAGGTTTGTCAAACATGATTTCCCTTTCATAAATTCATGTTAATTCTGCCCAATCCTGCCATTGTTTTCTCAGTGTCCAGTTATCAAATACTTTATAATAGATTCTAGCATTTTCCCTAATACTAATGTCAGACTAACAGCTCTGTAGTTCCCTGTTTTCTCTCTACCTCTCTTCTTATAAATACTGGGGTTACATTTGCTACCTCCGAATCTGCAAGAAACGTTCCAGAATCTATAGAATTTTGGAAGATGACCACTAATGCATCCACTATCTCTACAGCCACCTCTTTTAACATGTGACTCTTGTATCTCTCCTCTGCATCAGTGGTAGGGCTCCTCACAGGAAGCATGAGCTAGGTCCTCGGGGATAACCCTTACCTCCAAGGAGCCACCTGCTCATTCAGTGTGAAGGTGCAAAAACCTGTGGGAAATATGACTCTTACAGAATGAAGGAATCATGGCAGCTTCCAGGATATCTTGCATAGACATGCATCAAAACCTTCTGGTGGTCACATACAAAATGAACATTGACGGAGTGGATTCCCTTCTGATTGACAAACACTGTTGGTTGATCTGATGGCACCTTGATTACCACATTTGTGCAGTCAATGACTTCAATACCTGTGGGAATCCAACCACTGCAGTAAATGCAACAGCCCTCGGTGTCTGACTGGACTCATCAGTGTCGAAGTGTACATGTGGCGGTACGGATGCCACCTGCAGATTCCTTGAAAGAGCCAGAGGTGAAGAAATTTGAGGCTTTGGTGATCTTGACAGTCACCTTGTGGTGCCCACCTAGTCCTCTTGTAAGGAGGTCTTGTTCTAAGAGACTGCAGATGTTGGTAATGACCTGCAGCATCATGTCTAGGAAGCCGATCCCCTCTGCCTTTATATCCTCTGCTGAGCATATCGCCTGGAGCTCTGTGTCCATCCCATCTGCTCTGTGGAGTGTCATGTGCCCGTACAGAAGGCAGCTGCTGTTGTTGTAGGTGCTCCTGCCAGGGCTGTTGCTCCTCTTGTTCCTCATCAAAGGTCCATGCTATAACTATGTAAGTTGCTCTCATGCTGCAGTGAATGCTGACAGCAGAGAAGATCAGATCTGGATGAATAAAGACCAAGGTAGGTGAAATAACTTCCAAAAAGTTGGAAATCACCTCTAAAGCATTGAAATCATGCTCTCAGAACAAGTGCTGTGAGTACCAGCCTTTTCCATCGCCAGGCCAGCAGCTAAGCAGTTTCACTGTTTAAAGGCTTTCTAGCCTGTCAACTTCATTGATCAATAACTTCCCGCTGTGCTCTCACCTTGTTGATGCTGATGAGTTCCACACAGTCTGGGAAACCTGTGCGCTCGCTGTTAAAGCCAGAATCCTGGGTTAAAGCCATGATTAATTGCTTGTTTGCATGCTTAAATCACTGACCCACATGCTCCACAGGAAGTCCCCACTCGCCTGGGAATGTGCTCCGGTAAAACCCAGAAATGGACGGGATCGTGTCGGGTTTCCGACCCACAGGTATTTTTTGGCCATTTAACCACCTGCCTGCTGCCCCCTCACAAACTTCCCGGCCCTTGGGAATTAAAATTCTGCCCGAAAACACAACCTTCAAACCTCATTAAAATACCCAACAAAGTCCACAAAAATGAGCACAGGGATCACAAAGCTCAATTAAGCCGTTTGATGTAATGCAGGCAACATACCATCTTCGTGCTTCCTGCTCATTTACATTTCTGCATGCAGCCAGTGTTAACCATACGGATGGTTGCTGCATGCATCTGCGGGGGGGCGGGGGGCAAGTCATTACTTGCTAGCACTAATTAAAGCTAGCTTACACCTCTTGTAGGGAGGCACATTGTGGTTATAGCAGATGCTGGTTTTCCTATGTGAGCTGAATTTGACTTGGGGAAGACAGAAGAATGGCTGAAAATGGGAGAGCACTGACAGTCAGCTTTTCCGAGCCTTAGTACATGAAGTGGAAAGGAGGAGAGCTGTCTTGTATCTACAGGGGACTAGGAGGAAAGGCAATGGGAGCAGATGGCTTCTGAGGTCAATGTCAAGAGTCTAGCTCCGAGGACCTGAACGCACTCCACAAGAAGTTCAATGACCTCACATGAGTGGTTAAGGTCAGTGAATGCATTTTCAAATGATATATTCTACCAACTGCACCATTAGCTTCAGCACTGCTCAAATCACCATACCTCCATCACTCACCTACCAGCAATCTCTATCAATCAGGGCTCATACCTAACATGCATATGCTTCACCTCACCCTCACACACCTAGCACTATTGCAAACCTCACATCCACATCTCACAACTTGCACACAGTGCCAGCTAGTCAACCATGACAGCCTCATACCTAAATACGTTTCACCACATTCACTTATACAGTCCCCTCTCTCTCTTGCAGAAGGTGGTGAACAACCGAAGGCAGCCGGAAGTAAACAGCGAGGGAGAGGTACGCCTGCATGTTCTAACACTCATTAAGGAGATGGTGCTATGGCCAGGGGTAGGGCTGAAACCACTGAAGAAGGCAGCATTCTCACGCCTAATCCTCCTCATCATACAATCTCTTGATTTACAAGTTGCAGATGGTGTAAACATGCACCTCTTACTTTCCTCCCTCCCCTCACTACAACTTTACCCTTCTGGCTTTGTCCATCCAGATTTTCAAGAAGTGCCAGGTAGCGGAGGAAAACCAAGAAGAGAGTAATGATGAAAATAGACAGTTACTTGATGCCACACTTGCAGCTAGCAACTCAGATACTGACACGGTGTGAAATTAGAAGACAGATTAGAGGCGTGTTACGACCAGGTGATAAGGTATCTAGGGGTCTTTTACTGTCTTCACCTGGTTTTATTGTAACAGGATTTAATTTTTAACACACTGTGTTAAAAGCTTCCTCTTGCTGAATCCTTGTTCACCACTTTCCAATTATAAAGCAAAGAAATGAGCACAACCAGGCTTTCTTAGATTTAAAGAAGAAAAGTGAAATTTATTAAAACTTAAACTCTAATATGGTTAACGCCTATGGATATACGATGCAATAACGCTAGCATGCACACGCGATACACACATGCAAATAGGGACAGAAAAGAGAAGAAAAATAGAGAGGTTTGAGCCAATCAGAAGAGTTTCTTGTTTACTGTGCTTCGAGCTCACTGTAGTCCCTTTGTAAGTAGTCTTGCTTTTTGTTGGGGCCCAGTATTCTTCTTAAACATTGTTCACTGTAGGAGACTTTTCTCTCTTGGGGTTCATGTGGTTTCAATGGGTCTTCAGTTCTGTGAGAAAGATATAAGAGCAGACAGGAGAGAGGTCTTTTCCAGTCCAGGAGCAAAGAGCTTTCTGAGTTTCAAACACTCTGTGGCAAGTTCAAATTCAAACAGCCAGTTAATCATGTGACGAAACTGGTCTGGCCAGGTCTTCTGTGTATTGGAGGAGCAAGGACTAGGTCCTTTGTTCCAACACTGTCTGTTAGTATGCAGAAAAGGTCTTTCCGGTGAGGCGCCTGCCAATTCCTTGTGATAGGCCCTCTTTTCCTCCCAGCACCAATTTTAAGTTTTAATGTTGATGTGGCGAAATAATGTGTGCCTCATCCTTGTCAGGTGGGAGCCTGCATGACAGGCGGTATCTGCATGTGGTGAGACACTGGCCACAAGTATGCTGCAGTCAGGGCAGGGATCAAGGATAGTGCAGGTGCCAGTTCACAGAGGGTGAGGCTGCACCTGAGTTCTGCTGTGGAGGACTTTGATGGGCCATGCTACAAAAGAGGTCTGATGGGGTCTACACAGCAAAATGCTTGCCAGAAAGCTTGTGTTCAATGTCAAGGAGCATGGAGGAGTCTGGAACCAACTCGGTACACGGATTGGCACAGTGCTTGGAACTCAAAGTTCCCAGCATGGAAGTGGTGGCCAACTCCATCAACACACTGTGGACTCAATCATGATGCGGTAATTATGGACAATGTCTCAGCCTCCATTATGGCAGAAGCAGCTTCCATCAAAGGTCTGAGCGTTGCAATGGAAGCTCAGACTGAAGTCATGCAAGCTCAGCTTGCAGCCATCATGGCTGTGGATGCCAGTATGCAAAGGGGCTTGCAGGGTGGCACAGGAGTCCAGCAATCTGCCCACCAACAGATTACTAAAATTGCTGAGGCAAAGCCCCAGTAGAGTGGCAGTTGCTCCATGGAGCACAACTCTTCTGTCCTCTCTCAGGATGACAGTATTTGCGATCCCACCACTGCCACTTTTCCAGTATCCCTGATGTTGCCTGTCAGCATGCCAGCTGACATGCTGAGACACTGCAGTCTGAAGCCAGGCCTTCTAGGCCCGATCTGCTTGAGGTCATTCTTCAAGGCCATCTGCAGTCTCCTCCACTGAACATCAGCAGCTTTCTACCAGCCATGCAGCAGTCAGTGGTATAGCATTGTGTAAGAGCACTCGGACATGCAGAGGCACAAGACAGGCACTAAGAGAATGCACATGGATAATTAGTTTACATTTGTATGCAATATGGCATGATATAATTCATAAAATTGGTTTGGAATGTTGATGTAGTGACTTTTATTTCTGTATTGTGACCAAGAGGATGATGTGATGGTCAGTGGCAGAGGGGAGGTAAAGAATGTGGGAGTGTTGCTGCCTGGGGAGTTGGGATTGAGGTTGTTCCTGTATGCCAATGGTGTGCACTGTCATATTTCTTGTGGCAGCATGGCTCACATTATATGCATGCTGTGCATGCGTGTGCGGGTTGCGAACCAGAGTCGTGAGCCATGTCGTCAGCAGATAGTCCTTGTTGTCCAGTAGCCATACGTTGGCATGCTGTGGTGGCTGAACATCTGGAACAGTGAATTGATGGTATCAGATGATAAGAATTAGAGAGGAAAAAAAGCAAATTGTCTTAAAGTTACACAGATGATTTGCTCACCCTTCTCGTCAAAGATGAAAAAACCTGCGAAAATGTAAAATGAAAATATTCTTGACTTTGTCCGACACCTTTAAATCTGTGGCAACTACCTCGTTAAAGTCATGTGCCAATGGAAGGCTTACAATAGGACGTGATGGCATCATCCAATAATCTTTACAGATTTCAAGCTTTTTACGAATCTCTTCTATTATCCTCATATACTCCATCAATTACACCTGCAACTTTTGGCAGGGTTTTTAAAGGGCATTTGGGGAAGGGTAACAAATGCTGGCCTTGCCAGCAACGCCCACAACCCATGAAAGAATTTTTAAAAAGGAATTAGAGAGTTGGAGAGAGTTTAGTGTTTATTCTGAGGTACCAGATAGGGAACAGCCAACCTTGTCACATAGATGGATTTGTAATGAAAAAGTCCTTCCAGATGGACTTATAAGGCTAAAGCAAGGCTAGTTGCGAGGGGTTTGAAGAACAACTGAGTGATACTGATGTTCGAGTGGACTCTCCCACAGCTTGGAAAAGTAATCTTGAAAACGTTTTTAGCTGTTTTGGCATGGGAGTGTAGATCCATTGACATAAAAGCCGCATTTCTGTTGAGTAGTATCGTGGATAGCACATATAGAGAGGTGGTCACACAGCAGGCTCAGACCCCATAGGTAGGAGGGGAATGGGTGACCACCAAGCAGATCAAGAGATCTAGGAGGGCAGTGCAGGAATCTCCTGTGGCTATTCCCTTGCAAAACAGATATACTGCTTTGGGTACTGTTGGGGGGAATGGCCTCTCATGGGAAAGCAGCAACAGCCCAATTCTTTGCACCACAGTTGGCTCTGCTGCACAGGGGAGGAGTAAAAAATGTGGGATGCAATAGTTACAGGGGATTCAATTGTAAGGGGAATAGATAGGCATTTCTGTGGCCGCAAGCGAGACTCCAGGATGGTATGTTGCCTCCCTGGTGCTAGGGTCAAGGATGTCTCAGAGCGGTAACAGGACATTCTGAAGGGGGAGGGTGAACAGCCAGTGGTCGTGGTACATATTGGTACAAATGACGTAAGTAAAAAAAAAGAATGAGGTCCTAAAAGCAGAATATAGGGAGCTAGGAAGTAAGTTGAAAAGTAGGACCTCAAAGTTAGTGATCTCAGGAATATTACCAGTGCCACATGCTAGTCAGAGTAGAAATAGCAGGATATATCAGATGAATACGTGGCTGAAGAGATGGTGTGAGGGGGAGAGTTTTAGATTCCTGGGGCATTGGGAGCACTTCTGGGGGAGGTGGGACCAGTACAAACTGGACAGGTTACACCTGAGCTGAGAAACACTAAGGGGCAAAAAAACATTAGTGGGGGTTGTATATAGACCCCCAAACTGTAGTGGTGATGCTGGGAATGGCAGTAAACAGTAAATTAGAGATGCATGCGATAAAGGAACACCTGTAATTATGGGTGACTTTAATCTGCATATAGATTGGTCAAATCAAATTAGTCAAAATACCATAGAGGAGGAATTCTTGGAGTGCATACAGGATGGTTTTCTGGACCAATATGTTGAGGAACCAACTACAGAACAGGCCATCCTAGACTGGGTACTGTGTAATGAGAGAGGACTAATTGACAATCTAGTGGTGCGAGACCCCTTGGGGATGAGGCGCGAGTTGGCCATGACAGATTGGGAAACGTTCCTTGAAGGGATGACGGTGGACAAGCAATGGCAAACATTTAAAGAGCGCATGGATGAACTGCACCAATTGTTTAACATGTCTGGCGCAAAAGTAAAACAGGAAAGGTAGCCAAACCATGGCTTACAAGGGAAATTAGAGATAGCTTAGATCCAAGGAAGAGACATATAAACTTGCCAGGAAAAACAACAGACCTGAGGATTGGGAGCAGTTTAGAAATCAGCAAAGGAGGACCAAGGGATTGATTAAGGGGAAAATAGAGTACGAGAGCAAGCTTGCGGGGAATACAAAAACTGACTGTAAAGGTTTCTATAGGTATGTGGAGAAAAAGATTGGTGAAGACAAATGTAGGTCCCTTACAGTCAGAAACAGGGGAGTTTATTATGGGGAAAAAAGAAATATTTGACCAACTAAATGCATACTTTGGTTCTGTCTTCACAAAGGAGGACACAAATATCATACCTGAAATGTTGGGGAACACAGGGCTCAGTGAGAGAGAGAAACTGAAAGAAATCAGCATTAGTAGAGAAATGGTGTTGGAGAAATTGATGGGATTGAAGGCCGATAAATCCCCAGGGCCTGATGGTATGCATCCCAGAGTACTTAAGGAAGTGGCCCTAGAAATAGTGGATGCATTGGTGGTTATCTTCCAAGATTCTATAGACTCTAGAACAGTTCCTACAGATTGGAGGGTAGCTAATGTAACCCCACTATTTAAAAAGGGAGGTAGAGAGAAAGCAGGGAATCATAGACCAGTCAGCCTGATGTCGGCAGTGGAGAAAATTCTAGAGTCCATTATCAAAGATTTTATAGCAGAGCACTTGGAGAACAATGGTAGAATCAGATAGAGTCAACATGGATTTACGAAAGGGAAATCATGCTTGACAAATCTACCAGAATTCTTCGAGTATGTAATTAGTAGAGTTGATGAGGGGGAGCCAGTGGATGTGGTTTATTTGGACTTTCAGAAGACTTTTGACAAAGTCCCACATAAGAGATCAGCATGTAAAATTAAAGCGCATGGGATTAGGGGTAGTGTATTGTGATGGATAGAAAATTGGTTGGCAGACAGGAAACAAAGAATAGGGATAAATGGGTCTTTTTCCGAATGGCAGGCAGTGACTAGTTTCTTTCTTAGTTTCTTAGAGATACAGCACTGAAACAGGCCCTTTGGCCCACCGAGTCTGTGCCGACCATCAAACCACCCATTTATACTAATCCTAACTAATCCCATATCCCTGCAACATCCCTATCTGTCCCTATATTCCCCTACCACCTACCTCTACTAGGGGCAATTTATAATGGCCAATTTACCTATCAACTGCAAGTCTTTTGGTGGTAGGAGGAAACCGGAGCACCCGGCGAAAACCCACGCAGACACAGGGAGAACTTGCAAACTTCACACAGACAGGACCCAGAATTGAACCCGGGTCGCTGGAGCTGTGAGGCTGCGGTGCTAACCGCTGCTCCACTGTGGTCCACTGACTAGTGGGGTACCGCAGGGATCGGTGCTAGGACCCCAGCTATTCACAATATACATTAATGATTTAGATGAGGGTACTAAATGTAATATCTCCAAATTTGCAGATGACACAAAACTGGGTGAGAGAGTGAGTTGTGAGGAGGATGCAGAGAGGCTTCAGGGTGATTTGGACAAGTTGAGTGGGCTAATGCATGGCAGATGCAGTAAAATGTGGATAAATGTGAGGTTATCCACTTTGGTAGCAAAAACAGGAAGGCAGATTATTATCTGAATGGCTATAAACTGAGAGAGGGGAATATGCAGCGAGACCTGGGTATACTCGTACACCAGTCGCTGAAGGTAAGCATGCAGGTGCGATAGGCGGTAAAAAAGGCAAATGGTATGTTGGCCTTCTTAGCGAGAGGATTCAAGTACAGAAGCAGGGATGTCTTGCTGCAATTATACAGGGCCTTGGCGAGGCCACACCTGGAATATTGTGTGCAGTTTTGGTCTCCTTATCTGAGGAAGGATGTTCTTGCTAGAGAGGGAGTGCAGCGCAAGTTTACCAGACTGATTCCTGGGATGGCTTGACTGACATATGAGGAGAGATTCAGTCGGTTAGGATTATATTTGCTGGAGTTCAGAAGAGTGAGGGGGATATCATAGAAACCTATAAAATTCTAACAGGACTTGACAGGGTAGATGCAGGAAGGATGTTTCCAATGTTGGGGGAGTCCAGAACCGGGGGTCATAGTCTAAGGATACAGGGCAAACCTTTCAGGACTGAGATGAGGAGAAATTTCTTCGCCCAGAGAGTGTTGAGCCTGTGGAATTTGCTACCACAGAAAGCAGTTGAGGCCAAAACATTGAATGTTTTCAAAAAGGAGTTAGATATAGCACTTGGGTCTAAAGGGATCAAAGGGTATGGGGCGAAAGCCGGAACAGGCTAATGAGTTGGATGATCAGCCATGATCATAATGAATGGCGGAGCAGGCTCGAAGGGCCAAATGGCTTACTCCTGCTCCTATTTTCTATTTTTCTATGCTTCAGAGAGAACACCTAAAGAGGCAGAAGATGCAGAAGGAAAACTATGGAAACTGAATAAATGTGTCTATGGCTTTAATGATGCTTCCAGGGTGTGGTATTTCTCAGTGAGATCTGTTTTGTTGAAAATTGGTTGTGTTCAAATAAATGCAGACCCTGCAATGTTCTATTGGTATCATAAAGGGAATTTTCAAGCATTTTCATGATGCACGTTGATTACTTATTATGAAGTGGTACTGCGGATTTTGAGAGCTACGTTATTAATAAGGTAAAGCACAATTTAAGATTGGGAGTCAGGCTTGTGGGGCCTTTAAATATATTGGTTTAGATATTAAGCAGAGTAGGTCTGGAATAAATCAACAATCCTATTGACAGAGTGTTACTCCCATCCTGGTGAATCATGCGAGGTCATCACAGAAGGATGATGATATATCTGAAGAAGGGACTGAGCAATTGCAAAGCTTGATTGGTCAATTAAACTGGTTGTGCACTCAGACTAGATCTGATGCTGGAGTTAAGTACACTGATGAAAAACCCGAAAGTTGACAATGATTTAAGGGCAAATAAATCATTTTTAAAAATTAAATCTAGGGAAATGTGCACTGAAATTAGGTGACCCAAAGAACAGAGGAGGGGCATCACGCAAAGTAATACTTTGTAGTTAATATGGAATTTCAGCTCTGAGACATCACTGCAAGAGTTCCTCAGGGTAGTGTCCTAGGCCCAACCATCTTCAGCTGCTTCATCAATGACCTTCCTTCAATCATAAGGTCAGAAGTGGGGATGTTCGCTGATGATTGCACAATGTTCAGCACCATTCGCAACTCCTCAGATACTGAAGCAGTCTGTGTAGAAATGCAGCAAGACTTGGACAATATCCAGGTTTGGGCTGATAAGTGGCAATTAACATTCGTGCCACACAAGTGCTAGACAATGACCATCCCCAACAAGAGAGAATCGAACCATTTCCCCTCGACATTCAATGGCATTACCATTGCTGTATCCCCCACTGTCAACATCCTAGGGGCTACCATTGACCAGAAACTGAACTGAAGTAGCCATATAAATACTGTGGTTACAAGAGCAGGTCAGAGGCTAGGAATGCTGCGGAGAATAATTTACCTCCTGACTCCCTAAAGCCTGTCCACTATCTACAAGGCACAAGTCAGGAGTGTGATGGAATACTCTCCACTTGCCTGGATGGGTGCAGCTCCAACAACACTCAAGAAGCTTGACACCATCCAGGACAAAGCAGCCCGCTTGATTGGCACCCCATCCACAAACATTCACTCTCTCCACCACCAACGCACAGTAGCAGCAGTGTGTACCATCTACAAGATGCACTGCAGAAACTCACCAAGGCTCCTTCGACATCACCTTCCAAACCCTATACCACCTAGAAGGACATGGGCAGCAGATGCACAGGAATACCACCATCTGCAAGTTCCTCTCCAAGCCACGCATCATCCTGACTTAAAACTATATCGCCGATCCTTCATTGGGTCAAAATCCTGGAACTTCCTTCCTAACAGCACTTTAGGTGTACCTACACCACACGGACTGTGGTGGTTCAAGAAGGCAGCTCACCACCACCTTCTCAAGGGCAATTAGGGATGGGCAATAAATGCTGGCCTAGCCAGTGACACCCACATCCCAGGAACAAAAAAAAATTATTTTGATTTATTTTGAGATCTTTTGTGAGCATGTTAATACTTTGTACATAATATGGAATTTATTTTGAAATATTATTTGAGCATGTTAATCTAAGTTTTATTATAAAAGGAAGGGAATCTGTTAATTGTGTATCATTTGTTTAATTATATGCAGGTGGAGGGTGTTAATTGGGGTATTACTTGATCACTTATAAGGAGACCCTTGCTGAGATGGGAGGTTTTGGGTGAGGAGTTACATATTTGCAATCCTTTTACTCAATTTCCCATTTATTGTACAGAGTAAAGATAGGCTCCAGCATCATCCTTCCACAAACATTCTGGAATTTAACAATGGCCTCCTACTGAGAGCTCTTCTTCCTGTCCTCCTTTTTCTAGCAGATCACCCCAGCCTCTCAAGCAAATCCTCTGCTGATGGTAGCCTCTCATCTTTTCTGCAATTGGCTGACCCTTTCCACCCTCCAACCCCTGTTCTTCATCTTACCTCTTTCCTATCGCTGTGCACGACCGGCCCGTTTCTCCCCCCAGCATGTCCCAAAAGCTAGTTTATCATTGATTTTATTGTCAATGAGCTAATCCCCACTCCAAAATCAAGGCACAATAATTTAAATACTTCTGAGGCATATATCTTAGAAACATGAAGGCACAATAGAAAACATACTATTGATATTAGGAAGAAAGATTTAAAATACATTTTCAAATACTCGAGGTAGTCAAATGCTGAGGGTTGCTTGGCTCTCAAAACAAAGTGTACAGATCCACACATGTGCAACCTAAGTGGCTCTTGCTGGAGGTGTTAACAGCGGCAACAGCTGGGACAGCAGTCACAGACCATCTGGCTCTCGCTTCAACATTTTATTGTGCTATAACCATTTTTGCATATATTGAGTCTTGTACTGTCAGCTTTTTCCTGTCTGGCAGCCAGCTAATCTGTTCATCTGGCTGGCTGCCGGGCAGGAAATGGAATTTAAAAAACTGATAATGAGGTCCGGCCATTAAATTTGGCAGGACCTCCGCATTCCCGCTACTTTCACTGCTCACGGTCCATAAATATCAGGGTCAATGAATCTATCAATGAGTCAAACCCTGCATTCTATCCCCGAGTGCTAATAAATTATGTGATCGCTCTCCACAATAAGGCCAGACAAAGGCCTTCATTCTACCAAACCCACCAATTTATCAAAATTTCAAGCCATGCATTGCAGTTCAACCATCCACTGTACCAAAGTGCAGGATTTCTCCTGGTGTAGCTAAAGCACATTCTCCCTATTGCAGGGGCTCTTCTTCATTGAGCGGGTGTGCCCTGATTAACCCTACAGGTTTTCCCTTTAGTTTCCAGCAATCAGCTCTTAAATGCCCTGCCTTATTACAATGGAAGCACACAGGTCTCCGGGTCTCACTCCTACTCACAGCACCTTCCTTTTTGGCTGGAGGAGGGTCCCCTGTGCTCCTGCTTTTCTTCCCTCCCAGGACTGCTTGGGCTTCTGTCACCTTCCCACCCTCTGTCCTTTTTGGAATTGTGGGAGTGATTAAGAAAGGTTTTCCCCGGGAAACTGACTTATAAATGAGAGCAAACTCATCGGCCAGGACTGCTGCCTGCCGGGCTTTATGAGCCTTTTGATCCTCCTCATGTGTCTTTATGGAGATCAGGAGAGAGTTTTTAAATTCCTCTAACAAAATTACTTCTCTGTTTTGTCAGTTCATAATTTGATGAACTCTCATCTGGCAAAATGGAGTAAACCTCATGGGCTTTTCCTACTAATTTACTCTGTAACAGCAGAGCTCAAGCCTCAGCTGGCCTTTTTAACTGTCTTGCCAGTTTTTCAAAAGACACAAAAAACGCTTCCACATCTCCTTCATTGAATTTGGGATCATTTGGGAGAGTTTTAACAATTCTGTACCAGCCCTGAATTACGCTCCTCCATATCGGCCATGCTTTCACTGGGGTTACTCTGTCGCCCCCTAGTTAACGCAAGTCGTCTCAGCTCTCTTTCTTCACATTCTTTCTGGAAGGTTCCTTCTCTTTCTTTCTCCTCTCTCTCTCTTTCCCTGTCTTCTAATTCAAGTTTCCTCTGCTCCAATTGTATCTTTGCTCGCAATACCTGTCACAGTCTGCTTCTAACCCTGTTTCTGTTTCTTCAGATTCAAGGGAAAAATGGTTGGTTACTAGTCTTAGGAGTTCAGACTTCCTAGCCTTGCCACATACAGTGATCCCACACTGCTCAGCCATTTTCCTCAACTCCTCCATCGTCAGTGCTTTTACCTTATCCCAAGTTACTTCACTCTGGCTTGGGGAGCTTCTAGCTATAGTCACAGACATGTTAGTATTCTAGCAAACACAACCACAAGAAAACCTGTATTGAAATCTTTTCTGTTTTTTGATTGGGAACAATTTGGCTTCCCACTTCCAATTTCTCATTTGACTGTGGGTTAAATCTTGGACGCCAACTCCCAAATTTCTGTTACAACCAGGTGAGACGGCGTCTCTCAGCCTTTGCCTGGTTTAACCGTAACAGGGTTTAATTTGAAAAAACCGTGTTTTTCGCTCTCCGTTAGTGAATCCTTGTTCACTGCTCCAATTGTAAGGCAAAGAAATCAAACAGGTTTGATTTAGATTTAAACAAGAAAGGTAGAAGTTTATTAATCTTAACTCTAATCCAGTTAACAACTACGAATATGCGACACAACCACGCTAGCATGCATACGCAATAAAGACACATGCAGATAGAGACAGAAAAAGTAGAAGGAATAAAGGGGAAAAGTTTGAGGCAATATATGGTAGTTACAGTCCTTTAAGTTAAATGTGGAGTCTTTGGTTGCCGGTAAGTCTTGCAATTCTTTGGGGCCCAGTTCACGCTTCAACTTGTTCCGATGTAGGAGTCTTTTCTCTGTTGAGGTTTACGTGTCTTCCGTGGGTCCGGTGGCTGGGGGAGAAAGCGATAGAGAGGGAGAGCCGGACGAGAGACTTTCTTTTTTCAGCTTCAGTTGCACACTCCTTCAGAATTCAAACTGTCCTGTGGCTAGTTCAAAAAACCTGGACCAGCCGGTTAGTCATGTGACCAGCTGTTTAACCAGTCCTGGCTCTGTGGATTGTATCACCTTAGCAGGGCCTGGAATACGCTTCCTTACGCCTTCAATGTCTGGTGATCAAAATCCACTTGGGGTTAATTGGAGCAGGGAATAGTCCTTTGTCTCCACAAGCAGTGTCTCTGAGTATGTAAATGCCCTTCTAGCCCAGTGTCTGGTGATCTTCAAACAAGTCATTTCTTCACTCCAGCAACAGTTTAAAATCAATGTTCATATGACAAAATTAATATGCCTCATTCTTGGCAGGTCTGCATGACAGTATCTAACTCTAACTCCATCTGGTGCATCTTGACTATCATCTTGTTGTATAGTCAACTTTAAAACTGTTAATGTACAAAAATAAATACATATCAGGCCAAGAAATAAAGACAAAATAAAAGCAAAATACTGCAGATGCTGGAAATCTGAAATAAAAACAAGAAATGCTGGAAATAGTTCTGAAGAACTGAAGTTCTCTGACCTGAAACATTAACTCTGCTTCTCTCTGCACAGATGCTGCCAGACCTGCTGAGTATTTCCAGAATTTCTTGTTTTTATTACAGAAATAAAGACACTCCTTTATGATTCCAAAAGCACCAGCAAAATTCACAGAATAGCATTTAACACAAATTCCATAATGTAGTGACTTGACGTATACATTGCATGACATGAATACAGCTATTATTATAAGACAGTTCATCCTTTGACTCAGGATAAGCAATGTCACAGGAGATCTGGTAAAATTAAAAATTTGGCACCTTGCTTGTGACCAATTAGCAATGACAAATTTTCTGTTGTTACGACTGAGGCGGGAGGAGCGCACTGTTAATTCAGTCCCACTTCTACAGCTTTTTAATAAATTTTTCCACTGACTGAAAACAAACAATTAGATACTGCATTTGTCTCCAGAATAAAGCACACCAACTACATTTTGTTAATCAGCAACAAAGTTAACTATTTATTATAAAACCAAGTCTTAATCAATAATGAAGTAAATCTATATATGAATTGAGATATTAAAGCTCCTTATTTTCCCTAGCCCTCATGCACACACATACATCCAAAAACCTGTTAAGCAGGAAAGAAAGGATTTTTGGTTTACAGCTGTTTCATAGGAATGAAAGGAATAATAAAATAACTTAGTTGGTCATGATCTGAAAGGAAGTTCTCCAGTTTGGTGAGGTTCCCAAAGTCAAATAGTTGGATGCCACTCGAAGTTTTTCCAGGCGATGTTGATGAACAGTCTGTGATGGGTAGGCGTTCAAGAAAATTCAACTGCTGCAGGCTTCACATAGGTCTTCCATCAGGGGTGTAGCAAAGGTGTCAGTTCTCTGTTACAGATTCGATGCAAATGTCCTTTCTAAAGAGAAGATTTCTGAAAGCATTCAGGGTTTCTTAAAAATGCAGGAGGCAACAGTATCACACTTGATACAAAGATTCTTTACAGAGAGGTAATACTTTTTCTGGGTCTTCTTCTGATCTCCAGGCAGGTCAGAACCAAATTTTAGAATGCCTGCTTTTTGTCCAAACTCACTGGCTTATTAAAGTTCAAAACTGAAACTTTCCTCTCTTGTCACTCAAAGAGTAGCTCTGAGGTCAAACCCCTTCGTGGTTTCCTTGAAATTACCTGCTTTCCTGTCCTTGTTTACAAGTTCAGCCCTTGCTGAACTTCCTTTCAAAATATCCAGAGTTCAGCTTTTGTTGAACTTCCTTTCAAAACATCCATAAAGTTCAGGTGTCTCAATGTCCAATGAAATCCTTTTTCAGTTTTTTAAAACACACAGAATCCGAAGTTTTTAATCCAAAAACAAAATCCTTGTGACACTGTATACTTACTGATCACTGAATAGGGTTCCAAAAGGAACAGATTCCTACCATAACTTCATTGAGAGTCTTACAGAATGGTCACAAACTCAGCCAGAACTCTGATATGCCAGATCCTGATCAACTTTGTGAGTGGTGGAGTCTTTGACTATTCTTTGCAAGGCCAGTGATGTGGAGGATGTGAGCCTTGGATGTTTGGTTCCCTCATTCCAGCCTCAGTTCAGATGCAGGGGTTGGGTTGGTTTAGCGATGCAGTTTCTCAGTTGGGACCTAAGTACGTATATGTAATCACCTGGGAGTCCAGGCTCCAATCTCAGCCTGGATTCCTGAAGAAAAGGGGAGCAAGTTTTTTTTTAATGTTTTGAAGCAGTCTCATTTGCACTCCCAAATTGCTGAAGGCCTGCTCCTCCTGGCCACTTCTCTTGACCCTGTAAACCTTGGTGGGATTAGCAGCAGAATCTCACGATGGGAGTCTGATCCCAATTTAATTGCCAGCTTTGCTCTCCATGGAGTTTCAAAAGTCCATCTTACTTTGACACAATAAGACAATCGCACATTAAATGATAATTAAAAGGATATATTCACAGAGCATAGATCCTGGCTTCTGTAAATAATCTGAGTGTACAAAGAATAAATGAAGAATTTATTCCTGTGCATATATGCTGATGTCTTCATATTGTTTAATGACAATCTTTTGAAATAGACCTAACCATAACATGGTTGCCTTACCTTCATTTATGTTGATATATTCTTGATCAATTTCTTCATCACCTGTTCTCTGGTTTCTGGATTTCTGAATGACATGAGCACGATCCTGAATGTGATGACCAACTGACATTTTTTCAATTCCACTTTCAGTGTCTCTTACTGCCCGCCTTGTCTCTTTGATCTGTGAAATTCACAAATTGTTAATTAGTCCAATGATATTTATAAAACAACTCAACATTTTACTCCACAAAATATTGCCCACTATAGTTGGTTTTCCAAAAAGAATGAATTCTTCAACAAGTTATGAGCAGTAAAGAAACATCTTTTACTGTAAACTGTAAGTAATCTTTGTTGTAAATATATAAGTGACTGATAATTCCTGCATTACAACAGTGACTACACTTTAAAAAGTATTTCAATGGCTGTAAAGCACTTTGAGATATACAGTGGTCGTGAAAAGGTGCTATATAAATGCAAGTCTTTTTTATCATATTGACAAGGTATAAGCTTTGGGCTCTGTAGTGTACACTAAAGTTATTCTGCTAAAATGCATAGTTCCATCCACAATATTTGAATTAGAATGCTTCAATTTGTAACCTAAGATATGTTGCAATGTGCTACTGCTACTACTATATTTCGGTCTTGTTACAGCAATACAGAATTCCATTCAAGAATTCTACAGGCAGTAATCTATCATTTGGGCCCAAGAATAACTCAAGAGACAGGTGTGGAATGTGGTGGAGGTGGGGGAGGGGGTTAGGGAGCGGATTTTCGCACATCAACCTTAGAAATAAGGGTTTTCTTCAGGTCCCAATGCGTTTATTGCCCGACAGTCAACCTGATTAACTGCTGTCTACAGGGGAGCAGATGCAGATAATTCCATCATCACTGAGGTCGGACATCGTGGAAGGCTGAATGGAAGATTTTGGAGGGTGGGGAGTGGGGGAAATGTCAAACAAGCTTGGTTGGTCAGTGGAAGCAAACCCTGGCTCACAAGCAGCACAATAAAGGCATCGATCTGACCCTTATTTATTTATTTTTTTATTTAGAGATACAGCACTGAAACAGGCCCTTCGGCCCACCGAGTCTGTGCCGACCAACAACCACCCATTTACAGTAATCCCATATTCCCTATCACCTCCCTCCACTAGGGACAATTTACAACGGCCAATTGACCTATCACCTGCAAGTCTTTGGATGTGGGAGGAAACCGGAGCACCCGGCGAAACCCACGCAGACACAGGGAGAACTTGCAAACTCCGCACAGGCAGTACCCAGAATCGAACCCGGGTTCCTGGAGCTGTGAGGCTGCGGTGCTAACCACTGCGCCGCCCATTCTAGTCTCCTTTCGTTTGCCAGGATTCCCGAGACCTGGAAATCCCAGCCTCTAAGTGCTAAAAGATTTGAACGACTGACCCACCTACAGAGAGACAGAGAGCGGATTGGTCACCCACCCCCACCTGCCTATTTGAAAGCAGAAGTGGGTGGGTAGGGGTCAAGTTTTTCATTTTGAAATTTTTAACCACCTCCTCCCCCCCCCACCCTCCTGGGGGATTAAAATTACCAATATGCTGGAAGAGAATAGTGCAATGTGAATGGCTGCTGGCTAAATTGACATGTGCCTTGATCTGCAAGTTGGAATAGCAAGATATACTTGGACTGTCAAGGAGAAACAAGTTCTAGTGTGGCAGAGCAGGACAGGGAGGAGGAAAGTGAGAAAACAAGGGAATTTGGGTATGTGCAATAGCCATTTTGTGCATGTGGATCAAATTAAGTCATCAAATTAAGAAAATAGAATATAATGTAAAAGATTGGGGTAGGGAGCAGAGTAGCAAATTTAAAGTTAAATGGAAACGGAAGAGAAAATCAAGCAGTTAGGAGTTACACTTAACTATCATCAGACCTGCTTCTAGCTTTAACCCACTTCAGTTTATGATCCCTTTCAGTTGCGTGCAAATGGCCACAACCGAAACTGTGCCACTCATGGAATTTTCATGTCTTAATGAAATTGAGACAAGAAAGGGTAAGATTATTCAGCTTGTGCTTTCATTGGCTGAAGCTCTAAAAGTGATTAGATTATTATTCAATTCAGTGCTGCACTTCGTTCCTGCAACAATAGCAGTTGAACGAGTTGGCACAGCTTTTGAGGACAGCAAGGAAGGAATGGCACTCACCGTTCACTACGCCAACAGCTGCCCTCAGAGATTTTGCAAGCTTTTGAGTGCAGACTTGCTGTCTTCAGTTCTCTACAGGGGATCTGTGGTGTTTGAGTAGGACAAGCAGTTGCATGGCTCTTCAGCCAATCAGTTTGAGGAATCCTCACCAAGACATGTAGACCCCTATATTAACAGGGAGATGTGTGAGAACCCCAGATGTATGTTAAGTGTCTCTACCTCTGTGCAAGCCATAGGTGTTGCACCATGTAGTAGTAGTATGAAAAAGAAAAGTAAAGCTTTGTATTTGCACAAGGGGATGTATATGGATGTATGCAAAAATTCTGAGGCAAGTTGCTTTTTAACTTGTTTGATGATGAGTGGGAAGACATGAATTGTTGATGACCAGTGGGGGAATGTTCAAGGGGTGGTTAGGTGTTTGCAGGACTGCTTTGAGCCAGTGATATTGGGAGTGGGTGTGTAGAGTGGCCATTGCATGTGCTTGTGACAAGAGTCCACTAGTGCATTGCATTAATAAGGACATCCTGGTAGCAATGTGAGCAGCTGGGATTGCACTGCCCTCATCACCTTTCTTATCCTCATCCTCCTCCCCCTCCAAATTGTCTGAGGAGGATCTGAACTGTTTACCTTGTTCTCCTGTAGGTCCAAACCTCTCTGCTGCGCAAGGTTGAACAGAGCACAGCACACCACGACCATTTGGGATACTTTGCCTGGTGCATACTGAAGGGCACCTCCAGATCCATCTAGACACTTGAAAACGATCTTCAGCGTGCCAATGGCTTGTTCAAAAACACATCTGGTGGTCCTCTAGCAGTCACTGTATCGCTGTTGCGTATCAATGTTCGGCTTTCTGACAGGTGTCATCAGTCAAATTTAAGGTGGGTATCGCTTGTCTCCTTAAAGTCACCCCTTAAGTCTGTTCACTTGCAGGTTGGAAAACGTCAGGGAGCTTGGACAGTCGCAGGACAAGAGCATTATGGCAGCTCCCCAGGAAGTTGGCACACTGCTTCAGAAGTATCCTATTGATGTTGCACACCAGCTGCACATTGATGGAAATGGAACGCCTTGTGGTTGAAAAATAGTCATGGGTGATCTGAGAGTGCCCAGATTGGCATGTGTGTACAGTCGATGACAGCATAAGACGGAAGCCAGTGAGAGCCACAAACTTGAATGCCCACTCATTCTGACTGGTGTTATCGTCGGCAAAGTTGATATAATTGCTGTCTCTGGCAAACAAGCCATCAGTCACCCGTCTTATGCAATTTTGAGCCGCCGATTGAGAGATCCTGGATATGTCTCCAGTACAGCCCTGGAAGGATCCGCAGGCAAAAGGTTGAGGACAGTGGTGACTTTAACAGCCACTGGTAATTCATGGCAATCAGGACCAGCAGGGAACAGGTTCGAGGAGGCTGTAGATGTCTACCACCACCTGATATCGATAACCTGAGCTTCTGGAGACACTGCAGTTTAGATTTGTCATAGAAACAGTCTCTGGCTGTAAACCCTGTTTTGCAGGATGTGACTCCTGCAAGATGCAACACCCCACCCCTTGCTGCTCCCCTCTGTGTTGCAAAAGCAAAATACTCTGGATGCTGCAAGTATGAAATGAAAATAGAAAATGCTGGAAATACTCAGCAGGTCAGGTAACATCAGAACTGAAATAAGTTAGGAATGTAACAGGTTTTAAGTACAGACATAGGGAAAGAGGGTAGGGGGAAAAAACAAAAGGGAAGGTCTGTGATAGGTAGGAGAGATTAAATGACAACAGGAATGATGGTGCAAGGTAAAAAGGAGTCAGTAATGGGTTGTGGCTTATTGTGGATATAGTGCAGCCCAGTGACTTGCACAGCTAGCTTGACTATATTTCCTCCCATTCTCTTTCTGAAAGGAATCTTCCATTTTCCCAGTTTTTCCATTTCTCTCGCATCTGTTCTGACGATGCTACTTTCCATACCAGTGCTCTGAGATGTCCAGTGCTCCGCGATGTCCTTTTTCCTCAACTGAGGATTCCCCTCCACCTTAGATCATAGGGTCCTGGATTGTGTCCATTCCATTTCCCACGCCTTTGCTCTCATCCCTTTTCCTCCCTCCCACAACTACGATAGGGTTACCCTTGTCATCACCTTCTACCCCACCAACCTCCATATTCCCTGCCATTTCTGTCACCTCCAGCATGGTGCCAATGCCCTCTCAGCATTCCGAAGGGACTGTTCTGTCCAATCCACTCCTTAATTAGCCTGAGGATCTCCTTCCCATGGCACTTGCCATGCAGGTGCAGGAGATGCAACACCTGCCCTTTTACCTCTTCCCTCCCCACTGTCCAGGGCTCCAAACACTCCTTCCACATGAAACAACAATTTACTTGTACTTCTTTGAATTTTGTACACTGTATTCACTGCTCATGATGTGGTCTCCTCTGCACTGGGTAGACCAAATGCAGGTTGGGTGACCGCTTTGTGAAACACCTATGTCAGTCCGTAAGTGTCACCCTGAGCTTTCAGTAGCCTACCATTTTAATTCTCTGTCCCACTCCCACTCTGATCTTTTTGTTGTCAGCCTCCTACACTGTTCCAATGAAGCTCACTGTAAGCCTTCGAGATTGAAAGAGTTTCAGATCATATTCTCTGCTCCATTTTTTCAGATGACAGCTGTTGGTGGTAATTCTGCTTCACCCATTTACATCTCCTCTAGACCCATCTTTTGTTTCTTTACTTGTCCCATTGCCATCTCCTTTTTCCTTGCACCAACATTGTTTCTGTTACTTAATCTCTTCTGCCTTCCATCGTATCACAGACCTTCACTTCTTTTGTTCTTTTCCCTTCTTTCCCCACCTCTGTACTTACCTAAAACCTGTAACATCTGCAATTTTTTCCAATTCTGACAAAAGGTCATCGGCCTGAAATGCTAACTTTGTTTCACTCTCCACAGATGCTGAGTATAGCCAGCATTTTCTGTTTTATTTCCCTCTCTGCTGTTCAGCTACAGGTCTCCAATAGGAGGCTGGTGCTGCTCATACTGTTTATCATCTGAGGTCCAATCTAAGGCCTCTCATCCTGATGTGACTGAGAAATCCTCCAAAGTGTAGACAGTAACTTCTCAGCAAAAGAACTGTAAACAAACCCTTTCCTTCGAGCAAATAAGAAAGCAGCTGTGAGTAAAGGCCTGCACAGGTTGGGAAAAAAGAACCCGACCCGAACCCGACCGAACCATAGCGGACCCGAGCCCGACCTGGCCCGAGTCTCTCCAATTTGCTCTGCACCCAACCCAACCCGACCTGACTATCCCTTTACTTACCTTCCAACTTGGAACCTCCAGGAAGTTGCAGTGCGTACGCGATGACGTCATAGAGACGTCACTCACTCACTGCGCAGACTCAGTTTCCCTGCTTGACGTCCTGGACTCCCAGCTCAGGTGTGTTTTTTAATTTTAATAGTTACCAGCACTTACCGTGTGTGTCCGTCCCAACCCGGACCTGGCCCGACCCGAGCCCAAGAAGAGGGCCCGACCCAAGCGGAATCCAACACATGTCGTCGGGTCCCGTTGGGTTCAGGTCGGGTAGCAGGTCTTTAGCTGTGAGTACCGAGCATTTATTGTAGCATTTCATTGAGTTTGATTCAGTCCCTCCAAATGCCAGTGTTTTCAACTTGCCTTCACTGGCGACTCTCATGAAACCTGGGAAACCCGTAGGACAGATGTTAAACTTGAAAGTGCATGGAAATATGTCTCTAATTGAGTGATTAACCCACATTAATTGGCAACCCGCCCCTTCTGATGGGGCTGCACGCAAACAAACTGACATAAAAGTTGGGAAAGAAAAATGGGACAAGGAGTGGGAGAGAGATAAGAAAGTCAGAAATAATAAAAAAATATCTTCAACCCAAATTAAATTTTACAAAAATGAGATCTCACACTTGTAAAATTAAACTTCAGGATCAGAGAGATTGTTTGGTCATGAGTATCACCGATCATGTTGTAAAAATAAATCACTTACTGTTAAATGGCGTGTTTTTTTTAGAACATTACAGCGCAGTACAGGCCCTTCAGCCCTCGATGTTGCGCCGACCTGTGAAACCATCTGACCTACACTATTCCATTTTCATCCATATGTCTATCCAATGACCACTTAAATGCCCTTAAAGTTGGCGAGTCTACTACTGTTGCAGGCAGGGCGTTCCACGCCCCTACTACTCTCTGAGTAAAGAAACTACCTCTAACATCTGTCCTATATCTATCACCCCTCAACTTAAAGCTATGTCCCCTTGTGTTTGCCATCACCATCCGAGGAAAAAGACTCTCACTATCCACCCTATCTAATCTTATATGTCTCTATTAAGTCACCTCTCCTCCTCCTTCTCTCCAACGAAAACAACCTCAAGTCCCTCAGCCTTTCCTCGTAAGACCTTCCCTCCATACCAGGCAACATCCTAGTAAATCTCCTCTGCACCCTTTCCAAAGCTTCCACATCCTTCCTATAATGCGGTGACCAGAACTGCACGCAATACTCCAGGTGCGGTCTCACCAGAGTTTTGTACAACTGCAGCATGACCTTGTGGCTCCGAAACTCGATCCCCCTACTAATAAAAGCTAACACACCATCTTAACAGCCCTATTAACCTCGGTAGCAACTTTCAGGGATTTATGTACCTGGACACCAAGATCTCTCTGTTCATCTACACTACCAAGAATCTTCCCATTAGCCCAGTACTCTGCATTCCTGTTACTCCTTCCAAAGTGAATCACCTCACACTTTTCCGCATTAAACTCCATTTGCCATCTCTCAGCCCAGCTCTGCAGCCTATCTATGTCCCTCTGTACCCTACAACATCCTTCGGCACTATCCACAACTCCACCGACCTTCGTGTCATCCGCAAATTTACTAACCCACCCTTCTACACCCTCTTCCAGGTCATTTATAAAAATGACAAACAGCAGTGGCCCCAAAACAGATCCTTGCGGTACACCACCAGTAACTAAACTCCAGGATGAACATTTGCCATCAACCACCACCCTCTGTCTTCTTTCAGCTAGCCAATTTCTGATCCAAAGCTCTAAATCACCTTCAACCCCATACTTCCGTATTTTCTGCAATGGCCTACCGTGGGGAACCTTATCAAACGCCTTACTGAAATCCATATACACCACATCCACTGCTTTACCCTCATCCACCTGTTTGGTCACCTTCTCGAAAAACTCAATAAGGTTTGTGAGGCACGACCTACCCTTCACAAAACCGTGCTGACTATCGCTAATGAACTTATTCTTTTCAAGATGATTATAAATCCTGTCTCTTATAACCTTTTCCAACATTTTACCCACAACCGAAGTAAGGCTCACAGGTCTATAATTACCAGGGCTGTCTCTACTCCCCTTCTTGAACAAGGGGACAACATTTGCTATCCTCCAGTCTTCCGGCACTATTCCTGTCGACAATGACGACATAAAGATCAAGGACAAAGGCTCTGCAATCTCCTCCCTGGCTTCCCAGAGAATCCTAGGATAAATCCCATCTGGCCCAGGGGACTTATCGATTTTCACACTTTCCAAAATTGCTAACACCTCCTCCTTGTGAACCTCAATCCCATCTAGCCTAGTAGTCTGAATCTCAGTATTCTCCTCGACAACATTTTCTTTCTCTACTGTAAATACTGACGAAAAATATTCATTTAACGCTTCCCCTATCTCCTCTGATTCCACACACAACTTCCCACTACTATCCTTGATTGACCCTAATCTAACTCTAGTCATTCTTTTATTCCTGATATACCTATAGAAAGCCTTAAGGTTTTCTCTGATCCTATCCGCCAATGACTTCTCGTGTCCTCTCCTTGCTCTTCTTAGCTCTCCCTTTAGATCCTTCCTGGCTAGCTTGTAACTCTCAAGCGCCCTAACTGAGCCTTCACGTCTCATCCTAACATAAGCCTTCTTCTTTCTTTTGACAAGCGCTTCAACTTCTTTAGTAAACCACGGCTCCCTCGCTCGACAACTTCCTCCCTGCCTGACAGGTACATACTTATCAAGGACACGCAGTAGCTGCTCCTTGAATAAGCTCCACATTTCGATTGTGCCCATCCCCTGCAGTTTCTTTCCCCATCCTACGCATCCTAAATCTTGCCTAATCGCATCATAATTTCCTTTCCCCCAGCTATAATTCTTGCCCTGCGGTATATAGGGGCGGCACAGTGGCGCAGTGGTTAGCACTGCAGCCTCACAGCTCCAGGGACCCGGGTTCGATTCTGGGCACTGCCTGTGTGGAGTTTGCAAGTTCTCCCTGTGTCTGCGTGGGTTTTCTCCGGGTGCTCCGGTTTCCTCCCACAAGCCAAAAGACTTGCAGGTTGATAGGTAAATTGGCCATTATAAATTGTCACTAGTATAGGTAGGTGGTAGGAAAATATAGGAACAGGTGGGGATGTTTGGTAGGAATATAGGATTAGTATAAATGGGTGGTTGATGGTCGGCACAGACTCGGTGGGCCGAAGGGCCTGTTTCAGTGCTGTATCTCTAATCTAATCTAATCTAATCATACCTGTCCCTGCCCATTGCTAAGGTAAACCTAACCGAATTGTGATCACTATCACCAAAGTGCTCACCTACATCTAAATCTAACACCTGGCCGGGTTCATTACCCAGTACCAAATCCAATGTGGCATCGCCCCTGGTTGGCCTGTCTACATACTGTGTCAGAAAACCCTCCTGCACACACTGGACAAAAACTGACCCATCTAAAGTACTCGAACTATAGTATTTCCAGTCAATATTTGGAAAGTTAAAGTCCCCCATAACAACTACCCTGTTACTCTCGCCCCTGTCGAGAATCATCTTCGCTATCCTTTCCTCTACATCTCTGGAACTATTCGGAGGTCTATAGAAGACTCCCAACAGGGTGACCTCTCCTCTCCTGTTTCTAACCTCAGCCCATACTACCTCAGTAGACGAGTCCTCAAACGTCCTTTCTGCCGCTGTAATACTCTCCTTGATTAACAATGCCACACCCCCTCCTCTTTTACCATCTTCTCTGTTCTTACTGAAACATCTAAATCCCGGAACCTGCAACATCCATTCCTGCCCCTGCTCTACCCATGTCTCCGAAATGGCCACTACATCGAGATCCCAGGTACCAACCCATGCTGCAAGCTCACCCACCTTATTTCGGATGCTCCTGGCGTTGAAGTAGACACACCTTAAACCAAGTTCTTGCCTGCCAGTGCCCTCTTGCGTCCTTGTAACCTTATCCCTGACCTCACTACTCTCAACATCCTGTACACTGGAACTACAATTTAGGTTCCCATTCCCCTGCTGAATTAGTTTAAACCCCCCCGAAGAGCACTAGCAAATCTCCCCCCCAGGATATTGGTACCCCTCTGGTTCAGGTGAAGACCATCCTGTTTGTAGAGGTCCCACCTACCCCAGAATGAGCCCCAATTATCCAGGAAACCAAAACCCTCCCTCCTACACCATCCCTGCAGCCACGTGTTCAACTCCTCTCGCTCCCTATTCCTCGCTTCGCTATCACGTGGCACGGGCAACAACCCAGAGATAACAAGTCTGTTTGTTCTCGCTCTAAGCTTCCACCCTAGCTCCCTGAATTTCTGCCTTAAATCCCCATCTCTCTTTCTACCTATGTCGTTGGTGCCTATGTGGACCACGACTTGGGGCTGCTCCCCCTCCCCCTTAAGGATCCAAAAAACACGATCCGAGACATCACGAACCCTGGCACCTGGGAGGCAACACACCAACCGTGAGTCTCTCTCGTTCCCACAGAACCTCCTATCTGTTCCCCTAACTATGGAGTCCCCAGTGACTAATGCTCTGCTCCTCTTCCCCCTTCTCTTCTGAGCAACAGGGACAGACTCTGTGCCAGAGACCTGTACCCCATTGCTTACCCCTGGTAAGTCGTCTCCCGCAACAGTATCCAAAACGGTATACCTGTTGTTGAGGGAAATGGCCACAGGGGATCCCTGCACTGCCTGCTGGTTCCCTCTCCTTCCCCTGACAGTAACCCATCTACCTACTTCTTTTACCTGAGGTGTGACTACCTCTCCATAACTCCTCTCAATAACCCCCTCCGCCTCCCGAATGATCCGAAGTTCATCCAGCTCCAGTTCCCTAACGCGGTTCTCGAGGAGCTGGAGTTGGGTGCACTTCCCGCAGATGCAGTCAGCAGGGACACTCTTGGCGACCCTTACCTCCCACATTCTGCAGGAGGAACATACAACTGCCTTAACCTCGATTCCCACTATTCTAAATTCCCAACAAATCTACTGAAAACCCCCCCAAAAAAAAGTCAAAACTTGTTAGCTTAGCAATCCGACGGACAGAACTTTTTAAATAAAAAGCTTAAAAAGTTTAGTGGGTTAAGTATTGCAACTTCATGCTATTATATTGATTTCAATGCTGAGTTTCTCAGCAAATGCTATTATAGTACAGCCTATGGAGGAGCTGCGTAACTCAACCATATACATCTGATTTCCGCATTTAACTGCATATTTGCATACTCCAGAAGTTGCTGTCCGATTTACTCCATAAGAAACAGCGAATGCTAATTGCCTCAATGTCATTCTTAATGTAAAACCTGGACCATTGGCTTTAATCCATCTTTCAGTTCAATCTGAATTTTCCACCCAATGATACCATCAGAAATAACATGTCATCAGCAATCACATCATTTTCAGACAATGGTTTTCTTTTTGAAGTTATTTTTTATGTTTGAGGCAACAATACAGTTTTGTGTAAACTTGAATGAAATGTTGACATTAATATATACATTAATTTTTTGCCACATTTTTTTTAAATTAAAGCTTATTTCCTGTGTTTCGGAAATTTGTAGCAATGCTTCATCAGTCGCAATGGTCACTGAGATAATGAGAAGAGACATTTTAAGGAATTTTGTTGAACAAACGTTTGCTGGTGCATAAATGCTTTGCAAAAGGGAACAGTTTAGGTTTCGACCATTAGCTCTTTTAAAGGAGAAGTAGATAAATATTAGAAACAGATAAAGGTGAAGGGCTATGAAGAAAATAACTGACACCAATGAAGGCATGCAGGTACCTACAGCAATCCAAATCTGTAATACCCGACATAAACTTCTCCATATCTAAAATGTAGCTGCGTACGGTTGACACACCACCACCATTCTCAGTGAGCAATGTTGCTCCTATCTCCAGTATGTTAAATTCAACTAACCCTGGTCTTCCAACTCCCCCCTTGTCCTACCCTATCGCTGGAATCTCCTCCAACCTTATATTGATGCTGCATGCTTCAGTCCTATCACACTTGCCTTTTTGCACTCCTTTCCTGCCTTTATCCCACCATTAGTGAACAGCCCTCAATTTTGGCCCTACCCTCCAGAATGGCCTCTTTAAATTCTTGCAGTTCTGTACTTCTATTTTCTCCTTTAAAGCCTTATTACCATCCATATCGCCAGGCTTTCAATCACACCTGCCTAATCTCTTCATCCATGTTTTGGCATCTGTCCTGTTGTTGTTGTTGAACACCGAAGAGTGGTAGCTATTCCACTCGCAAGGGGGTTAATTTGGAAAATTTTACAATGTGTAGATCATGGCTGCCCGAAATCACATGGCACCCAAAAACCTTGACGTCTATTCTTACGATCTGGATATGTAAAACTATAAAATACTGCCTCTATTTTGATAGAATACTTTAGGCCTATTAAAGAATTCTGCAATTCAGAATACTTACTCCACCAGGGACATTATGTACATGACTGGAAGCTTGGAATATTCTGGGAGGTTCATTCCCCACTTTTGCATAAGTCATTACACTGGAGCTGTTCAAGGAGTGACCACTGGAATCTGAAGATAGAGTTCCCTACAGAAAATAAACGTACACTGTTTTAAAAAGAAAGCTGTAGTTCTGCGAAACTAAAAAATTCCCAAGGCTCTCGTAAATTCTGGAAGCCTGGACTATAAATTAAATGCTTTTGCAATATGAAAAACACTGTTAATAATGGAAAATAAGAGCTTGTGTTTAGCTGTGCCCATATTGCACTTACATGTTTGGTTTGCATGCCAAGCATTTCTTTTCTGACTTGTTCCATCATGGTGTTCATCCTACTGAATGGATCCATCCAGAAAGCACCCTATCATAGTACACCAAAAGCAAGTGAGAAAGTAAACATAGAAAATTGTTCTTTTTAAAAAAAAATGTACTGGGAACACAAAGTAAATTATGAATAGCATGCAGTTCTGGAGTTCAATTTTACATTTTACGATATGAATAACAGTGAATGGCTACAACATTCTAATGGCACTGTACCTGCAGAGTAATGTGAGGATCATGTCATGTGATGTATGAAGTACTGTAGGCTCCACTACCCTAAGTGACAGCCCCACTGATGAAATAAAATGCTGCAACTTCTTTGTCTGCCATTGAACTGTTTGATTCTTATTTTCCCCGTATCATTGGGGGAGCTCAGTTCTCATACCCACACTTTCCAGTAGTTTGGCATCAGTCTCTCTCCAAATCCCTCACTTTATGCTATTGCAAATGTTTGCACACAGAATTACCCAAAGTGCCATCGCTGCAAGTTAACCATTTGCTACTATGGACATTTTATTTCCAGGCAGTCCAAGGCAAAACATCATACTGTGCTTCTCACCAATGCTCAGGCAGCAGGGAGGTTACCACTTGCCTTAGTCATAGAGTCATAGAGTTATACAGCACAGAAACAGGCCCTTCGGCCCATCGTGTCTGTGCCGGCCATCAAGCACCTATCTATTCCAATCCCATTTTCCAGCACTTGGCCCGTAGCCTTGTATGCTTTGGCATTTCAAGTGCTCATCTAAATACTTCTTAAATGTTGTGAGGGTTCCTGCTTCTACCAATCCTTCAGGTAGTGTGTTCCAGATTCCAACCACGCTCTGGGTGAAAAAACATTTCCTCAAATACCCTCTAAACCTCCTGCCCCTTACCTTAAATCTATGCCCCCTGGTTATTGATCCCTCCTCTAAAGGAAAAAGTTTCTTCCTATCTATCCTATAAATGCCCCTCATAATTTTGTATACCTCAATCAGGTACCCCCTCAGCCTTCTCTGCTCTAGGGAAAACAACCCTAGCCTTTTCAGTCTCTCTTCATAGCAGAAATGCTCCAGCCCAGGCAACATCTCGGTGAATCTCTCTGCACCCTCTCCAGTGCCATCACATCCTTCCTATAGTGTGGTGACCAGAACTGTACACAGTACTCCAGTTGTGACCTAACTAGTGCTTTATACAGCTCCATCATAACCTCCCTGCTCTTATATTCAATGCCTCGGCTAATAAAGGCAAGTATCCCATATGCCTTCCTAACCACCTTATCTACCTGTGCAGCTGCCTTCAGTGATCTATGTGCAAGTACACCAAGGTCCCTCTGACCTTCTGTACTTCCTAGAGTCGTACCATCCATTGTATGTTCCCTTGCCTTGTTAGTCCTCCCAAAATGCATCACCTCACACTTCTCAGGATTAAATTCCATTTGCCACAGCTCCGCCCATCTTACCAGCCCAGCTTTATCATCCTGTAATCTAAGGCTTTCCTCCTCACTATTTATGACACCACCAAATTTCATCTCATCTGCGAACCTACTGATCATACCTCCTATATTCACGTCTAAATCATTAATGTACACTACAAACAGCAAGGGCCCCAGCACCGATCCCTGTGGTACACCACTGGTCACAGGCTTCCACTCGCAAAAACAACCCTCAACCATCACCCTCTGCCTCCTGCCACTAAGCAAATTTTGGATCCAATTTGCCAAATTGCCCTGGATCCCATGGGCTCTTAGCTTCTTAACCAATCTCCCATGCGGGACCTTACCAAAAGCCTTACTGAAGTCCATGTAGACTACATCAACTGCCTTACCCTTATCTACACATCTAGTCACCTCCTCGAAAAATTCAATCAAGTTTCTTAGACACGATCTCCCCCTGACAAAGCCACGCTGACTGTCCCTGATTATTCCCTGCCTCTCCAAGTGGAGATTAATCCTGTCCCTCAGATGTTTTTCCAATAGTTTCCCAACCACTGATGTTAGACTCACTGGCCTGTAATTACCTGATTTATCCCTGCTACCCTTCTTGAATAATGGTACCACATTCGCTGTCCTCCAGTCCTCTGGTACCTCTCCTGTGGCCAGAGAGGATTTGAAAATTTGTGTCAGAGTCTCTGCTATCTCCTCTCTTGCCTCACATAACAGCCTGGGATACATCCCATCTGGGCCTGGGGATTTATCCACTTTTCAGTCCGCTAAAACAGCTAACACTTCCTCCCTTTCAATGCTAATTTGTTCAAGTATATCACAAACCCCCTCCCTGATCTCTACACCTACATCATCCTTCTCTTGATGCACGGGCGGTCCTTATGCTTGGAGTGATGTAGCTTCTTTGATTTGAGTCTAACTTTGCTGCACATCAGGGAGTGGTCGGTGTCACAGTCAGTGTTGACCATCTTCAATAAGAGAGAATCTAACCATCTCCCCTTGACATTCAGCAGCATTACCATCGCTGAATCCCCCACTATCAACATCCTAGGGGCTACCATTGACCAGAAACTGAACTGGAGTAGCCATATAAATACCGTGGCTACAAGACCAGGTCAGAGGCTAGGAATCCTGAGGCGAGTAACTCACCTCCTGACTCCCCAAAGCCATTCCACCATCTACAAGGCACAAGTCAGGAGTGTGATGGTATAGTCTCCACTTGCCTGGATGGGTGCAGCTCCAACAACACTCAAGAACCTCAACACTATCCAGGACAAAGCAGCCTGCTTGATTGGCACCCCATCAACAAACATTCACTCCTTCCACCACCGACGCACAGTGGCAGCAGTGTGTACCATCTTGGTGCAGCAATGCACCAAGGCTCCTTAGACAGCACCTTCCAAACCCGCGACCTCTACCAACTAGAAGGACAAGAGCAGCAAATGCATGGGAACACCACCACCTGCAAGTTCCCCTCCAAGTCACACACCATCCTGACTTGGAACTACATCGCCGTTCCTTCACTGTCACTGGGTCAAAATCCTGGAACTCCCTTCCTCACAGCACTGTGGGTATACCAACCCCAAATGGACTGCCGTGGTTCAAGAAGGCAGCTCACCACCACCTTCTCAAGGGCAATTAGGGATGGGCAATAAATGCTGGCCTGCCAGCAATGCCCACAACCCATGAATGAATAAAAAAAAATTCCACACTATGCAAGTTGCGTGTGATTTGGACACTGTTTATAGAGGCTCGCCTTATGGCGATGTGGTCCAGCTGGTGTCAACGACATGATATTGGATATCTCCACGAAACCTGGTGACAGGGTTTAGTATGAAAGAACGAGTTGGTGATGCAGAGCTTGTGACAGGTACACAACTCCAGCAGTCTCTGTCCATTCTCATTCATCCTTCCAATGCCATAGCGCCCAAGGCAGGAGGGCCATGAGTCATGGTGGGCCCCAACCCTGGCGTTAAAATCCCCCAGCAGGAACAAATGTTCGATATTAGGAATGCTACGAATGATATTATGGAGTTCCTCGGAGAACTGGTCTTTAACTTCAGGTGGAGGGCAGAATGTTGGAGCATAGATGCTGAATAGGTGTACTGGACTAGAGGCGGTGAGCAGTCGGATGAACAGTATTCGTTCCGAGCTATTTGAAAGCGGCTCTATCATGCTGAGCAAAGGATTTATGATGGCGAAGCCCACTCCATGCAGTTTTGGTTCTTCAGGATCCCTACCCTGCCAGTAGAAGGTGTAGTCTTGCTCTCTTAGTGACCCGCTCGCAGGGAGGCGTGGCTCCTGAAATGCTGCAATGTCCATATTGAGTCCACTGAGCTCGTTGTTAATGATGGCGGTCTTCCGAGAGTCGTTGATTTGTGTAAGGTCTTCCTACAGGCCAGGACACATAGTTCTAACGTTCCAGCTTGCAAAACGAAGGGCTGGTACCTTCGTTCCTTTTTTTGTCGTGCTGTTTGGTGCGGTGTTCCAGTCCGCCTGTCGGGCAATGACCCTGAGCTCCAAGCACCCATTGAAGCAGGGAGAAGCTTCAGGCAGGATAGAGGGGGATGTAAAAGGGGTGGGGGAGTAGCATTACTTGTTAAGGAGAATATCACAGCTGTACTGCGGGAGGACACCTCGGAGGGGTCGTGCAGCGAGGCAATATGGGTGGAGCTCAGGAATAGGAAGGGTGCAGTCACTATGTTGGGGGTTTTCTACAGGCCTCCCAACAGCCAGCAGGAGTTAGAGGAGCAGATATGTAGACAGATTTTGGAAAGATGTAAAGGTAACAGGGTTGCAGTGGTGGGTGATTTTAACTTTCCCTATATTGACTGGGACTCACTTAGTGCTAGGGGCTTAGATGGGGCAGAATTTGTAAGGAGCATCCAGGAGGGCTTCTTGAAACAATATGTAGATAGTCCAAATAGGGATGGGCCATACTGGACCTGGTATTGGGGAATGAGACCGGCCAGGTGGTCGAAGTTTCAGTAGGGCAGCATTTCGGGAACAGTGACCATAATTCCATAAGTTTTAAGGTACTTGTGGATAAGGATAACAGTAGTCCTCGGGTGAAGGCGCTAAATTGGGGGAAGGCTAATTATAACAGTATTAGGCAGGAACTGAAGAATTTAGATTGGGGACAGCTGTTTGAGGGTAAATCAACATCTGACATGTGGGAGTCTTTCAAATGTCAGTTGATTAGAATCCAGGACCGGCATGTTCCTGTGAGGAAGAAGGATAAGTTTGGCAAGTTTCGGGAACCTTGGATAACGCGGGATATTGTGAGCCCAGTCAAAAAGAAAAAGCAAGCATTCGTCAGGGCTGGAAGGCTAGGAACAGACGAATCCCTTGAGGAATATAAAGACAGCAAGAAGTCAGGAGGGCTAAAAGGGGTCATGAAAAGTCATTGGTAAACAGGATTAATCATAAGGCTTTTTATACGTATATAAAGAGCAAGAGGGTAACTAAGGAAAGGGTTGGCCCACTCAAGGACAGAGAAGGGAATCTATGTGTGGAGCCAGAGGAAATGGGCGAGGTACTAAATGAGTACTTTGCATCAGTATTCACCAAAGAGAAGGACTTGGTGGATGATGAGCCTAGGGAAGGGAGTGTGGATAGTCTCAGTCATCTCATTATCAAAAAGGAGGAGGTGATGGGTGTCTTGCGAAGCATTAAGGTAGATAAGTCGCCAGGGCCTGATGGGATCTACCCCAGAATAGTAAGGGAGGCAAGGGAAGAAATTGCTGGGGCCTTGACAGAAATCTTTGCATCCTAATTGGCTACAGGTGAGGTCCCAGAAGACTGGAGAATAGCCAATGTTGTTCCTTTGTTTAAGGGTAGCAAGGATAATCCAGGAAATTATAGGCTGGTGAGCCTGACGTCAGTGGTAGGGAAATTATTAGAGAGGATTCTTCGGGACAGGATTTACTCCCATTTGGAAACAAACGAACTTATTAGCGAGAGGCAGCATGGTTTTGTGAAGGGGAGGTCGTGTCTCACTAATTTGATTGAGTTTTTTGAGAAAGTGACAAAGATGATTGATGAAGGAAGGGCAGTGGATGCTATCTATATGGACTTCAGTAAAGCCTTTGACAAGGTCCCTCATGGCAGACTGGTACAAAAGGTGAAGTCACACGGGATCAGAGGTGAGCTGGCAAGATGGATACAGAACTGGCTCTCTCATAGATGACAGAGGGTAGCAGTGGAAGGGTGCTTTTCTGAATGGAGGGATGGGACTAGTGGTGTTCCGCAGGGATCAGTGCTGGGACCTTTGCTCTTTGTAGTATATATAAATGATTTGGAGGAAAATGTAGCTGGTCTGATTAGTAAGTTTGAGGACGACACAAAGATTGGTGGAGTTGCGGATAATGATGAGGATTGTCAGAAGATACGGCAGGATATAGATCGGTTGGAGACTTGGGTGGAGAAATGGCAGATGGAGTTTAATCAGGACAAATGTGAGGTAATGCATTTTGGAAGGTCTAATGCAGGTGGGAAGTATACAGTAAATGGCAGAACCCTTAGGAGTATTGACAGGCAGAGAGATCTGGGCGTACAGGTCCACAGGTCATTGAAAGTGGCAATGCAGGTGGATAAGGTAGTCAAGAAGGCATGTGGCATGCTTGCCTTCATCGGTCGGGGCATAGAGTATAAAAATTGGCAAGTCAGCTGTTCGGCCACACTTAGAATATTGTGTGCAATTCTGGTCGCCACACTACCAGAAGGACATGGAGGCTTTGGACAGGGTACAGAAGAGTTTTCCCAGGATGTTGCCTGGTCTGGAGGGCATTAACTATGAGGAGAGGTTGGATAAACTCGGATTGTCTTCACTGGAACGACGGAGGTGGAGGGGCGACATGATAGAGGTTTACAAAGTTATGAGCGGCATGGACAGAGTGGATAGTCAGAAGCTTTTTCCCAGGGTGGAAGAGTCAGTTACTAGGGGACATAGGTTTAAGGTGAGAGGGGCAAAGTTTAGAGGGGATGTGCGAGGCAAGTTCTTTACACAGAGGGTGGTGAGTGCCTGGAACCTGCTGCCGGGGGAGGTGATGGAAGCAGGTACGATAGCGACGTTTAAGAGGCATCTTGACAAATACATGAACAGGATGGGAATAGAGGGATACGGTCCCTGGAAGTGCAGAAGGTGTTAGTTTCGGCAGGCATCAAGATCGGCGCAGGCTTGGAGGGCCGAATGGCCTGTTCCTGTGCTGTACTGTTCTTTGTTCTTTGACTGTGGCGGGACAGAACCTTTCTGACCTGGGGCTGCCCGGTTTGAGGCGGGCGGTAGCTGTCCAGTAAGATGCGATGACCTCTCCCACCGACAAAGGCAACCCGTGGCGCCCAATCTCTATGCCAATTGAGCTGGACTTATAACCCGTAACTGCTGCCTTCCGTGTTGTTTTGGTCGCTATGGCGGAATGTAGGGAGGTTGTGAGTTGCCCAAGCCTCAAAACCCCCCTCTCGGCCTTCCTAGTGGGGTCCAAAGGAGTGCAGAGCACATATCATCACCATCGATAAGAACAAAGGTGACCGCGGTGACTGCAACAACGTGGAATCTCCCTGCTCAGCATAGTAGGGAAAGTCTTGGCTCAAGTCTTTTTGAACAGACTCCAGAAGCTGGCTGAGCGTGTCTACCCTGAGGCACAGTGCGGCTTTCGAGCAGAGAGATTCACCATCGACATGCTGTTCTTCCTTCGCCAGCTACAGGAGAAATACCGCCAACAACAGATGCCCCTCTACGTTGCTTTCATAGATCTCACCAAAGCCTTTGACCTCGTCAGCAGACGTGGTCTCTTCAGACTACTAGCAAAGATCGAATGTCCACCAAAGCTACTAAGTAGAATCACCTTATTCCATGATAATATGAAAGGCACAATTCAGCATAGCGGCGCCTCATCAGACCCCTTTCCTATCCTGAGTGGCGTGAAACAGGGACGTGTTCTCGCATCTACACTGTTTGGGATCTTCTTCTCACTGCTGCTCTCACATGCATTCAAGCCTTCAGAAGAAGGAATTTTCCTCCACACAAGATCAGATGGCAGGTTGTTCAACCTTGCCCGTCTTAAAGTGAAGACCAAAGTACTGAAAGTCCTCATCAGGGAACTCCTCTTTGCTGACGATGCTGCATTAATATCCCACACAGAAGAGTGTCTGCAGAGACTCATCAACAGGATTGCGGCTGCCTGCAATGAATTTGGCCTCACCATCAGCCTCAAGAAAACGAATATCATGGGACAGGATGTCAGAAATGCTCCATCCATCAATATTGGTGACCACGCTCTGGAAGTGGTTCAAGAGTTCACCTACCTAGGCTCAACTATCACCGGTAACCTGTCTCTCAATGCAGAAATCAACAAGCACATGGGAAAGGCGTCCGTTGCTATGTCCAGGCTGGCCAAGAGGGTGTGGGAAAATGGCGCACGGACACGAGACACAAAAGTCCGAGTGTTTCAAGCCTGTGTCCTCAGTATCTTGCTCTACGGCAGCGGGGCCTGGACAACATATGTCAGCCAAGAGTGACATCTCAACTCATTCCAGCTTCACTGCCTCCGGAGAATCCTTGGCATCAGGTGGCAGGACCGTATCTCCGACACAGAAGTCCTCAAGGTAGCCAACATCCCCAGCATATACAACCCACTGAGCCAGCGGTGCTTGAAATGGCTTGGCCATGTGAGCCGCATGGAAGATGGCAGGATCCCCAAGGACGCATTGTACAGCGAGCTCATCACTGGTATCAGACCCATCGGCCGTCCATGTCTCCGCTTTAAAGACGTATGCAAACGCGACATGAAGTCCTGTGACATTGACCACAAGTCATGGGAGTCAGTTGCCAGTGATTGCCAGAGCTGGCGGACAGCCATAAAGGCGGGGCTAAAGAGTGGCAAGTCGATGAGACTTCGCAGTTGGCAGGAAAAAGGACAAAAGGTGCAAGGAGAGAGCCAACTGTGTAACAGCCCCGTCAACCAATTTTATCTGCAGCGCCTGTAGAAGACCCTGTCACTTTAGAATTGGCCTTTATAGCCACGCCAGGCACTGCTCCACAAACCACTGACCTCCTATCGGCGCTTACCCATTGTCTCTCGAGACAAGGAGGCCAAAGAAGAAGAATCTGCCATCAGCCTCCTTTTGTTTCCTTATCCAATCCTCTATATTCCCTGGCATCCAGGGTTCCCTGGACTTGTTAGTCCTACTCTTCATCTTTACGGGAACATGTTGGCCCTGAACTCTCATATATTTCCTTTTTGAATGACTCCCACTGGTCTGATGTAGACTTTCCTGCAAGTCGCTACTCCCAGTCCACTTTGGACATATCCTGTTTTATCATATTGAAATCGGCCTTCCCCCAATTCAGTACTTTTTTTTTTAGAGATACAGCACTGAAACAGGCCCTTCGGCCCACCGAGTCTGTGCCGACCATCAACCACCCACTTATACTAATCCTACCCTAATTCCATATTCCTACCACATCCCCACCTGTTCCTATATTTCCCTACCACCTACCTATACTAGGGGCAATTTATAATGGCCAATTAACCTATCGCCCTGCAAGTCTTTGGCATGTGGGAGGAAACCGGAGCACCCGGAGGAAACCCACGCAGACACAGGGAGAACTTGCAAACTCCACACAGGCAGTACCCAGATTTGAACCTGGGTCGCTGGAGCTGTGAGGCTGCGGTGCTAACCACTGCGCCACTTCCGGTCCCACTTTGTCCTTTTCCATAACTACCTTAAATCTTACAGAGTTATGGTCACTATCCCCAAAATGCTCCTCCACTGACACTTCTATCACTTGATTCCCTCGGATTAGGTCCAGTACTGCCCCTTCTCTTGTAGGACTTTCTACGTGCTGGCTCAAAACGCTCTCCTGTATGCACTTTAAGAATTCTACCCCCTTTAAGTCTTTTGCACTAAGACTATCCCAGTTGATATTGGGGAAGTTGAAATCCCCTACTATTATTACCCTATTATTTTTACACCTCTCTGAGATTTGCCTCCATTTCATGCTCCTATATCTCTCCATGACTGTTTGTAGTACACTCCCAGCCAAGTGATTGCCCCTTTTTGTTTTTAAGTTCTACCCATACGGTCTCATTTGAGGAACCTTTTAAGATATCATCCCTCCTTACTGCAGTAATTGACTCCTTGATCACTAATGCAATGCCACCTCCACTTTTATACCCTCCCCTGTCACGCCTGAAGATTCTATACCCTGGAATATTGAGCTGCCAGTCCTGCCCTTCCCTCAATCAGGTCTCTGTGATAGCAATAATGTGTTAATCAATGCCCTCAATTCATCTACCTTACTAGTCAGACTCCTTGCGTTAAAATAGATGCAATCCAGCCTTGCATTGTTTGCTTGTGCCTTAACAGGTCTATATTTGCCCTGCCTGCCAGACTGATTCAGTTTCTCTTCTATATTTGACACTGCATCACCCCTTACTGTACCTCCACTCTGTATCCCATCCCCCTGCCAAATTAGTTTAAACACCCCCCAATAGCACTAGCAAATCTCCCAGCAAGGATGTTGGTCCCATTCAGTTCAGGTGCAACCCATTCAATTTGTACAGGTCCCACCTTCACCAGAAACAGACCCAGTGATCCAGGAAACTAAAGCGTCCCTTCTGCACCATCTCTTCAGCCACGCATTCATCTGCTCTATCCTCCTATTCCTATACTCACTAGCACGTGGCACCAGGAGTAATCCAGGGATTACAACTTTTGCGGTCCTGCTTTTTAATCTGCTACCTAGCTCCCTAAATTCTTGTTGCAGGATCTCATCCCTCTTTCTAACGATGTCGTTGGTACCAATGTGTACCATGACCTCTGACTGTTCACCCTCCCCCTTCAGAATGTCCTGCAGCCACTCCATGACATCCTTGACCCCAGCACCAGGGAGGCAACATAACATCCTGGAGTCATGTTTGCGGCCACAGAAACGCCTATCGGTACTCCTTATGATAGAATACCCTATCACTATAGCCCTGCCTCTTCCTCCCCTCCTGTGCAGCTGAGCCACCCGTGGTGCCACGAACTGGGCTCTTGCTGCTTTCCCCTGAGCCATCTCCCTCAACAATATCCAAAGCAGCATATCTGTTAGAGAGGGGGATGGCCACAGGGGACTCCTGCACTACCTGCCTTCCTCTACTCTGCCTGTTGGTCACCCATTCCCTTCCTGTGGATGCTCCACAGTGAATCCACCCCCAGCTCTGTAATGCGGGTAGCCAGTAGCTGCAGATGGATACACTTCCTGCACACATGGTCGTCAGGGACACTGAAAGTGTCACTGATTTCCCACATCGCGCAGGAGGAGCATATCACGGCTGTGAGCTCTCCTGCCATGACTTACCACTAGATTACTTAGTTACTCCCTTTAATTAAAACATACTAATTACGCTAGGAGCCTTGTTCTACTCCAAACACGATCCACTACAATCTAAAGTCCTTAATAGATTACACTAATTAAATAGAACACACTTTAGTAGTACTAAACTTATCACTTATATGGTACGTTTTGAGGGGTTTTTTCTCAAAAAAGAACTTTCCCCTTATTCTTTTAAGCTATTTACAGGCACGAACACTGTTACTTACCCAACTAATCACCTTGCAGCTTTCCAGTGATGTCACTGTTGACTTTTGAGTGTCTATTTCAGCTACTGTGCTACTATTCATAATGTTCACTGCAAGCTCTATGCCAAAACTGGTCCGGCCTCCCTGAATGTGTCTTTTGCATGCAGACAACCATGATTTTTACTGAGATGCCACTGTTGCTAAAGCAAAAACTCTGGCTGCTCATGTTCTGTCACCAAAACACGTTACAGCTGAAGAAACTAGCCAAGGCACTTTGAAGCCCTAACCTCACCCTCCATGATCATCAGGAACCTACTTTAGGTTACTGAGTACCTATCAGTTCGAGCCCTTCCCCCACAGTTCCAGAAGAGTACTGGGAATAATGGGCCCTGTACTGGTTCTGTCCTCAACACTCTTTCACTGTCATAGACTGACGGGTAAAGGAATGCTAATGAGTGTGAAGGAGAAGGGAAAGATAGCTATTGGACAGCAAGTGTAGAGAGAGAAATATTGCAAGTCCAAAAGGAAACATGAGAAAGGCAAACTCTCATGTTAGATAAAAGTGAGATTTACATTTATATAGATCCTTTATGACCATGAAAAAAACCTTGACTAGTTGCTTCAGTGCATCTTGTAGATGGTACACACTGCAGCCATGGTGGAGGGAGTGAAAGTTTAAGATGGTGGATGGATGCTACTTAAGTGGGCTGCTTTGGCCTGATTGGTGTCAAGCTTCTCGAGTGTGGTTGGAGCTGCATTCATCCAGGCAAGTGTCAAGCATTTCATTACATTCCTGACTTGTGCCTTGTAAACGGTCATTTGCCACAGAATACCTCGCTTTTTACCTGGTCATGTCGCCACAGTATTTATGTGGCTGGCCCAGCTAGGTTTCTGGTCAATAATGTTGTTGGGGAATTTGACAATGATAAGCCCAATGAATGTCATGGGGAGATGGACAGACTCTCATTGGAGATGGTTAATGCCTGGCACAAATGTTACTTGTCACTTATCAGCCCACATTGTCTAGGTCTTGCTGCATGCAGGCACGGACTGATCTGTTACTTGGGGAGTTGCGAATGGAATTGAACACTATGCATGATCAGCAAGCATACCCACTTCAGACCTTATGATGAAGGGAAGGTAATTGATAAAGCAACTCAGTAAGATTGGGCCTAGATACTGCCATGAGGATCTCCTGCAGTTATGTCCTGGGGCTGAGATGATTGGGATCAATCAACCACAGCCACCTTCCTTTTTGCTAAGTGTGATTCCAGCCAGCAGAGTTTCCCCCTGCCCCCGCCCCCCCCCTCCCCCTACCATTCCCATTTACTTCAGTTGTCCTAGGGCCAGACTTGAGTCAAATGCTGCTTTGATGCCAAGGGCAATCATTCGCATCTCATCTCTGGAATTCAGTTTTTTTGTCCGTGTTTGGACCAAGGCTGTAACGAGCTCTGGAGCTGAGTGTCCCTGGCAGAACCCAAACTGAACATCGGTGAGCAGGTTATTGGTGAGTAAGTGCTGATTGACAGCATTGTCTATGACCCCCAGCTGATGGGACTGTAATTGGTTGGACTGGATTTGTTCTGCTTTTTGTGGTCAGGACATACCTGGGCAATTTTCCTCTTTGTTGGGTAGATGCCAGTGTTGTAACTGTACTGGAATAGCCAAGCTAAAGGCACAGCTCAGTCTGGAGCACATGTCTTCAGCACTGTAGCTGAATGTTGTCGGGGCCATAGCATTTGCAGTATCCAATGTGTTCAGCAATTTCTTTTTTTTTTATTCATTCGGGGGATGTGGGCATCGCTGGCTTGATATCATGTGGGTTATCTAGTCCATGCTGGCTCTCCACGGAGCTATGCTGTCAGTCCCACTCCCCGGCTCGAACTCTGTAGCCCTGCAAGTCTATTTCTCCCAATTGGCCATCCAACATCCTTTTGAAGTCAGTGATTGTGTCCACTGCCACAACCCTTGTGGGCAGTGAATTCCAGGTTATTACTACCCGCAATGTGAAAAAAATTGCTTCCTCATGGTCCCCCTGCATCTTTTACCCAAACCCTTCAATCTGTGTCCCCTAGTCCTTGTACCATTTGTAAATGGGAATAGCTTTTCCTTGTCTAACTTATCCAAGCCTTTCATAATCTTGTACACTTCTCATAAATCTCCCCTCAATCTTCTTTGTTCTAAGGAGAACAAATCCAGCTTTTCCAACCTAACTTTGTAACTAAAATCCTCCATCACTGGAAACATTCTGGTAAATCTCCTCTGCACCCTCTCAAGGACCCTCATGTCCTTCCTGAAGTGTGGTGACCTAAACTGGATGCAATACTCCAGTTGGGGTCTAACCAGAGCTTTATAAAAGTTCAGCATAACTTCCCTGCTTTTGTACTCAATGCCTCCATTTATGAAGCCCAAGATCCCATATGCTTTACTAACCACTCTCTTAAGACATCCTGGCACCTTCAAATTTCTATGCACATGCATCCCCAGGTCCCTCTGTTCCTGCACACTCTTTAGACTGTGCCAATAAGTTTATATTGCCTCTCCCCATTCCTTCTGATAAAATGCATCACCTCACATTTGTCAGTATTAAATTCCACCTTCTGCCCCTCTACCCATTCTACTAGCCTAGTAATGTCCTGTTGCAGGCGGTTCACATCATCCTCACTGTTTGCCGCACCTCCAAGTTCGGTGCTGTCAACAAATTTTGAGATTCTACTCTATATTCCAAGGTCCAAGTCACTTATATATAACAAAAAAGCAGTGGTCCCAGCACTGATCCTCGGGGAACATCACTGTCTACCATCCTCCAGTTTGAAAAGCAACCATTTACTATGACTCACTGGTTTCTGTTCTTAAGCCAATTTTTATCCAATTGGCAATGACCCTCCTATTCCATGAGCTTCAACTTTGTAAACCAGTCAATTTGACTGAAGACTAGCATCTGTGATGTTGGGGACATCAGGAGTAGGTCATCCACTCTGCACTTCTGGCTATATATAGTTACAAAGCTTCAGCCTTATCCTTTACACTCACGTGCTAGACTCTGCCATCATTGAGGATAAGTATGTTCAGGGAGCTTCTTCCTCACATTCATGACTGGATATGGCAAGACTGCAAAGCTTTTATCTGATCTACTGATTGTGGAATTGTTTAGCTTTGTCTATAGTATACTGCTTCCACTGCTTGGCATGCATGTGGTCATGTGTTCTTGCTTCACCAGGTTGACATCTCATTTTTAGATAGGCCTTCTGCTGTTCCTGGCATGCTCCCCTACACTCCACATTGAACCAGGGTTGGTTCCCTGGTTTTATGGTTATGGTAAAGTGAAGAATATGCCAAGCCATGAGATTATAGATTATGGTGAAATGCAATTCTGCTGCTGTTGATGGTAACAATGCCTCAAAGATGCTCAGTTTTGAGCTGCAAGGTCTGTTCTGAAACTATCTCATTTAGCACAGTGGTAGTGCCACACAACATGATGATGTCCTCAGTACGAAGATGTGACTTCATCTCCAAAAGGACTATGCGATGGTTACTACTACTAAACTTTCACAGGCAAATGTATTTGCATCAGTTGGATTAGTGAGGAGAGATCAAATGGGTTTTTCCCTTGTGTTGGTTCTCTCACCACCTGCCACAACTCCAATCTGTTAGCAATGTCTTTCAGGATTCGGGCTGCTTGGTCAGTTATGGTGCTACCAAGCCACTTTTAGTGATGGACACTGAAGTCCTTGGCTCAGAGTACATTCTGTGCCCTTGCTGCCCTCAGTGCCTTTTCCAAGTAGTGTTCAATATGGAGGAGTGCTGATTCATCAACTGAGGGAGGGCAGTAGTTGGTAAAAAGCAGGCTTCCTTGCCCTTGTTTGACCACTTATCATGGGACTTGATGGTGTCGGGTATAATGTTGCGGACTCTAGTGAGTCCGGTGGGACAAGACATAGCCGGGCGTAGTGATGGAGGAGTCTGGGATGTTGGCTAAAAGGTATGATTCTTTGCATATGACTAAGGCAGGCTGTTGCTTGACTAGTCATGGGACAGCTCTCCCAATTTTGGCACCAAATCCAAGACGTCTATGTGGAGGATTTTGCAGGGTCGACTGGGCTGGGTGTGCCTTTGTCGTGTCTGAATCCGATGCCTAGTTTGATGCCGGGTGGTCAGTCTGGTTTTGTTCATATTAGACTTCTCATAGCATTTTGATACTACTGAATGGCCTTCTATGACATTTTAGGGGGCAGTTAAGAGTCAACCCCATTGTGGTGTGTCTGGAGTCACATACAGACCTGGTCAGGTAAAGACAGCCAATTTCTGTCCCGAAAGGATATTAGTGAACCAGATGGGTTTTTATCACAAGCCAGTCACCATTACTGATATTCACTTTTTATTTCAGATTTAAAAAACTGAATTTAAATTCCTTAACTGCCATGGTGGGATTTGAACTCAAATCTTCAGATCATTAGGCCAGTACTCTGGATTACTTGTTCAGTAACATTACCATTGTGCTGCTTTTAAAAGAAATTATCTCTATTTTCTTTGAGATATTTTTCAAACAAGAACCCTCACCTACTAGCAAGGCACAACATGCTGTAATTCCAACAACTTGCACTAGAAAGGGATAATTCACAGCTTAATCCTCCATTTGGCATGTTCCCAGCTCTATGTGCGGAAGCATCAAACAAAAGCAGACATTTCACCAAAGGAGCGTTAATGGAACAAAAAAAACAATGAAGACTAATAGAAGCAGAAATTGGTACTATGGTTTAAATTTATTAGCAAGCTGTGCTGAGTCAGAGTTCTTTTGCTTTTGCATCAAAGGTAGAAAAATAATGCACAAATGGATTGTGGGGAAGTAGCCACAAACTGTGTTACTGTCTAAGACAGAAACTATCCAGGACGAGTTTGTTTGGCACTTGATTGTCTTTGAAATGTTTGTGTACAAACTTGCAGACTAATACCTTAAATTATTCCCATGTTTCTGAAGCAAAAGAGATAGTTGAAAAGTTATTAGAATAGACTTATAAAGTTTCAGTACTCTTATTTGATACAGCTTATGTAGAAAGCCAAGTCGTATACTATATTAACTTCCTGATGTATAATTAACCTGTTTGTAAATAAATTATTTCTTTGGCCTCCTTATCTCGAGAGACAATGGGTAAAAAAAAACTACACCTATTAGCTTTAGCCTAATTGCCAATATTTAGCAGTATGATGCATAATGCCTTTTAAAGTAGACAGAAGTGGCGGAAGACCCAGGTAGTCTCAGGTTCAAAATATGGTAGTAAAAAGATAATTAGCTCTGTGGTATACTGTTCCATCCAATTTAGCAAAATGTTGCAAATTTCAATTCACAGGAAGTGAACTTTTGCTGTGAACATGAGATTTGCATAGGAAGTACATCTCCATTGTAAAAACCATATTCTAGGTTACTCTTACGTACTTCCTATGCCCCGGCTTCCCACTGCTTTGTTGAAAGACTGACGGGCTTCTTTGTGAGTGATACCAAGAAAGAAAGGAAAAGGAGAGTGAAATTCACTCTGCAAATACACAAAATGAGTAAAGGAGACAAAATTTATTTGGAAGATTCACATGCACTTCCCCCGTTGCACCATTACTATTCTGAAATTAATAAGCCTACTTGCAGAAAGTTGTTGCTATGCGAGCACATAAATGATAGAATGAGTATTAACTCAGCAGAGTAAGGACAAACATTTACAATCAAGAAACTAGACACAAATGCACAACACAAAACCATTATTTAATATCGATTGGAAGAGAAAATATTTGATATATACGAGCAAAGACTTATAAAATTGGCTTTACTGCAAATGTTAGACTCATCAAAGAAACAGATGTTTGCACTGGGAAATGGAACACTTTCCATTTGGAGATCCAGTGTCAACTAAGGCTCCCAGGTCAAGCACCATATAACTCAATGTAGGCTAAAGCACCCAACATTTTGATGTGACAATGTACTTTAATCCCAATCTTCTAAAAGCATCTTGACTGCACCAGCGTTATATTATTTCATTGCCTATAGCTTTGAAAATGCCAAATACAGAACTGAGAAACCTATTCATCAACTGCCAAATATGATGATGTATTTTCAGATGCTGTTAAATATTGGCCCAGATTTTCTGGTCAGCATTGAAGTGACAGTGCTCGCTGTTAAGCTTGAGGTAAGTTGTTCACAAAAATCTAGCCATCTCTGTGGCATGGATTTCACCTTTCCTGACATTAGTTTGATTCTGGCACCAAGTCTATGGAATTTCCAGATGTCCTGCAACAGTGATATCATCAAGCAGGCTAAGCAGCCAATCACATTGAAGAGATCTCACAGATAACAAGCTAGGAAGTAAAATTCACTGATTTCATTCAATTTTTATAATTTTTATGGAGAACAAAATAAAGATTGTGATATACACATTGGAATAAGGTAGCAACTAAAATATAACCTTAAAAAAATTAATTATATTACAAACCTATGAAATTTTTATCACAGTATAGAAATTTGGCATTCCACAAATATAAACTTAATTTTCAGGTTCAGAGAGGTCATCCAGCAGTAATTATAACCTAGTAGATTATTAAACACTCAATTACACTTCATTCAACAAAGTATAATTTTGTAGGGGATTTTTTCACAGTGATATTACAGAAGAAGAGGAAATTTACATCAGTTCAAGTCATTTGTGAAGATTGCCATTTGTGAGGAATTCAATAGTGGGAAGCAGGGAATCACTGGCAGCAACCTCTGGACTTCCAAGCTTAACTGCACACGTGCAGATTCCAGAAGTTGCTGTCAATTTCACAGTTGAAAGGATAGCGAATGCTGATCGTTTCACCATCATCACAACTGCAAAATGTGGGCGGTTAATTAATAGAATAAACAACACGCATCAGATGACATACAAACATAATAACAAGCTTAACTTTGTAACATGTACAGGCATTACTCAAGCATATGTTAATAAACTCAAGGAATTAAGTAAAGGGGGCATTTGAAGTAGATGGCATTTTCCTAGAAATCCAAAGGAATGTATGAGACTAGCTTCTCTTTCTTTCAATTCACCCCTTTTCTTTTAGAATTTGGCAGCTTATACTGGGGTTTAGTTGCATGGTTGGCAGCAGCACCTTACTACCTTATCCAAATCGCAATTCATCAAATAAGCATTCACAACATGAGAGGAATTACAGTTGAACCTGAGTTTATTCAAGATCATCCATGTATACTGCACAACAGAGATAGCAGCCAAGCAATCATATAAGGAGGAATCCTGGCTGATTGTTTTCGCATCCTCCTTAGCCCAGGGATACAGAAATCAATTTAGCTGCAGGGTTGATGTAAGCACACCCAGTACAACCCTTCATCTAGAGGGTTCATCATTATGTTATGCAGTGCATTTATTCACTGAGCTATCAAGGTGTCCTGGTCAATATTTTTTCAGATATTGCCCATCAAAAAGATATTAAACCAAGGAATTATGCCTAATACCAGTCATGGGGAAATACGTGAGCCTTTCACAGATGCTATCAATTCCTGTTTGAAGAGCATACAAAGGAGCTGGATTCTATGAGCCCGGTGTGCTCAAAAAACAGCCCCCACCCATGCGGGCCATACACTGAAGAACCGCCACGATCTTAAACGCGGTGGCTCATTTAAATAGTCGGGGCGGCACGCACCCCCCCTCCAATTACATGGAGGTGACAAGCTGTCCATCCCCAGCAATGGTGTCAGCTGCCTGTGTGCCCGAATGGTATGTTGCCTCCCAGGTGCACGGGTCAGGGATGTCTCAGATCGGCTGCAGAACATTCTGAAAGGGGAGGGTGAACAGCCAGTTGTCGTTGTGCACATAGGCACCAATGATATAGGTAAATAACGGGATGAGGTCCTACAAGCAGAATTTAGGGAGTTAGGAGCCAAGTTAAAAAGGAGGACCTCAGAGGTAGTAATCTCAGGATTGCTACCAGTGCCACGTGATAGTCAGAGTAGAAATGAAAGAATAGTCAGGATGAATGCGTGGCTTGAGAGATGGTGCAGGAGGGAGGGGTTCAGATTTTTGGGACATTGGGACCTGTTCTGGGGGAGGTGGGACTATTACAAATTGGACGGTCTACACCTGGGCCGGACTGGAACCAATGTCCTTGGGGGTGCTTTTGCTAACGCTGTTGGGGAGGGTTTAAACTAATGTGGCAGGGGGTTGGGGACCAAATGAGGAGGACAGTGGACAGTAAGGAGGTAGTAACTAAAGCCTGTAAGGAACTAGATAATGAAGTCAGCGTGACTAAGGGAAAGAGTAGGCAGGGAGCAGATGTTGAAAGCAAAGGGACTGGTGGTCTGAGGTGCATTTGTTTTAATGCAAGAAGTGTAGTAGGTAAGGCAGATGAACTTAGGGCTTGGATTAGTACCTGGGAGTATGATGTTATTGCTATTACTGAGACTTGGTTAAGGGAAGGGCATGATTGGCAACTAAATATACCAGGATATCGATGCTTCAGGCGGGATAGAGAGGGAGGTAAAAGGGGTGGAGGAGTTGCTTTACTGGTCAAAGAGGATATCACAGCTCTGCTGAAGGAAGGCACTATGGAGGACTCGAGCTATGAGGCAATATGGGCAGAACTCAGAAATAGGAATGGTGCGGTAACAATGTTGGGGCTATACTACAGGCCTCCCAACAGCGAGCGTGAGATAGAGGTACAAATATGTAAACAGATTATGGAAAGATGTAGGAGCAACAGGGTGGTGGTGATAGGAGATTTTAATTTTCCCAACATTGACTGGAATTCACTTAGTGTTAGATGTCCAGATGGAGCAGAATTTGTAAGGAGCATCCAGGAGGGTTTTCTAGAGCAGTATGTAAATAGTCCAACTCAGGAAGGGGCCATACTGGACCTGGTGTTGGGGAATGAGCCCGGCCAGGTGGTTGAAGTTTCAGGAGGGGACTACTTTGGGAATAGTGATCACAATTCCGTAAGTTTTAGAATACTCATGGACAAAGACGAGAGTGGTCCTAAAGGAAGAGTGCTAAATTGGGGGAAGGCCAACTATACCAAAATTCGGCAGGAGCTGGGGAATGTAGATTGGGAGCAGCTGTTTGAAGGTAAATCCACTTTTGATATGTGGGAGGCTTTTAAAGAGAGGTTGATTAGCGTGCAGGAGAGACATGTTCCTGTGAAAATGAGGGATAGAAATGGCAAGATTAGGGAACCATGGATGACAGGTGAAGTTGTGAGACTAGCTAAGAGGAAAAAGGAAGCATACATAAGGTCTAGGCGGCTGAAGAAAGACGAAGCTTTGGAAGAATATCGGGAATGTAGGACCAATCTGAAACTGGGAATTAAGTGGGCTAAAAGGGGTCATGAAATATCTTTAGCAAACAGGGTTAAGGAAAATCCCAAAGCCTTTTATTCATATATAAGGAGCAACAGGGTAACTAGAGAAAGGATTGGCCCACTCAAGGACAAAAGAGGAAAGTTATGCGTGGAGTCAGAGAAAATGGGTGAGATTCTAAACGAGTACTTTGCATCGGTATTCACCGAGGAGAGGGACATGACGGATGTTGAGGTTAGGGACAGATGTTTGATTACTCTAGGTCAAGTCGGCATAAGGAGGGAGGAAGTATTCTAAAAGGCATTAAGGTGGACAAGTCCCCAGGTCCGGATGGGATCTATCCCAGGTTACTGTGGGAAGCGAGAGAGGAAATAGCTGGGGCCTTAACAGATATCTTTGCAGCATCCTTAAACACGGGTGAGGTCCCGGAGGACTGGAGAATTGCTAATGTTGTCCCCTTGTTTAAGAAGGGTAGCAGGGATAATCCAGGTAATTATAGACCGGTGAGCCTGACGTCAGTGGTAGGGAAGCTGCTGGAGAAGATACTGAGGGATAGGATCTATTCCCATTTGGAAGAAAATGGGCTTATCAGTGATAGGCAACATGGTTTTGTGCAGGGAAGATCATGTCTTACCAACTTAATAGAATTCTTTGAGGAAGTGACAAAGTTGATTGATGAGAGAAGGGCTGTAGATGTCATATACATGGACTTCAGTAAGGCGTTTGATAAGGTTCCCCATGGTAGGCTGATGGAGAAAGTGAAGTCGCATGGGGTCCAGGGTGTACTAGCTAGATGGATAAAGAACTGGCTGGGCAACAGGAGACAGAGAGTAGCAGTGGAAGGGAGTTTCTCAAAATGGAGACTTGTGACCAGTGGTGTTCCACAGGGATCCGTGCTGGGACCACTGTTGTTTGTGATATTCATAAATGATTTGGAGGAAAGTATAGGTGGTCTGATTAGCAAGTTTGCAGACGACACTAAGATTGGTGGAGTAGCAGATAGTGAAGGGAACTGTCAGAGAATACAGCAGAATACAGATAGATTGGAGAGTTGGGCAGAGAAATGGCAGATGGAGTTCAATCAGGGTAAATGCGAGGTGATGCATTTTGGAAGATCCAATTCAAGAGTGAACTATACAGTAAATTGAAAAGTCCTGGGGAAAATTGATGTACAGAGAGATTTGGGTGTTCAGGTCCATTGTTCCCTGAAGGTGGCAACGCAGGTAAATAGAGTGGTCAAGAAGGCATACGGCATGCTTTCCTTCATCGGACGGGGTATTGAGTACAAGAGTTGGCAGGTCATGTTACAGTTGTATAGGACTTTGGTTCGGCCACATTTGGAATACTGCGTGCAGTTCTGGTCGCCACATTCCCAAAAGGATGTGGATGCTTTGGAGAGGGTGCAGAGGAGGTTCACCAGGATGTTGCCTGGTATGGAGGGCACTAGCTATGAAGAGAGGTTGAGTAGATTAGGATTATTTTCATTAGAAAGGCGGAGGTTGAGGGGGGACCTGATTGAGGTGTACAAAATCATGAGAGGTATAGACAGGGTGGATAGCAAGAAGCTTTTTCCCAGAGTGGGGGATTCAAATACTAGGGGTCATGAGTTCAAAGTGAGAGGGGAAAAGTTTAGGGGGGATATGCGTGGAAAGTTCTTTACGCAGAGGGTGGTGGGTGCCTGGAACGCGTTGCCAGCGGAGGTGGTAGATGCGAACACGATAGCGTCTTTTAAGATGTATCTAGACAGATACATGAATGGGCAGGAAGCAAAGAGATACAGACCCTTAGAAAATAGGCGACATGTTTAGGTAGAGGATCTGGATCGGCGCAGGCTTGGAGGGCCGAAGGGCCTGTTCCTGTGCTGTAATTTTCTTTGTTTGTACAAATCGTACTCCCAACGCCCAGCGGTGGGGGAGCCACCATGGAGCCTTACCGCTGCCAGGAGGATTGGGCCAGGCTCTGCCCTGCTGGCATCAAGGTACGTGGCGGGCCTCATCTGGCGCCATCTTCAGGCGCACCCCAACCCCACTCCCCCGCTACAGATCACGACACTGAGGGCTTCTTAAAATCCAGCACAAGATGTCGTCAGCATGAATTTAGAAACAATGCTGGAATTTTACACCACTCCAACGAGACGGGTAGTAGCGGCGGGGGGTGGCGTAAAATGGAGCGGGAGGTTTTGGGAGGCTTTCCCGACCCACTCCCGCCTCCACTCCCCCTTTACGTTGGGCTGCCAGGGGCGAGAAACGTGCCGCCGCCCCAGGCCAATCAAGGCCCTTAAGTTGCCACTTAACAGCCACTCAAGGGCCTTCGCCCGCCTCCACGCAGATTTTACACGTGGCAAGCAGGCGTCCTGGAGCCGGGAAAAGCCACCTGAGAAAAGCAGGTGGCTTCTCAGCGCCCCGGGGCTGGGCCCTGATAATTGGGCATCCGATGAAGGGCCGCCCCTGCTTCCCCAACCACCCCCAGGACCCAACACCCACCTCCCCCCAAACGACCACCCTTGCCTTGCCGGGGCCCGAATAATTACCCCCGGCGAGGTAACCAAAACTCACCTTAAATCCCTACTCCATGTCTTCTTCTGCGGTCGGCTGGGCTGCAGTCCCAGCAGTGGCCACCTTTCTGTTAATTCCATGAGCTTTAAATTTTGCAAGTAAGATTTTATCAAATACCTTTTAAAATTCAAGTAGATTATATCCACTGAATTTCCCTTCATTTGTCAGCCAATTCAGTTGCATCCCTGAATTCTAATAGATTTGAGGCATAACCTATTGGGCTGGATTTTATGTTGGGCGGACGGGAGCTGGCCACCGATGTAAAAGTCGGTGGCGAACCCGCTTCTGCCTCTCCTAGGGATCCGTCCCACATTTTACAAGTCCCCAGGCTTTAACTGTTCCGAGGCAGGGCTTCCACCTGCTTGAGGGAGCAAGCCCAGTCTCATTGAGCAGTCAGCCAATCAGCAGGCTGGCAGCCATTAGCGGCAGCAGCGCCACCATAATAGAAATGAAATAACAGGATTAAAAATAGGCTTGGCAATAAAAAAGATACTGATACATTTTTAAAATTTCTTTCCAGGAATTAACCGTCAGTGAAGTTTTACAAAAGCCTGTTCTGAGACCCTATGCTTCACCCTATTAAAAAGTTTTCAGAAGGTGAGTATTTTTTGCGCAGATAAAAGGTCATCACCTTGAAATTTTAACCCTGGGTTTTCTCTCCCCTGATGCTGCCTGACTGCTGAGTATTTCCAGTATTTTCTGTTTTTATTTCAGATTTCCAACATTCAGAATATTTTGCTTTTGTCTCCTTGTATAGAAATGTTGTAAAGTTTGCTGTTGACACCGATTTTTGTGGCCAGGTGATAAATTTAAGAAATGTCACTAAATTCATATTAGCTGAATCGTTGCAATTAAACACAAGAGCTAACAGATGATTAATTGTTTACTGAAAGGTATGAAGTTATCAATTTGCTAATCATGCAATGGGTTGCTTTACAAGGGCACTTCATAGGTTATCCTGATGATTGGTGAGGCCACTATTTGAAAATCATTGATAGCTATTGGCATTACAAACCTTTAGAGGGCAATAGATATGCTGGACAGAGCTCAGAGAACTACACAAGGAAGATTCTAAGTTCAGTTCAGTTTTGTCAGTCTAACTAAGCTTGATTTGCCATGAATTGCAAGTGCGGGAAAAGGTATATGTATAAAATCAAACGAGCCTCAAGCAAAACTAGGGAATAGAAGGATCCCTCCTTTCACAGAATAGACAATTGGGATGATATTCGTTGGCGGGTCACAAAACAGGTGGCAGCAAATCAGCCATCCGGTAAACAGACTGCCTGATTTCCCTTTCTATCTAAGTCACTGGTTTTGGTCAAATAGATATTTCACTGTTCAACAAATGCAGCTCCAAATGGAGACAAGGTGCATATCAATAAAAGGGAGAGCAAATCATTTTCCAAGACAGAAAAAATACTTTGCTTCTTCAGCAGCTTCGTGTTTAGCATCAATAAGGCTATCATTAAACAATGTCAATAGAAGCCACATAGTTGTTAACTCTACCTCTTATGAGCAGAAATCAAAACCATTGATTATTTAGTCACGCATTTTGAAGGAGATTTGAGCAGACTACACATAAGTTTTGAAGTCCTAGTTAAGAACAATGAAGGCTTATTTTCCAAATAGATTTGGTACAGCGAGACAACAAACAGTATTCATCCAATAGATCTGCCATGTATAGATGAGAACCCGGTGTAAATTGTGTTTTGTGCATTTGGGTATTAATGTCAACTGCCATTTTATACAGCAAGTTAAGTTTTAGTTGTATTCCACTTGTTAAAATGGAGGAAAGAGATCATATGGTATAGCTTGTCCAGGAAACCCATATCCAACATGGCACTGAAACTGTAACAGTTTTAGGGTGCAGCCTGTCTTCATTCCACAGCTGCTTTTTGGGCAGATTTGGCCCAGCTGCCTGCGGCTGCAGACTTCTCCCTGAGACCTCTCTGCAAAAAACAGAACTGCCTTCAAGCTGCATTGACTTCTCTCTAAGGCCTTTTCAACAAGAAAAATGAAAAAGAAGCCACACTTTGAAAAATCCAACAAGAAATTCAAAAATAAGACAAGTTGCAAAAACAGTAGTAAAGTCTGATTTCTACCAGTTTCCTCTCTGTCCAAAAGAAGGTGACTTCAGAAATTTAGCTGCCTCCATTTATATCCAAGAAAGCCAGAAGAAGGAATTGTCAGAGAAGAGGTTTTCTCAGCGACTCCTTCCCCTACCCAGCATTTCCAGTCATGATCTCTGTTTTTTAGACTTTTTTTGATATTTTTAAAAGGACATTTGTTTTAACTGAAATTCATGTTTGACTAAATATAAATATAAATGATGTCCTTGCCTTTTTATGCCTTTAATCTTTCCCTGAATGCTTGTATGCATGCGTGGCTTAGTTAAACCCCTTCCCAAATTTAAGAGTATGTTAATAAATCCTACTTCTTTGTTTTAACTTAAAAACTGTGTTGTTGATGCGGTCATTTCTTATTAGGGTTTAAGGGAGGGTAAGAAATTCAATCACTAATCTATTAATGGACAGGTGGTTGGAAAAACAGGAAAATTTGTTCAGGGAAAAAAAAAGATTAACTACCTGTTCATAACATAGGAATTGGGAGCTCAAGTCTGCGATAAATCCAAGACCAAATATAAGAAACAAGCTGAATTAGAAATTAAAATAAACTGATTGGAAGCCAAAAGGGGAAGATCTGGTAACCAAAAACATTGTTAAGACAAATAAATGACTGCAGCAAAAATCTTCTTACTCTAACACTAGAAAATGGCACATTTTGATTCAAAGATGTTTTTGGAGCAAGGTGATGCAACTGCTGAAACATTGGCAACCCTGAGTACCGATCAGTTAAAAGCTATAGCTAGAGAGATAAAAGTAACACTGCCCAGAAAGGTGAAACAAACTGAGGTCCTAAAAGTGCTGGCTGAGCACTGAGGCAACAGTCCCATTCCGGAACAGGATTAACTCCTGAATCTGACACATATTCCATGGCCAGAATGGAACAGGCAAAACTCAGGATGGAGTTTCAGGAAAGAGAAAAGCAGAGAGGAGAAAGGAGAGAGAAAGGGTTTTCCAGCTAAAAAGAATTGGCAATGGAGCTGAAGGCTCAAGCAGAGAGAGAGGCAAGACAGTTGGAAGCTGTTAGGGAAAATCTCTCTTCACTCGGTAACCGGCCAAATCTCCCTAACCCAGAATCAGACTTTGATTTTTTGCTACTTCTGAGAAGGTAGTAGGACAGCAACGATGGCCACAAGAAATGTGAACCCTCATGATTCAGGGTCAGTTTACATGGCAGGCTCAAGAAAGAGGTCTATTCTATGCTGACCCCTGAAATGGCTGCTAATTGCAAGCAGACCAAAGCTGCCATCCTTACTGCTTATGAGTTGGTCCCAGAGGCATATTGCCAGCAATTCAGGAATGCTCGAAAGAAACCCATGCAGACTTATTTGGAATTCGAAAAGCGAAAGCAAATTGCTTTCGACTGGTGTGTCCGATCTGTAAAAATACAGTGCACCTATGAGGAATTACATGAACTAATATTGCTGGAGGAATTTAAAAATAGTCTATAACCCCAACCTGAGAATGAAATTGGAGCAGCACAGCGTCCACACAGCGAGAGAGGCCGCAGTTGCTGCCGATAGCTATGACCGCACACATAGGCCTGTCGACATAGGCAGATCCTTACAAAGCCAACCCCAAAGACAGTGGGAGGATAAGAGGGGCGAGTGGGGTAGAAAGGGAGCCACACCTGGAAAGGGGAGTACAAACGAAGGTGCAAAGAGTCCACCCCAAGGCTCACAAAGAGACACCCCGGAGACCAGTGTGCTCCCACTGCAATAAAGTGGGTCACTCCTGGCCAGAATGCTGGAGGCTAAATGGAAAGCCGGTGGGTCTAATAGGTCTCCGCAAGGGCAGTCCCAAGGAAGATAAGTCAGTAAAGAGCAGGATCGGCAGAGGCCCTCACGGTAGAGCCTAGACTCTCTGAGGGTATTACCCTATGTGTTGCTGGACCAGACAAAATCCAGAGTTACCTGAGTTTTATCCTACAAGGAAGTGTGTCCCCATACCCTTCCCAGGAGATGAGCAAGTCCATTGTACTGCTCAGGGATACAGGGCGACTTTGTCCTTAAGGTTAAAGAACAGCCTAAGTCTTCCCCCTGAAACCTCCATGAAAGCCAAGGCCCTGAGTGGGAGAAGGTTACTCGTCTGTTCCCCGCCATCAAGTCCACCTACAGTGCGACCTAGTCTCAGGCCCCGTAACCGTAGGAATTGTCCCAGAACTACTGGTAGCAGGGATAGACTTCCTACTGGGAAATGATTTGGCTGGCAGCAAGATAATAGCAACCCCTATAATGCTAGACCAACCCAGCGAAACCAGGGAAACCGAACAACTACGATAGGAAGTCTCAGAGATCTTCCCCGATTGTGTAGTGACTTGGTCCCAAGCCAGACAGGCTAGCTTAGTTGAAAGGGAACCAATGCCCCAACTGGATGAGCTGGAGGTCTAGTTAGCTGAAACTTTCTATAAGGGCCTATCTGAAGGGGAGGAGGTGCTCAGCCGATCCTCCCTAATTGATGCCCAGCAGGCAGATGCTGAAATAAAGCGCATAGCAGAGGCTGCTTGTTCTGAGGCAGTGGCCACCCCGATCCCTGAGTGTTACTACGTACAAGATGGGGTAAGTAATGCGGAAGTGGAGACCTCCAGGAGACCCGCGGAAGAGGAGCGGACAGTGCCCCACCAGATTGTAGTGCCCCCAAAACACAGGCCAGGAGATTTTAAGGATAGTCTATGCTATCCCTATAGCTGGACATGTGGGTACTTGGAAAACTTTAGCCTGAGTAAATAAACACTTTTCCTGGCCTCGTTTCTGGTCTGATGTGACCGAATATTGCAAAACCGGCCATGCTTGCCAGGTTGCAGGCAAACCACAGGCCACAATTAAACTGGCCCCCCCTCAAACCCATTCCGGCATTTGGCAAACCCTTTGACCAAATTTTGATACACTGTTTGGGACCACGACCCAAAACCAAGTCCAGTCAACCGGTGAGTGTTTGCCAGAAGGTGGAAATACCTGAGGGCAACCAGGAGGAGTCAGTCGAGGAGGAGAAGACCCCGGCTGAACCCCCGGCTACCAGACAAGCAAATGCAGCAGTCTTAAAAGACTTAACCACCTGACTGACACACATAACACAAACGCAGCAGGAGGGCATGTCCACCCTGCTAAAAAAGCGCACACCATCCTAACAATTCGTGGCTTGGAAGGGAAGACATGCCCCCAGTCAGGCGGGACCCATGCCGGTTGTGCCCCGACAAGCTAGCTCAGGTTAGACAGGAAATCCAGTACATGCTGGATAAGGATGTAATTGAGCCTGACCGAAGTTGTTGGAGCTCCCGTTGTCCTGGTCCTGAAGCCAAATGGACCCATACAGCCTGCTATTCCCATGCAGACCCCTTACCACCCTGCAGAGCATGGGTCTACAGTCCAAGGTATGCATCTAACCAGTTATCAGACTAGCGCTCATACAGCAAGTACAACATTAATGGTCAGTCAGAAAGTGGAACCAGCATCCATTGTCCATAATTTTCCAGAGACGTGTGAAAACACTCCTACAAAGATAACACTATTGAGGCTTTCCCCAGGTGATCCTGACTTACTATCCAGTGAAGCAATATCTGTAATTAGAGGTGTGCTTCAAGAGGACTCAGAGGACTCTTACAAAGAGACAGTACCTGGAGCAGGAGCACATTCACCAAATGCCTCATCTTCTCTTCCTAACTGGGATGTAGATGGATCTGAATCCACCAATGAGCTCATCTGGCTTGGCGAATCTGCTTGTACATACAGCCACAGAAAGAGCACAGACCTACCTGAATTTTATCGGAATAGTGTCAAGCAATCAGAACAAAAATTGAAGACATTGAACCAAGGGAAAAATGGATTTGGTCTTTTCCTAATAGTTCACCTGACACTAATCGGGAAGAAATGCTGAAACCAGGAAGGTCTGCTGACAACTTGCCTTCCAGAAATCATTCCACTGTATTAGACACCAATGTTCTGCAGCTTGGGGAATCCATACGGTGCTGTATTGAGTACCGAAAGCTGGTCCCAAACTTTAGCACCTTAGCCATCCCAGTAATAAAGGCACTGACATAAAAAGCAAAGGTGATTTGGTCAGAGGCATGTAAAAAATTGAAAGCCACCTTTGTGAATGAGCTCCCCCAGACTTCAGCAAACTTTTAAGTGTGAATGAGAGAATGAATGAAGACTATTTTACTTCTTTATTTCTTTGTAATGAAAAATATATAAAGACAAAAATGAAGTAGAATTCATATTTTCTCCGAAGGATAAAGGTGTCACTAATAGATGAAAGCCCACTGTAAATTGTATTTTGTTTCATGGGAATGAAGTCAGTGTTGAGGGCATGTTGGGTTTTGAAGAGCCACTGCGTGATAGAGCTGTTAGAATGGACTCTTCCACTGTTGGAAAAGTAATCTTAAACATCTTTTTGGCTCTTTTGGTCACATATTCATGGAAGTGTAAGTCAATTGACATAACAGCTGCATTTCTGCAGAGTAATTCTTTTCAAGGAGAAATTCTGAAACTGCTTAAGGAGGCAGCAGATACAGAAGGAAAACTATGGAAATTAAATGAATGCAGCTATGGCCTGATTTGTTTTACTGAAAATAGATTGTATTTCGCTGAAAGCAGATCCTACAATGTTTTATTTGTACCATAAAGGAAAACTTTCAGTCAACTTCATTATGCATATTGATGATTTCTTATGGGGTAGCACTGCAAAACGTGAGAAATGTGTTAAGATTCGAGTAGAATTTAAAATTATGAGTCAGGCTTGTGGGGCTTTTAAATATGTTGGTTTAGGCATTATAAAAGTAGAAAAGGTGTAACTTTAAATCAACAATCCGACATAGAGAGTGTTACTCCCATCCCGGTTAATCATACTAGGTCTTCACAAAAGAGTGATCTTATACCTAAAGTAGAGACAGAACAATTGTGAAGCTCAAATGGTTAGTTGAACCGGTTGTGCACTCAGACTAGGCTAAATGCTAGTTTTGATGAATTGGGGCTAAGTGCTTCGATGAAACACTCCAAGGTAGAGGATATCTTAAAGGCAAATAAAACACGACACATCTTTTCAAATTTAATGTTCAAAAGGTTCCCATCCTTAAGTTATCCAAAGGACATGAAGCTAGTTATTTGTAGTGATGCTTTACATGTTGATCTTCTGGTGCAGCTAGTTTCATAGTAGTTCTTATGGGTGAGAATGGGAAATGTTGTTCTTTAGTTTGGGTAGCTAAGAAAATAAAAAGGGCTGTTAAAAGTACTCTGGCTGCCGAAACACTTCCTCTTGCAGAGGCAGTGTATGAGAGTTTCTACTTAGCAAATATTTTAGGTGAGATCCTGTACAATGGGGCTACTGAAGATAGTACATGCCCAATGAATGTTATGTAGATAACTATTCATTGCGGTATAATGTACACTCTATCAAACGTGTGGGAGAGAAAAGGTTACATATTGACCGTGGCAATTTGAAACAAATGCTGGAGAGAAAGTAATTCTCTAAAGTAAACGGGCAGATTCAAGCTATCAACTGTTGGATTATTTTACTGAAAGAAGTGCTTGTATGAAGAAATTGTTGGGGGCCCTGGAGGAGGATTGTCTCATAATATAATGCCTTGTAAGGAGTACGTAATTCTTTAATTTTCTTTTGAAATTTTGGTTGTACATAGAAAGTCTAATTTTTATTTTATTTAGAGAGAAGAAGTAATTTGCGAATTGTATATCAATTTGGTGTTAACTGTACTGAGATGGTGGGTATAAATTGGAGACTTGCCTGTATGTGTGAATTGTCCTGTAAATAAAAGCTTAAGTGTATAAAGATTAGGCTCCAGTGTTCTATCCTTCACCACCTGGCTATCTGAGTTCTAACATGCATGTGGTGTACAAAGTCACCAAAGGGCAGGATGTAGATAAGCAAAAGGAGGAGCAAACAATACATACCAAAGGGACTGTGGAGGAGTAAGTGCTCACAATCATTGTCCAGGCTCACAAATGAATAAAGGCCACTTATACAAGATGTCAATAGGGGACCAATGTCTACAGAATTGTAACTCAGCAAGGGTCTGCCTTCATGAAGCAAAGGACTTGAAAAAAGACAGGGAAGAATGCTGTCATTAACATATATTACTTATATGCAACAGTCTAGCACCATTTAAAAGAGCAAGGGTCTTAAAACAGAAACTATTTGGGAAAACCTGCAGTTTAATGTTCTAGAAAAGCCCTGGAGCCTTGGCCTTGCTGATATGAAGATAGCACAAAAAAATTTTAAACATGGTTAAGCTGTATCAATTTTAGCAAATACTTAATTTAATTAGAATATGTACGATTCATTAAACTTAAATATTTCTAACACTTCCAGGTTCGCAGCTCAACTTGATGAGTTTTTTAAAATGTATCACCATGGCAACATCATAACAGAAAGCTATTTTTTCTGTAGGTATTTAGCCCTAAAAGTCATGAATATAATTTCCCAGAAAACCAAAACCCATGTATTTCAACCAGAGTACTGAAATATTAACTAGAATACCTCATCATTTGTTGCTGGTTGCCTTGAACATTCCTGCTCGTTCATGTTGCTAGTTGGCAAATTTGGCATTTCGTCTTGTCCCACAAAATTTGGGACATTGGCCATCATCTGACGGAGGTGTTCATGGTGGGAACGGAAAGGCTCCCTAAAATAGCGAAAAAAATTAACTGCAATACTTCATGTGAGTTATATAAAAAAGACAGTGCAGGTACAATTAGTCTACACCAGCAGTGTGAAACAGGCTTGTGAAAGCCTGCTCAAGTCACAAAAAAAAAAACGACCTGAGCCCGACGAAACCACATCGGACCAGAGCCTGACCCGGCTCGAGTCCCTCCATTTTGCCCCCTGCGCCCGACCCGACCTGAACCCAACCCGACCCAACCACCAGAATGTTCCCTTTACTTACCTTCCCATTCCCAATCTTCAGGAAGCTGCAGCATGAGCATGATGACGTCATAGAGACGCTCACTCGCTCACTGCACAACTCAGAGTTTCCTTCTTTGACGTTCTGGACTTCCAGCTCAGGTAAGTTTTTAACTTTTAACACTTACCTGCAATTCTTGCAGTGTCCCCCTGACCCGGACGACCCGACCCAAGCCCAAAGGCTGGACCCTGAAGAGTCGCCCGACCCGACCCGAGCCCGACACTTCGTCGGATCCCATCGGGTTGGGGTCGGGTAGCAGGCCTTTACAGGCTTGTAGCAAATTGGCAGCTGATTTTTCACCACGTGATCTTCTTTCCACACATGTTCACAGAACTATAATTCAAACTCCTTTTGAAGACTGTTTTCCTAGTCTCACTGTCACTTTTATTTGGTTTAAAATTAAAAATTGATGGAAAATAAAAAGTGGCATGGTGAAAAATCAGCTGCTGATTAGCTACGAGCCTCTTTCGTGCTGCTGGCATAAACCAATTTCACCACCTCTGCCGACTCACATTTTAAAGGGATTAATTTATCACATGTAGCTGAAATCCAGCTCCAACCAATTTAGTTATAAGGTCTTGAATTTGATGATGACAATGCCTAAATTGATCTATGTAGTAATTTCAACTTGGATTAAAGAACGAAGAAAATTCTTATCCTTTTTTTTAAGGTTATTTGCTAGCTTTGTTTTAAATTTAAATCTACAAACAAATGCATATTCTTGCTGAAGTTGGATTTCATGAAAGCATGCAACCATTTGGAGGACAGATACCATTGTGCGCTTAAACCATAGAAATACTGGATTGTGCATGACAATAAGTCCATGGAAAGGGAAGATTCTGTGCACAATATAAAGCCAGTATGTAAGAAATATTAGATTTGAACAATGTCTTGTTACTGTATCATGCCTTGCCAGGTTGTCAGCTCACTTTTAATAAAAGGAAAAAAACTTGACTTTTTCCTCAATCTCATCTCTACTGTTTGTGCTCCTTTCCAAACCCCAAACACCATTAGTATTATTGCAAGTTGCATTATGTAGCACCTTTAACAATGAAAAGCATTCCAAAGTACTTCAGAAGCTAGACCAATAAACCGATGCCAAGCCAAAGGAGATATATTAGAAGCATCACCAAAAGCTTGGTCGAAGAGGTGGATTTAAAGGCTCTTAAAAGGGGAGGCAGAGATTTTTATTGACAGAATTACAAAGCGTGAGGCCTAAGATCTCTGGCGGCATAACTACCAGTGGTGCATTGCAGTGGAGGAAGGATGCACAAAAGGCCTGAGTCCAAAGAATGAAGAGTTCAGGGAAGATGTTGTACTGGAAGATGTTACCGAGATAGAGAAGGGCGATGCCAATAAAAGGGATTTAAACACAAGGATGAGAAATTTACATTTTAAGAACAGCCAAGTCTGGAGGTGACAAAGGCATGATTAAGGATTCCTACACCAGATGGACTGAGGTAGGGACGAAATCAGGCGATGTTACAGATGTAGAAGTGGGTAGTTATTGCAAGGGAAAAGGTACATGGTCAGAAATTTGGTTTTTGGGAGGGGCGGGGGGGGGAAGGTCATAAAAGGATGCAGAGGTTGTTAACAGTCTGATTTATTCTGAGGTGCTGGCTGGGGAGAGAATTAGAGCGAGCAGCAAGGGTACAGACTTTGTGGCAAAGAGCTAAAGATGATGGCTTCAGTCTTTCAATGTGGAGGTTGAGTAAATTGTGGTTCTTTCAAGACTGGATGTGGGACAAGCAGTCTGAGAGCAAAGAGCCAGTGGAGGGGTAAGTATATCTGGTAGAGAGGTGCACTTGAAAGCTGGCTCCATGGGCAGGATCTTCCAAAAAAGGGCATGGGGAGTCCTGATGTTGGGGAGTTTTCTGGGTGGCCATTGTGCTCAGGCAGGAGGCCGGACTTCCCTACAATATTGCCACGATGAGGCAATCAAGACCCAGCAGGCGGGGGAGGCAGCCAATTAAAGAAGGCAGGCGAGTGAGAGAAAGGTGACGTTGTTGAGATAGCAAGGGAAATGCGAGGATGCCTCTATTTTGAGGTGGCCTCACAGGGGTGGCGGAGATTTAGTTTTTTGCTGGGCCAAGCAAGCAGGCCCCAGTGATTGCAAGGGAAACACCTCCAGCTGTGGTGTCAGAGCCATGGGACAGCCTTTACAGCTGGCAGTCCCCTCCTTGGGCCTTGGAGCCTCTGGCTCCGTTGGTCCCCCTGGGAAGCCACAGCTGGCAAAATGACGGTGATCCAGGAAAAGGGCCCTTAATTGGGTCTTTAACTGTTTAAATTGGCTACCTGCCTACGGTCGGTAGGCAGCCGAGCCACTACCATTCCCTCCATTGGGAAACTTCCCTGGAAGTGGGACTGCTTCGGGGAGCTGTCCCAACACAGCTCCCTAGCATTTTATTGGCCCCACCCCCGCCTCCTCATCTATCATCCAGGGGCCGGTAAAATTCTGCCCCATGTCTGTGGTGATGTTGCCAAGGGGTAGCATATTGAAGAGGGTGACTGAGAGGAAGGAGCCAAGGATGGATCCATGCAGAACTCCCAAGATTATGGTGCGGGCTATGCTTTGCTATGTCTGGATAATTAAGTGTGAAAATTAGTGGACAACAGAGGAAAGGCAGTGTTAAAGGCCAGAATATCAAGAAGGACAAGGTGTATGATGTATCATGACCACTGTCACGTCATTCACGACTTTGGTTAGAGCTCTTTAGATTGTGTGGGAGAGTTGCAAAAGAGGTTCAAACAACGAGAGATAGTTACAGATTTGGGAGGTGAATATATGTTCAAAGTCTTTGAAGAAGAAAGGGGAGTCGGAGATGGAATGGTAGCTTGCATGGAAAGAGCGTCGAGGATGGGATTGTTAAAGGGGGAGGTTATAACTAAAGTTTTGAAATGAAGGGGACAGTGCCTGAAGAGAGGGGACAATTATTAATCATAGAATAGAATCATAGGCCATGCCAACTCTCTGCAACAGTCCTACTCCCCTAGCCTTTCCCCATAACCCCGCAAATTTTCTGTCTCCTTTTCAAAAGCCATGACTGAATCTGCCTCCACCACACTTTCCTCATGTCGCCTTTGGTTCTTTTGCTGATCACCTTACATTGGTGCCCTTTGATTTTTGAACCTTCCGCCAATAGGAATAATTTATCTCCATCTACTCTGTCTAGTCCCTCATGATTTTGAACACCTGTATCAAATCTCCTCTCAACCTTCTCTTTAAGGAGAGCAACCCCAGCTTCTCCAATCTATTCATATAACTGAAGTCCCTCATCCATGGAACCGTTCTCATAGATCTTTTCTAAACCTTCTTTAAAGTCTTCACATCTCTCCCAAAATGCAGTGTCCAGAACTGGCCACAATGCTCCAGTTGAGGCCAAACCAGTGTTTTATAAAGGTTCATCATAACTTCCTTGCTTTTGCACTCGATCCCTCTATTTATAAAGCCCAGCATCCCATATGCCTTATTAAGGACTTTCTCAACCTGCCCTGCCACCTTCAAAGATTTGTGCAAATGTACTCTCTGATCCTGCATCCCCCATAGAATTGTACCCTTTAATTTATATTACCTCTCCTCATTCTTCCTACCAAAATGTATCACGTCCCACTTCTCTGCATTAATTTCATCTGCCACGTGTCCGTCCACTCCACCAGCCTGTCTATGTCCTCTTGAAGTCTATCACTATCCTTCTCACAGTTCACAATATTTCCATATTTTGTGTAATCTGCAAATTTTGACATTTTGTCCTGTACACCCAAGTCTAAGTCATTAGCATGTATCAAGAAAAGCAGTAATCCTAGTACTGACCCCAAGGGAACCCCACTCTGTATCTTCCTCCAGTCAGAAGCCCCAATGAAACTGGCTCTCCTTCAGTTAAGAATTTTTTACTCTAGATTGCCGATTGTCCTTTTCCATAACTAATCTAAACCTTCTGATACTATGGTCACTGTTTTCTAAATGTTCCCCTACTGACACTTGATTCACCTGACCCACCTAATTCTCCACAACTAGATCCGGCAATGCCTTCTGCCTCATTGGGCCAGAAACGTACTGGTCAAGAAAATGGTACCGATTAAGGGAATGACTGTTTAAAGTGAGTTCACAGGCTCATTTAGGACTAATTTCTGGCAGATTAATTTACATCCTGAGCACTGATGTCACTGTCTAAAATGATTAATGCGCATCAGACAATGTCAAGACGCAACAGCCACTTGATTTCTTCTCCTTCACTTTCATGTCAAATTTGCATGGGAACTGCTTTATTGTACAAGACCTGATAAGGAGCATAGGGACAGGAGTAGGACATTTAGACCCTGCCGCCTGTTCCATCATTCAATGCAACCACGGCTGATCTGTGACCAAACATCGTATGCCCGTCTTTGCCCCATATCCCTTAATACCATTGGTTAACCAAAATCTATCAATTACAGATTTTAAATTAACAATTGATATAGCATTAATTGCCATTTCCAGAAGAGAGTTCCAAACTGTGCTTCCAAATTTCACTCCTGAATGTCTGGCACCAATCTTTAGACTATGTCCCCTAGTCATGAGTCAGATATTTTCCCTTAGTGGACGGGAACCGTCCACCGACCGAAAAGTCGGTGGCGATCCCTTCCCCCACCAGACCTGGGGATCCAGTCCGGATTTTACGGTCCGCAGACCCTTAATTATAGAGTCATAGAGTCATACAGCACAGAAACAGGCCCTTTGGCCTATCATGTCTGTGCTGACCATCAAGCACCTAACTATTCTAATCTCATTTTCCAGCATTTGGCCTGTAGCCTTGTATGCTGTGGCGTTTCAAGTGCTCATTTAAATACTTATTAAATGTTGTGAGGGTTCCTGCTTCTACCACCCCTTCAGGCAGCGTGTTCCAGATTGCAACCACCCTCTAGGTGAAAATTTTTTTCCTAAAATCCCCTCTAAACCTCCTGCCCCTTACCTTAAATCTATGCCCCCTGGTTATTGACCCCTCCGCTAAGGGAAAAAGTTTCTTCCTATCGAACCTATCAATGCCCCTCATAATTTTGTATACCTCAATCATGTCCCCCACTCAGCCTTCTCTGCTCTAAGGAAAACAACCCTAGCCTTTTCAGTCTCTCTTCGTAACTGAAATGCTCCAGCCCAGGCAACATCCTGGTGAATCTCCTCTGCACCCTCTCCAGTGCAATCACATCCTTCCTATAGTGTGGTGCCCAGAACTGGAAACAGTACTCCAGCTGTGGCCTAACTAGCATTTTATACAGCTCAATCATAACCTCTATGCTCTTATATTCTATGCCTAGGCTAATAAAGGCAAGTATCCCATATGCCTTCCTAACCACCTTATCTAACTGTGCTGCTGCCTTCAGTGATCTGTGGACAAGTACACCAAGGTCCCTCTGACCCCCTGTACTTCCTAGGGTCCTAACATCCATTGTATATTCCCTTGCCTTGTTAGTCCTCTTAAAATGCATCACCTCACACTTCTCAGGATTAAATTTCATTTGCCATTGCTCTGCCCATCTTACCAGCCCATCTATATCGTCCTGTAATCTAAGGCTTTCTTCCTCACTAATTACGACACCACCAATTTTCGTGTCATCTGCAAACTTACTGATACCTCCTATATTCAAGTCTAAATCATTAATGTACACGACAAACAGCAAGGGTCCCAGCACTGATCCCTGCAGTACACCACTGGTCACAGGCTTCCACTCGCAAAAGCAACCCTCGACCATCACCTTCTGCCACCTGCCACTAAGCAAATTTTGGATCCAATTTGCCAAATTGCCCTGGATCCCATGGGCTTTTACCTTCTTAACTAATCTCCCATGTGGGACCTTATCAAAAGCCTTTCTGAAGTCCATGTAGACTACATCAACTGCTTTACCCTCATCTACACATCTAGTCACCTCTTCGAAAAATTCAATCAAATTTCTTAACACGGTCTCCCCCTGACAAAGCCATGCTGACTATCCCTAATTAATCCCTGCCTCTCCAAGTGGAGATTAATCCTGTCCCTCACAATTTTTTCCAACAGTTTCCCAACCACTGATAGACTTGGGCTTAGGCGAGACTTTAACCTCATTGAGACAGGAATTCCCGCCTAATGGAGCTGCTGATCAGCAGCTGTTAGTCACAGCAGCGCCACCAGTAGCGGAGGCCACTTTTGGGAATGTAACCCAGAATTAGTAGGAAGAAGAAGGATGGCCCCAAATAGAAGATGAGTTTTTGTGGCCTTGCCGGGGGTGATCAGTTGGGCCCTGGCGGGGCAAGGGGGGTGTCGAATGGGTGCGGGGGTGGCGAGGGACATGCTGGGCATTGATTGGGGGTGTTTGCAGCATTGGGGGCAGCCTTGCGCTGGGCACAGGGTGCCCAATCAGGAGGTGCCCGCCACCTCCCCCAGCCCCCTCAGGCTGTCAGAAAGCCGCCTGCTTTAGTCAAGTGGCTTTTCTCAGGCCTGGTGTGCCCGACCGGCCAAGGGTAAAATCCCCGTAGTGGCGGGTGGAGGCCCTTAAATACTCCCACCCCATGTAAAATGGCGGCGGAGGCCCCACTAAACCTCCCACTTCATTTTACGCCCCCCCCGCCACCATGCCACTTTTTTTTTTGGGGGGGGGGGCATAAAATTCCAGCCCTGGACTCCAAACCAACGGAAATAGGTGGATAGAGAGAAACTATCTGTTCCCCTTAATGTTTTGAGAAATTTGATCAGGTAATGACCTGGAACTTGCTGCCCACAAGGGTGGTGGAAGCGGCGATAATCAATTACTTCAAGAGGAAATTGGACAATCAATGACTTCAAGAGGAAATTGGATGGCCACTTGAAGCAAACAGACTTGCAGGGCTACAGGGATCAAGAGGGGAAGTGGGATTGACTGAATAGCTCCGTGTAGAGCCAGAATGGACTCGATGAGCCGAATTGCCTCCTTCTGTGCCGTAAATGACTCTAACTTTCTAAATTACAGGGAAATCAACCCAAGTTTGTGAAATGGAATACAACCCGAGATTGTATAATCCCGCCTTGTAATTCAAACCTTGGAGTTCAGGTATCATCCTGGTAAACCTTCTGAGCACTCTCTCCAAGGCCAATCCATCCTTCCTAAGATGCAGTGCCCAGAACTGCTCACAGTACTCCAGGTGTGGTCTAACTTGGGCTTTGTACAGCTGAAACATGACTTCCACTCCCTTTTATTCTCATCCTCTAGATATGAAGGCAAGCATTTCATTAGCCTTTTTGATTATTTTCTGTACCTGTTCATGATATTTTACTGATTTTTATGCCAGGACCCCCAAGTCTCTCTGGACCACCACTGCTTCTTGCTTTTCACAATTTAGAAAAGTGTCCTGATCTACCCTTTTTAGGTCCAATCTGGATGACTTCATATTTGCCTTCACTGAAATCCATTTGTTACAGTTTTGTTCATTCACCTTTCTATATTTCTTTGTAATTGTCTGCTTCTGTCTACACTGCTTACAATCCTGCCTATCTTGGTGTCTTTGGCAAAGTTGCATATTTGGTTTTCCATCCCATCATCTAAGTCTTTAATAAATATGGGGAATAGTTGAGGCCTCAACAGTTTCTTATGGGACACCACTAGTCACACCCTGCCAATTAGAGTACCTTCCCATTATCCCAACTCTCTGTCTCCAGCCACTCATCCAATTTCCTAACCAGGTCAATAATTGTCTTCAATTTCTTGGACTTAACTTTAGCTAACAGTCTCTTATGAAGGATTTTATCAAATGCTTTCTCCAAGCCCATATAAATAACATCGATAGACATTCCCCTGTCCACTACATTAGCCACTTCTTCAAAAAATTCAATCAGATTCATCAGGAATGTTGGCTTCCTCTGATCAGCTGAAAACTTTCAAGATATTCAGCCACCTTGGGGGGAATTTTATGCTCTCCCCTATGGCGAATTTGGAAGGCGAGGAGAGCATAAAATCAGAAGAGATAGTGGCGGGGGGGACCCCTGCCAGCTTCCCACTTCTGCCAAAATTAAGTCCGGGGAGGAAGGGCCTGTGAAAGGCCTTCCCACCCCACCAGAAATTGAGGCCTTTAACTGGGCAATTAATGCCCAATTAAGGGCATCATCCCGCCACTGCCGCAGAGTGGCCCTGTCACTGCACGGGAATCACAGCATGAAAAACTTGCGGGCTGCTTTCTGCTCCAGGGGCCTTAGCGCCTGAACGAGGGGTCCGGCATTGGGAAAGGGGGGGGGATGGTTGCCGCTGAGAACCACCCCTACACCCTCCTTCCCTGCAACACCCACCCTGCGAGATCCCTCCCTATTCGACCTACCTGTGGCCTGGGTCCAGCACTGCTCCACCGGTAGCAGCCACTGCTTCTGCTGTGGCGTCACTTGATGAAAGCGCTGCCGGCCTCTGATTGGCCAGCAGCTCTCTGAGCGCAGGACTTCAGCCACTGGGGCCCTTGGTCCCTTGGAAGGCCCGCCACTGTCCACTTAAGTGCCTACTTGGCAATAGATTCGACAGGCCTCCCACCGAAGAGGCGAAATGGGGTTCTCGGCATCTGGACGTTGAGACTCTCAACGCCAGGATAAAATCCCAGCCCCATCTTTAATGAAAGACCCTAGTAATTTAGTGAAAACAGATGTTAGGCTAACTGGCCCATAATTCCCTGGTTTCATTCTCTCACCTTTCTTAAATAATGAAGTGACATGTGCAATTTTCTAATCTAAAGGTACGGTTCCTGAATCAAGAAAACTTTAAAAGCTTATAGATAGGGCATTGGCAATATTTTCATAAAAACTTTGGGATGGCAACCACCTTGTCCTGAGGATTTGTCACTCTTTTGTGCCATATTTTCTTTTCTTCATTGCTGTTATTTTTCTTAAGTTAATTTTGGTGAGTCATTGTCCCCAATTCAAGATTAGTTTCCTTGGATTTTCAGCATGCTGACTTCTTCCTCTACTGGAAATATTGACACAAAGGGCAAAATCTAATGACCTTTAAGAATAACTGCAGGTGGGACCATTTCTGTGTTCCGACCCTGCACCTTTGTATTCACCATCCAATTGAGGACAACAGTTGGATTCCTGAGGCTGCAGCCTCACAGGCAGAAGTGGGAGCTGCCGCTGCAGGATGAGGACTGTGAGGATGGCTCCATCTTGTGGAACCCTCTGAAGAGGTATTTAATTTTTTTATTAAAATTTGGCCACAGTTGCCAGGCCACCCCTATGGAGGAGAAATCACCTCCACAGGATGGCCTGCAGTCGCAGCTGTGATCCACTAATCCCTGCATCTCTGGCGGGGGGCTGGGGAGGGCGGGTGGGGGGTGCTGAAGGATGAAGATCCCAGCTGCATCCCCAATCTGCCCACCATTGAACAATTAATTTTTCAAAAGCTGCTGCCTTTGATGACCCATGTTCAGCAAGATTGCCCATAGGCGGGAATACATCGGACCACAGACCTGACACCCTCATATCTAAATTTCCTCCCAGTCCCATCTTTAGGTCTGCCTCCACAGGACTTGGAAGATTCCACTCAAAGTAATTATTCAACATGTCTACCATTTCCTTATTTTCATTGACAATATCACAGTTATAAGTTTTCAAGCACCCTACATTGTTCCTGACCAGTTTCCTTTTCCCAATCTGATTATATTGATTTGTGTTGATTTTGATACCCTTTACAAGTTTCTTTCCAATCTTTTTGTAGCTCTTACAATTTTGTCACCCTTAACTTGTATCGTTCTCATTCTCCAGGATCTGTGTTCTTTTTGCATCCTTGTATATTTTTTCTTTTAGTTTTTATGTTGTTTCTTACCTCTTTAGCCATCCATGGCCTTTTTTGGCAAATTGAACTCTTGTCCCTTTGGGGTATAACTGGTTCTGTGTCACATTAAATTATTCTTTGCACACCTCCGACTGTTCTTCTGTTATTTATCCATTGTCAAATTTGCCTAGCTTACTGTGGATAGTCTCCATCTCATGGGATTGATGTTAGCCTTCCCTAAATCTAGAATCTTGGTAGCTCTTCCACATTTTTCCTTTTCAATTGATCATTACTCATTGCTAAATCTAATATCACCAGGCTCATTGTTGGCCCATTGTGTCTGTGCCAGTCATCCAACCTTTCTATGTTAGGTCACGGATCCTCAAATAGACATCCATGCACTTTTTAAATGTGGTGAGAGTTTCTGCCTCTAGCATCCTTTCAGGCAATGAGTTCCAGGTCTCAACCATCCTTTGAGTGAAAAATATTTCCTCATCTGCCCTCTTATTGTTTTTTACCAATTACTTTAAATCTATGCCCCCTGGTTTTTGACCCCACAACTAAGGTAAATAGGTCATCCCTATTTACTCTATCTAGGCCACTCATAATTTTATACATTAAGTCACCCCTCAGCTTCCTCTGTTCCAAGGAAAACAACACACGCTATCCAATCTTTCCACATAGCTAAAATTTCCACTCCTGGCAACATCCTCATAAATCTCCTCTGAACACTCTCGAGTGCAATCATATCTTTCCCGTAATACAGTGACCAGAACTGTACACTGTACTCAAGCTGTCATCTGTCCTTCTACCTTTAAGGATCTGTAGACATGCACTCCAACGTCCTTCTGTTCCTCCAGACTACTCAGTATCATCCCATTTATTGTGTATTCACATGCCTTGTCTCACCTCCCAAAATGCATTAACTCACACTTCTCTGGATTGAATTCCATTTTCGACTTTTTTGTCCAACCGACTATCCACCTATACCATCCTGCAAAAAGTCAACTACACGGCCAATTTTTGTATCATTTGCAACCGTCTTTATCATACCCCCTACAATGGAGTCTCAATCATTAATATAAACTACAAAAAGCAAAGGACCAAGTACTGAGCCCTGCAGAACCCCAGTGGTAACAGCCTTCCAGTTGAAAAGCACCTGTCAACCATTAATCTTTGCTTCCCGCCACTAAGCCAATTTTGGATCCAACTTGCTACTCTCCCTTGGATCCCAAGAGCTTTTACTTTTCTGAACAGCCGGCCACGTGGGACCTTGTGAAAAGTCTTGCTAAAATCCACGTAGACCACATCCGCTGCACTGCCTACATCAACCCTACTTGATACCCCCCTTAAAAAATTCAATCAAGTTAGTCAGACAGCTATGTCTTTTTCAATGAAGGTTTATTACTGTCCCTCAGAATTGACTGCAATAATTTGCCCACAAAGCTAATTACTTAGGTTATCCCTTCCTCCCTTTTTAAACAGTACAACATTGGCAGTCCTCCTATCCTCCAGCAACACTCCTGTAGCCAAGGAGGATTGTCTTCACAATTTCCCCCCTTGCTTCTTTAACAACCTGGGATATATTTCATCTAGGCCTGGCAATGTATCAACTTTGAAAGACGTCAAACCCTTTAATACTTCCTCTCTTACAATGTTGGTCCCAATCAGTATTTCACTTACTTTCTCCTTAACTACGACGTCATCTTCAGTCCCTCTTTTTTGAAGATACAAAGTACTCATTATTGTACTTATATCACATCCTTTGATTTTCCTTGCCAGTATTTTTTCATGGGCTCTCGTTGCTTTCCTAATTTTCCTTTTAATTTCACCCTTACACTCTCCACAGTATTAAACTCAGTGTCTGACATAAGCTTCCTTTTTTTGCCTTACACTCTATGCCCTTGTCATCCTGAGGGCTCCTGATTTGGCTGTCCCACCCTTTTTCTTTATGGGAACATGTTTAGCCTGAACCCCTTCAATTTCCTTCTTGAATGCCTCCTATTGTTCTGACATTGATTTACCTTCATGTAGCTGTTTCTAGTCTAATTTTATGAAATCGCTTCCTAGCCTAGTAAAATTGGCCTTCCCCCAATTTAGAACCTTTACTACTATTTTATCTTTGTCCTTTTCTATAACTATGCTATATTTAACAAAATTATGATCACTACCACTGCCTGTGCGGAGTTTGCAAGTTCTCCCTGTGACCGTGTGGGTTTCCGCCGGGTGCTCCAGTTTCCTCCCACAGCCAAAGACTTGCAGGGTTGATAGGTAAATTGGCCCTTGTAAATTGCCCCTAGTGTAGATAGGTGGTAGGAGAATTGAGGTAGGGAATGAGGAGGATGTGGTAGGGAATATGGGATTAATGTAGGATTAGCATAAATGGGTGGTTGTTGATCGGCACAGACTCGGTGGGCCGAAGGGCCTGTTTCAGTGCTGTATCTCTAAATAAATACCACAAAAGTGTTCTCCCACTTATACTTACTTCTTCCACCTGTCCAGCTTCAGTCCCTAAAACTTATTCCAGAATTGCCAACCCCCATCTTATTAGGCTTGCCACAAACTTGCTAAAAAAGTTCTCCTGAATGCAATTTAGGAATTCTGTGCCCTCTGTACCTTTTACTCTGACTGTATCCCAGTTAATATTAAGAGTAATTGAAATCCCCCACTATTACTGCCTTATTGTGTCCAGTATACAAGATGCACTGCAGTAACTCACCTCCTTAGACAGCACCTTCCAAACCCACAATCTCTTTCATCCAGAAGGACAAGGGCAGCAGATGCATTCCTCTCCAAGCCACACTCCATCCTGACTTGGAAATATATCACCATTCCTTCACTGGATCAAAATCCTGGAACTCCCTCCTGAACAGCACTGTGAGTGTACCTGCACCAGATGGACTGCAGAGGATCAAAAAGGCAGCTCGCCACCACCTTCACAAGGGCAATTAGGGATGGGCAACAAATGCTGGCCTTGCCAGCAATGCCCACATCCCATGAAACGAATAAAAAACATTGTCAGAAATTTGCCTATAAATTGGCTTTTCTATTTCCTTCGGACTGTTTGGAAGTCTATAGTACATTCCCAGGATTGTCCCTTTTTTTGCCCCTTAGTTTAACCCATTTTTTAGTTCAACCCATTTGACGATCCCTCTAACACATCATCCCTTCTCATGGCTGTAATTGTTTCTTTAATCAATACTCCCACCCCACCTTTTTTATCCTCCTATCTTGTCTGAATACCCTGTAACTAGAAATGATAAGCTGCCATTCCTGCCTAAGCCATGTTATACTCCAAGCCAGTAATAACTAAAAAAATCATACTTCCACTGGTCAATCTGTGCCCTTAGCTCATCTGCCTTATTCACTATTCTCCTTGTGTTAGGTATATACCATTAAGCACAACCTGACCATTTTTGTTTATTTTCCAACCTTTGTTTGTTTTGTCTTCCAAACTCTCTTGCTAATTTTCTGCCTTCCATTTCCAGCTCAGCTTTTCTCCCTTCTAAATCTATGTTCAGCTTCCTCTCCTCCCCCTCTACCATTTTCCCTATCTTCCTTGGTATATTTAGTTCCCAGTCCTGACGTCTTGCAGCCATGTCTCAGTTATGGTTACCATGTCATACCCTGTAAGTTGAATATGTGCCTGCAATTCATTCAATCTGTTCCTTATAACCATTACATTTGTATAAAGATTGCTTATTTGGGCCACACACCCTAACCTGTCCTTCTGCTCTAATGTTATACTCACATGAGTCTTATTTCTCTCTCCTGGTTTTATTCCTTTACATCCTTTAATTTTCCCTTTATCTCTCGTGCCTAAAGTACAATTTCTGACTGTTATTCTACTCTTTTCCTTTTTGTTTGTTTGTTTTTGAGTTATTATTTATACTACCTTTTCCACCAGACCCCTCCCATCATTTAAAGTTAAGGTTGCCCTATTTATCCTTTATACTAGGACCTTGGTCCCAGCCCGGTTTAGATGGAGCACATCCCAACGATACATTTCCTTCCTGTTCCATGAAATGGAACATCTCCTTCCAAACTACTCCTTAACCCATGTGCTCAACTCCCTAATCTCTTATTCCCCATGCCAATTTACACGTGGTTCAGGTAATCCAGAGATTATAACCATTCAGGTCCTATTTTTTAATTTAGTTCCTGGTATTCTCCAATCAAGATCTCTTGCTTACTCTCCAATATGCCAACAATGACTGGATCCTCCCCTTCCATCTCTAATATCCGTTCCAAGCTGATTCAAAATGTCACTCACCCTAGTACCAGGTAGGCAACATACCATGTGGGACTCTCGATCCTCCTTACAAAGGATACTGCCTGTCCCCCGAATATTGAACCCCCGACAGCTACCACATTATGCTTACCCTCCTCCTCCTTTTCTCCCCTATGGACAGCCTCCTGGCCTAAAGTACCATAGTCAATAGTCTGACTACTCTTCCAACAGTCTTTATCCTTATCCTCACAGGTAGCAAATGCATTGTACCTGTTGAATAGGATCCATTACCACGAATCCTCATTCTCTATCTAATCTGGTCTTGTCTTATTCTGCGCACTATCGGTCAAACCAACCTCATTCTGAACCTGCACCTCTCTATGAGATGTGACTGAAGTCTGGAAAAACAGTCCAGATACTGTTCCCCCCCATCCCTTATGTGCTTGAGCGTTTTTAGCTCGCGTGGCAGCTCAATGACTCTGAGCTGGAGGGATTCAGATGAAGACTGCTCATGTATTCCACTCTGAACATTCTCACAGTTCACAAACTCCCACAAAACGCAGTCCAGATACACAACCCGCTCTGCCATATCTTAATTTAGATTAATTATTTGCATATTTTAATTTGTTGTAATTTTTTTTTCTTTTTCTGCACACTAACTTGCACTGAGCAGCCAAACACTCGAAAAAAAATTCTATCTGAACTTGCCAAAAATAAACTTAAGAATTGTCCTTGATCTGAACTGAAAAAAATAACCAGTTTCTTCCCTTGTGCTGACATCACTTCAGTTGTTTTTACCTCTCTCCATGACATTAACACACTTTTACCTCACAGCTCTCTAACTGAGCAGCTGCTAGAAATAATAAAGCACACAAATATAGTATACACTAAGTATATCTGTATATACTTAACCTATATACTTGCTTTAAAACCCCTGGGGTTCTGCTGCTCCTCCTTCTGTGTTGATTTAGATATGATGGCACTTTTTGAATTCTTCCCCATCTCTATTTTGGTCTCTGCTTTGTTGCACTGCTACCTGAGTCCCCGCTGCTTTTAAATGCTCCACTCTCCTGATGTGCTTGCTACACAGCTGCTGCCACATGGCTCTGGTGTTGTTTTTGAATGCTCCACTCTTCTGATGTGCTTTGCTGCACTGCTGAATACCATGCCAACATTTCAGACATGGTACCACAGCTCCAGTAATGTTGCAAAATTCCTCCGTTGTATGATTCATCAGGACTGCTATTAGACATTGCAGGCTTCCGATATGAATGCTGCTACATCTTTTGACAGGAACATCCAATTCCAAAATGGCATGTAACTATATCGTACAGACACAGACAACAAAGACCGGAATTTAGCGTTGGGTGGGAGGTCCTGCCCACCAGCCGAAAAGTCGGTCGCAAGTCTGCTCGCCGAGCCTGGGGAGCCACATTGGGATTTTTCGCTCCCCAAGCTCTTAATTGGTCTTGGGCGGGACTTCCAACTCCTTGAGGCAGGAAGTCTCACCTAATGGGACTATACCCAGCTTCAGCAGGAAGAGGAAGGACAGGCCGGGAAAGGAGGTAAGTTTTTAGGGGCTTGCTGGGGACAATAGACCAGGCCCCGGCAAGGCAAGGGGGTCGGTTGGGGAAGGCGGAATGTTGTGCATTGGGGGGCAGTTGGATCTTCAGGAGCGGCCCTCCATGGGGCACAAGGTGCCTTATCAGGAGGGTCCCCACCCCCAGTGCACAAGAATGTTGCCTGGCTTTACTAGGCAGTGTTCTTGGGACGTTTGCTGTCTGGCTTCCGGGGGTAAAATAGCAGTGGTGGCGGGAGGAGGCCCTTAAGTGGCAGGTAATTTGCCACTTAAGGGCATTGATTGGCCTGGGATGGGTGGGCTGTTTCCCATCAGGAATGAGGAATTCAGGAATGAATAATTTTTCGCTCCTCTCCCGCCACCAGCCCGCTTGTTGGGGGGCCATAAATTTCCAGCTAGCATCTTAAATCAGAGGCATAAAAAAAATTCTGTATTACATGATCACAGAATCACAGAATAATACAGTGCAGAAGTGGCCCTTCAGCCCATCAAGTCTGCACCGATGCATTAAAGACACCTGACCTGTCTACCTAATCCCATTTGCCAGCACTTGGCCCATAGCCTTGAATGTTATGACGTGTCAGGTGCTCATCCAGGTACTTTTTATAGGATGTGAGGCAACCCGCCTCTACCACCCTCCCAGGCAGCGCATTCCAGACCGTCACCACCCTCTGGGTAAAAAAGTTCTTCCTCAAATCCCCCTTAAATCTCCTTCCCCTCACCTTAAACTTGTGTCCCCTCGCAACTGACCCTTCAACTAAGGGGAACAGCTGCTCCCTATCCACCCTGTCCATGCCCCTCAATCTTGTACACTATGATATTTACTCCCCTCTCTCAGTATTTTGGCAAAAGCTTTTCTTTCAGAATGACAGATATTAATTGGATAAAGTCACCCCCAACAATTTCTGCACAATTACCATAGAAAGATCAATAGCCCTTGGAAACTAATGTTGAGTGACCAATCTTCATGCCAGCATCTGGTTTGGATATTTTTTCTTAGTCCTTCACTGCAGCTTTTGCCAAAACAAAGAAAGCACACACATGCTGTGAAATTTTGAACCAATTTGGAAAAACCTTACAGTCTAATATAACGCTGAAGAGATATGGCTGCTTTTTCATACTAATAGTAGCAACACAAACTATGTTGCAAATGATGAGACAGAATGGACTGATAAAGTCTGAAATGACATGGAAAGAGATGATCAGGTAAATTATCAAAAAAAACTTCAACAATAGGTAGAGCAGAGTACACAACAGCAAAAATGTTTTAGAAAGTGTGTGAAACATATGGAATGGATATATCAAAAGTGTGGGGGGGGGGTTGTGAAATTCAGCTTGGGCAGTAACTCAAAACATACGATAGTGAATTGGCAGCTTGTTTTACATTCCACCCAATTTCTATTTCAATGATGGAGCAATGGGCAAGTGGTGGGTGTTATATTATCTCTTTCTAGATTAATACATAGAAAGCTGATGGACAGGCATACAGGCTGAACACTGAGCTTTAATGGAGACTTCTTGTTGCTTTGGCTTACACATGCTAACTGTGCAAGAGAACTGACGACATCTATATTCGCATAAACATATATTTAAATGATTGTTTATTTAACATACTAACAAATATAGTATCACAACATCCCCCTTCCCTTAAATGTCAACCCCATATAGTATAATATTAATATGTAAAGAAGAAACCCTTCTGAGTTAAGAAATTTGGCAACTATAACACTATTTCAACTGTAACAAGAACATTTGGAACACTCTCCTCAAGGTGTAGTCTACATTTGGAACCATACTGGTCCTCAGCTGACTCGACCAGGCCTTGTGACAATGACATGTGGGTGTGTTTTCGAACTGTCTGTCCTCTCCTGAAGATTGTGTTTTGGAGGATTGTCCTCACTTGTTGGCATGTTGCTTGGTCTCTTCATCTGCAAAACTTACAGAGGTATGCATAGGCGATGCAGATTGATTGCCTTGTGCATGGCTAGCAGAATCCTCTGAAGTGAGATCGATTCCTTCACAGTACTGCATCATTTGGTGTTGTTTCCTCATATGAATGTGGTTCTTTGCACAGCTTGGACACCTCTGCTGTGATCCATGCAGGTGAAGGAACCTCACCTTCTAGGCAACGTATAATGGCGTAACTCTGCAACTGAATTAATTCATGCACATCATTCATCTGGTCTTGTTTCTGACATAACCAGTCTGTAATCAAGGACGACTTGGTGAGATGATAACTTGGTAGTGTGGTTCTTACCAGCTAACCAGAAAGAATCTCAGCAGGTGATGGCAATCCGGAGTCTAATGGTGTTGCACAAAGATGCAATAATGCAACTTGGATATCTTGTCAGGTTTCTGAACACTTTATGATCAGCAAGTTGACTGCCCTGACCATATGTTCAGTCATCCCATTCCAACAGGGATATCAGGGTGATGATCTGACACGGTTGATGGACCGTCGTTCACGCATATTCGGGACTATTGTTGGATACCACTTCTAGCAGGGCACCAAAAAGACGAAAGATGGCACTAACAGTGTTGCCCACTGCTGGACTCAATGCGTCTCAAAGCTTCTGCACAATAAGAAATTTGGAGTGACAGTCAGTCACTAGCAGATATTCTTCTCTGCTCACAGAGCACAAAATCGGTTGCTATCTTGATCCATGATGATGATGTTATGTCATGCAGTTCAAGAGGCTTTCTGTTCACTAGCCTGGTGTTCCTGACATGCATCACAAGATCTCACCATCTGGTCAACATCCTTGCTGATGTCAGGCCAGAACTCTGACTCATAAGCAAGTTGTCTCGTCCTTTCTATCCCATGTGTCCTTGGCGGAGCTGTCCAAATATGCCAGACTGAAGTGCAGCTGGGATGAGCACTTGGCGTCCTTTGAATAGTACTCCATTGGATATACTGATTTCATCTCTATATGACCAATATGTTCTCAGATCCATAGGGATCTCCTGAATGATCTCAGGCCTACCCTCTACCATGATTTTCCACAGAGCTCGGAGTTTGCAATCTTGACAAGTCTCCCCGTTTGGAGTTTCTTTCTCTTGTTTTGATCAAAGCACATGAAATCTATGTTGTAAGCATTCTCCAAGCTTGCACAGACCTCATTCACTAGGAAGTCGAATGGCAGGTCTCGCGCCTTCCCAGAGTTGGGCAGTCTACTTAAGAGTGTCTGAAAGGATCATTTGACTTGCGGGTTTGTACCTGACATCACAGTTGTAGCCCTGAATCTTGATAAATAACCTCTGGAGTCAAGGAGGTGCACTTGTGAGTGGTTTTCTCCAGATCATCTCCAGGAGCTTATGATCTGGCTCAACTGTGAACTCTTTTCCAAATAAGTATGTGCGGAACCTGGCGATCCTGAAGACAAGAGCAAGAGGTTCTCATTCAATATTAGAGTAATTGGTTTGTGCTGGTGACAGACATTTTGAACCAAATGCAACAGGCTTGGCATCTTGAAGAAGAAATGTACTGAGATCTTTCTGCAATGTGTCCACATCTAATGATGTTGCCTTCCAAGGGTCATAGTATTGGAGACATGACTCGCCTGACAGTGCTTGATTCAACGCATTCAACACACGTTGGTGATCATCCAGCCCCAGGAATGGCGTGAATTTCTTCAGAAATTCTCTTAGTGAAGAAGTCTTCTCCGAGAAGCTCAGTATGTATACAGCAAGAAGTCGAATAGACCTAGACACCTTTGAAGGGCATCCCTGTCCTGTGGTGTTGGCACTGACTGGATGTTTTCCATCTTCCCAGGATCCAGGGAGATACCTGAACTTGAGTAAATGGCACCAAAAAAGCTTATGTAATCCGCCTAAATGGTGCACTTTTTGCTCTTGAAAATCAAACCTTCGCACCTGATGGCTTCCATTAATAAGTGTAGGTTTCTGTCATGCTGTTCTTCTGTACGTCGTACTATGGCGATGTCATCGGCAATCCATACACAGCCCAGGACTGGTTCCATTATCCGATTCATATGCTGTTGAAATATATCCTGGCTGACTGACAGACCAAATGGTAAATGAAGGAAACAGTACCTGCCAAAAGGAGTTCTGAACATTGTTAGCTCTTGCGACTCTCTTGAAAAGTGTACAGACCAATATACGGTTTTGCGGCTATTTGGAAAAGTTTTGGTCTCTTATGAGGACATCTCTTTAAGGCTTTGGTTAGCCTCCTCAGGTCTAAACATAGTCGAATTGAACTGCCCTTCTCGATTGCGATAATGATTGAACTGCAACAGTCCATGTGATGTTGCACTCATCAAATGATGCCTTGGTTTTCCATTCCATGCAGTTCCACCTTAAACTCTTCTCGAATGTGCACACTGCATTTTTGTGGTGGGTCAACTGATGTCGGTGCACCTTCTTTAACGAGTAGGACTGGTTCCCTGTGGAAATTCCCAACTGCATCAAACCAGTCTGGATACAATATCTGGAGGACTTGTAGCCATCTGATGTGTGTGCATCTGTTTTGACTGCTCTGGTCATCTGACTGGGACGGCACAGTGGCGCAGTGGTTAGCACCGCAGCCTTACAGCTCCAGGGACCCGGGTTCGATTCCGGGTACTGCCTGTGTGGAGTTTGCAAGTTCTCCCTGTGTCTGCGTGGGTTTTCTCCGGGTGCTCCGGTTTCCTCCCACAAGCCAAAAAGACTTGCAGGTTGATAGGTAAATTGGCCATTATAAATTGTCACTAGTATGGGTAGGTGGTAGGGAAATATAGGGACAGGTGGGGATGTTTGTTAGGAATATGGGATTAGTGTAGGATTAGTATAAAAAATGGGTGGTTGATGTTCGGCACAGACTCGGTGGGCCGAAGGGCCTGTTTCAGTGCTGTATCTCTAATCTAATCTAATCTAAAAAATCTTTTAGCATGCCTTTGCTGTTTTTATATCTCTCCCAGTCCCCTAGATCTATACTATCCTTTGCACTTTTACACGTGCCTTCCTTTAGTTTTATGTTGCCTCTCATCTCTTTCGTCTTTTTTTTTAATTTCCAAAATATACTTCATTCATAAAAATCTGTAAAAAAATACATTATAAAACAGTTCCAAAAAGCACAAAGTAAAAACAATACAAAGAATGCAAAGGAGATCAGTTTCCTTCAATATAGGAGTGAGTTGCCTCACAACCCTTCCATTTCATTTTACATGCCATGCCCATTTTACAGCAAATATTTTCTGGCGACAGTTCGAGGGGTTTTCCGTGGATCTAGCCCCTCAGTTCACCTTGGTGGGGGGGACCTTACACAGTGGTCTTTCCCCATTGAGCTTTTGCCGCGGCTGCCCACAGCTTTAGTGTGTCCCTCAGCACGTGGTCCTGGACCTTGGAATGTGCCAGTCTGCAACATTTGGTCGTGGACAACTCTTTGCGCTGGAAGACCAGCAGGTTTCGGGCAGACTAAAGGGCGTCTTTCACTGAATTGATAGTCCTCCAGCAGCAGTTGATGTTTATCTCGGTGTGCGTCCCTGGGAACAGCCCGTAGAGCACAGACTCCTGTGTTACAGAGCTGCTTGGGATGAACCTCGAAACAAACCACTGCATCTCTTTCCACACCTGTTTTGCAAAAACACATTCCAGAAAGAGGGCATTGTGCAGAGGGTGTGAGACTCCGGGCGTGCAGGAAGGATCTGACGGGGAGGGCTCTACTCACCACCAGCCAAGCTAGATCTTGGTGCTTGTTTGAAAGTTCTGGTGATGAGGCATTCCGCCAAATGACCTTGGTAGTCTGCTCGGGGAACCATCTGACCGGATCCACCATCTCCTTTTCCCGTAGGGCCTTGAGGACGTTCCGTGCAGACCATTGCCTGATGGATTGGTGGTCAAAGGTGTTTTTCCATAGAAACTTTTCCACGAAGGATCGGTGGTATGGCACGGTCCAACTGGATGGAGCGTTCCGTAGCAATGTGACCAGACCCATCCTTCGCAACACTGGGGACAGATAGAACCTCAGCACGTAGTGAGACTTGGAGTTTGTGTACTGGGGGTCTACGCAGAGCTTGATGCAGCCGCACACAAAGGTGGTCTTCAGGATGAGGGCGGCGTTGGGTACATTTTTCCCGCCCTTATTATGAGGTTTGAACATAGTGTCCCTCCGGATCTGGTCCATTTTGGATCCCCAGATGAAGCGGAAAATGGCTCGGGTGACCGCCACGGCGCAGGAGTAGGGTATGGGCCAGACCTGCACCACGCACAACAACGTGAGTGCCTCGCATCTGATGACCAGGTTCTTACGCACAATGGAAAGAGATTGCTGCTCCCACATGCTCAGCTTATGGTGTATCCTGGCTATTCGCTCCGTCCAGGTTTTGGTGTACGCCCCGGCCCCTCCGAACCATATCCCCAACACCTTCAGGTAGTCTGACCTGACGGTGAAAGGGACAAAGGATCGGTCAGCCCAGTTCCCAAAGAACATGGCCTCGTTCTTGCCGTGGTTAACTTTGGCTCCCGAGGCCAGTTCTAACTGGTCGCAGATGCTCATCAGTCTGCGAACGGACAGCGGATCCGAGCAGAAGACAGCGACATCATCCACGTATAGGGAGGTTTTAACCTGGGTGACTCCACTGCCTGGGATTGTCACCCCTCTTATACTCGCATCCTTCCTAATAGACTCAGCAAAGGGTTCAATGCAGCAAACAAACAAGACAGGGGAGAGGACAGCCCTGTCTGACTCCAGATTGGATTGGGAAACTTTCTGATTCCCACTCATTGATTGAGACTGCGCTACTGATGTTCGTATACAGCAGTTTGATCCAATTGCAGATTCCCTCCCCAAACCCCATTTTGGAGAGCACATCCATCATGTAGGTGTGTGATATCCTGTCAAAGGCCTTCTCTTGGTCCAGGCTGATGAGGCAGGTGTCCACCCTCCTGTCCCGTACATCGGCGATCGTATCCCTGAATAGTGCGAGACTATCAGAGATCTTTCTGCCAGGTACAGTGCAGGTCTGGTCAGGATGAATTACCAACTCCAGAGCAGACTTGACTCGAGTGGCTATGACTTTGGACAGAATCTTGTAGTCAACATTAAGCAGTGAGATGGGCTGCCAATTTTTGATTTCTGCCCTCTCCCCCTTCTGCTTGTAGATGAGGGTGATGATGCCTTTCCTCATGGATTCTGACGTGCTGCCAGGCAGGAGCATACTCTCGTAATCTTCCAGCAGGTCTGGGCCGATCCAGTCCCACAGGGCCGAATACAACTCAACCGGTAAGCCATCGCTTCCGGGAGTTTTACTCGTCTCGAAGGACTTGACGGCCTTTGTCAGCTCGTCCAGAGTTAACGGCTTGTCCAGTCTCTCCCTCATGCTGTCATCTAAGACCTCTGTGATAGATGACAGGAAGGACCGGAGGCTCTGCTGTCTGTACTTCGCATCGTGCAGCCCAGCGTAAAAGGATTTGTTATCCTTAGCATGCCGGACTGCGAAGACGTTACCGAGACATCCTCTTCCTTCAGGCTTCTGATCACAGAAGTAATGCAAGCACGTCTCGTCTTGCTCAATGGAGCGGACTCTGGACCAGAAGATGATCTTGGAGGCCTCTGTGGCAAAGAGCGAGGCCAGCTGGTCTTCACCTCTTGGAGATCCTCCTTGACCTCGACCCCCATCGACTGCAGCCAGAGCAGATTTTGCATACTTTTCTGGAGTTGGGACATTTCCCTCTGTCTCTTTCTCGCCCTCTGTACACCTTTGAATATAAAGAACCTCTTGATGTTCTCCTTGATCGCCTCACACCAGTAAACTGGAGACTCAAAGCGGGGTTTCACGGTTCTCCAACCTTTGTAATCCCTTTTGAGTTCTTCAATGTTCTCTGGGGTTAGCAGTGTAGTATTGAGATTCCATGTCCCCCTGCCTACCTGCTGGTCATCCTGTAAGTGACAGTCGGCCAGTAAGAGGCAGTGGTCGGAGAAGAACACCAGCTTGATGTTGGTGGATCTGACCGTGACAGCAAGGGACACAAACAGGAAGTCAATCCTGGATCGGGCAAACACATCCGACCTTGACCAGGTGTATCTACGCTGCGCTCCGTCTGCAGGTTTGCTGAAGACATCGTGCAGATTGGCATCTTTTACTGCTTCTATTAGGAATCTGGACGTAGCGTCCAGTTTGCAGCCGACACTGCCGGATCGTCCAGCTGCATTAATGATGCAGTTGTAGTCACTGCCTAGAATGACCGGCCTGGACGTCGCCAGCAGCAGTGGGAGTTGCTGGAAAACGGTCAGCCACTCGCTGCATTGAACCGGGGCGTACACGTTGATCAACCAGAGCGAAGAATTGCTGTACATGACATCTGCTACGAGGAAGCAACCGCCCACTACCTCCTTAACCTCAGAGATGGTGAAGTTACCTCCTCGCAGCAGAATACCTAGGCCGGAGGAACGGGAATCATTTCCCCTTGACCAGATCGATGGCCCGTGGGACCACCATCTCAACCATTGCCTGCAGGTGCTGAGGTGTGGTATTCCACATTCCTGCAGAAACAGCAGGTCGGCTTTGACCTTGGTGAGGTAGTCCAAGGTTGAAACACATCGCGTAGTGGATTTAATGCTACGCATGTTAATTGAAGCAATCCTTATACCCATTTTTAAGTTAATTGTTGCTTCCCACACCATTTGTCCTTGCTAGACCCAGTCCTTTGGTATGTTCCTGCATACCCATGGTGTACACAAGCTGTTTCACGTTCGTTGGGCTCAGAAACCCATCCTGGTTTCTCATATCAGGGTTTGTTCCGCTGAGGTGACATCAGGGGTGTCTTGTAGACAGCAAGGATTGGGCTGTCCTCTGCTGTTGTTTCCTCCTCAAGAACATCACTGCTCCCAGCTTCCCGGAGCTGGAGTGCACCAGACGTGTCATTGCTCTCGGTGTCCCGGAGCTGGGATGTGCTGGCCGTGTTGCTAGGTTTGGCACGCGCTGGACCGATCACAACTTTGAGTGACCAGGGGCTGGGGGGTTTCATCTTCCAGCTCCTTTGAGTTTGCTGCTTCTTTTGTAGATGCCGTCGTTCCGACACTTCCTCGTCCAGTGATCATTGTCTGAATATCTCCCATTGTTCATCCGATAGCAGTTTTGACCAGTTTGCTGTTGTCAGTCTTTGTCTCATCATCTTAAAGTTACCCTTATCAAAATCTAAAATGTTAGTAGTAACTGTTAAGTTTTTCCAATGGATACAATTTGCTTTTGCTGCAAGTCTCTCAATTTCTAAATACACAGATTCTGCTATCCGGAGGGCTGTCGACAACAGCCACTGTAGTCTTAAGTCCGCTCTTTCTCAAATCTAACCATAGAGTTTACGCTGATGGTTTTTCCTTGCCTGGAGCCTCTTTTACTAATAGTGTAGTTGATCAATAAGACTACCCCACCCCTTCCAGTTTCCCTATCCTTTCTAAAGATAAAGCCTGGAATGTTGAACTCACAACATAATCAGCTTGCCCCTGCATTGTCTATGTCTTGCCCCTGTAAATCAAGTAGCTCTCAAAAAACAAACTTCGGAGTCAAATATTTCCTTTAACATTTTGTGGAGTTGTTCGGGAACAAGAAGTGCTGTTGGTTATCTTTGTAAAAAAAAACTGGAACATTAAAAAAAGGTAAAAAGTGGATGAAATGAGAGAAAAGGAGAATCGGCCGTGAGGGGCGGGGGGTGGTCTCCATCCCAACAGCTTTCTGCAGGAAGGTTGGCTGCAGTCCCCCGACTGTATTGATTGGGTACCACACCCGGGTCATCAGAGCTCCAACTTTGTTATTTGTAAGAAAAATGAAAAATTAACTTAAATATCTAGGCAACTTAAGCAAACATTACAACCCAAGCTTACGAGAAGAACGGATCCTCCTCCAGTTCACTGAACATGGTGCAGCGGCCGGGGTTAGCGAGCTGGAGCTGTTCCTGACGCTCGGGTCGGCGCTTTCTCAGCGGCCTTTAATCTTGGTCACCCTCAAGTTCAGATTCCGTTCCCCCCACCCCCCCCACCCCGGTCCAGGTTGGATACAATCAGCCTCTTTCCCCCCTGAGAAATCCTTCCTCTCTGACTGACTGTCGCGGAAACATCTGGAGCATTGGACGCTCAGCAAAGGTTTTGTTTTGATGCGCAACACTGGCGTCGCTATGGCAACACTCACCTGGCGGCACCAGAAGAGCTGGGGAATGATTGGTGGAAAGCAGTCATTCGCTGTCCAATCCCCGCGGCCTCAGCTCACGCCAAATACGGCCCCCCAGTACCATCCAATCACATGTTCTGGTGTCAATACGTCACAATCGGTGGGTTGTGACGTCACCTCAAGGTCGGCGGTGACCCAATGGTGATTCTCCCAGCGGTTTTAGGGGTGACGCACCAATATATATTTGTTTAAGAGGGGTACAAATCAATTCAAGCTGTACCATGAATGAGTGCTTTGGTCCCATACAGCAGCAACATTATTAACTTTAAAATTGATAAAAATATTTCAATAAATGCTAACCCAAATAATATGTAGGCCATAAGCTACATCTTGTATGATCCAAATTTAGTAATCAAAAAATGTTAATTTTGTTATAAAATATGACCATGCGAACCTTGAAAGTCTGACAGTATACTTATTTTACTGAATAGGAAAAAGCTTATAATTCAGTTGTCCTGTTTGACTTATGCCTGTCTTAATTATAATTTTTGTGTCTGTTGTAAACTGAGCAAATTATATCTTCACCATAAAGCAATAGTTCAAATATTTTAAAACAGAACAAGAGATGAAAATGGAGAAACAAGTTTGGGATTTGGCACAAAAACAAGAAATGCTGGATTCACTCAGCAGGTCTGGCAGCATCTGTGGAAAGAGAAGCAGAGTTAACGTTTCGGGTCAGTGACCCTTCTTCGGAACTGACAAATATTAGAAAAGTCACAGATTATAAACAAGTGAGGTGGGGGTTGGGCAAGAGATAACAAAGGAGAAGGTGCAGATTGGACCAGGCCACATAGCTGACCAAAAGGTCACGGAGCAAAGGCAAACAATATGTTAATGGTGTTTTGAAAGACAAAGCATTAGTACAGATTAGGTGTGAATATACTGAATATAGAACATCAGCAAGTGCAAACCTGAAGAAAAACAACCTGAAAAAAACAGTGGGTAAGCAAACTGAACAAACTAACATGAAATGAAATAAATGCAAAAAATGTAAAAAGGAATGCAAAAAAAAGGAAGAAAAATTAACTAAAAATGACTAAAAATGAAAGTAAAGTGGGGGGCTGTCATGCTCTGAAATTATTGAACTCAATGTTCAGTCCGGCAGGCTGTAGTGTGCCTAATCGGTAGATGAGATGCTGTTCCTCGAGCTTGCGTTGATGTTCACTGGAACACTGCAGCAATCCCAGGACAGAGATGTGAGCATGAGAGCAGGGGGGAGTGTTGAAATGGCAAGCAACCGGAAGCTCAGGGTCCTGCTTGCGGACTGAGCGGAGATGTTCCGCAAAGCGGTCACCCAGTCTGCGCTTGGTCTCCCCAATGTAGAGGAGACCACACTGTGAGCAGCGAATACAGTATACTACATTGAAAGAAGTACAAGTAAATCGCTGCTTCACCTGAAAGGAGTGTTTGGGGCCTGGGATAGTGAGGAGAGAGGAGGTAAATGGGCAGGTGTTACACCTCCTGCGATTGCAAGGGAAGGTGCCCTGGGACGGGGACGAGGTGGTGGGGGTAATGGAGGAGTGGACCAGGGTGTCGCGGAGGGAACGATCCCTTCGGAATGCTGACAGGGGAAGGGAGGGGAAGATGCGACTGGTAGTGGCATCACGCTGGAGGTGGCGAAAATGGCGGAGGATGATCCTTTGGATATGGAGGCTGGTGGGATGAAAAGTGAGGACAAGGGGAACCCTGTCACGGTTCTGGGAGGGAGGGGAAGGGGTGAGGGTAGAGGTGCGGGGAATGGGTCGGACACGGTTGAGGGCCCTGTCAACCACAGTGGGGGGAAATCCTCGGTTGAGGAAAAAGGAGGTCATATCAGAAGCACCGTCATGGAAGGTAGCATCATCAGAGCAGATGCGTCGGAGACGGAGAAACTGGGAGAATGGAATGGAGTCCTTACAGGAGGTAGGGTGTGAAGAAGTGTAGTCGAGGTAGCTGTGGGAGTCAGTGGGCTTATAATGGATATTGGTAGACAACCTATCCCCAGAGATGGAGACAGAGAAGTCGAGGAAGGGAAGGGAAGTGTCAGAGATGGACCATGTAAAGGTGAGAGAAGGGTGGAAATTGGAAGCAAAGTTGATAAAGTTTTCGAGTTCGGGGCGGGAGCAGGAAACGGCACCGATACAGTCATCAATGTACCGGAAAAAGAGTTGGGGGAGGGGGCCTGAGTAGGACTGGAACAAAGAATGCTCGACATATCCCACAAAAAGACAGGCATAACTAGGACCCATGCGGGTACCCATAGCGACACCTTTTACTTGAAGGAAGTGCGTGGAGTTGAAGGAGAAGTTGTTCAATGTGAGAACAAGTTCAGCCAGGCGGAGGAGGGTGGTGGTGGATGGGGACTGGTTGGGCCTCTGTTCCAGGAAGAAGCGGAGAGCCCTCAAACCATCCTGGTGGGGGATGGAGGTGTAGAGCGATTGGACGTCCATAGTGAAGAGGTGGCGGTTGGGACCAGGAAACTGGAAATTGTCAAAATGACGTAGGGCGTCAGAAGAGTCACGGATGTAGGTGGGAAGAGACTGGACCAGCGGAGAAAAGATAGAGTCTAGATAGGAAGAAATAAGTTCAGTTGGGCAGGAGCAGGCTGACACAATGGGTCTGCCGGGACAGTCCCGTTTGTGGATTTTGGGAAGGAGATAGAAGCGGGCTGTCCGGGGTTGCGGGACTATGAGGTTGGAAGCTGTAGAGGGAAGATCTCCAGAGGAGATGAGGTCAGTGACAGTCCTTTGGACGGTGGCTTGATGTTCGGTGGTGGGGTCATGGTCCAGAGGGAGGTAGGAAGAGGTGTCTGTGAGTTGGCGTTGAGCTTCTGCAAGGTAGAGGTCGGTACGCCATACAACAACAGCACCACCCTTGTCTGCAGGTTTGATGTTACTACATTGAAAGAAGTACAAGTAAATCGCTGCTTCACCTGAAAGGAGTGTTTGGGGCCTGGGATAGTGAGGAGAGAGGAGGTAAATGGGCAGGTGTTACACCTCCTGCGATTGCAAGGGAAGGTGCCCTGGGACGGGTTACTACATTGAAAGAAGTACAAGTAAATCGCTGCTTCACCTGAAAGGAGTGTTTGGGGCCTGGGATAGTGAGGAGAGAGGAGGTAAATGGGCAGGTGTTACACCTCCTGCGATTGCAAGGGAAGGTGCCCTGCTGAGTGAATCCAGCATTTCTTGTTTTTGTTTCAGATTTCCAGCATCCGCAGTATTTTGCTTTTATTTGGGATTTGGCAATTGGATACCTTGGATAGATTCTGCAACGTTACAAGTATACAATTTCCAATTGGTAAACACATCAAAGCCAATGGCCAGAATTTTACGGCCCTCCAAAAAGTGGGCTGGTGGTGAAAAATGGAGTGGGAGGCTCGGGGGGTCATTCCCGACCCGCTCCTGCCTCCACTGCCATTTTACGCGGCCCACTCACCCCAGACCAATCAAAGTCCTTAACTGGCCAATTAATGGCCTCTGCCCACCGCTACAGGGATTTTATGGTTCGCAGGTGGGCAGCTGAGGTCTCAGAAAAGCCACCTGATAAAAGTAGGCAGCCTTATGACGGCCTGAGGGGGGTTCTCCTGATCGGGCACCCTATGCCCAAAGCAGGGTCACCCCCAATGGCCCAACCACCCCCAATGCCCAACATGCCCCCCCGCACCACCAGCTACGTGGGGCCTGACCAATCGCCTCTGGAGAGGACCCAAAAACTTACCCGTTCTCCGGGACTCCCCGACATTTTCAGTCTTCAGCTGGGTTCCAGTTACGGCAGCACCCACCGGGTCCTGGTGGCACTGCTTTAGACTATGAGCTGCCAGCCCATTGATTGGCCAGCAGCTCCGATAGGCAGGGCTTCCTGCCTCAATGAGGTGGAAGTCCCGCCTAAGAGCAATTAAGGGCCTGAGGACCGTAAAATCTGGTTTGAATCCCCAGGCCCAGCAGAGGCGGGATCACCACCAACATGTGGGCGGCACAGTGGCGCAGTGGTTAGCACCGCAGCCTCACAGCTCCAGCGATCTGGGTTCATTTCTGGGTACTGCCCGTGCGGAGTTTGCAAGTTCTCCCTGTGACCACGTGGGTTTCCGCCGGGTGCTCCAGTTTCCTCCCACAGCCAAAGACTTGCAGGTTGATAGGTAAATTGGTCATTGTAAATTGCCCCTAGTGTAGGTAGGTGGTAGGAGAATGGTGAGGATGTGGTAGAGAATATGGGGTTAATGTAGGATTAGTATAAGTGGGTGATTGTTGGTCGGCACAGAATCGGTGGGCCTAAGGGCCTGTTTCAGTGCTGTATCTCTAAATAAAATAAAAATAAATAAAACTTTCAGTCGGTGGACAGCTCCCCTCCAGCCACTGTAAAATCTTGGCCAATTTCTTTACACCATGTTCACTAATTCTTGACAAAGTTACCAGAGTGAACAATGTGACCAACACAGTAAATACATTCGGCAAGAGACATGTGTAATTAAGAGTTAGGGTTTAGGTGTGAATTGTTAATGTCACTCTCAATATATACAGTTTGAAATTTGATAAACTATCTCACTGTGTAAATAACATTCTCATAACATCATAAAAAATACTACTTGGTCCAAGCCCGAGACACTCACTGACAGTTGCACACAACAATCTGAGATGTGCTTTGAGTACTGAATCCAGCTTCTGGAGGGAGTACCTTGCAACTGTGTCGACATTGAAAAAAAAGAAACATATGTCCTGTTGGCTGAACAAGGGAACGGTAATTGGTAAAAGTCATTACCAGTCAATACCATTTCATTAATGGAAACATGTGCATCGGTGATGAAATAATGTCAGAAAAAGCTGACAAATTAATCAGAGACTGTGTGCACTTATCTGCAAATTAAACAGAACTTACTTTAGAAACATAGAACCTTTACAGGAGGAGGCCACCATTCAGCCCATCCTGCTTGTACCAGCTGAAAACGAACTTTCCAGCCTAATCAAACTTTCCAGATCTTGATTCTAGCCCTGTAGGTTTGAAAAAATCTTGAAAACATAGAAAAAATAAAACTATTTAGAAAAATTGCTCGTTGCTGAAAAAATATAGAACAAAAGACTATAGTGGTATTTATTATCAGAAAGAAGAAAATAAGACTTGCATTTGTATAACGCTTTGCATGAGCTCAGGATATCCCAAATCGCTTTACAGCTAATTAATGTTGTAATGTAGGAAACATGGCAGCCAATTTGGGCAGAACAGGGTCCCACAAACAGCAGTGTGATAATGACCAGATAAACTGCATTTAAAAAAAAATGGCATTGGTTGAGGGAGAAATATTGGGCAGGACATGAGGAAGAATTCTCCTGCTCTTCTTCGAAGTCAGGCCATGAGATCGTTAATGTCCACCTGAGAAGGCAGACTGGACTTTGGTTTAACCTTTCATCTGCAAGGCGGCACCTTCGACAGTGCATCACTCCTTCAGTTCTGCACTAAGAGGACTAGACTTGATTTTTGTGCTCAAGTCTTTGGAGCAGAACTTGAACCCACGACCTTCTGACAAAGGAATGAGTGGTCTGCTGCCTGGAAGGTGCGGCAGGAGGCCTAGACCATCTTGAGGACCAGACTTCATCTAAACAAAACCAATGACTGCCCACTCCAAATTGATAAACTTCCTATGTAGCTTGCCAGTTTCAGGCAATGCAGCCAACAGCAAGGTCAGTGATGGGGGAGAGTTTGCAATCATTGGAGGATGGTAGAGAGTGGGGGGGTGGCAGCAGCGCTTTTGCTCCTCCTGGCTCCACAAAAATATTTTTTTCACTGATCTTTTAGGGCCTCTACTTCTTGACCAACAGTTCTACTGAGAGAGAGTCCAAGGTGCGTGCTCTGCCAGTAGGGCATAAAAATGGCTTGAGGGTACCAGGCAAGTGCCTCAGCCACCGATCAAACCAGCAGCTGGAATTTGGTGCTGGAGTGTAAACCAGCTTTAGTGATTAACTGGGCCACTGTAATACCTTTACATGGGGAACAACCTAAAGAAAAAATATTTAACTTGGCATTTGGACAACTTTCATAAACTATTATTTGTCATTTTCTGAATTCCCAATTCTGAATTGGATTTGTTTCTGGATATTTTTCTGTAATTACTACATGGTACAATGTATATAGCATAATTTTCTGCAATATACAGCAATTTTGCTTAAGTCCTAGAAGCAGCAAGAATTTGAGTTTCTGAATGGATGTGAGCATGAACAAGTCACTCACTTATCAACACTGCGGTGTGACAGTGCACATTTAAAGATGAAAATGCTCTGACTTTGCAAATTATTTAATGAAAGATATAGCTGGTACAAAGTAGATAGTTTACTAAACCAGAAACCCACAACTTATCAATAAAAAGCTCTCTCAATAATACATTACTTTGCAAGATAAAACAATGAAAAGCAGTAATTTTACAACAAACTTATTGGCTGATGGTTCAATCATTTAAGAAACAACATAGACAACATTCAGAATCCAGACACTGGGCTTCCCATCAATTTCTCCTGCCGCAGAGTGATTAACCTCTTGAACCACTTTTCTTCTGCTTCTTTTTTGTCCATGAACAACTGTAGCAGCAGAACAGAACCAAGTGCAGAAATTAGTTCTAACAATGTACAATCATTGTTTAACTCAACTTTCCTTAACATGAAGCATTTGAATCCAGTTTTAGTTACTTATGCTTATCCAAAGCATTTTTAAAAGTGCAGCTGCAAGAGAATGAGAACTCATGCAACCTACTCTTTCAAAAGGTTTCAATGGTTGACAGATCATGATGCAGCATTATGAACTGACAGGAAGACACTTTGTGTGAACAATCTTCTGCCAGTGGAATATGAATCTCAATGCAGAGGCAACAAGCAGAGGCCAGGTATTCTAACAGAAGGATGGAAACAAAATAATCCATCTGCCCTCTTTCCCAGGATGTAAGAAAGTGAATACTGAGAAAACACCCTATTTTAAATCAAAATATATATAAAAATGTTGGAGAGTTTAATTTTTTTTAAAGTACAAGGCATTGCTGCTGCAGCTATCATGGGTTTTTCCATCTTTGCCCTTTTTATTATCTTTGAAACCAGTGACAAAATTTTCATCTTGTAAAATCAGAACGTAAGAGGTATCCATCAGGAGTAACCCTCGTGTTTACCAAATATGAAAAATTTTCTTGCAAGTTCTAAAGCTTTGATCCAGTATAATTACAAAACATTTCACTATTCATGCTAGAAACAATTGCATTGACACCAAATTAACTGTTATTCACAAAAAGTCAAAATGGATATAATACTCTGTATAAAAGGACCAATAATGCTGATCTCACCAGTTGCATAATTTATTGCTGTCTGAATACAAGTTTTATGATAAGCCCAGCATGTCAGGGCTGCATTGTCAGACACCAGGGCTGCCCTTGTACGCTAGAAACCTTTACAACTAGGCAGATGGAGGGCAAAGGAATATGGTAAGTAGTGGGAAAAAGGTGAAGAACAGTTTTATTTTTAAACGTTCACTGGTGGCCTTCCTTTTAGCACCTGTCTTAAATAGGCACTGTGCAACTGGAGAGCTAGTAGGACATTTTAGCTGTTTTCATTGGACAACCACCTCATTTGGATGGAACTGGGAGCTTAAGGAGCCTAGCGCACACCTTGCGTAGGTTCCCAAATCTGCTTTATGCTTGCTGCTGATACTGGAGTGCAATGAACACCTCAGGTAATGTTGCAGGTTGCAAATACCTGCAGCCAGTTTTACATATTATCCATCTTCTTTCACATATTCAAAAGAATAGTGTGAAAGCAACTGATTACTGATATAATGAAGAAAAAGGCATTAGCACCAAAGAGTTAATGGGAAAGATCATGTGATGGAATTATTTGAATTACTTCAGAAAGATGAGTGTCTAATCCACTGATACGCAATACTAGACTTCAATCATTATCCATGATTTCGAAAAGATCTAGCAACTCAAAACTGGACATCCATGAGGCACGGTAGGCCATCAGCAGCAGCAGAATTGTATTCAACCACAATCAGTAACCTCATGGCCTGGCACATCCCCCACTCTACCATACCATGAAGCCAGGGGACCACTCCTGGTTCAATGAAGAGTGCAAGAGGCATGTTTAAAAGTGAGGTGTCAGCCAGGTGAAGCAAAAATACAGGACTACCTGCATGTCAAACAGCAGAAGCAGCATGAAATAGGGCTAGGCTATCCCATAACCAAAGGATCAGATCTAAACTCTGCAGTCCTGTCAAATCCAGTCCTGAATGGTGGTGGACAATTAAACAACAAACAGGGGAGGTGGCTCCACAAATTTCCCCATTCTCAACAATGAGGGAGTCAAGCACATCAATGCAAAAGACAAGGCTGAAGCATTTGTATCCATCTTCAACCAGAAGTGCCTAGTAGATGATCCATCTTCAGCCAATCCGATTCACTCCATGTGATATCAAGAAACAGCTGAAGGCAACGGATACTACAAAGGCTATGGGCCCTGACAACATTCTGACAATAGTACTGAAGACTTGTGCTCTAGGACTAGCCACGGCCCTAGCCAAGCTGTTCCAGTACAACTACAACACTGGCATCTACCCGGCAATGTGGAAAATTGGTGAGGTATACCATGTCCACAAAAAGCAGGACAAATCCACCCAAGCAATAACCGTCCTATCAGTCTATTCTCAATCATTAGCAAAATGATGGAAGGAGTCATTGACAGTGCTATCAAGTGGCACTTGCTCAGCAATAACCTGCTCATTGATGCTCAGTTTGGGTGCTGCCAGGGCCACTCAGCTCCTGACCTCATTGCAGCCTTGGTTCAAACATGGACAAAAGAGCTGAACTCGAGCTGAGGTGAGGGTGACTGTCTTTGACATCAAGGCAACATTTGACTGAGTATGGCATCAAGGAGCCCTAGCAAAACTGGAGTCAATGGGAATCAGGGGAAAAACTCTCCACTGGTTGGAGTCATACCTAGCGCAAAGGAAGATGGTTGTGGTTGTTGGAGGTCAATCATCTCAGTCCCAGGACATTACTGCAGGAGTCCCCAAGGGTAGTGTCCTAGGCTCAACCATCTTCAGCTGCTTCATCAATGACCTTCCCTCCATCGTAAGGTCAGAACTGGGAATGTTCACTGATGATTGCACAATGTTCAGTACCATTCGCAACTGCTCAGATACTGAAGCAGCCCGTGTCCATATGCAGCAAGACCTGGACAACATCCAGGCTTGGGCTGATAAGTGGCAAGTAACATTTGCACACGTGCCAGGCAATGACCATCTCAGAAACGAGAGAATTTAACCATCTCTCCTTGATGTTCAATGGCATTACCACCGCTGAACCCCCACTATCAACATCCTGGGGGGTTACCGTCGACCAGAAACTGAAATGGACCAGTCACATAAATACTGTGGCTACAAGAGCAGATCAGAGGCTAGGAATTCTGCAGCGAGTAACTCACCTCCTGTCTCCCCAATTCGTGTCCATCTACAAGGCACAAGTCAGGAGTGTGATGGAATACTCTCCCCTTCCATAGATAGGTGCAGCTCCAGCAACACTCAAGAAACTTGACACCATCCAGGACAAAGCAGCCTGCTTGATTGGCACCCCATCCAAAAACATTCACTCCCTTCATCACGAAGCACAGTGGCAGCAGTGTGTACCGTATACAAGATGCACTGCAGCAGTTCACCAAGGCTGCTTCGACAGCACCTTCCAAACCCATGACCTCTACCACCCAGCAGGACAAGGGCAGCAGATGCATGGGAACACCACCACCTGCAAGTGCCCCTCCAAGCCACACAACATCCTGATTTGGAACCATATTGCTGTTCCTTCACTGTCGCTGGGTCAAAATCCTGGAACTGCCTTCCTAACAGCACTCTTGGTGTACCTACACCCCAAGGACTGCAGCGCTTCAAGAAGACAGCTCACCACCACCTTCTAGAGATCTAGAGAAGAGCGAGTTTAATTCTTAGCACACTCAGGATTGTTCGGCGAGTGCTGTCCAATTGCGGAATCACATCTAACGTTAGACATTATGTTCTGAGTTTTGGAAGCATGGGCTGGTCGAGTATGGTCAATACTCTGCCCATTGCAAACAGCCGGAGGGACGTGCTGTGCGCTAAGAATTACACTAACGACCAATTTAAGATTATCACTTATGCTTGCTGGAAGCTACATACATTCATACACAGGGACCTATCCTCTGCAGGCAAAAGGAATATGTCCAGGCTTTGCAACTTTTTTGAATGAAACAAAAATGTGGGGGAAATTAGTTCCCTGGTGCATGCTCCATGACAACACCTTGACCAGAGTCAACTTGCCAGCCAATCAGCACCATTTTCTCATGCAGTATAAATTGTTGCTCCATTTGAAATTTGGCATTCTTGCCTGTGTCCTGATGAGTGCAAGAAGAAAAGCTTCAACAGCAGTCTCTTTTTTCAGCAATACACAGTTTTGTTTGCTTATTTTAATTAAGTCATTTGTTAACAACTTAGTTAAGATATTTTGATATTGTACATAAGAATTTTACATGAGCATGGTAACCAGTGCATTGGAAATTGGTCCTCAATGGAATTTCAACGCTGAAGTGACTTGTAGCTGATAATTCACTGCAGCTAAAACACACAACAGGTGTTAGCTATGAATATTTAGGCCGGGAGTTTATCCGGGTGACAGGGGTCTCGACCACTGGCAAACGTGCCGCCGAGGGCTCCATGCCACTCGTTCTGTGGGAGATCTGCTGAATCAAGTGCCAATTAGGCACTTAACTGGACAACGAGGGGACTTACAGGACCAAGGATCAAGGACCACAATGACCAAAGTCCCGTCCTCTGAGAGCTGCAGGCCAATCATAAGCTGGCAGCTCTTTAACTGAGCAGCACCACCGCAGAAGCAGTGGCAGCTGCCGGTGCAGCACCCAACCAAGGCCTAGGATTGGCGCTGGATCCAGGCCACAGGTAGGTCAGGGTTGAAGGGGTCGCGTGGGATTTGGGAGGGGCGTGGTCGCAGAGATGGGGGTGACAGGCCCGACTGCCGCTTAGCTAATTGCGGCGGCAATGGGATGGGGCCCTTAATTGTTCACTTGAGGGCCTCAACTGGCGGCGGAGCAAGGAGACTGTTCACAGGCCATCCAGCGCCGGACTCAATTTTGGCAGAGATGGGAAAATGGCGGGTCTGCCCCCTGCCATCATCCCACCTGATTATATGCTCTCCCCACCTCCAAACCCACCGCGGGGGAGAGCATAAAATTCCCCCCTTAATTCCAGTTGGTTCAATTTGGTTGTATTTTGTTGGCTGCACAACGTCTTATTACTGTGTCATTACCAAATCATAAACTAAGCAGCCACTACAAATTTGTATTTTAGTCACAAAGTACTTACACTCGGGTGAGCCAATGTGTCATCATCTTGATATTTAATAGCAGAAGGGACATAATCAATCTCTTGTTTGATTTCAATGTTAAAATCAGTTGCTCTGTTGCTAAGCACAGTGGATTCATGCTTAGCTTCAATAGGTTCTTGTGCCTAAGCAATGGAAAAATAAGATTAACTTTAACTCTGAGTGCAAATTAAATGTTTTGTGATCAGTTCCTGTCCACACAGCAATACCCATCGCTTTTGGTGTGAAAAAACCCATTAGCTGTTATTGCATGACAAATATTTTGTGGCACAATATCCCATGACTGGTGCAGTTTACCATTTTTACCACAACATTCTGTAAATGAATCACATTGTAACTGATTGAAATTAAATTCGAGCACACGAGTTCATCTTCGCAAGACATTACCCGTATTATATTTAATAGGGCACTAGCACCAGATTTTAAAAGAACCACCAGCAAAAGTAAAATATTCTAAATTTTGCAGAACATAGCATTAATAATTATCTGTGTTTTAAATTTTAATCTCATTTTATAATAGTAATTACCCTATCATGACATACATGCTGTCATCCTGCATCCCGAATGTCTAAATCTAAAAAAATCCCAGAACTGCTGTCCTCTTTCAAATCGTAAAACATTTGAAATGATCAAAGTCCTCTGACACCTTCCCTGTATCTAAGGAGGATTGAAAGATTATGGCCAGTGCCTCTTTAATTTCCACCCTTACTACCCTCAGTATCCTTAGATGCATCTCATCCTGTCCAGGTGACTTATCAACTTGAAGTACAGCCAGCCTTTCTAATACCGCCTCTTCATCAATTTTTAGCCCATCCAGTGTTTCAACAACTTCCTCTTCCACTATGACTTTGACAGCATTTTCTTCCTTGGTAAAGTCAAATGCAAAGGACTCATTTAGTACCTCAGCCATGCCCACTGCCTCCATGCGTAAATCCCCTTTTTGCTCCCTAATCGGCCCCACTCCCCCTATTTCCACTCTTTCACTATATGTCTATAGAAGACTTTTGGATTCCCTTTTATGTTAGCTGCCAGTCTCTTCTCATACTCCCTCTTTGCTACTGTTATTTCTTTTTTCACTTCCCCTCTGAGCGTTCTATAGTCAGCCTGACTCTCACGGGTATCACCCACCCGATATGTCATACACACCCTTTTTGTGCTTCATCTTACTCTCCATCACTTTCGTCATCCAGGGTGCTCTGGTTTTGTTTGTCCTATCTTTCCCCCTCATGGCAATATACCTCAAATGTACCTGAACTCTCCACTCTTTCGAGGCAGCCCATTGTTGCATTACAGTTTTGCCTGCCAACCTTTGATTCCAATCTACATGGGCCAGATCTGTTCGCAACGCATTGAAATTGGCCCTCCTGCAATTCATTATTTTTACACTGGATTGCTCCTTGTCCTAAACCATAGCTAGCCCTAAACCTTATGATACTACGATCACTATCCCTAAATGTTTCCTTAATGACACATAATACATTTAACCCACCTCATTCCTCATTGGGCTGGAAACATAATGATCTAGAAAATTCTCCTGAACACACTTCAGAAACTCTTCCCCCTCTCTGTCCTTTATGCTATTTCTATCCTAGTCTATATTAGGATAATTAAGTCCAATATTATAACTACTCGATAGCTTTTGAACCTCTCTGTAATTTCCTTTCAAGGTTGTTCCTTTATATCTTTCCCACTAGTCGGTGGCCTATAGAATACACCCAGCAGTGTAATGGTACCCCCTATTGTTTCTTATCTGGGGTGGAACAGTGGCGCAGTGGTTAGCACCACAGCCTCACAGCTCCAGCAACCCAGGTTCGGTTCTGGGTACTGTCTGTGCAGAGTTTGCAAGTTCTCCCTGTGACCGCGTGGGTTTCCGCCGGGTGCTCCGGTTTCCTCCCACAGCCAAAGACTTGCAGGTTGATAGGTAAATTGGCCATTGTAAATTGCCCCTAGTATAGGTAGGTGGTAGGAGAATGGTGCGGATGTGGTAGGGAATATGGTAGAGAATGTAGGATTAGTATAAATGGGTGGTTGTTGGTCGGCACAGACTCGGTGGGCTGAAGGGCCTGTTTCAGTGCTGTATCTCTCTATGATTCTAACCAAATAGATTCTGTCCTTGACCTGTCTAGGACAACTGCTCTCTCCAGCACTGTAACATCCTTCTTTATCAATATTGTCACCCTTATTCCTTTCTTTCTTTCCCTATCTGTTCTGAAAATCTTGTATTCAGGAATATTTAGTCCCAGTCCTGCTCTTTTTTGAGCCAGGTCTCCGTTATCACCACAACATCATTTTCCTACATGGCTAGCTATGCCTGCAGTTTACCAACCTTATTTTTTGAGGATGTAACTAGCAGGGTAGGTTAAGGGGAACCGGTAGATGTAGTACGTTTGAATTTTCGATAGGTATTTGGTAAGATGCCACACGAAAGGTTGATGCACAAAATTAAGACTCATGGGATTGGGGGTAATATATTAGCATGGATGCAGGATTGGTTAAAGAACAGAAAACAGAGTGTTGGAATCAATGGGTCATTTTCAGATTGACAAGCTTTAACTAGTGTGATCAGTGCTGGGCCTTAACCAGCTACAAACTATATTAATAACTTAGATGAAAGGACCGAGCGTAATGTATCCAAGTTTGCTGATGATACAAAGCCAAGTGGGAAGGTAAGCTGTGAGTAGGATACAAAGAGGCTACAAAGGAATATAGATAGTCTAAGTGAGTGGGCAAGAAGGTGGTAGATGGAGTATAATGTGCGAAAATATGAGTCATTCACTTTGGGAGGAAGAACTTTTCCAGTGATGAGAAACTATGAAATATTTGTGTTCAGAGTATCCTTGCACAAGAATCGCAGAAAGTTAACATGCAGGTACAGCAACCAATTAAAAGACAAATGGCATGTTGGCCTGTATTGCAAGAGTGTTTGAGTACAAGTGTAAGGAAGTCTTGCTGCAATTGAATAGGGCCTTGGTGAGACCACACCTGGAGTACTGTATACAGTTTTGGTCTCTGTATCTAATGAAGGATATACTTGTCTTAGAAGAGGTGCAACAAGGATCACTAGATTGATTGCTGGGATGAGAGGATCGTCCTAGAAGGAGAGATTGGAATTTGGAAAAATGAGGGGTGATCACCTTGAAACATATAAGATTCTGAGAGGACTTGACAAGGTAGATGCTGAGAGGCTGTTTCCCCCTAGCTGGAGAGTCTAAAATTAGGGAGCATAGTCTCAGAATGATTTTGGATAGCGATGAGGAGAAACTTCTTCACTCAGAGTTGTGAATATTTGGAATTCTCTACCCTAGAGGGCTCAGATTGCGTATATTCAGGGCTGAGATCAATGGATTTTTGGATTCTTAAGGGACTCACGGGGATTGGGATTGGGCAGGAAACTAGAGTTGAGGTTGAGGATCAGCTATGCTCTTATTAAATGGAACAGCAAGCTCAAGGGACTATATGGCCTACTCCTGCTTTTATTTCTTATCTTCTTCTCTGGCTGTACAGTAGCTGACCTAAGAGTGCTTGATGCTGAACTGGGTGTCTGGTCTCTAACATGGTGTTCAACAACATGAATGATGTTAACCTGAAAATAAAAACAGAATATTTTTCTAATAATTTTATCTGTTTGATTGGTTTGCTACCACATTATGAATTTTTATTTTTATAATTAACTTTGCAACTGTACCCCAGCAACAGCCAGCACCAAAAGAGATAAAAAAGGGACTCTGAATGAAAATACAGCTTTAATATAAAAACAAGAAATGCTGGAAATACTCAGCAGGTCTGGCAGCATTTGTGCAAACAGAAGCAGAGCTAACGTTTCAGGTCAGTGACCCTTCTTCAGAACTGACAAATATTAGAAATGTAAAAGGTTTTAGGCAAGTAAAGCGGGGGTGGGGCAAGAGATAACAAAGGTGAAGGTGTTGATAGGACAGGGTCACAGAGAATAACTGACCAGAAGGTCATGGAACAAAGGCGAACGGTATGTTAATGGTGTGCTGAAGACAAAGCATTAGTAAAGAGAGGGTGTGAATGACTGTAAAGCACAGAGCACTCCAAGCACAAACATAAAAAAATACACTAAAAAAAAAAAAACAGTGGGTAAGCAAGTGGAAACAAACTGAAAAACCTAAAATAAAATAACCAAATAAAAAAGGAAGAAGAAAAAAAGAATAACTAAGCATAAAAAGGCGGGACTCGTCATGCTCTGAAATTATTGAACTCAATGCTCAGTCCAGCAGGCTGTAGTGTGCCTAATTGGTAAATGAGGTGCTGTTCCTCGAGCTTGCGTTGATGTTTGTTGGAACAATGCTGCAATCCCAGGACAGAGATGTGAGCATGAGAGCAGGGGGTGTGTTGAAATGGCCAGCAACCGGAAGCTCGGGGTCATGCTTAGAGACTGAGCGGAGGTGGTCCTCAAAGCGGTCACCGAACCTGCGTTTGGTCTCCCCAATGTAGAGGAGCGAATTGTGAGAAGCGAATACAGTATACTAAATTGAAAGAAGTACAATTAAATCGCTGCTTCACCTGAAAGGAGTGTTTGGGGCTTTGGATAGTGAGGAGAGAGGAGGTAAATGGGCAGGTATTACACCTCCTGCGATTGCAGGGGAAGGTGCCGTGGGAAGGGGACGAGGTGGTGGGGGTAATGGAGGAGTGGACCAGGGTGTTGCGGAGGGAACGATCCCTCAGAATGCTGACAGGGGAAGGGAGGGGAAGATGCATTTGCTACTGGCATCATGCTGGATGTGGCGGAAATGGCAGAGGATGATCCTTTGGATATGGAGACTGATGGGGTGAAAAGTGAGGACAAGGGGAACCCTGTCGTGTTCTGGGAGGGAGGGGAAGAGGTGAGGGTAGAGGTACGGGAAATGGACCGGACATGGTTGAGGGCCCTGTCAACCACAGTGGGGAGGAATCCTCAGTTGAGGAAAAAGGAAGACACAGCGGAAGCACTGTCGTGCTTCTCTCTGCACCGATGCTACCAGACCTGCTGAGTACTTCCAGCATTTCTTGTTTTTATTTCAGCTTTCCAGCATCTGCAGTATTTTGCTTTCATTACAGCTTTAATATGTTTGGTTCAAATACTTAGGAAAAACTTACAAACATGGAAGATAATACCTACCTTTTTTATATCTTTACCCGATCTGAAAGTTTGCTGGACAAAGAAATCACTCTCGATAGCTTCAATACTTTTTACTCGCTTCACCTGTTCTTCAATGGTATTCTCTGGAAAAAAAAAGTGTAAGTGTTACACATTTTTATTTAAAGGGCTAATGCAGCAATTTTCAGACAGGAGCCCAGAACATTCAATCCCAAAACTGTCTTACAAAGTCATCACATTGGCTGCTGTGACTGGACAGCATTGCTGTGTGATTTTAGACTGACACAATGTCATTCAATTTAGAGTAGTTCTGGAAAAGGATGCAGAACAAAGGTGAAGATAATGAAGAGGGCTAATTTCAGTGAATTGAAAAGAAATCTGGCCTAGGTGGTTGGGAAATAAGATTGGTAGATAAAATGGCAAATGAGCAATGGAAGGCCTTCCATGATAAGATAGTTTGAGTACAAACTAGACACATTCCAACGAGGCTGAAAAGAATGTCATTCAAGACTAGAGTTCCCTGGATGATTAAAGTAACTGAGATTAAGATTAAACAGGAAATGTTTATGATAAATAGCAACTTCACAATACAATAGAGAATCAAGCGGAATGCAGAAAGTACAGAGGAGAACTGAGCAAGGAAATAAAAGGGACGAAGGAGTGTATGAGAAAAGATTAGCAGGTAATATAAACCAGAATACTGAAGTCTTTTCTAAACATATAAAGAGTAATGATAGTCAAAGGAATGTTGGAGCTGATTAGGGATAAAAAAAAACACTCTTCTTGTGGAGGCAGCGGGCATGGCTAAGGTACCAAATCACAAATCTTTGCAAAAGAGGATGTTGCCAATGTCAAAATAAAGGAGGGGGTAGAGAAATTGAATAGATATTGAGAAGGTACTTAAAAGGTTGGCATTGCTCAAAAGTGGAAAAGTCACCCAGTCCAGATGAGATGCATGTTGCTGAAGGAAATAATGAATGATGGAAATAGCAGAAGCTCTGGGTCAAAATCTTTATATGCTCCTTGGATATGGGAGTCATGCCAGAGGACTGCAGGGTTGCAAATGTTACATTCCTCTTGAAAAAAGGAGACCTTTATATACCCAGTAACTATAGGTCAGTCAGCCTAATGTCTCTGGTGGGGAAACCTTTACAGATCATAATCTGGGACAAAATTAATTGGCACTTGGAAGAATACTGGCTAATAAATGAAAGCTAACATCGATTTGTTAAAGGCAATTCAGTTTCAACAAACCTGATGTGAATTCTTCGATGAAATAACTCAGAGGATTGATAAAGGTAGTGCAGTTGATGTTGTGTATATGGACTTTCAAAAGACATTTGATAAAGTACCACATAATAGGCTTGCTAGTAAAATTGAAGCCCATGGGATTTCAGAGGCAGTGACTGTGTGGAAATGAAATTGGCTAAGAAACAGTAGAGAGTAGTGGTGAACAGTTGCTTTACAGACTGGAGTGAAGCATACAGTCATGTTCTTCAGGGATCAGTATTGGGATCACTGCTCTTTTTGATGTCAATTAACGATCTGGACTTGGGTATACAGGGTATTATTTCAAAATGTGCACATGACACAAAACTTATAAATGTACTGAACAGTGAGGAGGAGAGTAACAGACTTCAGGAGTACATAGACTGGTGAAATGGGCAGATGAAATTTAATGCAGAGAATTGTGAAATGTTGCATTTTGGAAGGAGGAATTAGGATAGTCAATATAAACTAAATGATATTATATTCAAGAGGGTGCAGGAACATAGTGATCTGGGGGTTCACATACACAAATCTTTGAAGGTGGTAGGATATTTTGGTAAGGCTGTCAAAAAGCATAGAAAATCCTCAGCTTTATTAATAGAGGTATTGCATTTAAAAGCAAGGATGTTATGCTGAACCTTTCGAAATCATTGGTTAGGCCTAGGCCTCAGGTAGATTATTAAGCCCAATTCTGAACTCTACACTTTAGGAAGGATACCAAGGCCTTGGACTGGGTGCAGAGCAAATTTACTAGAACGGTACCAGAGATGAGGGACTGCAGACTAAACAAGCTGGATTGACCTCCTTTGAGCAACAAAGGTTAAGTGGAGATGTTTGAGGGGTTTTGAAGGAGTCAATAAAGTAAAACTGCTTCCACTGGCAAGTGGGTCAACAACCAGAGGACACAGATTTAAGACAATTGGCAAAGGAACTAAAGGGGAGATTAGGATTTTTTTTACTGCAGTGAGTTAATTATGAGCTGGAATGCACTACCTGAAAGGGTGATGAAAGCAGATTCAATAGTAATTTTCAAAATGAATTGGATATATTTTCAAAAAGGAACAATTTTCACGGCTATGTGCAAAGAGCAGGGAAGAGGAATTAAATGGATAAATCTTGGACAGTCAGCACAGGCAGATGAACTGAATGGCCTCCTTCTATGCCATAAAATTCTATGGTTGTTTGAGATGGCACTGGTGTTGATTAACCTGCATGTACATGGAATGGGAGGTGACAAAGGCTTTAAACTCGTAAGATGGGGCGAGGGAACGTCAAGAAATGTAAGCTGCCTAAATGTAAACAAAATATGGAAGGCGAACACAGGAAAGAAGAAAATAAGGGAGGACACTGATGGGAAGGGAATAAATAGAGTTATAGTACAGGAGTTTAAAAAGATGGTTAAACATAAAATGAGAGGAAATCCTATTAAAAATGAGTTAAATGTCAGTACTGACAACAGGGGAGTTGGAGGCAATCATGCGTTGGGAGAAGCTAGACATAGTTGGGATTACTGACACAAGGTTACAGAAAAATCAGGACTGGGAATTAAACATAGGAAGGTATAACATATTTAGAAAAGACAGAGGGGGAAAAAGGGGAGGTGGAGTAGCTGCGCTTATTAGGGATAACATAATGGCAATCGAAAAAAAGGGACATAGCTATCAGCAAGACAAAAACAGAATCCCTATGGATAGAGATAAAATATAATAAAGGATCAATCATGCTAATAGGTTTAGTCTACAGACCACCTAATAGATGGAGAAAGATTTTTTTTTTTTATTCATTCATGGGATGTGGGCGTCACTGGCTATGCCAGCATTTATTGCCCATCCCTAATTGCCCTTGAAAAGTGGTGGTGAGCTGCCTTCTTGAACCGCTGCAGTCCTTTTGGGGTAGGTATACCCACAGTGCTGTTAGGAAGGGAGTTCCAGGATTTTGACCCAGCGACAGTGAAGGAACGGCGATAATAGTTCCAAGTCAGGATGGTGTGTGACTTGCAGGGGAATTTGCAGGTGGTGGTGTTCCCATGTATTTGCTGCCCTTGTCCTTCTAGTTGGTAGAGGTCGCGGGTTTGGAAGGTGCTGTCCAAGGAGCCTTGGTGCATTGCTGCAATGCATCATGTAGATGGTATACACTGCTGCTACTGTGTGTCGGTGGTGGAGGGAGTGAATGTTTGCAGATGGGGTGCCAATCAAGTAGGCTGCTTTGTCCTGGATGGCGTCGAGCTTCTTGAGTGTTGTTGGAGCTGCACCCATCCAGGTAAGTGAAGAGTATTCCATCACACTCCTGACTTGTGCCTTGTAGATGGTGGACAGGCTTTGGGGAGTCAGGAGGTGAGTTACTCGCCTCAGGATTCCTAGCCTCTGACCTGGTTTTGTAGCCACGGTATTTATATGGCTACTCCAGTTCAGTTTCTGGTCAATGGTAGCCCCTAGGATGTTGATAGTGGGGGACTCAGCGATGGTAATGCCGTTGAATGTCAAGGGGAGATGGTTAGATTCTCTCTTGTTGGAGATGGTCATTGCCTGGCACTCGTGTGGCGTGAATGTTACTTGCCACTTATCAGCCCAAGCCTGGATATTGTCCAGGTCTTGCTGCATTTCGACACGGACTGCTTCAGTATCTGAGGAGTCACGAATGGTGCTGAACATTGTGCAATCATCAGTGAACATCCCCACTTCTGACCTTATGATTGAAGGAAGGTCATTGATGAAGCAGCTGAAGATGGTTGGGCCTAGGACACTACCCTGAGGAACTCCTGCTGTGATGTCCTGGAGCTCAGATGATTGACCTCCACCAACCACAACCATCTTCCTTTGCGCTAGGTATGACTCCAGCCAGCGGAGGGTTTTCCCCCTGATTCCCATTGACCTCAGTTTTGCTAGGGCTCCTTGATGCCATACTCGGTCAAATGCTGCCTTGATGTCAAGGGCAGTCACTCTCACCTCACCTCTTGATTTCAGCTCTTTTGTCCATGTTTGAACCAAGGCTGTAATGAGGTCAGGAGCTGAGTGGCCCTGGCGGAACCCAAACTGAACGTCACTGAGCAGATTATTGCTAAGCAAGTGCCGCTTGATGGCACTGTTGATGACACTTTCCATCACTTTTACTGATGATTGAGAGTAGGCTGATGGGGCGGTAATTGGCCGGGTTGGACTTGTCCTGCTTTTTGTGTAAAGGACATACCTGGGCAATTTTCCACATTGCAGGGTAGATGCCAGTGTTTTAGCTGTACTGGAACAGCTTGGCTAGGGGCGCGGCAAGTTCTGGAGTACAGGTCTTCAGTACTATTGCCGGAATATTGTCAGGGCCCATAGCTTTTGCAGTATCCAGTGCCTTCAGTCGTTTCTTGATAACACGCGGAGTGAATCGAATTGGCTGAAGTCTGGCATCTGTGATGCTGGGGACTTCAGGAGGAGGCCGAGATGCATCATCAACTCGGCACTTCTGGCTGAAGATTGTTGCAAATGCTTCAAGCCTTATCTTTCGCACTGATGTGCTGGGCACCCCCATCATTGAGGATAGGGATATTTGTGGAGCAACCTCCTCCAGTTAGTTGTTTAATTGTCCACCACCATTCATGGCTGGATGTGGCAGGACTGCAGAGCTTAGATCTGATCCATTGGTTATGGGATCGCTTAGCTCTGTCTATCACATGCTGCTTATGCAGTTTGGCATGCAAGTAGTGCTGGGTTGTAGCTTCACCAGGTTGACGCCTCATTTTGAGGTATGCCTGGTGCTGCTCCGGGCATGCCCTCCTGCACTCTTCATTGAACCAGGGCTGGTCCCCTGGCTTGATGGTAATGGTAGAGTGAGGGATATGCCGGGCCATGAGGTTACAGATTGTGGATGAGTACAATTCTGCTGCTGTTGATGGCCCACAGTGCCTCATGGATGCCCAGTTTTGCATTGCTAGATCTGTTCGAAATCTATCCCATTTAGCACGGTGATAGTGCCACACAACACGATGGACGGTATCCTCAATGTGAAGGCGGGACTTCGTCTCCACAAGTACTGTGTGGTGGTCACTCCTACCAATACTGTCATGGACAGAAGCATCTGCGGCAGGCAGATTGGTGAGGACGAGGTCAAGTATGCTTTTCCCTCGTGTTGGTTCCCCCACCACCTGCCGCAGACCCAATCTAGCAGCTATGCCCTTTAGGACTCGGCCAGCTTGGTCAGTAGTGGTGCTACCGAGCCACTCTTGGTGATAGAAATTGAAGTCTCCCACCCAGAGTACATTTTGTGCCCTTGCCACCCTCAGTGCTTCTTCCAAGTGGTGTTCAACATGGAGGAGTACAGACTCATTAGCTGAGGGAGGGCAATAGGTGATAATCAGTCGGAGGTTACCTTGCCCATGTTTGACCTGATGCCATGAGACTTCATAGGGTCCGGAGTCGATGTTGAGGACTCCCAGGGCAACTCCCTCCCTACTGTATACCACTGTGCCACCACCTCTGGTGGGTCTGTCCTGCCGGTGGGACAGGACATACCCGGGGATGATGATGACAGTGTCTGGGACATTGTCTGTAAGGTATGATTTCGTGAGTATGACTATGTCAGGCTGTTGCTTGACTGGTCTGTGGGACAGCTCTCCCAACTTTGGCACAAGCCCCCAGATGTTAGTAAGGAGGACTTTGCAGTTGTCGTTTCCTGTGCCTAGTTCGATGCCGGGTGGCCCGTCCGGTTTCATTCCTTTTTATAGACTTTGTAGCGGTTAGATACAACTGAGTGGCTTGCTAGGCCATTTCAGAGGGCATGTAAGAGTTAACCACATTGCTGTGGGTCTGGAGTCACATGTAGACCAGACCAGGTCAGGACAGCAGATTTCCTTCCCTAAAGGACATTAGTGAACCAGATGGGTTTTTACAACAATCGACAATGGCTTCACGGCCATCATTAGACTAGCTTTTTAATTCCAGATTTATTAATTAAATTGAAATTCCACCTTCTGCTGTGGTGGGATTCGAACCCATGTCCCCAGAGAAATACCCTGGGTCTCTGGGTTACTAGTCCAGTGATAATACCATTACACCACTGCCTAGCCTTTATATTACAAAAGGACATTAATAAACTTGCAGAATGGACAAAGAATTGGCAAATGAGGTCCAACACAGATAACTGTGAGGTAGTATATTTTGGTAGGAAGAATAGGGAGGTCACTTATTACTTGGAAGAAGCATATCTCGGTGGGGCAGAGGAACAAAGGGATCTCACAATGCAAATACACAAATCACTAAAAGTTGCATCACAGCTTAGAAAGGCCATAAAAAGAAAAGCAAACCAACCACTAGGCTTTATTTCTGGAGGGATAAAATTGAAAAGTAGGGAAGTTATGCTAAATCTGGACCAATCTCTGGTTGGACCACACTTAGGGCAGAACTTAATGGAAGCGATGGCCGAGATCCATGTCATAATAATAAAAGCAAAATACAGCAGATGCTGGAAATCTGAAATAAAAACAGAATGTGCTGGAAATACTCTGCAGGTCTAGCAGCATCTGTGGAGAGAGAAGCAGAGTTAATGTTTCAGGTCACAGACCCCTGTGTCACCTCTTTTCGGGAAGGCTTGCTACATTACATGCTAATCAGGCACTTAATTGGGCAGCAGTGGGCTTTCCCCGGGATTAAGGACTCCCGGGACATGAGAGCTGTCCGCCAATCAACGGCTGACAGCTTTTACTCAACAGCACCAATGCAGAGGCAGTGGCTGCTGCTGGTAATGCACCCATTCAAGGCCTCAGGATAGTCGATGGACCCAGGCCATAGGTGAGCAATGGCGGGTAGGGTTTCGTAGGGTGGGTGTTGTGGGGGAGGGAGGGAGGGGGTAGCGGGTCAGAAGCAAGGACGGGAGGGTGGTTCTCAGTGGGCCCACCCCTTTCCGATGCCGGGTCCCTCGATCAGGTACTGAGTGCCTGTGAACGAGGGAGAGCACCACCACCCCCTCCCCCCCAAGGAGCCAGCAAGCTACCCCGCATGGTGATAGGCCTGATCGCCACTGGGCAAATTCTGACGGTTCTGGGAAGAGGCCCTTAATTGGGCTTTAATTGCCCACTTAAGGACCTTAATTGGCAGTGGGGCGGGAAGGCCATCCATGGGTTTCCCCACCATAGACTTAACTGGGGTGGAGGCAGGAAGGTGGCGGAGTCCCCACGCACCACAATCCCATCTGATTAAATGTTCTCCTCGCTTTCAAACCCGCCATGGGGGACAGCATTAAATCCAGCCCTTAGAGTTCTGCTTGCAGTTCTGGTCGCCATCTTATAGAAAGGATATAGAGGCACTGGAGAGGGTAGAGAGAAGATTTACAAGGATGATACCAGAAATGCATGGGTATACATAACAGGAAAGGGTCTCTTTTCTCTTGGAACAAAAAAGGCTGAGGGATGACCTATGAGAGGTCTTTAAAATTAGGAAAAGTTTTGACAGAGTGGATGGAGAGAAATTGTTTCCACTTTTGGGGAAGAGCATAAATGCAGGACATCAATACATGTTTGTCACCAAGAAGTTCAATAGGGAATTCAGAAGAAACTTCTTTACCCAAAGTGTGGTGTAAATGTGGAAACCACCACCACAGGGAGTAGTTGAGGCAAACAGGATAGATTAAGGGGAAGATAGACAAGCATATGAGGGAGAAGGGAATACAGGGTTACGATGATACTTCTAGATGAGGAAAGATGGGAGGTGGCCTGAGTGGAACATGAACACCGGCATGGACTGGTTGGGCCATATGGCCTGTTTCTGTGCCATGTATGCTAGGTAATCCTATGAACAATAGGTTAAATGTCTCGAATCGTCAAAAAATATAGGATTCTAAACAGAAAACAGGTTATACACAATCTAGAACAAAGAAAATAATGTCATTATGTGCCAGCAACAATTATTATTCATATAGCACCTTTAATATACAAATTATCTGACGGTTCGTTACAGGGCAGTACAAGAGGAATGGAACAACGAGCCAGGTGAAGGAAATCAGGAGAAGTGATTGAAGGCTTAGGAGAAAAGGTGAGTTTTAAGAAGTCTTTTGAAAGAGTAAAGGGAGTTAAGGAGACCAATCAGTCTTGTCAAGAAATTCCAAAGAGGATTTAGAGGGACAGTGGGACATTCAGAAAGCCAGAGTTGGAAGTATTGGGAGGGACAGGGAATGTGTAGGAGGTTGAAGAGCAAGGCCAAGGAGAGATTTGAAGAAACACTCAAAAAAACTAGATTAACCAAACTCTATCAATGTAATGTGCTGATAAAATGGGTACAACTGGGTAAAATGGTCATGCAGGCCCCAACTAAAATGATAACTGTACATGAAAGATTACATCATAGTTTCTTTTAAATTGATAAAAAGGTAACTGGAATCCAATTATCAGGCACACCTCAGAGAAGCCTAAAAGTTGGTTTCAGGGTAGAATCCTCAATCAAGAAAGAGCTTATAATTGTTGGTCAAACAGTTCGGGCGTTTTTCCCACATTGTTATTCATGTTTATCATAACAACTCCGATTCTCTCTTTCCCACTCAAACTAGAAACCACTAATTTTTTAAAAATGCATCAACCACTGCAACCAAATTCTCTGAAACCTTTAAATTTCCTCTTCCTTCTCAAAACTAAAATATCTCACAATACCCAACTTTTCCCACCCACTCACCAACAATTCAGAATCTCTGAATCACAGGATTACTGCAGCACAGAAGTAGGTAATTCAGCCCATCAAGTCTGCAACAGCTCTTCAAATGAGCAATTCACTTACTGCCATCCCCCCACCAACTCCCTGTAACCCTGCACACTCTTCCTTTTTAGATAACAGTCTAATTTCCTTTTGAATGTCTCAATTGAACCTGCTTGCACCACACCGTCAGGTAGTGCATTCCAGACCCTAACCACGCGCTGCGTGAAAAAGATTTTCCTCATGTCGCTTTTTCTTCTTTTGCCAATTACTTTAAATCTGTGCCCTCACGTTCTCGATCCTTTCACAAGCGAGAACAATTTCTTCCTATCTACTCTGTCCAGACCCTTCATGATATTGATTACCTCTATCAAATCACTTCTCAGCTTTCTCTTCAAGGAAAACAGTCCTAACTTCTCTAATTTATCTTCATAACTGAAGTTCCACATCCCTAGAACCATTCTCGTGAATCTTTTATGTACTCTCTCCAATACTTTCACATCCTTCCGAAAGTGCGGCACTCAGAACTGGATGCAATACTCCAGCTGAGGCCGATCTAGTGTCTTATACAAGTTCAACATAACCTCCTTGCACCTGTACTCTATGTCCCTATTAATCTTTGGCCTCCTTATCTCGAGAGACAATGGGTAAGCGCCTGGAGGTGGTCAGTGGTGTGTGGAGCAGCGCCTGGAGTGGCTATAAAGGCCAATTCTAGAGTGACAGGCTCTTCCACAGGTGCTGCAGAAAAATTTGCTTGCCGGAGCTGTTACACAGTTGGCTCTCCCCTTGCGCCTCTGTCTTTTTTCCTGCCAACTCTTAATTCTCTTCGACTCGCCACACTTTAGCCCCGCCTTTATGGCTGCCCGCCAGCTCTGGCGAACGCTGGCAACTGACTCCCACGACTTGTGATCAATGTCACAGGATTTCATGTCGCATTTGCAGACGTCTTTAAAGCAGAGACATGGACGGCCGGTGGGTCTGATACCAGTGGCGAGCTTGTTTTACAATGTGTCTTTGGGGATCCTGCCCTATTAATAAAGCCCAGGATACTGTATGCTTTATTAACCACTCTCTCAACCTGTCCTGCCACCTTCAATGCCTTATGCATATATACACCCAGGTCCCTCTACTCCGACATCCCCTTTAGAATTGTACCCTTTATTCTACTTTGTCTCTCCATGTTCTTCCTACCAAAATCAATCACTTCACATTTCTCTGCATTGAACTTCATCTGCCACTTCTCCATGCATTCCACCAACTTGTCTATATTCTATTCAAGTTCCACACTATCCTCCTCACAGTTCACAATGCTTCCAAGCTTCGTATCATCTGCAAACTTTGAAATTGTTCTCTGTGCACCAAGGTTTAGGTCATTAACATATCAGGAAAAGCAAGGGTCCTACCACTGACCCCTGGGGAACTCCACCACAAACCTAGCTCCAGACCAAAAAACATCCATTAATCACTACTCTATGTTTCTTGTCACACAGCCAATTTCGTATCTATGTTGCTACTGCCCCTTCTATTCCATGAGCTATAACTTTGCTTAAAAGTCTGTTGTGCGGCACATTTTCAAATGCCATCACAAAGTCCTTGTACACCATATTAACAGCACTGCCCTCATCAATGCTCTTTGTTACCTGTTCAAAAAACTTCAGCAAGTTAGTTAAACATGATTTTCCCTTGACGAATCCATGCTGGCTTTCCTTAATTAACCCGCATTTATCTATACACCTATTAATTTGGTCCCGAATTATTGTTTCCAGAAGGGTCCCCAACACCTAAGTTAAACTTTCTGGGCTTATCTTTACACCCTTTTTTTTTAAACAAGGGTGTAACATTTGCAATTCTCCAGTCCTCTGTCACCACCCCTGAATCTAAGGAAGACTGGAAAATTATGGCCAGTGCCTCTGCAATTTCCACTCTGCCTTCCCTCAGTATCCCCTTGGATGCATCTCATCTAGTCCTGGTGCTTTATCAACTTTAAGTATAGACAGCCTATTTAATATCTCCTCCTTATCAATTTTAAATCTTTCTCGTATATTAATCACCTGCTGTTTCCCATTCACCACCACGCTCTCCATAGCTCCATTATTTCCTTTTTTCTCCTGAATGTTTCTTTCCTCCACACCCTCCACACCAACTAAGCCAAACTCCCAAAAGTACACCTTTCTAACTGTCACATATCCTACTTAATTCTTAGTTTCTAACCAGTACAGAAACTGTCACACAAATATAACAAAATATTCTCAAAAGATTTTGATATTACTGATATAAAAAGGTTCATAAAAATTATCAATACTTCAGACCAAGTATAGAAATATTTATTCTGCATTAATTTTATATTTATAGTATATTAAATTATTTCCTGTAAGCATCACTTATTTCCTTTCATAGTTTGTTGACAACACGGCATTCTAAAACAACTCATTCTCCGATTCATTGTGAGAAATGTTTTGGGAGATCAGTTGGTATATTAAAATTCTTGAGAATGTTTTAATATGCCTCTGCGACATTTAGAACATCTGTCACAATTAGTCACACTTCAGTAACACCTCTTTACATTCATTCAATATTTAGATATTTAATGGTGTAATATGTAATACCTTATGCATAGTTAATCCATAGGTGGCACTGCCCACTTCTATTTTCACTGTAACCCTGAAGCTGGCTGTGTCTGTTTACTCACTTTACTCATTCCAAGAAAATAAAAGATAAAAGGGATTATCATTACTTTGGCCTTATAATTTATTCAATGGGCAGAATTTTGAGCTTGAAAGAAGGCAGCGTGCACGTGCGACATGTGCGCCACTGAGCCCCCGCAATAATTTGTGCAAGGGCTCATTTAAATAGAGGGGGTGGAATGGCTGCCCCCGATGACGTTGAGGGGGCGACCGATCCGTCCCCGGCAACGGTGTCAGGCGCCAATTTTAAAGGGCTTCAAGTCCTTCAGGTAAATTTACATTTTTAAAGGTCCCGCTGCATGAAACTTTTAAATAAAAGTTTATTACACTTTGAATCCCTTCTCCCCCTCTCCCCCCCACCCCCCCCCCCCACCACGAGCTCTCAATAAATAAAATGACCTATTCCCCCAGAAAACCACTTTTTAATATGCCGAACTTTCACCCCCCCCTACCTTCAACACCTTTGACCCTCAACCCCTTCCCACCATCCACACAACTAATTGGAACGGTTTTCCCTGCTTCCCCACCCCCCGCCCTGCCCTGCAAATTTCAATTCTCTCCCCTCCGCACCAGTGTCATGCCTCGGATCCCCGTACAGAAATCTGAAGGCGCGGGTGTTCCAGCCAGCGGTCGGAATATCGGGGTGGGACAGCCATCGCTACCAAGTAAGTGTTTATTCATTATTTTTAACATGATTAGCATATTCAGATGAAGGCTCCACCGCTGAGTGGTGGGTGGGGGGGGGGCCGCATTGCAGCCTCACACTGGCGGTAAAATGCGGCGGGGCCTTCCCGGCATTGGTGGTCATAGCGGGACTTTCTCAGAAGAATTTTCTGGGGCCCCCCGCCACAACCCCCGATGTCGGAGGGCTGGTAAAATTCAGCCCAATATGTGTATTTCCAACTTAAAATCAAGGCATAGAGATAGTTAACAAAAAATCAATATTCCCTTTGGGTGTTAGTTCCTACTGCAATATCAAAAAAAATCACCCAAACTTAATGGCCTTTTCTATTGGTTTCCTTTGGCTCTTTGTTGAACACAAAATCAGTGCTGGCTGCCTTTATCTCAATGTTTATATTCCAGAAATGAAATTTCTCTGTACACAGGCCTCACTATGCTAAAAATAAATACATTGCTCTTTGTCCCACTGTTTAGAAATAAAATATAATTACATGACCACATATTAAAGATTAGCCTTTAAATATCAGCACAGTTGCTCCAGTATTTAGTTAAATTAATTCCCACTGGTTTCCCTGCCATGATAAAAGAAATAAATGTGCATAAATTGTTAAATTTATAATATAGATGACATTAACATAAATATGTCCTCGCAATGTCTGTTGCTCAAATAAATAAATGGTTGCACGTTAAATATTACAGTCATAGAGTCATAAAGATATACAGCACTGAAACAGGCCCTTCAGCCTACCGAGTCTGTGCCGACCAATAACCACCCATTTATACTAATCCTACAATAATCCCATATTCTCTACCACATCCCCACCATTCTCCTACCACCTACCGACACTAGGGGCAATTTACAATGTCCAATTTACCTATCAACCTGCAAGTCTTTGGCTGTGGGAGGAAATCGGAGCACCCGGTTTAAAAACAAATAAATTTATCTTGCCACTCTCCCACCCTCCCAATAACCAAATAATTAATTACTTGCCCTCTCCTCCATAAAACACTTAACTTGTCCACCTGACCTTCCTCCTCCACAAAGTGCATAACCTTTACACTATAACCCTTTCCACCATCTCCAACACCAATGATATGACTTTGATCCCGCTCCCGCCACTCCTGCACTGAGAAACTCACCTCCCCCACCCACCCCCATTCTCCCCACAGTGTTCCGCCTTGACCCACCAATTTTATAATAAATACAAAAAAAATCAGTGTTGGTTTACGAATGCCTTTACAATAGTTTCCTTTCTCTCTCAAAATAAAATCAACTGTCGGAAAATAAAAATTAGCCAGCTGTCATACCTAGCTGCCCTCAGGTACCCAACTCTCTACCCAACTTCTCCCACTGTTTGCTTTTCTAAAATAAAGCTTCTCGTCTCACTAACTGTAGTTTCTGCAGTACAACCTCTTTCCAAACTTTTTCAATAAATAAATTCCTTGTTGAAAAGAACGTCTAGTCATGCCAGCTGCTTTTTAAATAAAACATTTCTCTCTCCTAAACTTTTTCAACAAAACCTTTAGCTGCACTGTTTATTTTCTATAACATAAATCTTTAATTCTGTCCCACACACATTTTCATATTTTTCCAATAATCTACTGTATCACTTCACTAAATACACATCAACAATATTTCATTTACATTGATCAAAACAACTTACAGAATAACAGAATTGTTAAAGTGCAGAAGGAGGCTATTTGGCCCATCATGTCCACACCAGCTCTCTGAAAGAGCAATTCCCTCAGTTCCATTCCCCTGTCTTCTCCCAGTAAATGTACATTCTTCCTTCTAATATAACTGTCTAATTCCTTTTTGGATGCTTCAATTGAACCTGCCCCTACCACGTTCTCAGGCAGTGCATTCCAGACCTTAACAACACGCTGCGTGAAAAAGTTTTTCCTCGTGTCACTTTTGCTTCTCTTACCAAATACTTTAAATCTGTGCCCTCTTGTTCTCGATCCTTTCGTGAGTGGGAACAGTTTCTCGTTATCTACTCTGTCCAGACACCTCATGCTTTTGAATACCTCTATCAAATCACCTCTTAGCCTTCTCTTCTCCAAGGAAAACAGTCCTAATTTCTCCAATCTATCTTCATAACTGAAATCCTCATCCCTGCAACCATTCTTGTGAATCTTTTATGTACTTTCTCCAATGCCCTCATGTCTTTCCTCAAGTGCGGCACCCAGAATTGAATGCAACACTCTAGCTGAGGCCGAACTAGTATCTTATACAAGTTCAACATAACTTCCTCGCTCTTGTACCCTATACCCTCTATTAATAAAGCCCAGGACACTGTATGCATTATTAACTGCTCTCTCAACCTGTCCTGCCACCTTCAATGACTTATGTACATATACACCTAGGTCCCTCTGCTCCTGCACCCCCTTTGGAATTGTACCCTTTATTCTAATATTGTCTCTACATGTTCTTCCTACCAAAATGAATCACTTCACATTTCTCTGCATTGAACTTCATCTGCCACCTGTCTGCCCATTCCACCAACTTGTCTATGTTCTTTTGAAGTTCTACTCTATCCTCCTCACAGTTCACAATGCTTCCAAGTTTTGTATCATCTGCAAATTTTGAAATATACTAAGGTATTCGGGTTTGGGTCGGGTAGCAGGCCTTTATCTGGCACCACCCCCAAGACTAAAAGTTATGGCCAGTGCCTCTGCAATTTCCACCCTCACTTCCCTCAGTATCCTTGGATGCATCTCATCTGGCCCTGGTGCCTTATCCACTGTAAGTTCAGACAGCCTATCTAATACATCTTCATTATTAATTTTAAACCCCTCAAGTGCCTGACTTACCTCCTCTTTCAATATTGCCTGGGTTGCATCTTCTTCCTTGGTAAAGACAGATGCAAAGTATTCATTTAATACTTCAGCTATGCCCTCTGCCTCCATGTGTAAATCCCCTTATGGTCCCTAATTGGCCCACTTCTCCTTTTACCACCCTTTTACTATTTCTATGCCCATAGAAAACTTTGGTATTTCCTTTAATGCTATCTGCCAGTCTCTTTTCATGCTCTGTCTTTGCTTCTCTTATTTGCTTTTTCACTTCCCCTCTGGACCTTCTATATTCAGCCTGGTACTCAATACTATTTTCTACCTGGCATCTGTCATAAGCACACTTTTACTTCTTTATCTTAATCGCTACCTCTTTTGTCATCCAGGGAGCTCTGGTTTTGTTTGCTCTACTTTTCCCGTTTGAGGGAACAAACCTTGACTGTGCCCGGTCTATCTCCTCTTTGAAAGTCACCCATTGTGCATCTACTTGTTTTCCTGCTAGCTGTTGACTCCAATTTATTCACCACAGCTCCATTCTTACCCCACTGAAGTTGGCCTTCCCTCTGTTAATTATTCATACCTTGGATTATTCTTTGTCCTTTTCCATAGTCAGACTAAAACTTATGATACAGTGATCACTATCCCCCAAATGCTCTCCGACTCATACTTGATCCACTTGGCCCATCTCATTCCCAAGAACCAGGTCTAGCAGTGCCTCCTTTCTTGTTGGAGTAGTAACATACTGTAGTAGAAAATTTTCCTGAACACACTCTAGGAACTCTTGCTCCTCACTGCCCTTTACACAACTATTATCCCAGTCTATGTTTGGATAATGAAAGTCCCCCATTATAACTACCCTATAATTTTTTCACCTCTGTAATTTCCTTGCAAATTTGTTCCTCCACGTCCTTCCCACTAGCTGGTGGCCTACAGACAACACCGAGCAATGTAACATCACTTTTGTTCCTTAGCTCTAGCTAAATTGATTCTGCCCTCGACCCCTCTGGGACGTCCTTTTTTCTCCAGCACGGCAATGCTCTCCTTAATCTATACCACCACCCTCCCCCTTTTTTCCTTTTCCTATCTTTCCTGAACCTTTGTATCCAGGAATATTTAACACCTAGTCATGCCCTTCTTTGAGCCAAATCTCCGCTATAGCCACAACATTATATTTCCACATGGCAATCTGCGCCTGTATCTCACCAGTCTTATTAACCACACTCCGTGCATTCACATACATGCACATTAACCCTGATTCAGACTTTATTACTTTCTCCCTTACTCTGACCCCACCTAATAACACACTATTCCCTACTCTCATGCTATCTATCTATCCCCAGTATTCTGTGCGCCTTGGTATTCCTCTCTGATACTTGCTCCTGGTTTCCACACCCCTGACAAGTTACCAGTTTTGCTTCCCTCTAATCTGAGCTCCCTTTCAGGTTCCCATGCCCCTGACAATTTAGTTTAAACCCTCCCCAACAGCACTAGCAAATCTTCCTGTGAGGATTTTTGTCCCAGTCCCGCTAAGATGCAACCCATCCAACTTGTACAGGTCCCACCTGCCCCAAAACCGGTCCCAAGGCCTCAGAAATCTGATGCCTCCCTCCTACGTCAATTCTCCAGCCACGGGTTTAATCGTTGATTTTTTCCTATTCCTATGCTCACTTGCACGTGGGATTGGGAGTAATCCTGAGATTACTGCTTTTAAGGTCCTGCTTTTTAATCTCCTTCCTAGCTCCCTAAAATCTGCTTTCAGGACCTCTTCCCCCTTCTTACCTATGTCATTGGTACCAATGTGGACCATGACCTCTAGCTGTTCACCCTCCCCCAGAAGAATGTCCTGCAGCTTCTCTGTGACATCCTTGACCCTGGCACCAGGGAGGCAACACACCATCCTGGAGTCACGATTACTCCTGCAGAAACGCCTGTCTGTTCCCCTAAATAGTGAATCCCCTGTCACTACTGCTCTTCCACTCTTCTTTCTCCCCTCCTGTGCAGCTGAGCCACCTGTGGTGCCACAAACTTGGCTCTGACTGCACTCCTCTGAGGAACCATAACCCTCACCAGTACCCAAAATGGAGAACCGATTAGCGAGCGAGATCGTCTCACAGGACTCCTGCACTACCTGCCTGGTTTTCTTAGACTGCCTGGTGGTCACCCATTCCCTATCTGCCTGCATGTTCCTAATCTGTGGTGTGACCACCTCCCTAAACATGCTATCCACATAGTCCTCCACCTCGCGGATGTACAACAGTGACTCCAGCCGCTGCTCGAGTTTCGAAACCCGGAGCTCAAGCTTCTGCAGCCGGTGACACTTCCTGCAGATGTGTTTGTCTAGGACACATGGTGCATCCATGACTTCCCTCCCACACACCACAGGCTGTACATTCCACTCGGCAGAGCTGCCCTGCCATACCTTAACTTTACAGACTATTTATTATAAGTAGAATAGCTTGCCAGGTTAACACCAAACAGCTCCTTCCATTGCATCGAAGCAGGAACCAAATACTGGAGGGTTTAAAATGTAGAAAAAAATGGAGCAGCTCCTCTCCCTTCTCTGAACCCACCACTCACCAAACTCGAATCTCTACACTCAGCTTGCAATCTGCACTCTATTTCATTTCTTAAAAATATCTTATAAATAAATGTGTTTGTGACTCTCTGACTTATTGTGAGCAATACATGGGAGAACTTCTAGTATGTATGACAAAGTAGTCCATATGCTCAGCATCTCATCCACTAGCCAAAACATCCACACCCTCCAACACCAGTGTAACCTGGCTGCAGTGTACAACAGGAGCATGGGATCAGCACCTCCAAATTACACACTATCCAGACTTGCACATACATTGCCATTCCTTCATCATCACTGGGTCAAAATCCTGGAACTCCATACCCACGGCATCTTGGGAGCATCTTCACCACACAGACTGCAGTGATTCAAGAAGGCGCAGTGGTGAGCACGCAGCCTCACAACTCCAGCAACCCAGGTTCAGTTCTGGGTACAGCCAGTGTGGAGTTTGCAAGTTCTCCCTGTGACCTTGTGGGTTTCTGCTGGGTGCTCCGGTTTCCGCCCACAGCCAAAGACTTGCAGGTTGATAGGTAAATTGGCCATTGTAAATTGCCCCTAGTGTAGGTAGGTGGTAGGAGAATGGTGGGGATGTAGTAGGGAATATGGGATTAATGTAGGATTAGTATAAATGGGTGGTTGTTGGTCAGCACAGACTCGGTGGGCCAAAGGGCCTGTTTCAGTGCTGCATCTCTAAATAAATAAAATAAGCTTTTGTGAGCAGCACAGTGGCGCAGTGGTTAGCACCGCAGCCTCACAGCTCCAGTGACCCGGGTTCGATTCTGGGTACTGCCTGTGCGGAAATTGCAAGTTCTCCCTGTGACCACGTGGGTTTTCGCCGGGTGCTCCGGTTTCCTCCCACAGCCAAAGACTTGCAGGTTGATAGGTAAATTGGCATTATAAATTGCCCCTAGTATAGGTAGGTGGTAGGGGAATTGTGGGGATGTGGTAGGAATATGGGATTAACGTAGGATTAGTATAAATGGATGGTTGATGGTCGGCATAGACTCGGTGGGCCGAAGGGCCTGTTTCAGTGCTGTATCTCTAAATAAATAAAATAAATAAGGTCCACCACTACCTTACCTTCTCAAGGCAACACTGCAAAAAATCTGCATAGACATCCCAGGAATTAAAAAATAATACTTTCAGGATAAAATTCCTAATTGTGTTACAACAGTGCAACCCAGAGTTGAAGGATCTAAGTAACAAATTATAGAAACAACAAGTAGTAAATGTAATTGGGGAAATTTATATTAGGGACTCCACTCCTAAATATGGCACAACATATGAAACCCTAGATATACAACAGTAAATTTCAGAAGGTATTTTTGTTCATTAATTGGTGGATGCTTGTGCCCGGGAATTGCATTTCCAATCTTCTGCGTGGGGGCTGTGGTTCAAGATACATATTAATCATTCCTGCATTATTCTTTTGTGACATAATCTTCTCATTTTTTCTTTAATGTAAGACTCAGCGATGTAATTTCATCACTATCATGTCACTATATATGTATTTGATTACCAACCTCATAAAATAATCAACCTGTACACATTGAAACATTTAGCAAGAATTAATTATAAAATATCTTGCTGTAAATTTTTTAAAATCCGAACTGTGGAATCTAACAGGTAAAATGCACAACTGGAAATTACTAATCCACATTTTAAAAAGATACCATATCAATTGTCACAGATTGAAAAAGATGGAAAGTAAATATGTCATTCAGATTCATCGGTATGGTATTATTTGACAATGACCTTATGGTTGATAAAATTTCTTACTAGATATTGTTGGTTAGATGTCAGATGAAAGGATGTGTATTTGATAGAAAAATCAAATGCAACAGACTCTTAAATCCCAGAAAAGCTTCATATGTATTGGGGTCAATACAAATCCCACATTAAGCAAACTTATGGTCTGGGTGAAAGATCATCTGACTTTTAACATGAATTGACATTCAATTTTAAATTTTGATTGCACTTGTATAAAGTTAACAGATTTCACTTTGGCTGCTTAGGATTTCTTCTATCATTACAGCAGTCTAATTAAATGACTACACATGGAATAACTTTCAGCATATTAATGAGATTTCTCCTTGGCAATACAGGACTCTCCATCTAATCAATTAACAATATAATTTCTTATTTTTAAGTCTATTCCTTTATATATTTACCAACATGACTTGAAAGGCAATCTTAAAAATATATCAGCAGTGTTATTTCATTGCAGCAACTGGTACTTTTATAATGAAATAACTAATATTTTTTTCTTTGCCGTACACATGAGTACTGCAGATATGAGAAGCAACTTGTTTGATGTCATCATGTCGAATGGCCTCTGGTGAATTGACCGAGAATTGCATTGGAGCAATTACAATTTTGGTGCTTTTTCAGAGCTCGTCAGGTACTAGCCAATCAATGTTAACATTTCGCTTTCTGCAAAAGGCAGAGTCCAGTAACATATGTTATGTTATGTTGCTGTAACAAAACACTCTACTGGTGATGAACTACAAGAAAATTTAGTGTTTCGATATCTGACGTTGGAAGTATTGCATTACAAATGTGCTGTACAAAGGGAGACATCAGCAACAATTGTGAAGTACATGGTCTGGCAAGAGTACTCTGTTCTGATTAAAGGTCACAGACCTGAAACATTAACTCTGCTTCTCTTTCCACAGATGCAGCCAGACCTGCTGAGTATTTTCAGTTTTTACTCCAATCAGGGTGTTCTTTCAAGTTTTCCACTGTTCACAAAAGTTCTTAAAAGCTGCATACATTTTCATTCAACAAAGTAAGGGAATATTCCAAGGTCATTACATAATAGAAGCAACCATCTTCTAGCCACTGCCCCACTATGCAGGGTCCCATTAAGATGACTGGGAAGGGAAAGCAGGGAGGTTTTCAAACCATATTTGAAGCATCTTTGTATATAAGATCTGTTAAATTTTAATGCAGTATGCTAAGAGGGTCACTAGTACAGGGAAAAGAAACAGTAGATAGCATTCACCTGGAACGGCATACCATTTTACAAAAGTAATAGGAAATTTTTCCTGCAGCCAAAGTCTGTCAGTTATCACAGTCAAGAATACTGACAATGATCACTGCTCTTTCAACAAGAACACCCATGATGTTTGGTTGGCATCCTTCCATCTACAAAACATGATGGACATGAAGCAAACAATCCATTTAGGTTGGGTGTCTGTTCTTGGTGCTCCTTTGCTGATGGCTGTGAAGACCAATCCCTGAGAGGCAGGTTCTGCCACAAGTGCAGCACATGAAGCTGCAAAGTGATGCTTTGAGTTGTTATTTTTGACATTGGTGCCTGTTGCCAAGCTGCTGTAACAACTGGTCATCGTGGAAGTGCACACCAGTCCACAGGACGTGTCGTCATTTCCCTCTTTTGCCAGCTAGTGACTTCCAAGTGCGATAGTTGATATTTAGGGCCTTCATGTCACACTTGCAAGCATCCTCGAAGCGGAGCTTTGGGTGCCCCACTGCTCATCTGGCCCCAGCTACCTCACGATACAGAAGGTCCTTGGGTATGCGACCATCTTCCAACCTGTGGACGTGTCCAATCCACCGAAGCCGCCTCTGTTTGATTAGTGCCAGCACACTTGGGAGCTCTGCCTTTGAGACGACTGCCACATTTGTGATTTTGCCCTGGCAGGATATACCCATAATGCGCCACAGACAGCAAAGATGAAAATTATTGAGCTTCCAATAAACCCATGAAGGCATCCTCAGGACTCAAAGAGAGCACTGTATTGAGTTTGTATTGAAGTAGTCCAAGGCCTTCAGATGGAGATTAAAAAACTGGTGGAACACTTTGTACTGATGGAGTGCCCTTAATGAATGAATTTTCCGGAAGTAAGTAAATTCTCACTTAGTTGCAATATAGGGAGGCTGTTATGAACAGTAAATACAAACAGAAAATGTTGGGAAAACTCAGCATGTGTAGACAGAGAAACAGAGTTAATATTTTGGGTCGATAACCTTTCACCAGAACTGGACAAGGTGAGAGATGTAATAGGGTTTAGGCAGGGAAAGGGGTGGTGGTGGGAGGGGCTGGGTGGTGAAGAACAAAAGGGAATAGGGTGGAAGGCTGGAGAGATTAAATGAGAAAGGGTAATGGGACAAGTAAAGAAACAAAGATGGGTCTAGAGGAGCTGTAAATGTGAAAAGAAAATCTTCACAGGATTTTCCTTTTGTTCTCATCCCCTCCCCACTTAAGGGTAGAACATACAAAGTGACTCCTGACAATGCAGAGCATGCGCAGAGCGATCACGGACGTCATCAGTGCATGCCAGCTTGCCAGTATGAATGTGCACATGCGTGCGCATGACGTCACCACGCAATGATGTCCTCACCCCTCAACAGCCGTCTCCATTCATCCGAACTGTACCCTGCTCCCTCTCACCATCCCTGCTTCAATCGCCACAACACCCCGCTGGACTGCTCACTCCCTGCCATGCCGCTGCCTTCCCTCACCACTCGCTCCCTCCGCCCCCATCCGCTTTCCCCCCTCACCTACTCGCTCCCACCCCACCAGCCGCTCTCCCCCCTGGGCCACACGGTCCATGCCTCCCCGCTTCCCTTCCGCGCACCCCCCCCCCCCCAGCCCCCGCACTATACCAGCCACTTCCCCCTTTGACCGCCACTTACCTCTTCGGCCGCTGCTTCCCCCCCCTCAGCTGTTTGCTCCAGGCCTCGCCGAGCGGTAAGAAGACGGGTGCAGGAGGGGACAGTGAAGAGCAACGCGATGGCAGGAGGGAGTGGGAAACTGTTGGGATGGGATGGAGGCGGCAACAGAAACCATTGAGGAGATTTTCAGGTTCAATTTGTTATTGTGACAAATTGAGCAGCGCCATCTTTATTACTGACAGCTGCCTGAGACATTGCAGACAGTGATGTTTCAGTGGATGAGCTGCATTTGTGCATGTGCTAGTATTGCGCCACTTGGTGGTTGCGTTGTCAGCAAACGCAACCCAGAATTCCCAGCCTCTGTCCTGCTTTTGTTGCCACAGTATTTACATGACTGGTCCAGTTAAATTTCTTGTCAACGGAAACCCTCCAGGATGCTGATGGTGGGGGTTCAACGATGGTAATGCTGTTGAACGTCAAGGGGAGATGGTTAGACTCTCTCTTGCTTGAGATGGTCATTGCCTGGCACTTGTGTGGTGTGAATGTTACTTGCCACTTATCAGCCCAAGCCTGAATGCTGTTCAGGTCTTGCTGCATGCAGGCATGGACTGCTTCAGTATCTGAGGAGTCTAGAATGGTCCTGAACACTGTACAATCATCAACGAAGATCCCCACTTCAGACCATATGTTGCAGGGGAGGTCATTGATGAAGCAGCTGAAGATGGTTGGACCTAGGATACGACCCTAAGGAACTCTTATGACGATATCCTGGAGCTGAGATGATTGGCCTCCAAAAAACACAACCATCTTCCTTTGTGCTCGGTAGGACTCCAACCAGTGGACAGGTTTTCCTGATTCCCAGTGACTTCAATTTTGCCAAGGCTCCTTGATACCATATTCGGTCAAATGCTGGCTTCATGTCAAGAGCTGTCACTCTCACCTCACCTCTGGAATTCAGCTCTTTTGTTCATGTTTGGACCAAGGCTGTAATGAGGCCTGGAATCAAATGAGCCTGGCAGAACCAGCTGGACGGCGGTGGAGAGGCATTGGAGAATGGTTTGGTCAACTGTGTCAAAGACTGAAAACATCGAGAAGGATGAGGAGGGATAGTTTAACTTTGTCACAATCAACTAGGATGCCATTTGTGACTTTGATAAAGAGTTGTTTTGGTACTGTGGCAGGGATGGAAACCTGATTGGACAGAATCAAACACTGAGTTCTGAGAAAGATGGGCACAGAATTGGGAGCAGACAGCATATTCAAGGACTTTGGAGAGGAAAGGAAGATGGGGTGGTGGTTTGCAAGAACAGAGGGGACAAGTGTTTTATGAGGAGAGGAATAATGATGGCAGATTAAGAGAATGGGACAGCAGCTGAGGACAGAGAACTGGTTAGCAGTATCTGCTAACATGGGAACCAGGAAGGAAAGTTAGCAGTTTAATGGGAATAAAGTTGAGGGAGCAGGAAGTGGGTCTCATGGACAAGATGAGCTTGGTGAGGCTATGAGGGAAGATAGGAGAGCAATGAGAGAAATATGAAAGTTCAAGGCCAGGGCAGGGGGGAGCCTCAGAAGAAGTTTTAGATTAGATTAGAGATACAGCACTGAAACAGGCCCTTCAGCCCACCGAGTCTGTGCCGAACATCAACCACCCATTTATACTAATCCTACACTAATCCCATATTCCTACCAAACATCCCCACCTGTTGGGCCCAGTGGACTCGGGGAAGGGAGTAAAATGACAGAGGCAGCTGAATGGATACTTTCAATCTTAGTGACAAAGAATTCCATGAGCTCCTCACACTTGTGTTGGGAGGTCAGGGTGAAGGAGACAGAGGAAAGGGATTTAAGAAGGCAGTTTACAGTAGAGAAAAGAATGCGGGGTTACCTTTGCATTCCAGGAGATCCTGAAATAGTGAGCAGGTTTGGCAGATGAGAGCAGGACCTCCTAGTACTTTGTATTGTCCAGTCACAACTGGCAGTGAATTAATAAAATGAGAAAGATTTTAAAAAGTCTTGCAAACTTTTTGTATTTAGTATATCAGATGCAACTGGAGATAATTGCAACACAGACATATGGTTGTAGGTGCTGTAATTACAAAACAAAGAACAAGAACAAAGAACAAAGATAGTTACAGCACAGGAACAGGCCCTTCGGCCCTCCAAGCCTGCGCCGATCCAGATCCTCTCTCTAAACATGTCGCCTATTTTCTAAGGTTCTGTATCTCTTTTCTTCCTGCCCATTCATGTATCTGTCTCGATACATCTTAAAATACTCCATCGTGCCCGCATCTACCACCTCCGCTGGCAATGCGTTCCAGGTGCCCACCACCCTCTGCGTAATGAACTTTCCACGCATATCCCCCCTAAACTTTTCCCCTTTCACTTTGAACTCGTGTCCTCTAGTAATTGAAACCCCCACTCTGGGAAAAAGCCTCTTGCTATCCACCCTGTCTATACCTCTCATGATTTTGTACACCTCAATCAGGTCCCCCCTTAACCTCCGTCTTTCTAATGAAAATAATCCTAATCTACTCAACCTCTCTTCATAGCTAGCGCCCTCCATACCAGGCAACATCCTGGTGAACCTCCTCTGCACCCTCTCCAAAGCATCCACATCCTTTTGATAATGTGGCGACCAGACCTGTACGCAGTATTCCAAATGTGGCCGAACCAAAGTCCTATACAACTGTAACATGACCTGCCAACTCTTGTACTCAATGCCCCGTCCGATGAAGGAAAGCATGCCGTATGCCTTCTTGACCACTCTATTTACCTGCGTTGCCACCTTCAGGGAACAGTGGACCTGAACACCCAAATCTCTCTGGACATCAATTTTCCCCAGGACTTTTCCATTTACTGTATAGTTCACTCTTGAATTGGATCTTCCAAAATGCATCACCTCGCATTTGCCCTGATTGAACTCCATCTGCCATTTCTCTGCCCAACTCTCCAATCTATCTATATTCTGCTGTATTCTCTGACAGTCCCCTTCACTATCTGCCACTCCACCAATCTTAGTGTCATCTGCAAACTTGCTAATCAGTCCACCTATACTTTCCTCCAAATCATTTATGTATATCACAAACAACAGTGGTCCCAGCACGGATCCCTGTGGAACACCACTGGTCACACGTCTCCATTTTGAGAAACTCCCTTCTACTGCTACTCTCTGTCTCCTGTTGCCCAGCCAGTTCTTTATCCATCTAGCTAGTACACCTTGGACCCCAAGCGCCTTCACTTTCTCCATCAGCCTGCCATGGGGAACCTTATCAAACGCCTTACTGAAGTCCATGTATATGACATCGACAGCCCTTCCCTCATCAATCAACTTTGTCACTTCCTCAAAGAATTCTATTAAGTTGGTAAGACATGACCTTCCCTGCACAAAACCATGTTGCCTGTCACTGATGAGCCCATTTTCTTCCAAATGGGAATAGATCCTATCCCTCAGTATCTTCTCCAGCAGCTTCCCTACCACTGACGTCAGGCTCACCGGTCTATAATTACCTGGATTATCCCTGCTACCCTTCTTAAACAAGGGGACAACATTAGCAATTCTCCAGTCCTCCGGGACCTCACCCGTGTTTAAGGATGCTGCAAAGATATCTGTTAAGGCCCCAGCTATTTCCTCTCTCGCTTCCCTCAGTAACCTGGGATAGATCCCATCCGGACCTGGGGACTTGTCCACCTTAATGCCCTTTAGAATACCCAACACTTCCTCCCTCCTTATGCCGACTTGACCTAGAGTAATCAAACATCTGTTCCTAACCTCAACATCCGTCATGTCCCTCTCCTCGGTGAATACCGATGCAAAGTACTCGTTTAGAATCTCACCCATTTTCTCTGAGTCCAAGCATAACATTCCTCCTTTGTCCTTTAGTGGGCCAATCCTTTCTCTAGTTACCCTCTTTCTCCTTATATATGAATAAAAGGCTTTGGGATTTTCCTTAACCCTGTTTGCTAAAGATATTTCATGACCCCTTTTAGCCCTCTTAATTCCTTGTTTCAGATTGGTCCTACATTCCCGATATTCTTTCAAAGCTTCGTCTTTCATCAGCCGCCTAGACCTTATGTATGCTTCCTTTTTCCTCTTAGCTAGTCTCACAATTTCACCTGTCATCCATGGTTCCCTAATCTTGCCATTTCTATCCCTCATTTTCACAGGAACATGTCTCTCCTGCACGCTAATCAACCTCTCTTTAAAAGCCTCCCACATATCAAATGTGGATTTATCTTCAAACAGCTGCTCCCAATCTACATTTCCCAGCTCCTGCCGAATTTTGGTATAGTTGGCCTTCCCCCAATTTAGCACTCTTCCTTTAGGACCACTCTCGTCTTTGTCCATGAGTATTTTAAAGCTTACGGAATTGTGATCACTATTCCCAAAGTAGTCCCCTACTGAAACTTCAACAACCTGGCCGGGCTCATTCCCCAACACCAGGTCCAGTATGGCCCCTTCCCGAGTTGGACTATTTACATACTGCTCTAAAAAACCCTCCTGGATGCTCCTTACAAATTCTGCTCCATCTGGACCTCTAACACTAAGCGAATCCCAGTCAATGTTGGGAAAATTAAAATCTCCTATCACCACCACCCTGTTGCTCCTACATCTATCCATAATCTGTTTACATATTTGTACCTCTATCTCACGCTCGCTGTTGGGAGGCCTGTAGTACAGCCCCAACATTGTTACCGCACCCTTCCTATTTCTGAGTTCTGTCCATATTGCCTCACTGCTCGAGTCCTCCATAGTGCCCTCCTTCAGCACAGCTGTGATATCCTCTTTGACCAGTAATGCAACTCCTCCACCCCTTTTACCTCCCTCTCTATCCCGCCTGAAGCATCGATATCCTGGGATATTTAGTTGCCAATCATGCCCTTCCCTCAACCAAGTCTCAGTAATAGCAATAACATCATACTCCCAGGTACTAATCCAAGCCCTAAGTTCATCTGCCTTACCTACTACACTTCTTGCATTAAAACAAATGCACCTCAGACCACCAGTCCCTTTATATTCATCATCTGCTCCCTGCCTGCTCTTCCCCTTAGTCACACTGACTTCATTATCTAGTTCCTTACAGGCTTTTGTTACTACCTCCTTACTGTCAACTGACCTCAATTGGTTCCCATCCCCCTGCCACATTAGTTTAAACCCTCCCCAACAGCGTTAGCAAAAGCACCTCCATGGACATTGGTTCCAGTCCGGCCCAGGTGTAGACCGTCCAATTTGTAATAGTCCCACCTCCCCCAGAACCGGTCCCAATGTCCCAAAAATCTGAACCCCTCCTTCCTGCACCATCTCTCAAGCCACGCATTCATCCTGACTATTCTTTCATTTTTACTCTGACTATCACGTGGCACTGGTAGTAATCCGACTTGGAGAAAGACTTGAGAGGATAGAAAGAAACAGCTGGAGGGTGAGGGCCCTTTGGAATCTCTTCATCTGCCCTTGAGGGAATGGAGAGAGTCTTAAGGGTAGAGGTGAGTGACAGGAGAGCAAAGGAGTGGGGGGGAGGAACAGGTAGTTCAAGGGAAAAAATGGAAGTAGTGATAGCACTAGAAAGGGGAGGGGATGGTGGGAGAGTGAAGGTGTAGGAACGTTAAGAAAGAGTGACGGAGAGGGCATGGGGAGAGCTGCTGAGGACCACATTTTCCCTGCAAACCTCATCCCAAATGTTGCCTGCAGCCATTCATGGCTTCTTTCCCCACCTCAACATGCCATGCTATCTGAAAGGAAATAAATATAGAAAGGCATAGTGGGGCTCGGGGAAGAGAGAGAAGCATTAATAAGGGAAAGAGAAGCAGGATAAGAGAGAAAGAGAGAGAGAGAAATAGAAAAGACAGATAAATAAACATAAACACAAAGGCAGCAGAACAGGTATGAGAGTGACCATATTCTCTGACATGGAAGGCTGACCACTGTGTATTCACAACTGCATCATATTTTTGGATAGAAGATAGTTCCTGAACATGACCACTAGATGGCACATAAAACAATAGTTCAGCTACTTCTGTTCTAAAATAGTAACATGCAACTAGAACCAGCAGAGGTCAGTAGATAATAAGCTGTCACCATTAGTATACTGGTTCAATTGCTACTTTATTGATGCTGAAGAAAGTAAGTCAGCTTTAAATATTATCTTGCGACGAACAATGATCAAAATGACACAGAGTTAAATGTGTACAAAAGTAGTTATACCAAAAATGAAGAACAAAACTTTTGCACTGTTATCGGCACATTTGCACTTTGCATACATTGACACTTTGATCCCATTTGTATTCACACATAAAGAACACCACACTGTCATACTGTCTTCAACATTTTCCTTCTTATTTGTACTTGTGCATTGCTAATGAACAGAGAGCATTAAATTTTGCAAAATAGCTCTGAGATAAATTAATTCTTCCTATTTGGTGTACAGTTCACTATTGGTATATCAAATACTTTAGGAGCAACTTTAAACCTTCCTATCCAGCAGAAACTGGGAAGGCGCGTGGTTAGAACCACCTGGGAGACTTACCCACTGGCCTCCTGCAGTCTTCTATTTCATCCTGCTCTTCTCAGCTGGTGGGAAGGATACCTGCTGGAAACCAGTGAGTTTTGTTGTCGTCATCTAGGACAACTGCTATTTTAAGCGGCAGCCTCAATGGGGGAAGGGTTGTGGTTTCCTAACAAATGAACTTAGCTGGAAGAATCTGGCCCAAAAGAGGCCCCAAATAACTAAGTATTTAAACTTAAAAGAAAATGTCCTTGTGGGGCCTTCTCTCATGATGCTCCGCAGAAATTCCTCTCTGTGACAGTTCACTCCTACAAGTTGGCTAGTTGCCACTTCCTGCTGGCTTTGGGCAGTGAAACTGCGGAAACATGCAGATGAAGTTAGAAAGTTAGAATCGCCTGGGCCTCACGCTGTGAGGTCCGCATGATTTGCTGTCTGCCTCGGACCCTGAACTGCTCGAGTTAAAATCAGGGCTTTTGTAGTAAAATGGCCTTTAATGTTATGCATGTAAATTGGGGTCACCTGTCCAAATGTGTGTGCCAACATTAAGGTATGCACCATAAACATTTGTCCCAAAAGCTATTCAAGGACATGATCGCAAAGAAAATTTATCTTCTTACTTCTGAAATAATTATAACGCCAGCGTACTGCCAATTTTTCTATCCTCTTTACATGTAATAGAATAGTCACTTATTCTGAACTAACAGTGATTATTTAAAATATATGGAATACACTTGTACCGTAATGTGTCCAATTTTAGCTGGCAGTAACATATTAAATAACAAAGTGACTCCTGACAACGCAGGCAAGCGCTGACATCATCAATGCGTTCCCAGCTACACAGAATGGTTTCTTTCTGCGAGCGTTGTGCTGTGCATGCTCAGCCTACGTCAGCACCTGGCTAGCCAGGACTAACTCGTGCATGCACACTAAAACGTCATTGCATGGTGGAACAGGGCCGCTTGCTCCCCACCTCACCGCTTCCCCCCTCAGCCACTCGCTCCCGCCCTCGTCACATCCCCCTTTGGCCAATCACTCCCCGCCGTGCCGCCCGAAGAAGTGGCAGAGGAGGAACCGCTGAAGTGGCAAGGTGGTGGATTAGCGGCCGAGGGGTGATGGGGCGACGCAGGAGCCAGTGGTTAAGAAGAGGGAAATGGTGAGGCCTGCAGTGACCAGCCGTGGGGGTGGGGGTGGGAGGGGGAGCGATGAGGGAGCAGCCAAGATGGGGAAGTGGCGAGGGCGGGAGCGAGTGGCCGAGGGGGGAGAAGCGGTGTGCAGATGGGCGCAGCGAAGAGAAGGGTGATGGCTTCCATCTGAATTATAGCCCAGAATCCATTTGCACTGCTGTAATTGTGCAAGAAGATAAGCCACATGAATCTATTTCCAAAACCAATAATAAGCATCATACAGTAAATTGAAAGATGCCTTGCAATGAGATTATTTGGTTCTGTATTAGCACAGGTAGTGTTGGGGATGGGATGGAGACAGCGATCGCAGCAATTGTGGGGATATGGGCTTAAGGCTGCGTTTACATTTTGTGACAAATTGAGCAGCGCCATCTTTATTACTGGCAGCTGCCAGAGATGTCGCAGACAGTGATGTTTCAATGGATGAGGCTGCATTTGCACATGTGCCAGTACTGTGTCACTTAGTGGTTGCGTTGTCAGCAAACGCAGCCATTAAATAAAGCTGTTGTGAAAGAAATTATAACTCTGCAGTTGTATTATAGATAATTGGTTCAGCTGGCAGACTCCAGTTATGTTGCTGGCTGTACCCAGCTCTAATTCAAAACTGTGGACCTCTACAGAGTTTCATTCATTGGGCAGTTAATTTTTAATCTTACAAGACTTGCACTTCATTCCAATATTAGACAAAGTCAAAAGTAACATTAAGGTTCCCAAGAGGTCCAATTGAGTGGGCACTTAAAAATTAGTTTTGCGCTGGTCAACAGTTGTACTATTCCCAATTGAAAATGCAAGCAGTGAGTGAGCAGCTACCTAACCGAAGTGGTCTCACAGTTTATTAGCGCACTTGTGAGTCAGATTATTAACCTGACTTCGGAGTTAGACCATAAATATTTGTCAACATGCCTCTGAAACCACTTCACAACAATTTGATAGTTGTACTATAACTGCAGCTGACAAATATAATTAATTCTTGCATTACCCAGCTTGTAAAATAAACATGGGTTCCATGAAAAAAAATCAGAACAAAGGGTAAAAAGTTTCAAAAATTAAATTTGGAGCTCAATATTGGGCGAAAGCTTTTAATTGCTTCCCAACTATCAATTATAGCGTAACATATATGTACCATTTGGTCATTATTTCAAAAAAAGCTTGGCTGTGGCTGAGTTGTCTGCACACATTGGACTCTGTGTTCTGTGCTGCACTATCAATAACATCATGTGATTTACAGAAGCCTGAAATCTCACAGCAAAAAGCCACTGCTGAGGGACTGAACAATCTGAATTGGTACTTCCCCACAGAAAAGAAGAAGAAAAAAAAGACAATTACTCTGGGTGGCCATTGTGTTACATGCCTCAATTTGCGAGACAGGGAATGTTACTTTGTATTGGGACAAGGGAGCAGGCTTCAAACAACAGGAGAAAAAAATGTACTCCAAGTTTAAGTATGTTTTCACTACATTGATAACCTCAATACATCTGTTGAAAATACTATGCCTTTCATCTGTAGCTGTTCTATTTACACCAGCAAAGAAATCAGTCAGCTCATGTGAACACACAACTCAGGATCATGCCACCGACCTTCCATAGGATTAATCTCTGTGTTCTGAAATTAAAACTTTAAATGAACACTCTTTGTGTATAATTCACTTTCATTCCTAGAATTAAATGTTGTTTTTAAAAAAATCAAGAAGTAACATTTTTGTAAAGTTACAAGTATTAATGGATTATTTGTGGCACAATCACTGATTGATTATCCTCCATGACAAATTCCACACTCCTCTGTGTAGCAATTAAATTCCTGTAATTCTAAACAGCATACATGCAAATTAGTTGAGAGTGTTACTCCATAAATACTTAACAGTTAACCTGAACAGAAAGCTGTAAACTTCACAAGAATGGGAACAGAATTCCAACTAACACATGATGCTGATTGATTCGCCCAAATATTCTTTAGATTCAGAAAATCGACTCCACCTACAAAAAGGCAAGTAATTGGAACTATTTGGGATTATAAATAGTGTAATTAAAAATGGGTTACTGTTGGGATAATCTAATAAAGCTGTATTAATACTCAAAAGAATTTGAAATATTAAATAAATCTTCAGATTTTAAAACCCTTCTGACAATCTCATATTTTGTACTCTCTATCTAGGGTAGTAGATAACATCGAACATCATTAATATGCAATAACATAATAAATGTTTAAAGTATTAAGCATTTCACAAAATAGCCAATGCTAAAATAATAGAAGGTAGTTTTACGATCAGTTAGGCTGCTGGAGTTCCTTGATGGCCACTGATGCTCTGATACAACTGCTCTTCATGGAAGAATGGAATTCCTATGAAATCTATATTTCTTTTTAATCTTAACTAATTAATTCTGAAAGCCTTCTGAAAACTAGCAAACACCAAATAATGGAATTGATTGTTGAAAAAAAGCCTAATTTTGTTACTATTTGTGCAACTGATGTCAAAAGAGTTTTCCCTTGTGGTGTCTTATTTTTAAAGTTATCAGTTATACCAGAAATTATATAATAAAGTGGAATAAATATTAAATTCATTTTTTTTGAAAACAGCAAAAACTCCACTGACTGGAAAATGATTGGCCCATGTAAGCAACAATACTGCTGCCGTCCATTCCAAATTTGGAATCTCCTTTTGACCCAACTGATTAATTTACTGTGAACCAAGGCACAACATATTTACAAGGTGCCAGTCATTGGATGCCATCTGCTCGCCATCTCCAAACACCCCATAACTACATACAACTGGTCTGTCAGGAGAGGTAACACAGACATTGTAGGGCATACCACATTTGTCACTTAGGCCAACATCAGAGATAGGCCTACAATAAGCAGCTCTCTCTTTCAAATACACAAGGCTAGATATGTAATTCAATGCTCAATTTACCCTTGCCTCACAGGAGATTTTTGCCTGCTAATTGATAGAAATTAAGCCATTAATCAAGCCACTAGCCATCATTCAAGCCAGGGAAGATGAATACAAACTTTCATAATAACCACCTTCACCATTTTAGTGCTCATTAGCATTAATTTTTAATGCAATTATGCTATTCTTTTACGCTGAGCTCATAAATTACAGCTCTTCTGTTGCTGGTTGGCCTTGTAAGATCTACAGTAATGCTTTGTAGTCTGATCTTAAAGGCAATTACTGGCTTCTTCTATCTTTTATCTATCCGTCTACCCAATAACCTTTTACTACTGATTTATTCCAAATCCTTTCTTTCTGTTTGCTTTTATTTTCAGCTCATTGAAATGCTTTGAATCTAAGGCTTGCAATATACAAAAAAACCCCTAAAATTCATTCTAATTCAAAGAAAAATACAAGGATTTTGAGCTTTTCTGTATCTGATTGTTATACATAGTTTAAATATTATTCTAAATACTTTTATATCATACAAAGGACCAAATCACCCAATACTTAAAGCAAAAATAAGCCTGAATGATCTGCATTTACTCACTTTATAAAAAAATTGACAGAATTAATGTTTAAAATAAGCATTCCAATGTATGACAAAAGTGTTAGTAAATATTTTACAATAATATTTGACTACATGATGCTGTTTAATCTATTTCTAGCTATTTCTATAAAATTGTTGTAATGAATATATCTCGCTCACATTTTAGTTTCACCTCCACTTAATTTTCTTCTATACTCTTGTGAAGTAGAAATTGAAAAGACCAAAGCCATCATCTTCAGCCCTGACCACAAAGTCCGTTCACATTTCCCTCCCTGGCCACCGTCTCATGCTGAACCAGACTGTTCGCAACCTTGGAGTCCTATTTGACCCTGAGCTAAGCTTCTGACCTCATATCCTGTCCATCAAAAAGAGCAGCTACTTCCACCTCTGTAACATCATTCTTCTCTGTCCCTGCCTCAATCAATCTGCTGCTGAAACCCTCATCCATGCTTTTGTTAGCAGTGGACTTGACTATTCCAATGCTGTCTCATGGCTGTCATTCCATCTTTCACCCCACATAAACTTGAACTCATCCAAAACAGTGCTGCCCATATCTTAAATAAAAACAAGAAATGCTGGAACCACTCAGCAGGTCTGGCAGCATCTGTGAAAAGAGAAGCAGAGTTAACGTTTCGGGTCAGTGACCCTTCTTCGGAACTGACAAATATTAGAAAAGTCACAGGTTATAAGCAAGTGAGGTGGGGGTGGGGCAAGAGATAACAAAGGAGGTCTAGATTGGACCAGGCCACATAGCTGACCAAAAGGTCACGGAGCAAAGGCAAACAATATGTTAATGGTGTGTTGAAAGACAAAGCATTAGTACAGATTAAGTGTTAATGCACTGAATATTGAACAACAGCAAGTGCAAACCTGAAAAAAAAAACAGTGGGTAAGCAAACTGAACAAACTAAGATGAAATGAAATAAATGCAAAAAAAAATTGCAAAAAATGTAAAAAGAATGTAAAAAAAAAGAAGAAAAAAAAAGAATAACTAAAAATGAAAGTAAAATGAGGGGCTGTCATGCTCAGAAATTATTGAACTCAATGTTCAGTCCGGCAGGCTGTAGTGTGCCTAATCGGTAGATGAGATGCTGTTCCTCGAGCTTGCGTTGATGTTCACTGGAACACTGCAGCAATCCCAGGACAGAGATGTGAGCATGAGAGCAGGGGGGAGTGTTGAAATGGCAAGCAACCGGAAGCTCGGGATCCTGCTTGCGGACTGAGCGGAGATGTTCCGCAAAGTGGTCACCCAGTCTGCGCTTGGTCTCCCCAATGTAGAGGAGACCACACTGTGAGCAGCGAATACAGTATACTACATTGAAAGAAGTACAAGTAAATCGCTGCTTCACCTGAAAGGAGTGTTTGGGGCCTGGGATAGTGAGGAGAGAGGATGCAAATGGGCAGGTATTACACCTCCTGCGATTGCAGGGGAAGGTGCCATGGGACGGGGACGAGGTGGTGGGGGTAATGGAGGAGTGGACCAGAGCGGAGGGAATGATCCCTTCGGAATGCTGACAGGGGAAGGGAGGGGAAGGTGTGACTGGTAGTGGCATCACGCTGGAGGTGGCGGAAATGGCGGAGGATGATCCTTTGGATATGGAGGCTGATGGGGTGGAAAGTGAGGACAAGGGGAACCCTGTCACGGTTCTGGGAGGGAGGGGAAGGGGTGAGGGTAGAGGTGCGGGGAATGGGCCGGACACGGTTGAGGGCCCTGTCAACCACAGTGGGGGGAAATCCTCGGTTGAGGAAAAAGGAGGTCATATCAGAAGCACCGTCATGGAAGGTAGCAACGTCAGAGCAGATGCGTCGGAGACGGAGAAACTGGGAGAATGGAATGGAGTCCTTACAGGAGGTAGGGTGTGAAGAAGTGTAGTCGAGGGAGCTGTGGGAGTCGGTGGGCTTATAATGGATATTAGTAGACAACCTATCCCCAGAGATGGAGACAGAGAAGTCGAGGAAGGGGAGGGAAGTATCGGAGATGGACCATGTAAAGGTGAGAGAAGGGTGGAAATTGGAAGCAAAGTTGATAAAGTTTTCCAGTTCGGGGCGGGAACAGGAAACGGCACCTATACAGTCAGCAATGTACCGGAAAAAGAGTTGGGGGAGGGGGCCTGAGTAGGACTGGAACAAAGAATGCTCGACATATCCCACAAAAAGACAGGCATAACTAGGACCCATGCGGGTACCCATAGCGACACCTTTTACTTGAAGGAAGTGCGTGGAGTTGAAGGAGAAGTTCAATGTGAGAACAAGTTCAGCCAGGCGGAGGAGGGTGGTGGTGGATGGGGACTGGTTGGGCCTCTGTTCCAGGAAGAAGCGGAGAGCCCTCAAACCATCCTGGTGGGAGATGGAGGTGTAGCGCGATTGGACGTCCATAGTGAAGAGGCGGCGGTTGGGACCAGGGAACTGGAAATTGTCAAAATGATGTAGGGCGTCAGAAGAGTCACAGATGTAGGTGGGAAGAGACTGAACCAGCGGAGAAAAGACATAGTCTAGATAGGAAGAAATAAGTTCAGTGGGACAGGCGCAGGCTGACACAATGGGTCTGCCGGGACAGTCCCGTTTGTGGATTTTGGGAAGGAGGTAGAAGCGGGCTGTCCGGGGTTGTGGGACTATGAAGTTGGAAGCTGTAGAGGGAAGATCTCCAGAGGAGATGATGTCAGTGACAGTCCTTTAGACGGTGGCTTGATGTTCGGTGGTGGGGTCATGGTCCAGAGGGAGGTGGGAAGAAGTGTCCGTGAGTTGGCGTTGAGCTTCTGCAAGGTAGAGGTCAGTACGCCATACGACAACAGCACCACCCTTGTCTGCAGGTTTGATGACCATGTCGGGGTTAGACTTGAGAGAACTACTCTCCCATATCTTAACCTGCATCAAGCCCCACTCATCTGCCACCCCTGTGGTTGCTGACATATACTGGCTCCCAGACTGCCAACATCTTTGAATTTAAAATTGTCATCCTCTGTGTTCAAATTCCTCCCTCCACATCTCCGTAGCTTTCTCCAGTACTACAATCATCCCAGAGCTCTGTGTTTCTCCAGCACTGATCTCTTACACATCCTTCATTCCCTTTGCCCACCATTGGCAGCCTTACCTTCAGCTATAAAGGCCCGAAGCTCTGGAATTCCCTCTCTAAACCTCTCCCTCTGTCTCCTCTTGCAAGATGCTTCTTAAAAGCCTTCCTACTATATCCTGATTTGGTTTGCCCTGTGAAGCACCTTGGGATATTTTTCCATGTTAAAGGCACTACATAAATGCAAGTTGATGTTGGTTGAAGGCCCTGATGTACAGTTCCATGAGTGCTTACAACCCTCTGGTACTTCAACGCAAGAGGCCATGCATCCTGTGTGAGATTTGGCAATAGGAGTCAGGAAGCCAATCAACCAGAAATATCATAGTCAAGCTTGATCTTGGCCGAATTTGGTGGTCGCACACGCAAGCATGCTCCAGCACAGGCAACTGGTCAGAATTCGGAAGAGTGAATACTAACTATTTCTCCTCTCTCTTTGAGCATGATTCCTCACTGGGAGTACAGGTCTGGCCCAACTGCCTTTTGCTGTCAAGGTTACAGATGAATACTGGCCACTTGAGCAAGATCCTTGAAGTTAACACTGGCAACTTTATAAAGTGAAGGGAGGAGAGTAGCATTCACAAGTCACAGGTACTTCTTTCTCTGTTCCTCAATATCTATGTACATGGATCTTTTGAGTGCTGAATCATAGAATGGAACGAAACAGGTAAATCTACAACTGGATTGGAAGGAGTTGACAACATGGGAAGGCAATGGCCAGGAAAATAGGTGCAAGATCAAGGAAGGTGCGGGGAATGGGTGCTGACTGAAAGAGGACTACAGTGGCCTGAGAAGAAAAATATTGTTCACAAGAGAGGTGAAGTGAATTTGAGAAGAAAGTTGCAGTTGAGAAAGTATTGTGATAGCATCAGGAAGGTAGCAATGGGCCCGAGAGAGAGTTGTGAAAGCCTCAGGTGTAACCATGACCTGACTTTCCCAATATGAGAACGATAACGTGGTTTTGCTAATGTTCTGAAGGGGAAGCATTGCTGTTTGATATCAAAATCAGCAGTTGCTAACAGTACAAGTAAATGCAGGCTTTGTTGTAATATTGTTCAATACAGATTGCATTTCGAGTAATCAACAAATTGTTCATAACAAAAATGTACACAATAATATTATCAACATAGAGTGGTAAATTATTTATTGTGTGATAAGTTTTTCAGTTAGAAAGGATATTTTCTCCTGTAATGGAAGTTTGGAACTCATTTAGTTTGTTGACAAGTCAGAATAAAGTTGGCCATATTTTTGTTTAAGCACTGTGTATATTTTCCAAACAATTTTGCTTTGTAGTTCGATCTTGCTTTAATACTACTTGTTTCAAAAAGTGCAATATGATTATCTCCATGGAGAAATTAAGATCATTAGAAATTTACAGTTAAGAAAATAAGGAAAATGAAATTACAACAAATATGCAATCACTTGGCTGGGAATGTACTACAGGCCTCCAGTCAGGGAGAGATAGAGGAGCAGGTATGTAGGCAAATCTCAGAGAGGTGTAAAAATAATAGGGTAATAATAGTAGGGGATTTCAACTTCCCTAATATCAACTGGGATAGTCTTCGTGCAAAAGGCTTAAAGGGGACAGAATTCTTAAAATGCATACAGGAGAGCTTTTTGAGCCAGTACGTAGAAAGTCCTACAAGAGAAGGGCAGTACTACTGGAACTAATCCTAGGGAATGAAACTGGACAAGTGGTAGAAGTGTCAGTGGGGGGGCATTTCGGGGATAGTGACCATAACTCTGAAAGATTTAAGGTAGTTATGAAAAAGGACAAAGACAGACTGGAAATAAAGGTACTGAATTAGGGGAAGGCCGATTTCAATATGATAAAACAGGATATGGCCAAAGTAGGCTGGGAGCAACTACTTGTAGGAAAGTCTACACAAGACCAGTGGGAGTCATTCAAAGAGGAAATAGTGAGAGTTCAGAGCCAACACGTACCCGTTAAGGTGAAGGGTAGGACCAACAAGTCCAGGGAATCCTGAATGTCAAGGGATATAGAGGATTGGATCTGGAAAAAAAGGAGGCTTATGGCAGATTCAGAGCGCTGACAACAGTGGAGGCCCTAGAGGAGCATAGGAAGTGTAGGAGGGGTAATTAAAAAAGTAATTAGAAGAGCGAAGAGGGGACATGAAAAAACACTGGCGATCAAGATAAAGGAAAATCCTAAGGCATTTTATAAGTATATTAAGGGCAAGAGGATAAACAGGGAAAGAGTCGGGCCCTTTAGGGACCAAAGTGGCAATGTGTGTGTGGAGCTGGTGGATGTAGGTGAGGTTTTAAATGATTACTTTTCATCTGTTTTCACGATGGAGAAGGACGATGTAGGTGTAGAGATCAGGAAGGGGGATTGTGATATACTTGAACATATTAGTATTGAAAGGGAGGAAGTATTAGCTGCTTTAGCAGGCTGAAAAGTGGATAAATCCCCAGGCCCACAGGAGATGTATCCAGGCTGTTATGTGAGGCAAGGGAGGAGATAGCAGGGGCTCTGACACAAATTTTCAAATCCTCTCTCGCCACAGTAGAGGTACCAGAGGACTGGAGGACAGCAAATGTGGTACCATTATTCAAGAAGGGTAGCAGGGATAAACCAGGTAACTACAGTCTAACATCAGTGGTTGGGTAACTATTGGAAAAAATTCTGAGGGACAGGATTAATCTCCACTTGGAGAGGCAGGGATTAATCAGGGATAGTCAGCATGGCTTTGGCAGGGGGAGATCGTGTCTAACTAACTTGATTGAATTTTTCGAAGAGGTGACTGGATGTGTAGATGAGGGTAAAGCAGTTGATGTAGTCTACATGGACTTCAGTAAGACTTTTGATAAGGTCCCACATGGGAGATTGGTTAAGAAGGCAAGAGACCATGGAATCCAGGGCAATTTGGCAAATTGGATCCAAAATTGGCTTCGTGGCAGGAGGCAGGGTGATGGTCGAGGATTGTTTCTACGAGTGGAAGCCTGTGACCAGTGGTGTTCCACAGGGATTGGTGCTGGAACCCTTGCTGTTTGTGGTGTACATTAACAATTTAGACTTGAATATAGGAGGTATGATCAGCAAGTTCGCAGTTGACACAAAAACTGGTGGTGTCGTAAATAGTGAGGAAGAAAGCCTAAGATTATAGAATGATATAGATGGGCTGGTAAGATGGGCAGAGCAGAGGCAAATGGAATTTAATCCTGAGAAGTGTGAGGTGATGCATTTTGAGAGGACTAACAAGGCAAGGGAATATACAATGGATGGTGGGACCTAGGAAATACAGGGGGTCAGAGGGACCTTGGTGTCAGTTGCCATCATTCGCCAGAGCTGGCGGGCAGCCATAAAGACAGGGCTAAATTGTGGCGAGTCGAAGAGACTTAGTAGTTGGCAGGAAAAAAGACAGAGGCGCAAGGGGAGAGCCAACTGTGCAACAGCCCCAACAAACAAATTTCTCTGCAGCACCTGTGGAAGAGCCTGTCACTCCAGAATTGGCCTTTATAGCCACTCCAGGCGCTGCTTCACAAACCACTGACCACCTCCAGGCGCGTATCCATTGTCTCTCGAGATAAGGAGGCCCAAAAGAAAGAAGAGGGACCTTGGTGTACTTGTCCATAGATCACTGAAGGCAGCAGCACAGGTAGATAAGGTGGTTCAGAAGGCATATGGGATACTTGTCTTTATTAGCCGAGGCACAAAAAAAAAGAGCAGGGAGGTTATGATGGAGCTGTATAAAACGCTAGTTCAGCCACTGCTGGAGTACTGTGTATAGTTCTGGGCACCACTGTATAGGAAGGATGTGATTGCACTGGAGAGGGTGCAGAGGAGATTCACCAGGATGTTGCCTGGGCTGGAGCATTTCAGCTATAAAGAGAGACTGGATAGGCTAGGGTTCTTTTCCTTAGAGCAGAGAAGACTGAGAGGGGACATGATTGAGGTATACAAAATTATAACGGGCATTAATAGATTAGATAGAAAGAATCTTTTTCCCTTACAGGAGGTGTCAATAACCAGGGGGCATAGATTTAAGGTAAGAGGCAGGAGGTTTAGAGGGGATTTGAGGAAAATGTTTTTCACCCAGAGGGTGATTGGAATCTGGAACGCACTGCCTGAAGAGGTGGTAGAAGCAGGAACCCTCACAACATTTAAGAAGTATTTAGATGAGCACTTGAAATGCCAGAGCATACAAGGCTACAGGCCAAGTGCTGGAAAATGGGATTAGAATAGGTAGGTGCTTGATGGCTGGCACAGACACGATGGGCCGAAGGGCCTGTTTCTGTGCTGTATGACTCTATGACAATTATCTTACGCTAATAATTTCTAACTGGAGACTATGAATTTCGGACATTTTGCTAATGCTTCAAGTAAAAGTTGAAATATGTTCAGTGCATCTTCAGTATTCTACATAAATTCTGTTGTTTTGGTTTTAGTAAACTTATACGGCACAGACAAAAAGTTTACTGAGCGTATCTTGCTAGTAGAAAAGAAAATCAAATCACCTTTCAGAATTAACTTATTTGGGGAGCACTGCAGATTATCACTGTCATAAATAAATGTTTTCAGTATTGAAAGTATTGCTTCCAAATTTAACCATGCCATTTGTTAAAATTTTGGAGATATTACTTTTGTCAAAAATGAAAAACGTCAACATACACAGTCAGCTTTTCAACAGTTTGCACTTCTAATAATGATAAAAATAGAAAGTTTATACTTGCCTATTTCTTCCCCCATAAACTGTACAATTGTGAGATTCTAAATAGCAATTTCCCCACCCCTTCCCACATACAGACACGTAAGGATAACCAAGCATGCAAAGCTTACAGATCTGGATCATTATTATCTCCCAAGGCAACAAATTTGTGTGTATTTAACATAATAACTGATTTGTTGCCCCAAGAGGACTGGCCAGGAAATCAGGTTCCTCTCCTTGATGAGCTTCTCATTGCTGAAACCAGCTGCAGCTCCGAAGTGAAGCTGCTGCTTTGCTTCAGGAATGGGTTCTGGGCTGGAACTGGGATATTCCTGATCTCATGAGAGATCACAATTCCCTCTGTGATACAGTCTTCTCCAGCAGCAAAACAACTCCATCAGATAGGAGGTAGACCAGAATTGGAAGGGAGGAGATTGCCAAGGAGGGAGACTGCATTTAAGAACTGGCATGGGGGCGAAAGAATACCAAACATCACTTATTTTCCTAATATTTTTTGAGATTATAAACATATCAATAATAAAGTAAAATGTATTTAAAATTAACCAGAATGCATAATTTTTATTGGAAAATTGTGTAATTTTCTAGTGGAGCATGCGCCTAGAACCCTCTAGAAATGGATGCAACAGCGAGGAATCTTTTGGAAGGAATCTGTACAATTATAGATTGCCATTAGTTCTACATACATACACAAAATTCCTACTGCCTCCCGAACAAAGACTGCGCTATTAGTAAGATTAATTCTGAATTAAGGGGAAGTTTGTTCTGTTGCTATCACCCTAAGGCATGTGACTGCCATTTTAATTTGCACCTTTTATAACAATCAGTGTGGAAAACTGCATCTGCAGACCAGGTTGGAATCAAACCTTGACTATGACTGAAAATGCAGCATAGTTTCATCAAAACGCTATTCTTTCTTTCATGGGATGTGAGCAAGGCCAGCATCTGTTGCCCATCCCTAATTGTCCCTGTCAGCTGAGTGGCTTGCTAGGCCATTTCAGAGAGCAGTTAAGAGTCAACCACATTGCTGTGGGTCTAGAGTCACATTTAGGCCAGACCTGGTAAGGTGACAGATTTCCTTCTTTAAAAAGGACATTAGTGAACCAGTTGGGTTTTTAAGACAATCGATGATAGTTTCATGGCACCATTACTGAGATTAATTACAATTACAGATTTTTTTTTATTAATTGAATTTAAATTCCACCAGCTACCATGCTGGGATTTGAACCCATGTCCCCAAGGCATTAACCCGGGCCTCTGGATTACTAGTTCAGCGACATTACCACTATGCCACCGTCGCCCCTTCTGATGTATAACGCATATTCTAACTAAAATAATTTTGTAACTGGGAAAAAAGTATGTTTCATAAAATTCCTGCAGCTAGTTTCTGCATAATAACCGCCTTAGCAATACTCTTTGTGTGCTATGTAATAGGTTATGGTTAAGGAACCATAGAATGATACCGCACAGAAGGTTGGGCAGCCCATTGTGCCTGTGCCGGCTCTCTGAAAGAGCTATCCAATTAGTCCTACTTCTCTGTTATTTCTTCGCAGTCCTGCAAATCTTCCCTTTTTGTGTATATATCTAATGTACTTTTGAAAGTTACTATTGAGTCTGCTTTCACCACCCTTTCGGTTAGTGCATTCCAGATCATAGATAACTACATTTAAAAAAAGTTTTTTCACCTCTAGGTCTTTAGTCAATCAACTTAAATTGCGTCCTCTGGCTATCAACCCTTCTGCCACCTTTCATGATTTCTACTTACCTACAGAACTGCAGCACTATATAGTGTTACAACCGAGACTGGAGGAGTGTACTGTTTATTCTAGTCCCACTTCTCCACAGGTCACAACATATATTTAAATTTTGCTATTGACCGATACAGCCAATCATATACTCTAATTTTCTCAGAATAAAACACACCAATCAGGTTTCTTTAATAAACAACTATCAGTTTATTATACAAGTCTTAACCAATGAAGTAAAACAAACACACACAAATCAAAATATCAAAGCCCCTCATCTATCCTAGCCCCTCACACCCACACCTACATACACCAGTTAACCGGAAAAATAAAAAGGATTGTGTTTATAGCGCTGTTACAAAGAAAACAAAAAAAAAAAACACTTAGGCAGAATACTTATCCTTGGTTTTGGTTTGGCATCCCAAATGTGTATAGATGGCTGTCACTGGCATCTTTCTGGAACAGTTCTTTCCAGGCGATGTTGAAGATCAGTTTGGATAGGCTTCCCAAGAGATGAAGCTACAGAAGCTTCAGATAGGTCTTACAGAAGAAATGCAGCAACAAGTGTTTTCAGTTCCCACACAGTCGATCCACAGGGTTTCTTCAAATATGCAGGGTTTCTTCAAATACAGTTGGAAATAGGAAACTGTATGCAGGGTTTCTTTCAAGAGAGAGAGATGAGCTGTTCTTCTTCTGGCAGGCAAATCCAACTGTCTGTTGTAAGAGTTCAAACTGAAATTAAAAACATTCCAGAAGTCAAGCCTCCTGGCCTATCTAAATCTTGACCCGTCACTCTTTGCAAATATCTCCCCAAGTCAAAACAACCCCAGCTGGGTGATTATCCACAGGCAGGTGCCTTCCAGTAAGACTTGCATACAAGTCAAATCCAGGAACCTTCTGGTAACTTCTTTTAAAAGAAACACAAAGTTCAGCATCTCTAAGATTCCAGATGAATCAATGTTAATGTTCAACTATAAGTCCTTAAGACATTTTACTAAAAAAAAAGCACTCTCGTAGCAATAGATATATGGACTAAACACTGCATCAGATTGGGAAACTGCTAAACCGTTTCTCTTTATTTTCGCTACCAAAACCATTCATGATTTTGAAAATCTCTATGAAATCTCCCCTTAACCTTTTCTGCTCCAAGGAGAACAACTTCAGCTTCTCCACATAACAGAAGCCCCTCATCCCTGTTGCCAATCTTGTAAATCTCTTCTGTAGTCTCTCCAAGGTCTTGACATTCTCCAAAAGTGTGATGTCCAGAAATGAATACAATACTCCAGCTGAAACCCAACCTGTGTTTTATATAGGTTTAGTTTTTTTTATTCTTTCATGGGATGTGGGCATTGCTGACTGGGGCAACATTTATTGCCCATCCCTAATTGCACTGGAGAAGGATAACTTCTTGCTTTTGTACTCTATTACTCCATTAATGAAGCCAATTTTTCTGGTACCTTCAAAGATTTGTGTATATATACCACCAGGCCTCTCTGTTCCTGCCTCCCCTTTAAAAGTGTACCATTTAGTTCATATTTCCACACCTCATTCTTCCTACCAAAATTTATCACTTCACATTTCTGAGCTGTATTTTTCCTTGTTGAAGGCAACTGAATAAATATCAGTTAGGTTTAATTTCATAGTCTATGATGAAAGCAACATGATACAAAAAGCACAAGCAAGTACTTTATGAAGGTCATGTGGAAAAGGAAAAAATGAAAACTGCCTGTTCATAAACCCGTGAAAGCCACATGATTCTCAGTAGGGAAAGGCTTTCAGTACATACATTTTACTGATTAAAAAGTACATATATCTGCAATTTTTAAAATTGATCTTTAGCTCTTCTGGTATATATTGGACAGTTAGCCAAATGAATTACATTTCTTAAAACTGTACAGCTTTTGCAGCTTGCAAGACAATTAATTGCTCTAGCACAATAGCTTATTTGCGTATGCACACACACGGCAGCCTTTCCTTGCTCTTTCTAGTTATGTGGTTGAGAATAATTCAAATAAAGAGAAGCCACCAAATAAAAATGTCCATATAATTTCACAGCTTACTTCTTAAAGGAAAACATTAAAAAGTTTACTTTCATAAATCTAAGCACTGTAATGTAATTTGCTGTACATCAAAATGATAGTTTAATATAGACGTTTCTCGATAAAATTAAGGCATATTTTCCTTCAGTGATTACTGAAATTAGATTTTCATGCAGGAACTCCAACTTATTGACTACATGCCTCCCAGTGTTTTCACAGATCCCATTCAACCTTTCATGATTTCTACTTACCTACAGGCTTGCAGCAATATATAGAATATGGACTAAACACTGCATCGTATCGGGAAACTGCTAAATGAATAGTGAATTACTCCATGACAAAAGCAACGAGTGAGTCACAGAAGGAGGCAATTTTTGATTAGTAAGTTAAGGAATTTCATGGACTGCATGCACAAGCAGTATAAAGAACAGCAGCATACCTGACTTTTTTTTAATTCATTCATGGGATGTGGGTGTCGCAGGCCAGACCAGCACTTATTACCCATCCCTAATTGCTCTCGAGAAGGTGGTGGCGAGCTGTCTTCTTGAAATGCTGCAGTCCATGTGGGGCAGGTACACCCATAGTGCCATTAGGAAGGTAGTTCCAGGATTTTGACCCAGCGACAGTGAAGGAACAGTGATATCGTTCCAAGTCAGGATGGTGTGTGGCTTGCAGGGGAACTTGCAGGTGGTGGTGTTCCCATGTATTTGCTACCCTTGTCCTTCTAGTTGGTAGAAGTCGTGGGTTTGGAAGGTGCTGTCTAAGGAGCCTTGGTGCATTGCATCTCGTAAATGGTACACACTGCTGCCACTGTGCGTCGGTGGTGGAGGGAGTGAATGTTTGTGGATGGGGTGCCAATCAAGCAGGCTGCTTTGTCCTGGATGGTGTCGAGCTTCTTGAGTGCTGTTGGAGCTGCACCCATCCAGGCAAGTGGAGAGCGTTCCATCACACTCCTGACTTGTGCCTTGTGGATGGGGGACAGGCTTTGGGGAGTCAGGAGATGAGTTACTCGCCGCAGGATTCCTAGCCTCTGACCTGCTCTTGTAGCCACGGTATTTATATAGCTACTCCAGTTCAGTTTCTGGTCAATGCTAGCCCTAGGATGTTGATAGTGGGGGATTCAGCGATGGTAATGCCATTGAATGTCAAGGGGAGATGGTTAGATTCTCTCTTGTTGGAGATGGTCATTGCCTGGCACTTGTGTGGCGCGAATGTTACTTGCCACTTATCAGCCCAAGCCTGGATATTGTCCAAGTCTTGCTGCATTTCTACACGGACTGCTTCAGTATCTGAGGAGTTGTGAATTATGAACATTGTGCAATCATCAGCGAACATCCCCACTTCTGACCTTATGATTGAAGGAAAGTCATTGATGAAGCAGCTGAAGATGGTTGGGCCTAGGACACTACCCTGAGGAACTCCTGCAGTGATGTCCTGGAGCTCAGATGCTTGACCTCCAACAACTACAACCATCTTCCTTTGCGCTAGGTATAACTCCAACCAGCGGAGAGTTTTCTCACTGATTCCCATTGACTTCAGTTTTGCTAGGGCTCCTTGATGACATACTCGGTCAAATGCTGCCTTGATGTCAAGGGCAGTCACTCTCATCTCACCCTTGCCCTAAAGCAATTTTGCAACACTTCTGACAAGTCATGTGTTAGATACTTCGGTTTTGTTCTCCATCATAAAAATTGCTGCTGCATTTAATGATATAACATTACAAAGCCATATTATTGAAGGCATACCACAATATGGCAAATATGTGTGAACAAGACATTACTAAAAAGCTCCCATCACTTAAAACAAAATAATTCATCATCTGTTCAACTGTATGAACAGTTCTGTTGCACTACAAACCTGCCTCTAATTTTCACCCGGCAGGTTAAGCGCCTATGGATACTCTTCGCCAAACCCAGTTCATAAGAAGTTTTTGATCCATACAAGTTAACAATAATTTGCATTAGTTTTATGGTATTGTCCTCCACTGAGCCATGACAAAAACTTCCAAATATATTCTATACTTGTGTGGATAATATTTTATTTGTTCCTCAATAGTTCCAGCATACAAATTCTTGCATCATACTGTTAGATTTAACTAACTTATCCATTCACTACATCCCACCTGTCAGTGAATACAGTATGGCAAAAAAAGGATAGAGAAGAAAAAGCAGAACACCATTGAAGTTAAAAGTGGGATCCAATTGAAACTTGCAACAAATGAAAGCTGAAATTCAAATGTTTTGTGCATAATTATAAATGTAACAGATTTCAGGGGTTTGTGTTAGTTATTCTCCCAATTTCTCTTTCAACATACATTCACTTTCCCAGCTAAATTGGTTCAGACTTTTAAAATACAGGTAACACCCTATTGCTGCTAGAACACAGTTCGTTCTCTGCACGAGACAGACTGAACAGACAGATAGGAAGTACACACATATTTCTCACCTGCCAACAAACTGAGATGGGGGACTTGGCCCACTAGGCTGTTAGCCAAAGTTACTACCCTGAGTGAAATGCCTATCCTGTGATATGGGAACATGAAGCTCCCACATTTCTGTCTTAGTTAAACCTCCTCCCTTCCCCACAGCCCAAATGGAATGGGATTAAACCTGGCTTCTGAGGTGTTGCAAGAAGTACTCTCAATAGCATGCAATGTTTGAGATTATCTGGAATAATCTGCCCACTGAATAGCTAATTAACATTTTAAATCAATATTGTTGCGAGGAATTTCAGACCACTGGCTAGTTATGGACAAAAAATGCTGTGTGCAACCTTGAAAGTCAACCCTTTATAAGCTGACTCTTACATTGCAGAAATGGAAGTTAAAAATCCATCTCATGCGACATAGGCAAAATCCAAATTGCCAAAGTTATAAAGCAATAGTTGTCTACTAATAAATTACCAACACTTACACAATCTTGAAGTTCAGATGTTACTTCAACAGAACCCTGCAATTGTAACTCACCTGCATCCTTCTGTTGTGCATACTGAGATAACTAATAGGTCCGCTTGCCTATTTGTCTTAGTTGAAATGTACTTTGTTGATTTAAAATTAATTTAAAATTGAATTGTTAATGACTTATTTATACTAGCTCGGTTTTGCAGAACTGTTTCAGAGAAGTTAAATACTTTGACATCTTTTCCACAAAAACCCGCTCTAAAGTTCCCTCATGCCCTAGCTTTGAACTCGCATTCGATAGTTTCTTTCCCATCTCCCTTCATGCCCTCTCCGAGCTCATCTTGTCCACGAGATCCATATCCTGCTCCTTCGACCCTATTCCCACCAAACTGCTGACCACCCAACTTCCTTGCGGCTCTCATGTTAGCTGATATTAACTACTCCCACTCTTCCGGTATTCTCTGCCATCATTACCCATCTCCTCAAAAAAAACCTACTCTTGACTCCTCTGCCCTTGTAAAGTACTGACCCATCTTCAACCTCCCTTTCCTCTCAAAGTCCTTGACCGTGTTGTCGCCTCCCAAATCCATGACCATCTTTCCCAGAAATAAATGTCTGCATTTCTCAAATCAAGTGTCTGCCCCTGACAGTACTCAAACAGCTCATATCTAAGCAACAAATGATATCCAATATGACTGTGACAGAGGTAAACTATCCCTCCTTGTCCTTCTTGATCTGTCTATAGCCTTTGACACGGTTGGCCACACCATCTGCCTCCAACATCTCTCCACTGTTGTCTAGCTGGATGAGAATGCACTCGCCATTTTTATCTATCCAGTCATAGCGAGAGAATCGTCAATAGCTTTTCTACCCACTCCCGCACCGTTATCTCTGGTGTCCCCTAAGGATCTATCTATCCTTGCCTCCCCATCCTCCCCAACTAAGCTATTTCTCATCTACCTGCTGCCCCTTGGCGATGTCTTTCAAAAACACAGCGTCAGTTTCCACTCATACGTTGACGACATCCAGCTCTACCTCACCACCACTTCTCTCGACCCCTCCACTGTCTTTAAATTGTCAGACTACTTGTCTGAAATTCAGAGGTGGGTGGGCAGAAATTGGCCTGACTAAATATATTCAGTACCCACCCCGCCCCCGCCACCATTTCCCTAGCCACCAACTCCATCCATCTCCCTGGCAACTATTGGAGGCTGAACTAGACTGTTTGCAACTTTGGTGTCTTCTTTGACCCCGAGACGGCTTCTCAGCACATTCATGCCATCACTAAAACTGCCTATTTCCACCTCTGTAGCATTGCCCGACTCCACTCCTGTGTCAGCTCATTTGCCTTTGTTACCTCTAGACTTGACTATTCCAATGCCAGTGCCAATGTATTCCTGGCCAGCCTCCACATTTTACCCTTTGTAAACAGAAATCATACAAAACTCTGCTGCCCATGTCCTAACTTGCGCCAAGTGCCATTCACCTATCAACACTGTGCTTGCTAACTGGTATTAGCTCCTGGCTAAATAATGCCTCAATTTAAAAATTCTCATCCTTGTTTTCAAATCCCTCCACGGCCTTGCCCCTGCCTATCATTGTAATTTTCTCCAGCCTTACAATCCTCTGAGATGTCAGTGCTATACCAATTCTGGCATCTTGAGCATTCTTGTATTTAATGATTCCACCATTGGCAGCTATTCCTTCAGCACCAAAGGCCCTGAGCTCTGGAATTCTTTCCCTAAACCTCTCAGCCTCTCTTTCCTTCTTTAAGGCGCTCCTTAAAACCTACCTCTTTGACTAAGCTTTCAGACATCTGCCCTAATATCACTTTATGTGGCTCTGTGTCAAACTGTGCTCCTGGAGATGTTTTACTGCATTTAAGGTGCTATATAACTATATAAATGGAAGTTGTTGTTGCTGAGAAACTTGAAATTTTATTCAAGAAAATCAATTCTTCATTGTAAAATAATGATGCTAATAACAAATGAAGATGCAATAAATGGTAATAACTATGACCTGATGGTGACCAGACAATAATTGTGAACTGAACTGTCTACAACAGTGACAATATGAGACTTTGCCATACAGATGCACCCACTATGTACAATAATGAAGAGCTATTAAGGCTATTGATTTGCTGATTTCAATTGATAGCTTCCAGGCTAAAGCAGCACATCAATATTTGCATGAGTAATGCCCAGAAGGTAACAACAGTTACAAATGCAAACCTCCATTAGTATCATAACAATATTACTTGGTAGGTATGAAGAACTGTAGAAAATACAAGATATTAGACATTTAGGCAGATCCATCTGATGTAATAATTATTTGTCTGTCTTAACTACATTTTCCAAATGATGGGGATTGACAGAACATGATAAAAATGTTTTTGTGTTAAATGAAAGGTAGCCTGCATTAAAGGAAAATCAGGCAAGCTGTCTAATGAGTGGCTGATGTGATACCATCAGCTGGATGCCACTGCTGAAGTTGAGGGTTGTCCCTATATATTTATAGGATGCTAGCACAAAGACGAACATTTTCGTCAATGTCAAGATTTCTTTCATATATCAATTAGTTCCCTTTCCCAAGACAAAATACCTGCCCCTTTACCTCCTCTCTCCTCACTATCCAAGGCCCCGAAACACTCCTTTCAGGTGAATCAGCGTTTTACTTGTACTTCTTCAATTTAGTATACTGTATTCGCTGCTCACAATGTGGTCTTCTCTACACTGGGGAGACCAACGCAGATTGGGTGACTGATTTGCGGAACACCTCCGCTCAGTCCAAAAGCATGACCCCGAGCTTCTTGTTGCTTGCCATATCAACACCCTCCCTCCCCCCACTCTCATGCCCACATATCTGTCCTGTGATTGCTGCAGTGTTCCAATGAACATCAACGCAAGCTCGAGGAACAGCATCTCATTTACTGATTAGGCACACTACAGCCTGCTGGATTGAACATTGAGTTCGATAATTTTAGAGCATGACGGGCCCCCCTTTTTAATTTTACTTATTTTTTATTTTTTGTTTATTTTATTTTATTTGTTTCATCATTCATTTTTTTTACCATGTGCCTACCCACTTTTTTCATGTTTGTGCTTTGGACTGTTCATTTTTCTGTCCATTAACACCCTCTCTGCACTAACGCTTTGTCTTTCACCACACCATTAACATACCGTCTGCCTTTGCTCCATGACCTTCTGGTCAGTTATTTTCTATGACCCTCTGTCCTATCAACACCTTCCCTTTTGTTATCTCTTGCCCCACCCCGCTTTATTTGCTTAAAGCTTATTACATTTCTAATATTTGCCAGTTCTGATGAAGGGTCACTGACCTGAAACGTTAACTCTGCTTCTCGCTCCACAGATGCTGCCAGAACTGCTGAGCATTTCCAGCATTTCTTGTTTTTATTTCAGAATTCCAGCATCTGCAGTATTTTGCTTTTAACTTTTGAAACAAATCATTTGGACTGGATCAGAACAATTGTACACACATAATGTAACAACCATTCAGATTGAATGATTCTCAACTAACTCAATAAGCAACTTAACTGCAAGAAAATAACAGAAAAAAATAAACAGGCAGCAAGAGTTGTAATGGTTAGTAATGAGTTCACTCATCTCTTTAGTTTATAGGAAATAAATAACTGATCTGATGGGAGTGCTCTTTAGTTTGACCTAAACAAAAATCCTGACTTGGAACTCTATCACTGTTCCTTCACTATTGCTAGGTCAAAATCCTGGAACTTCCTTCCTAACAGCACTCCACCACATGGATTGCAGTGGTTCAAGAGGGTGGCTCACCACCACCTTCTCAAAGGCAATTAGAGATGGGAAATAAATGCTGGTCTAGCCAGTGACACCCACATCCCATGAAAGAATAAAAAAAGTTCAATAACTCTTCATTTAATGGAAGCACCTTTCAACCATATGGGTAAAAAAACGATAAAATGAAAGAAGGAAGAAATTCAGATATGCCCTGGAAGTAAGATCGTAGGATAACTTGAGTTTTGCTGTAAATGTGCCAAAGATTACTGCCTGCATTGGGGTCAATACCAGAAAACCACTAACACCAAGAGCTGAACTTTAAATCACACGAGATTGTATACTTGCTAAGAGAGTGTACAGCCTCTGTGTGGTGTCTTGGATTACTTTGCTTCGATTTTTAAAATAAAGGATGGGTCATTCCTCTATGAAATAAAAGAAACATAAATGATATTTCTGTTGAATTTATGACACCCTCTTATTAGAAGATAATAACTTATTTTAATACATTATGTAGTAGCAACACCATCATCATGGCAAAAGGTGCAATTAGAAATTTGGATAAGGGCCATGGAACTAAATGCATGACATCTGGGAGTGTACTGGAAGGAAGTGATGCCCAGTATTTCCTCACAATAGAGAAAGCCTCTAACAGCAATATGTGAACCAAATTCTGCAACATTGTTCCCTAAAGTTTTTTCAGTCTCATACACTGATATCTGTTGGCACAGATGAGTCGATTGCCAAGGCTCACTGTATGCATTGCATGTGAGGCACTATCTGAGGTCATACCTCAATGCTGATTAACTCGAAGAAACAATGGTAAATGATTCTCTATGTCTTGCATGTACTACAGACAGTCATCCTTGAAAAACTGGTGGTTCCTTCATCAGTGTTGATCAGTAGATTTTTTTTGAAAGGATCGCTGTAATGACAAAGAATCCTTTGGGTGCTTGGAAATCTCTACTTACATCTAATCAGTTGTCAATTTGATTGCAAGATTCTGTTGAAAGACTTAAAAGAGAAACATTGCAAATGGTGGAAATCTAAACCAAAAACATAAAATGGAAATACACAGCACAATTAACATCTGTAGAGAAAAAAAGACAGATGAATGTTTTGGGCTGAACCATTCTTCAGAACCAAAAATTGAAGCAAACAGCAGATACTTCAATTATAGGGAGGAAATCAATCTGCTGAATGAATTTCCACCTGTTTAAAAGAAAAGCAGGAAATTGTTAGATGATATAGGTCATCTCAGCAAAACAATGTAAAGGTATTAAAAAATCAAAAGAACATACAAACAGTTAATATGGCGAAAGGCATACCAAGGAAAAAGGAACACCAGTAGGTGGCGAGGAGTGGAGTTAGATTGAAGTTTCAGATTTAGACCCTAAATCAGAACTCTCCAATATTTCAATTTTCTTTTGGACCTGCATATACAGCATTTCTCTCTTTGTTCCCTCCAATTAACCTTATTTTCTCACCTTTTTCCTTGAGTGGACCTCTGAATTGTTTGCACATTTTTTGTAATGCCTCTCCATTGCCCCACTGGATATTTTTGTGTCACCTAACAATGTTGGACTTTTCATTTAAGCAGGTTGCAGGTCATTCAACCCATTAACTGGGAGCGAGCCTTTAGCTTTAGCAGCACAACTTAAAGCTAGAAGGAGCAGATCATGTTGTGGCCCGTCAGACTGTTAATCAGCCTGAAAATGCTTCCACTACTTCACATCATTCTCCAATGAAAGAATGTGAAGATAGCATTACATTAATTTCTTTTGTCACTGTAGTATCTGTTGGTTCACTCATAACTATCCTTTTTCCCCAGTTTATTAAAATGCTTGTTTATCTTGCTGTTTCCAATTCTGAAGAAAAATTGGGCGCTAAATTTGGATATATGACACACGTTTCTTCAGCGTTTTGCTTCCAAATGCTTTTTCACTGAAATCTGTCACCTGCTGCAGCCACAACTTCAGCCTCAGAGCAGGACAATATTGCCAGTGGCCATGAAGGCGACCGCGGCCTTGAAATTCTATGCGCTTGGTTCTTTCCAGATTGGAGCAGTTGATATTTGTAACAAGCTTCTAGAAGTACAGTGTATGATATGATAGTGGTTATGTTACTAGACTAATAATCCAGAGACTTGGACTAAAGATCATGGAGACACGAGTTCAAATCTCACTGTGGCAACTGGGGAATTTAAATTCAATTAATTAAATAAATCTGGAATAAAAAGCTAGTATCACTAATAGCGACCATGAAGCTACCAGATTGTTGTAAAAGCCCACCTGGTTCCCTAATGTCCTTTAAGGAAGGAAATCTGCTGTCCATATCTGGCCTGTCCAGATTCCACAGCAAAGTGGTAATTCTTAACTGCCCTCTGAAATGGCCCAGCAAGCCACTCAGTTGCACTCAAGGCGGCCATCATCACCACCTGCTTAAGGGTAATTTGGGCTAGGCAATAAATGCTGGCCTTGCCAGGATGCCCATATCCCACAAATGAATAAGAAAGAAAAAAATAGCTTCCCGTCCACTATTGCATAAGGGAGGTCACGGAGGCTCTGTATTCCAAGAGAGCTGGATACATTTCATTCTCTCTTGCCAGAGAGAAGCAGGTTGAGCATGCACGAGGTTTCACAGGGACGCAGGCTTCCCCATGATTCAGGGTGCCACTGACTGCACGCATGTCACTTTGTAGGTGCTGTATGTCAATTCTGAGATGTACCTCAGCACTCCCTCAATAACCAGCTGGTGCGTGACCAAATGCAGCGAATCGTGCAGGTCAATGCCCGGTATCCTGAGAGCAGCCATGATGCCTTCATTCTGCAGCATTCTTCTGCATTTGAGTCTCTATGACAAACCAGAGGTTGGCTACTTGGCACCAAGGACTATCCACTGACCACATGACTCATAACTCCATTGCAGCATGCATACAATGAAAGCCATGCTGCCACAAGAAATGTGATAGAGCAGACCATTGTGGTGCTGAAGCAACACTACTGCTGCTTGGACCACTCTGGAGGAACCCTACAGTACAACAGAGTGCATGTCAAGATTTTGGTGGACGACTGCATGCAATCATGAGGGCACAGCCCTTGTCACTAGTATATGGCGAGCAGCTGAGGAGAAGGAAGGAGTTGAGGCGGAAGAGAAAAAGTGAATGCAACTCCAATTCCCTATTCACCAACAGCCCACACCTTACCTTCCCTTTACTACTGACCATCATAGTCTTCTCTTGGCCACAATACAAAAATAAAAGCCACCAGAAAACAAACTTTTTAAACTAAATTTATAAATCAAACACTGCCATATTCCATATAAAAGTCAACGAATCACCCTTGTGCATTGCCTTAGCGCCTGCCTTGCAAGTGCCTTTGCCTGTCCTAGTGCTCTTATGCAGCGCTACCTCAGTGGCTGCAGCATGGCTAGTGGAAGGCTTATGACTTTCAGTGGGGCAGACTGCAGATTGACTTGTAGGACGACCTTGAGCAGTTCTGGGGCTAGATGGCCCGGCTTTGGACTGCACCATCTGGTAGAAGTGGATGGATGGGTGGATGACAGGCAACAGAAAGGGCAATGGTGGAGTGGCAATGGTGTGAAGATGAATGCTGTCATCCTGAGAGAGGACAGAAAGTTTGCGCTCCTATGGTGCCATTGCCATTTCCCCAGGGCAGAGCCTCAATAATTTTTTCACTGTGTTGGAGGACAGATTTCTGAATTGCTTTGAGATCCTGCAAGCTCCTTTTTAACACTGGTATCCACAGCTAGGATAGCAGCAGTCTGAGTCTTTGTGGCAACAAACAGAGCTTGCATGACTGAGTTTCCACTGTAGCACTCAGACTTTGCTTGTGCTACAATGGAAGCTGAGACACCAGCTGTCAGACGGGGCATCATGGAAGAGTTCACAAGTGTTTCATGGAGTTGGCCACCACTTCCATGTTGGAGAGAATGGACTCCAAGCACTTTATAAAGCCCTGTGCCAAGCTGGTGCCAGACTCTTCCATGCTCTTTGACATTCATCGCAGGCTTTCTGATAGGTCTTCCAATGCACCAAGCATTTCAGTGTGCATACTCATCAGTCTTGTTCTGTATGTCCCATCGAAGTATTCATCTGAGTCCTCTGCAGCAGAACTTGTGTGCAATCTCATCCACTCACCCGAGCTGGCACCTACGCTTTCCTTGTCCCTGTCTTGGATGCAGCCCACCCATGCCCGATGTCTCACCATGTGCAGATTTCATCTCTAAGCTAAAGTATGTACAGTGTCAGTATCTGAACTGGTGGTCACGAGTGTGAGAGCGACGGCATGGTTTCCTCATTACAGCCTTTCTACTCTTATACCTTTTCTTCCACCACTCCCTGGCCAGGTTAAAGTTCTTGGATATCTGAAAGGAGAAAGGCAGAAGGCCAAGGATATGGTGAAGGGAGGGAGGGGGAAAGCAAGAGGTGCATGCTTACACCATTTACAGCTTGCAAATCAGAAAAGATTGTGGGATGGTGGGAGTTGTGGGATGTGAGAAGGAGGATGAGGTATGAGCATACCTTTATCTTTGATGGTTTCTGCCCTGCCACTGGCCACGTCATCAGTCACGATTGCTCCAATGATGGTGACTACTCTCTCCTCCAAGGGGTAAGGACATGCAGCCATGGCTGCCCAATTAGGCGCTACTGCCTCTGATTATACGTCAACTTGTCCTGCACGAGAAAGGGAAGTGTGACAGTGAGTGTGGTGCAATGCGTTTGGGTGATGTGGTTGAAATGATTGTATAACTGGCAGTGTGTGCGATCTGAGAGATGTAGGTGTCAGTGTTAAGTTATGAATGCTAGGAATTAGTTTTAATTGATAAAGATTGCTTGTAGGTGAGTAATGTGGGTGTGGTGAATTGACCAGTGTGTGAAGCTAGTGGTACAGTTGGTGGGATAAGGCATTTGAAGATACATTTACTGACCTTGACCACTCATTTGAGGTCACTGAATTTTTTGCAGCTCTGCATCCAGGTCCTCAGGGCTAGATTCTTGACATCGACGACCACAGCTACCTCGCCCCACTGCCTTCAGAGTATTTGTCTGGATGACACCTCTCCTCCTCTATACCTCCTCACCAAGGCCCCCAGTCAGAGCCCACTCTCTGCCATGTTGTGCCATTATTCAGTGATCTTTTTGTTCACACTCTCTTCTGCAATAAGTTCCAGCACCTGCTACAGCCAAAACGCACCTCCTCTTTAAGAGACGCAGGCTGGCTTTAAGTGATGCAGGCTAGCTTTAAGTGGTGTGAGGTTCTCACAATTTTGCGTCCCCTACTCAGGCATGCAACTACTCAACAACACGCTTATCATTTTAGTTAGTAGCCAGTACAAAGCTTGTGTGCCGCTTGCATTGGAAGCACAGGTGTGGGGTAGTCACGCATCACAATCCCCTCAAGCGTTTTCGGGTCTTATCCAACTTCGTCACCATTCTGTCCAAAGTGTTAACATGTCTTCCCTCTACAGATTCTGACTGGCCTGTTATTTCCACATTTTCTGTTCTTGTTTCAGTGAAGAGATTTGTTTATCCACATCAAAATGGGACACCTGATCCTTTTTTTCTCATAAGCTGTGCTTTATGGCATCCAATATTATGATTTCAGTTTCATCAGATTCAACAATTCCTTTATCAACCTGATGCCCTGTTAGCTTTAATAACTGGGCACAAAAGCAAACCAAAGCATCACTCCCTTTGGGAATAAAAAGCCGCTATGCATCCACTCACGTGTGCATAAGAGCAAATAAATGGGAGAAGGCATAGGCTATTTGGCCCCTTGAACCTTCTCTGCCATTCAATAATATCATGGCTGAACTTCCACATCAATGCCACCTTCCCTCCCTATCCCCATATCCCTTGATTCCCTTAGTGCCTGAGACTCGATCTCAGTCTTGAATATAATCAACAGCTGAGAATCCTCAGCCCTCTTGTGCACAGAACTCCAAATGTTCACATGCCTCTGAGTCAAGAAATTTCTCATCTCAGTCCTGAATGACCAACCCCTTTCATTTTATAATGGCTGGTCTTGTATCACTCTTGCTGGCAAAAAAACAAGCTACCGCTACTTTTGCTCTCTCTTTTTTCAATGAGTCATGTTGCAGCATCTTATGTTCATAACAGTTTCTGACAGATTTTCAAAGCCTTGCTAGACGGCTGCCTTATCTGCAATCTTGCCCCTCATCTCCTCAAAAATATATTGTCTCAGTTGGCCTTCTAAACAGTCTGACGCAATAATACCTTTCCATTTTGGTTACGCTTCCCAGAATGCTCTCTTAAACAGTCAAATCTAACAGTTTCCCGGCTACTTCAAACCCCAGTCCATTTTTACTATCTCCCTTTTTTTCTTTTGGCTCCTCGCAGGCCCTCTCTCCCATCTTCTCCTCTTCCAGTCACACCACCTTTCATTTCTTCTCTCTCTGGTACTTGACACCCACCCCCCCCCACCCCCCATGAACATAAACCTAACCCATCACTATTCCTCTGCCTTCCCACTCTCCCCTTAAATTCCCCTTGGATTATCCCACAGCTATCCTCTGTGCCTCTCTTTGCATTCTCTGCAATGCCCAACTTTCCATTTCTCACCAATCTTTCCACCCAGAGCATACCCTGTGGCTAATCTCACCAACCTGCTTTCTGTTCCACTCACTGCATTCACCAATGCCCCATCCACCAGCAGATAATTATCTCATCTCTCTCACTTCCTGCAGAATGTCCATCCACTTGCGAACAAGGCCCTTGCCATCTATGACTTAACTGTGGAAGACTGCATTGATATCATGATGGGCAGCACAGTGGCGCAGTGGTTAGCATCGCAGCCTCACAGTTCCAGTGACCTGGGTTCGATTCTGGGTACTGCCTGTGTGGAGTTTGCAAGTTCTCCCTGTGTATACGTGGGTTTCCTCCGGGTGTTCCGGTTTCCTCCCACATGCCAAAGACTTGCAGGTTGATAGGTTAATTGGCCATTATAAATTGCCACCAGTATAGGTAGGTGGTTGGGGAATATAGGGACAGGTGGGGATGTGGTAGGAATATGGAATTAGTGTAGGATTAGTATAAATGGGTGGTTGATGGTCGGCACAGACTCGGTGGGCCGAAGGGCCTGTTTCAGTGCTGTATCTCTAAACTAAACTTTAACTGAACTCACCATGTCCGATCTCCTCTGATATCATTACCCTCCTGCTCTCCCTCCATAAATCTCTCTCACCCATATTTGCAGCCACCCTCTTGACCTTGAGATTCCATTTGACACCTCTAATCCCATCGTCTCGATCACAGACACGGCATTTTTAAACTACTAACTGCCCAATCTTTGGGCATCCATTCACCACAATATCTTTGCAGCTGTCAGATTTGAGCCATAAAAACTACTTCACTGGCAGAGTTGAAAGAGCTCTTCTGATGCTTGGATGAGACACTAAGAAAAATGGACTTGAATTATATAGATCTAATAATTTTTCATCAAAACATTTTGAAGTACTCCATATATCATGAGTTACCTTGAAGTCCAGTGACTGTTGTTATGTGACAAAAAGGAACAGCCATTTTGCACACAGCAAGATCACAGAATTGCAATGAGAAGAATGGCTAGTTAATCAGTTTCTGATGGTGTTGGTTGAGGAAGGAATGTTTCTCAAGATCTCTCTGATCCTCTTCAATTAGTGCCATGGGATTTTCAGCACCCATCTTAAATACTGAAACAAGCATTTGAAGGATGACATCTCCTTTGCACTGCACTGGAGTGCCAAACCTGGAGAACAGGCTTGAATTCACAACCTTTTGAGAGACAAGAGTACTACCAAATAAACCAAGATGACACAGTGGTGCACTGGTGGGACACAGTAGAGGCACCTGACCTGGGAAGACTTGATGTTGAAACTGTGTGTCAAAATAGTTTGCTATTCTCCAGTGTTAACATCCCTCATGTTGATCAGCACCAAGTTCACCCACAAGAAATAGCATGTTGATGAATTATAATGAATGCCTGATAGCAAGCTGTTCTTATTTATTAGAGAAATAAACCTTGAGGCTAAAGGTATCAAAGTATCTCAGCTCTATCTGCATTGATTGTGATCTGCTAGAATAAGCACTGAACAATGAAGAAAGATTTAATAAAAATATTTTATGCATTTTTGCAACCCTGCTGCTTAAATAATTCTATTGTAATTACTATCATTAATGAAAACATCACCCAAAGTATAAAGCTTCAACAGTGTTAAAAGTTAGTTTACATTGGACACTTCTTGAAAATTTCAGTCAGAATCAGTTGTTGCAGATTATCTTATTGTATTAGAAACAAATACTGTTTAAATTTTAGATGCCAGTCCACAATAATTTCTGATGGTTGTACACCTTTCCCTGCCTGTCCGTAAAATGAATCTTAATGAGGATCAATCAGCAGGTCAATAGATTGAGATCACAGTCACAGCCAGATGCTAAAGGAACCTCGGGAGGTTGACAATGTACAGAGCAGGTGGCTGAGTCAGCTTAATGAGGCCATGACATATACACTGGGGAGGCTTTCAACTTGCACAAGGCCCATCTGTACAGATTAATGCTGCGTTTACCTTACAGGGCTGCCATCGATAGCAGCTCCCACTGTGGTGTCTATGTTGTAAGGTAAATAAGGTGGGACTGCTGCCTCTGCTGATTCCAAGAACCAACTAAAAAGGTGGGTTTCTCTAGCACTCTGGAGGTGGCAGCATAAGGCATTTTTGCATTTGTGCTTGCTTAGTTCAGATCATGGGATGCCAATGATGGGTCTCCATGAGCCAGTTCTGTGAATTTACACCACTACAAAAACAAAAAAGCAGATCTACAATTCTACTACCAGGAAAAGGTAGCCAATGTTAGCATCATAAATGAAGAACTGGCACACCGATGCTGTTTTCCTGTGATACAAATCAAACAAATATCAATGCAATCTATAAACAATGCTAGAGGGAGGGGCTATCCTTTTTTCCAGCTGCCATTAGGCCGAACAGCTGTTTTTTCACTTGTTGGTCTGAATGGTTCTCTCTCCTCATCACTAGGGGAATGTTCTGTAGCCAGAAAATACATTTGCAAATTTCAACTATAAAACAACAGTTCTCCAATATGAATACAGCAATAAGTTCTCAAACCCCATCAAGGTACTTGGTAAATTATATCAGTGTTCAGTTAGCCTTTGATTAGCCTATACTAGGAGGGGAACCAATCAACAACTCTAGAACGTGATAGGATAATTAATTAAATCATATAAGATTAACTAATTACTAAAAATCAATTAAATAAGGCAGTAAAACATTAGTATGTTCCTGATTTTATTTTACAGATTATGTGATACATTGTAAATTGGTACATCTCCATCTGATTTTTGAACAAAAACTGTCCGACTATGCTGAAAATGCATTTAAATTATATATCACAAATATTTAATATGAAGTTCGCAAAGTAGCTCTTCTAGATTTTACACTATAAATTATTAATCATCACAGCAGCTGAAAAAAGAAATCTGTTCTATTAATGGTAACACATGATGTCAGTGCCTTTAGCTTTTACTGCTGATCATGGGCTTAGGTCATTGTTACACACTCACATTGGGATAAAATATACTTCGGTATTCCTGAGTAATTGAACAAGCAAGTCTGACCTTTGACAAAAGCTAATGAACTGAAATACATCTTAATATATTATCTTATCATCTAGCATAGCACTTAAGGAATTGCACGTGCAAAATGTGACCTTTCCCAAATCGAATATTGCTCCTGCAAACTTGAACATTGCCTCCTCAAAATTAATCAACATAAAGTACAAATCATTAATGGTTAATTTTATTTTTGGTTTAAATAGACAGCAAAATACAAAACAAAACTCTTCACTTCAGATTATTACTTTGACCAACCTGTATGATTTTGCTAAACTGTCAAGGTACAAAAAAAAGTAATTGTATTTTTCATGCAGGGGATAAAATTGGTGGGGATGCTGATCCAGGTCCTGATAGTATCAAAACATATAAGTTCTCAGGCATTTTACAAGCTTGCCTGGTTTCTACCACTCAGCATCCTCAAGGTAGTTCTTCTCACAGCTAAAAACTGGTACTGCAAAGCTTCGGCTTATTCAATAGAAGCAACACAAATAGCATGCATTTAATTTGCTGTAGACCAACATGTTAAAAAATAGATCATGAACTGTGTATGGATTTTTTCTCTTTCCATTTAAGGGCAGCAACAATTTTTACTTTTTTTTTTCAATTGTATTATCACTGACCTAGAAGCTGGCAATGATCCTTGTGCCAGAACAGGAAGGCCTGAGGCACGCCCAATATTGGGCATCAGGCGTCATTTAAATGAGACCGGTGAGCTGCGGATGCCTGCCTGCATCCTTAGGCAGCTAGCCGGTGAACCAATATTGGATTTTGGGCTGCTGGATCACTGGCAGTGACCCTCAGATGGGTCCTGGGAGGGAAGTGGACCATCAGGCCGCAAAGGTTGTTTTTGGAGGGATGGGTGTGGTTTTGTCAAAGGGAAATCATGTTTAACCAATTTATTGGAGTTCTTTGAAGAAGTAACATGTGCTGTGGATAAAGGGGAACCGATGGATGTACTGTACTTAGATTTCCACATCAAAGGTTATTGCGGAAAATAAAAGCTTATGGTGTGGGGATAACATATTGGCATGGATAGAAGATTGGTTAGCTAACAGGAAACAGAGAGTAGGCACAAATGGGACATTTTCTGGTTGGCAAGATGTAACTAGTGGTGTGCCACAGAGATCAGTGCTGGGGCCTCAACATTTTACAATTTATATAAATGACTTGGATGAAGGGACCGAAGGTATGACAGATTACACAAAGATAGGTAGGAAAGTAAGTTGTGAAGAGGATATAAGGAGGCTACAAAGGGATAAAGATTGGTTAAGTGAGTGAGCAAAGATCTGGCAAATGGAATATAATGTGGGAAAATGTGAAATTGTCCATTTTGGCAGGAAGAATAAATAAGAGGCATATTATATAAATGATGAGAGATTGCAGAGCTCTGAGATGCAGAGGGATCTGGGCGTCCGAATGCAGGAATTTCAAAAGGTTAGTATGCAGGTACAGCAAATAATTAGGAAAGCTAATAGAATGTTATCATTTATTGTGAGGGGAATTGAATACAAAAGTAGGGAGGTTATGCTTCAGCTATACAAAGCATTGGTGAGACCACATCTGGAGTACTATATACAGTATCGGTCTCCTTATTTAAGGAAGGATGTAAATGCATTGGAAGCAGTTCAGAGAAGGTTTTCTCGACTAATACCTAGAATGGGTGGGTTGTCTTATGAGGAAAAGTTGGACAGGCTAGGCTTGTATCTGTTGGAATTTAGGAGAGTAAGAGGCGACTTGATTGAAACATATAAGATTCTGAGGGGTCTTGACAGGTAGGATGTGGAAAGAATGTTTCCTCTTGTAGGAGAATCTAGAACCAGGGGTCACTGTTTAAAAATAAGGGGCTAACCATTTTAGACAGAGATGAGGAGAATTTTTTTCTCTGAAGGTCGTGAGTCTTTGGAACTCTTTTCCTCAAAAGGTGGTGGAAGCAGAGTCTTTGAGTATTTTTAAGGCAGAGGTAGATAGATTCTTGATAAGCAAGGAGATGGGGATAGGCAGGAATGTGGAGTTGAGGTTACAATCAGATTAGCCATGATCTTGTTGATTGGCAGAGCAGGCTCAAGGGGCCGAATGGCCTACTCCTGCTCCTAATTCGTTTGTTGGAGATGATTAAATGGAGCAGGAGCCAACAACAGTCTTTTGCAGTGCAGTGAAGCTAGGAGGAACATTCCCCATTCAAGTAAGTATTTTTTTAACAAATGTACTATTTTAGTGGCAATCCTTTTAAGGACTGCGTGTAGACCACATTTTATAACTGTGTTCAGGGTGAACTAATTTTGCATCAGATATGCACTAGCCCCTTACTTGCATATACAAAGTGCCTTACTACTGTTTCAGGCTCATGTTCTGGACACTTTTTTTTGTCTTTACCAATATGGCGGGCGGTGTACTTCCAACATCGAATGTGTGTGTGCCCGTGGCCCACTATATTGAATACTTTTGTGCCCATTTTACACCTGCCAATTTCTCAGCCACTATTTGGTATTAACATCTATTTTACTATTTTTGTGGGTGTAAAATGATGGACTTCATCGTTTCCAGCAAAGGAATTTCTCAATGATAGGTCAATTAAATGTCAAATATGAGTAGTCAAGTAAAGTTACAGATTGTGCCTAATAAGCTGATATTATTTACTGGAAGCACATAATGAATAAACTGAATAGTATTCAATTTATTAAACAACAGAATAATAATATTCCAGTGGAATAACATGCAGAATACCACAAGTGTATAAGGCTGTAACACTCTAAATCTTGTGACAAGTTCAATGGGCCCAGGTAAGAGACTTAAAACATTTTGTTAGTAACAGATCTGAGGTCACATATGTATGTAATCATTATTTTCGGCCATGATTTCTGTAACCATGATATATTTTAGTTGCTTCTGAACTCAGTGGAAATCATTGTATTCACTTGTCACATTTTTAACATTTTGGGAAAAAAAATGAACTGAAACCAAAATATTCATCTGGAATAAATAGTACACTATATTTTGAAGCATTTGATCATGATTTCCATCTGAGATGTAAGGATAAACAATAGAACTAACATTCAGTTTTATTACTCCTGAGTTATACAATAAGTCTCACTCATTAAATAAAATTATACCAAACATTTCAACCTATTGTGTCCCATATTTATGTAACATGTGTTTTGAGATTTGCTATGTGAAAAACAGAGAACAGATGGCCATGAGTTTGCCACAAAGATGTAACACAATCTCCAGGTTCTGAAGAATGTCATAAACCACAAGAGTAAAGTGGCCATGAGAGTATGTTAGATCTTGGAGCACACATTTAAAAAATATGTATACCGGGTAATATATATTTGATTTCATTCAAAGTTGAAGGTTATTTGGTTGCATCACACAGGAATTTTGCTTGGAATTCTGTGAGAGTTGCAAGAATAATCACACAATCAAAATTTTGTGGATAATTTCAGTAACCTCAAGGTCAATTAGATTATATTAATTGCATTTGTACAGTTCAAATGAACATAAATAAAAGATTAGAAACCAAACCTTTGTGTGTTGTAAATTATTTTATTTGCATATTTGTTAATATTAATGTCCATATTTTCCCTTAGCATAAAACACACTGGCCTGACACTAGAATAGTTTTGGGGTTTTGTTGTGTTCTCAATATTTCAGAGATCGCTACTTGATTACCAGTGAGTTAACCATTTACAACTTAAAATGGTATTCTACCTGAGCCAACAGCAAATATTAATTATCTGTGCTAAATTCCCCTTTATACAGGATTAATTGTGTGTCCAATCACAACAAAAACAGTGAGATTTACAGCACACATTTAATTTGAATCTCTCAACAAAGAACATCCTTCCGAAAAGAGATACAGGGTCCCATTTTTAATCATCTTGAGAATAATTCGAACCACTATATAACTTATCCATGGTATTGAGCAAGAATTCATTCAGCAAAACACTTTGCAAATTACAAAAGAAATGAACATTTTATTACTCATGAATTGGCTAATTAATATACTGTAATAGACAGACTCAAAACAACATCTGATTCCTGGGAAACCAACAGCAGTATGAACCAGCTTTGGTTCCAGAAATAAACCAAAGCAACTCAAGATTAGTTGAAATAATGATCGAGATTTTGCAGTCAGTGCCGAAGCAACGGCACTCACTGCTGACCTCGAAGAAAGCTGCCCACAATAATCTAACGATTGCTGTGTCGCAGATATTCCCCTTCCCAATGGCAGTTGAAATATGGCACCAAGTCAAGGAGGTCTTATGGTGCAACAGCTGTGATATCAGCAAGCAGAGTAAGCAGCCAATCACAATGAAGTATTCTCACAGACAGCAAACCAGAATGTTAAAAGCACTTCATCCTTTATTTTTCATTTAAATTTTCAGATATTAAATCACTTTGATTGGATTAAGATGGAAACAAAAATATCAATATAAAGAACCTATTAAAACATTTAAAATGTGGAATTTCTTAGTATGGAGTAATCTGACATTCTGCAAATATAAAATTAGCTTTTCAGGATCAGAGTGTTTATCAGTAATTATGAAGTTAGTATGTAGTTCAACATTTTAAAACTTTTCAAGCGTATTTTACAGTGAGACTCAACAGTGATAGTTTTTCTTTGATTCACTGATTGTTTTTGGATTGCACTCTGGGGGGAACCTCAACAGCGCACCCTCTTGAGGAGCATAAAATCTATAGATAGCAACTTCTGGATTTCTACATAATTCTGTGCATGTGTGGATGCCCAAAGTCGTTGTCAAATGATGAACGCTGACACTGTCATTGCCACCACAAAATCCGGGCCACTATTCTACTAAGTTAGAGCAGGATGCTAGTTGCAGAAAAACAGTTTGCCAAATCACAAACCAGCAGACATGCACACCATGTGTTCAGGAATCTCAGTTACAATTTTAAAAACTTTAATCATGGTGAATGACAGTAACTAGAGCAATTCATATGCATTTCAAGATCCATAAGCCAAGACATTCAGCACCCATTTTTCAGGCACTAACTGGCCTCCTAAGCCACCAATATGGCAGGCAGCAAGTGCACACTCATTACAAATTATAAGTGCACAGCCCACCATAATGGAGTAGACAAAGAACTGGCGCCCAAGGCCCACACCTGAAACAGGGGCTAGGTCCTTCGTCATTCAAATGAGGGGCCTATTGCCTTTTTGAAGTCCACTCTGCAATATTGGGCTGCCCTGAATGCAACTAATATTGGGCCAGCTGCATTTATGAAACCAAGTTTACATGTGGCCTAACAAGTAGTTCTTAAAGGAACCACTGCAGGCTGCAACCAAAAAAGTACACTTACCTGACCATGGAGCTGCAAGGATCAGGAGTGCCCCTTCACCCATTAAAACCACGCAAGCTGCTCTTCCCCTCTTTAATCACTATCCTGCTCACCTTAAGGACATATCTGATCTTTGAGTTCTCTTTATCAGGGAGCTGCGTGGGACACCCATTAAATGTATGCGGCTCACCAGTTCCACTATAATGAGGCCAGAAGCCCAATATCAAATGCGCGTTGAGGCTATCCATTCAGGCAAAGAAAATGTTCTTTTAGGCATACTCGAATTTCTAGCTCAAAAATTTTGAAATAAAGTGTATATTGAGGTTACTATGTCAATTATGGAAATATATGGTCAAGACAAATTTCTATTAAGCGATGGAAAATCAGGGTTTTAAAATGATTTATTTAAATGAAACATAATACACTGTAATTTAAAAGAACAAATGACCGTTATTAACATACAAGAGATCAATCACTCTAAACAGCCTGCAGACTCAGTAACAAGGAATTTTAACTTTTTAAGTATATTATTTTAACAAAAAGTTAATTTTATCTGTTTCAATTCAGAACAGTTGGTATCATCAGTGGAAAGGCCAATTTTACTGTCTTCATAGCAGGCATGGATCAGATTTTAAATGATACGATTTAATGCCATTTCATGCCATGGACTCATACAAGCCTGAAAACAACATAGGTGCTAACACAATTGACAAAGGACAACTGTGGTTCTTGGTTATTCAGTTCATGGTTGTGTATTCTGTTCACACAATGTACCGGGTTTTATGGGCCCCCCTGAGATGGGTTTGGAGGCGATGGGGGGCCCATAGAATTGCGACAGGAGGCGGGGGCCCGTCATCTCATAACAATGCAATTTTTTCAAGGGTGGGATAGGCTGGCGATGGCCTTCCTGCCCAGAGGCCAATTGAGACCCTTAAGTTCCCTATTTGGGCACTTAAGGGCTTCCTCCTTCCACCGCTGCGATTTAACTTGCGGCAGGGTGTGGGGGGTGGGGGGGTCTCTGCAGCGCAGGGAGGTCACCCAGTAAAACGAGATGACCACCCTGTGGGCTGGAGGGGGGGCCCTCCTCTCTAGGCAATCTGTGGCCCACAGAGGGCTCCTAGCGGAAAAAGTCTACCCTTGTAAACCCCCTCGCCTGCACTAAATGCCACCCTCCCCAACCCCCCTCGCCAGGGCCTGCTGGTCTGGCTCTGGCGACTCCACCTCACCTACCCTGGGTCCAGGCCCCAACACTGGGCCTGGGTCCAAGGCCTTTTGCAGAACCAACATTGGCCACCACTCCCGGTAGTGCTGCCGATACTGCTGTGCTGTCAGCCCTGTGATTGGCCAGCAGCTCGTGGAGGCAGGATACCCGTCTTTAAAGGGACGGGAATCCTGGTGCTGGGCTGTTAATTGGTCCGATACTGTAGAATCACTCTGAGGGGGGCTTCGGCTGGCTGTGGTGGGATTCCACCTGCCATTTCAGCTTGGCACCGGGAGCCCCGTCGTGGGCACAAAATTCAGCCCAATACTGGTGATTTTGAGATTGAATTTCCATCATTCATTTGCTATTTCTCTGGAATTGCAAATTCATTACTTAATCACATTTTTGGGGATCATTTTGTAAACAGAAATTTTGATTCCGCAAGGTGACGGACATTAGTGTTGGGGAAAAAAATACTTTGCCATTTCAGCCAGCCAATGTCATTATCAAGCAGTCAAGTCAGTATTCCCATCTGGTCCATTAATGTGCCTCAGCACCAGTCTTGAACTGAGTTTTTCCATTTGCTACCTAAGCCATCCTTATGGTCTCTCTGAATAAGGGAAAGAATTTAGTGCAAAATGTTGGTAATTCTGTGTTGGAGATCTACACTCACTAAGTTCAGACTGCCTAATTTTCTATTATCTACCTTACAGACCAATACAAATACTTTCATTTCACAAGTCAAAGCTGGATTTCAACTCACATCTGAGAGGTAAAAAGAGTGTGCTAATTCCAGGTACCACCCACTGCTCAATTTTGGGGGATTTTTGAAGATGTCTGAAAGTCATTTGTCAAAAAATACAAATGCAAATTCACAGGTCAAAAATTAAGAGTATAATAACAAAATAAACACATTTCGCACACACAATGAAAATGCTGATTTCATTATAGTTACATTATAGCGCTACATCACAAATTTAAAAAAAAAACAGACGACGTGGTTGGGGAAGTGTTCCACTGTTAATATAAAAGTTAGTGACTGAATTATGAAGGACTGTATGAGAGAAATAGCTGGGTATTTTATAATGCTGTGATGTGCATTATGACATCTGCTGTTTTAAGTACCATATTAAGTTTGAATGTCAACTTCCACTTGTATTTCAACCTAAAACTAGAGAGACATGATTTCGTTAAATGCTTAATTACTATCAGTTCAAATAGTTTAATTTATGAAGTTTGTAAATGTGCCAATCCAGCCATTGAAACAATAAAAAACTAATAGAACTCCCATGGCATTGCTCATGGGTTGCTGGGGGTTTGGAGTTTATAACAAAAATAAGAGATAAAAAGTGGTTGACAATCTTATCCAGGGCCATCACTCCTCATGAAATAAACAGACATACTTCTTTTCTTAATTATAGTGACTATAAAATTACTTCCTTTGAAATAAAATAAACACAGTAGATGACATAATTCTGCAAAAGACCTCTGCAAATGGTGGTGGCAGTTGAGTGTCAGTGTTGCTGTTATGGTTCAGTTTGCATAATGGATGTTGTTGTAATGCAAGGTTGCATTTAGGATAATTAGTAAGCAGTGAGGGTGTGGTCTCCAAACGCTTGACTGTCTGTACCTTGCTTTTGGGCCCTGCCTCATGTCACACACCTGTTTCCTAGCAACAGCCTACCAGGTTAGCTTGGCTGAGTGGAGAACAGGTTCTTGCCAGCAAGCATAGCACCGGGAGTGAGTTGAGAGAGATGGCTCAGGCTCAGCAAAGAGTGAGAGGGAATAGGCTGGGTGCACTACTACACAAAGCTTGGCACATAGCAGGAGGCTGAAGTCTGTGATAGAATGTACAGGATCAGGTGACGTGACTGAAAGTATGAGGCTATGGGAGTTAGTAACAGCAGCTAAGGCTTAGGTTATTGAGAGGTGAGGGGAGAAACTGCAGAAAATCAGGTAATTCTTTTCCAGAAGTGTGATTGATTACTTTTTTTTTTGAATTGGAATTCTCATTTTAACCAAATCCCTGTCCCCATCACAGTTTTATTTACCAACAAATCCAGAACAATTCGGTCAGTCATATGCGTACCAGCAACCAATGAGAGTGTCCCTTTATAAATTATGACAGATAAGTAGGATTGTCTGAAATTAGGTTTATGCTTCTCAGATATTTTTCTTTTTTTTCTTTTAAAAATTGCCAGCAGTAAAACCGAAATGAAAACCATTTCATTGCATTGGTAATGTAGTTATTTGAATCTTTCAGTTCTTTTAGGTTAATTTTGACCCTGTTGATGTATTAATATGTAGAACAGAAAGATTCTAACAATGCAATGTTATCATTTTCATTTAGGTTTTACTGCCAGCAGAATAAATTAAATGTAAAACATTTAAAATGTTTGCTGTTAAATACAATCCAATACTGTATTTTATGTAAGACCTCTAAATAGATGGCATGTGATTTTTTTTTTTAACTACTGCTCCTAGCATATTGTTTAAATGTGAAAAAGGAAGTATCTTTTGAATTTTGGAAGTCAGAAAAATGCAGCTTTTTGATTTGTCATGATATATCTCACTTCCTTCTGCCTAATAAAGAAGTGTTTCTGTTACACAGACTCACCACAGCATGACTCTGGTCAATGCTGTTTTTTCTGACACTAACCCTATTAGACAGTGGCTGCATTCATTCACTCTTCCAGGCCACGTGGGTTTTACTTTCAAGCTCATTCAACTGATGCTTCAATACCATGTGCCACATGACTTGTTCATATAAATAGAGCAAATTAAACTGTCTCCACAGATATCCTATCACATTTGTACCCCGAATCGTCTATTTAACACGTGGGCAAGACACCACATTATCTGCCTGGAAAGGTCGACCCCTGTATATTAGATTCTGCCACAGTTCTCTCTTATACTAAACCAAGGGGAAACACTTAATCACTCTCGCCTTTTCAAGAAAAAATCAACTTAAAATTTGCCATGATGAAAAATCAATAAACCTGTAATTACTTGGCTTATCATCGTATGGAAGGACAAATTAGGAAGTGAAGCTTGGCATCTACAAAGATTTCCCTGTAACACTGACAGTTTCAGGATCACTGACTTGGAAAAGGGAAAGGTCTCCAAGTGATAATTAAATCTTCTCATGCTGATTTTTGCCCAAATTTATTTCCCAAGTGTGCATAACCCTGATTTGCTGGTTACAAACTAGGCATAACTAATCAATTCAACACAGATGCACCACCTCCTTTTGGAAACATGCATTAAGAAGGTATAAAAAGCTTCAAAAATATTAAAAATGTAGAAGTTTCTTACAGTTTTGTTAAGGATCATACCGAAAATACATAGAGAATATATTTTTGTTTGAATTTGTTTTATTTGTAAATGTATTGCAGAAGGTTTTAGTGGTAGAACTGAATTGCTTAAACGATTTTGATACCTCAGTAATCAAAATGCAGGTACTCTCAATAGTAATTCCTTCTAAAATATAAAACTTCTGAAGTCTCATGGAGCAGCAAATTGGAATTTCAAAAAGCTGTGTCACACAGTAGTACGATTAAGATCTGTGCACACAATTCAATTTGTAAAATGTGTTCTCAATTGTGCCATTAGGGGGAGATGCTGAGCAGCGACTGGATTTTTGAAATGAAGGAAAATTGATACCCAAATCACCTTGGCTTGCCCTGGTGCAACAACTGTTTGTAACATAGCAAATGATGCTGCCATTGACCTGGGAGCAAGCTATTTGCCTCCTGTTCCTCTTGACCAGGAACTGGGACAGACAAACTTAAGATTGAGATACAATAAAAATATATTATTTCAAAACTGTTAGGCCTTTGTTGTATTTCCCCAGACAGTCAAACTGCTTAGCTGCAATGAACCCAATGAAGACTGCTGCAACATTCATGCACAGGAATACAATTAAAAATAACTGCAACATTTGCACTCTGTTGATTAATGTACTTCATCCAATTCCATTGTAGAATGGAGAATTAGAGCTGACTAACATACAATATGGTAGATGGTATCCAAGTGCTAAATTCAGTACTCCACAAGGGTATTGAATTTGCATGCTAATTTATTCAATCCGAGATAACTCAAAATCAGCCAGTGTGCTTGAACTCCAAGCTGACTGAGATTCAACCTCAATTGTAGGTCTCAGTCCCGAAGGACTTGGAGCTTGGGGCCTTGCTGGTCATTAACCAATGCTTGGCCATCACTCCCAAATGCTACGTGACTAAAAAATGAATACGCTCTCAATGCCCATTCCTTACACTTCTGCACATCAGTTTGGCCCAGTAGAAATGAAATTATAATCCCCCAAAAATCTGCGTATATGCAAGCAATATTGTCAACAGTGGTTACATTTACAGTGCTTGCACTTGTGCAATTTATTTTCACCTTCATTTTTCTTGCTTTCCTTACAGAGCACCCAAGGAAAGAGAAATGCACTGAGTGTTGGTGTGCGCATGCCACATGGTCATGTTTTCTCATAGCCTGCCAGCTCCAAAAATCACCAGCAATATAAACTGATGATTGTACAAGCTGACAGGTACAAGGACATAAGGTTTAAAAGCAAATTTGACACCCTTTTCAATAATAAACGGGACATTAATCAGCATTAGGTCTCCACACTAGAATAGGACTCTGAAATCTGCACTACAGCCATTAGTAGATAGACAGCATGATTGCTCACAGTATCACTCTCAAGGTCGAATGACATTCTTGGAATGCAAGACCCTATTAGGAATTAGTGGCTGCTAGTCAACTAATTGGAATATGTAATATTCATACATATTGTGTTTATAAATACAGGACATGAAATATTTTACAGCTCTCAATAATTGCAATGGAATAATGATCAAATTTCCACAAGTCACAGAAAGCGACAAAGCACACTGAAATTTTAAAGGGCTAACCTAATAATAAAAATTATACTTGCATTTATATAGCATCTTATCACACAAACTTTTCAATCACTTCAAACAATTAATTATTTTTCAAGTGTAGTTACTTATCCAGGCACACACAATTTTTGATGCTAGTACATGAACAGGTGTGTAAATTATTGAATTTGCTGAATTTCCCAGAGTTTTTTTGAAGCAGCACGTTACCACAATCTCAGCATGCTGAGTATTAATCTTTTACTTAATAGGACCTAAAATCAAACTCACCTGGTACATTTCGCACAAAGGAATTGCCATTCTTGAGACTGTAACTTGCTCCTCAGTTTACTTGCTGACTTCAAATGTTTAGTATAAGTTCAAAACATTTCCCAAGATCACAGAATAAAGGATAATGCCATTCAGTGAGCTACTAAAGCAGCAGTTACACAAGATCAAACATTATTTAAAATTGCATGGTGCTAAAAAAATATTGTGTGATGCAGAACCACATTATTTTTCCCTGTAGGAAGCCCTCAGTTGCTGTTATGCACTGTAGAGAATTCACCATGACAAAAATTTTTGTTGCATAATCGCCTACAATACATTGGGAGTTTCGCTATTTTGTATTTCTGAAAAGCTATCGCAGGTACAATCATTGGAACTTAATTTAAAACATTCAGGATGTTACAAAAACTGTAAATTTCATCATACAATAATTAAAACTGTGTAATAGCTTATTCTGTGAATAAAATAAAGCAATCCAATTACACTCACATGTTTCTGCTCATTTCTACTGAAGAACAAATTATTTACCAACAGTTCCCTAAATATTGTGTGTCCTTCAGCTGGCAGTGAAGACTGTGGTAATTAAAAGATTTAAAGTAGCACAAACCCCTAGCCTCTAATCTAATGCCTAGGTCAGTCGCTTGTAGATTCTAATTTGTCCTCTATTTGTATTCATGACATGATGGTTCTGAATATTTAACAGCAAACCAGCAGGAGTGTATTTTGTAGGGCTTAGGGGTCAAATAATTTGATTTTCAAGCAGATTACAGTTAACACTATTGTCCAGTCGTTCACTTGTTTGTTGAGAAGATAAATAGAAAAAAAGTTAAGCTCAAAGTACTGCATCATCAATTACAGGATATTCCAAAAAGCGGAGAGAGAAGAAAAAGATGAAAATTAATATACTAACATTCTCACCAATTTTGAATTCTGGAGTGGAAGAAAAAATATTTCAATTAAAAAAGGGAAATGATTTTGTATTTAAGAAGCGCTAATTGCTGCTCTGGATGCAGATCCAAGACCTGTGTAGAACTCAGAATTCAAACAAAATCACTGAAATTCACTTCTAAAGCTAAAGAAATTTTCAGTTTGTCCATAATCTGGAAGTATAGCAAATACAAAGCAAAAACAAAAAAAATGTTGCAAACAGACCAGCCATTATTTCAAAAAGGTTAGAATTTCAGATGGGCACTCTTCTTCAGTTCTCAGGAAATGGATTCCACAATGTAAATACATCAATAAGTCATGGAAAACTGGCATGAATTATCCCTGTCCTATCACCAGAAATAGGTAGTATCCATCTACTGACACTCCAAAATAGAGCTTTTTTATTCTTTCATGGGATGTAGCATCACTGGCAAGGCCAGCATTTGTTGCCCATCCCTAATTCCTTGACAACTGAGTGGCTTGCTTGGCCATTTCAGAGGGCAGTTAAGAGTCAACGCATTGCTGTGGGTCTGGAGTCACACGTAGACCAGATCATGTACAGTGAACTAGATGGGTTTTTACAACATCGATGATCATTTCATGGCACCATTACTGAGACTGTCTTTCAATTGAATTTATTAATGGAATTTAAATTCCACCAGCTGCCGTGGTGGGATTTGAACCCGTGTCCCTAGGGGAATAGCCTGGGACTCTGGATTACTAGTTCAGTGACATTATCACTATGCCACCGCCTCCCACTGTGGTCCAGAAGGGAAGGTAGTGGGGTACATGTCCCCAAGAACATTTTTTAAAAATGCTTTGTAATTTCCTGTAATGCTGGGACTAAATCCAGCAGCTGATTTACTCAATTGTGGCTCATCAGTTTTCCATGGTTCTATTGCAAGTGTTGTCTTATCCCATTATCAGCTCTAAAGTCATCTATCTCCTCTTCTCCAAACAATTAAACAGTTTTTTCTACTTTCTTTTCTTCGCCAGTCACTTTCTCTCCTCCCCTTTCCTTCGACCCTCGATATGTTCCTTCTTACAATCTGTTTATCTATAATATCTACAATGAAGGACTACATTTGAGACACTGATATTTTTCTTTCCTTACAGATGCTGCCTGCCTTGCTGAGGATCTGCAGCATAGTCTACACATTAGGTCTTGTTTATTTGTAGATTGGACTGAATTTGTGGTTCACTCCCGTGCAAATTCTCACTTGTTTTGGCTTGGTTTCTTTAAAATTCTGATTCTGTCTCTGCTGATTCTGTTTAACACATCTTTCCTTCTGTAGCAGGGCCCTGAGGGTGCTCTGCAGCATTGTGACTTTGCAAGATGCGTGGCAAGCCATAATTCTGGCAGAAGAGCAGCCAGCCACAAGGAAACTCGAGCATGGAATAAACGGCTGATTATCTGAAACCAAAAAAGCCCGCCCTCAAGAAAATTCAGTGACAGCAGCAGAAATTAGACAAAGGTACCATGGCACGATTTATCACAAGTTATTTCAGTCAAGATTGTGGCAACAAATTGTTTCAGAAGTTTCTACTGAATTCAGGAACCACAAAAAAGTGCCTTGTGGATGTACAAAAGCAACGAGCACCACTGCAAATGTTTTGAATCTGAAATCACAGGATCTTTCAATTAACAATCTTGAATTAGAATGCTTTATCAGTTGGAACAGATGTCTGAAATAGGGAAATGAACTTCTTCCTGTACTTGTTGGCTGGAATTTTACGTTGGGTGGGAGGCCTCACCCACCTGCCAAAAAGTCAGGGACGAGCCCGCCTCCGCCAGGCCTGAAAGCCACACAATGATTTTACGTGGTCCAGGCCCTCAATTGGCCTCATGCGGGACTTCCACCCCTCTGAGGCAGGAAGTTCCACCTCCAAGAGCTGCCAGCCAATCAGCAGGCCAGCAGCTCTCAGTCCCAGCACCGCCACTGGCAGCAGTGGCCACTTTTGGGACTACAGTCAGGGGCAGGAGCAAGAAGAACACCAGCCCCAGACAAAAGGTAAGTTTGTGGGACCTCACTGAGAAAATTAGCTAGGTCCTGGCGAGGCAAGGGGTGGGGGGGTGCAGGTAGAATGTATTTCAGTGGGGGCAGTTGGGGGGGGGAGCCCTCCATGGGGCACAGTGTGCCCGATCAGAAGGGCCCCCCTCAGACTGTAAGGAGGCTGCTAGCTTTTACTGGGTGGCCTACTGTGGGGTCTGAGCTGTTGGCCCGCCGCTGGTAACATATCAACAACGGCGGGCTGAGGCCCTTAAGTGGCAGTTCATTGGCCACTTAAGGGCCTTAATTGGCCTGGGGCGGGAGACTGTTTCTCATCGCTGCCGCCCCTCGTAAAATTGCAGCGGAGGCGGGAAGGTGATGGGAATGGCACCCCCCCCCCCACCTCCCACTCAATTTTATGACACCTCCTGCCCACCTCTCGCCCACTCCTGCATGAGGATTATAATTCTGGCCATTTTTTTTTTAAGGACTGAAAAGCTGAAATATGGCATTCTGGAACTTTACCATGATAATGAGACAAGTGCTGCATGTCATTTGAACATATAGAAGAGAACAGCCTCAGTACAAACTGCACTTTGTCCCATGCAGCTGATAACGCCTCTGTCAATTCAGGGAAACACAAGTCAATTTATCAGAAGTGGAAACAAGTTAATGACAGAAAATTTCAGGCAGGATGCAAGTGCCATATAATTCATAATTGTGTTATAAACAGTATGAAAGCTTTCAGTTTTGATGTGAAATATCTTACTGTGAAACTGTGTAATGAGTTTCTTGCCTCCAATAAAAAGACAGAATATCTCAGTTCATTTTTCGACTTTATAGAAATTGAGTCGAAGGACCTTCTTCATCATGAGCCAATGAAATGGCTGACCCTTCTGCCTGCGATACAACCTTAAAGGCATATTTCGTTTTGGAGGGGGAAGAAGAATGTGTAAAGGTTATATGGGAAACATATAATGAGGATGGTCAGGACGCTTTTCCTCTCTGTTACAATGACTTCATCCATAACCTGATGGGAATATTTTATGAAGCACTCAAAAAAGTAAAATAAAGAAAGAACTTCCATTTAAATAGTGCCTTTCATGACCTCAGGACACCTAAAGTGCTTTACAGCCAATGAAGCACTTTTAAAGTGTAGTCACTGCTATAATGTAGGGAAACGTTGTCATCAATTTGTGCACAACAATATCTCACAAACAGTAATGAGAAGATGTCCAGTTATTGTTCTTTAGTGATGTTGGTTGAAAGATAAAAGACAAGTCCCTTGATCATCTTCCAAAAGTGCCATGAGATCTTTTACTTCAAGCGACATTTCATGCCTCATTCGAAAAATGGCTAGACTCTGTCATGGAATGTCTTTGTTCTAAATTACAGATTTCGAAAGAGGACAAGATCAGCTCAGGCTATTTCTATTTATCGATGAGGAGAAAATTTGAGGAGGAAGCAGATACGGGACTGTCAAGATATATTACATACCTTGAGAAATAGTATGATTTCAAGACATCTGTTTTCAAACAAATGTCAGTCCTTTTACTGAAAGTGAAATAGTCTGATATTGAGAAGTTGGCTGAAGGTCTTAGCATTGAGATTGATTTTGAAAGCTGTATGAATATTGCACCTTACAGCAACTAAGAAAAATTATTTCAAAGGAGCAAAAAATTGAATAGTGGGTAGAAGTTTTCAAACGAATACAAGGAAGTGAAAACAGAGTATTTTTAAAATTGCATTTTTTACACTTTCAATTCTAGTTTCAAATGTATACTGCAAAATATTTTCAGCTTAATGACTCAGCTTTGGAGCAAAGAAAGGATCCAGTTAAATGAAAGCCCTGTGAAAGCGGAGTTAAAGGTGCTGCTGAACTACAGGATGTCTTGCACTGACTTTTATCATTATGTCAAAAGGTCTCCTGAGTTGGTGAAAGCAGCACAAAGCCAATTTAGTACCAATTTAATAAACTACCAGCAAAAAAAACCTCAAACTACAGGGGATCCAACCAGGTAGATATTCCTGATCCCAAAGATGTCCTCCTTGGAGGGCTTTGTGTGAAGGGCCGGTAAACCTTTTGTTTAAAAAAAAATAAGTATGGAGCATTGCTCTGGGGATTCAGTCTGTTCCCAGCCTGGATACCACTAGTGGGGCCCAAAATTAGCTCATGGGACGCTGCTATGCCTCACCTCACCAGGCATGCCATCCTCTACTGACATGACAGGTCCTAATTGTACCACCAGCTCTCTGCCTCTCTATTTCTGTTTCTATTCTCTCTCTCTCAGATGCAAGGCTTTTAAAATATCAATTGATTGATACAGTCTCTCATTTTAAAATTACTATATCTCTCTAGGTTTATTCTCAAAATGCATTGTTCCCATGCGAAGAAGGCAAGGAAGCAACTGCTCTTGTATCCTTCACCGCCGCTCTAAATGCAGCCTTTTAGGTATGTGGAAGTGGGCCTGATTGATATGCTCCTTCCTGTGGGATTTACTCTGTGGATAATTGTGATCTAAACTATTTTACTAGCTCTGTGACATATTAATTTAGCCTAAAGAAAAAAATTGACAGCCAAAGAGGATGATTCTCTTTCCACCCCCGCCACATGCAAAACATCTAGGTTTCACTGGGTGTCAATCACTGCTTAAATGTCGATGTGCTGATGAAGATAGTGAAAACCCATCTTGCAGGGCCTGGGATTCAATGCTGAATAGGATATTTGCTCACGGAGAAAAGCTGCTAAACAGGTAAAACTTGTCAACAATTTTTTTTTAAAATCAAGGATATCTTAAAAAGCATATTAATAAAGAGAGTTAGCAGTTCTAGCTAGCTAAGCGACAGACCAAACATAATAAATTTCAGCAGCAACAGCTATTCCTTCCTTCCTGCACTTCTGTTGGCTTGTGAATGAAGTTAAAGCCTTAACAGCAGCTTTTCTTTTGATACAAGGATTATTTAAAAAGATGGTTTAATTGTTGACTTTATTTTCAAACTCTCTCTTTGATCTTCAGTTAAAAAGGCAGTATCTGGGTCATGAAATTAAAACAATCTTTCTTTCGGCTCAAGGCAGTACCAGAAGCCAACTCTTGCAAAAGGTAGCTCATGCAACATGAAAAGGAGTAAACAAGCGCTTTGTGTCTGTCACAGCACTACAAGTTAAATGAAGGAGAACAAAACCTGAATTTTATTCGCAGAAGTACTTCAGGCTGCCATCTCAAATCTCAACAAACAATACTTTCTAAGATGTTATGGCATCTAGAAATGCCATTTATTTTATTATTTTTCTTTCCTAGAAAAATCCTTTGCATCTGCAGTTGGCAGTGCTGTTTGATTTATTTCAGAAAAGTTGTCCCCTTCAAAATGGATGCTGTACAACAGGAAGGCAGCCTACAGTCACATGCCCTGGTTCTGGTTCGTAGAAACATGGTTTCATCCAACAGTTGTTTTAAAAAAGACTATTTGCGAGAAACCAAGTTAATAGTAGACACATTTCACATAGATATTGTATCTTATAAAGCAAGTATTTGATTTTATTTCCCCCCAAAAATACATAACTACGCAAGTGGGGGAGTCACAAACTTGTAAATTCTGCTCATTGAAATTTGAAAATGCAGCCTGGAGTATTCTTTTAAAAATAAATGATTCTTCACAATGATACAAACAGACCATGTAACAATAAACAGTAGAAATACTCAGCTTATACCACTCAAAAACCTTTAAATCAGCGAGTTTTCATTTGTGTAGTAAATGAGCAGTCATCTATTTTCCATAATTCATTGCAAAACTGACAGTGATTTTGGAAACCTGGAAAATAGTATCCCATAATGTTCACTGCATAACTTTAAGTGTTACTTTGCTAAAATGTATTTCTTTTACCTTGCTCTCTCTTCTTTTTGGCATCCTCCTCTTTCCTTTCCTTAGCCTTTAATACTTCATCTGCTTTTGCTGAAAATTAAAAATATTAATTAGAAAAAGTCTTAAAATAATTTAATTAATCCTCAAACTCTTTGAAAATCAAGCTATAAAATCATCATTTTACTTTTTAACCAATTATTGAAATGATTACATTTTTACTATTTTTGATATTTTCTCCACTATATCGATGTAGATGACAGTTATAGGTTGAAAGGATAAACCCTGCTCCTCCGGATTCATATATGGCCCAGAAGGAGGCTATTTGACCCATCATGTCCATGCCAGCTCTTCACGGAGCTATGTAGTCAGTCCCACTCCCTGGCTCGATCCCCATAGACCTGCAAGTCTATTTCTCTGAAGTGGCCATCTAATTTCCTCTTGAAGTCACTGATCATCTTGAACCTCTCGAAGCTCATATTTTCATATGTTCATATTTTCCCTGATTATAGTTTCTAAAACCTTGTCACATTTGCCACTCTCTAATTCTCTGGCACCACCCCCTTATCCAGCGAAGAGTGGAAGGTTATGGCAAGCCCTTCCACTATCTCCATCCCCACTTCCTTTAGCAACCTGGGATGCAAGCCATCTGGACCAGGTGACTTATCTACCCTAAGCATAGCCAGCTTTTTTAGTACTTACCCCCCCCCCTCAATTTTTATCCTATTCATTGCCTCTACTCTCACTGCTTCTACCAACATTTTGTCAACCTCCATTTCCTTAGTGAACATTGCTACAAAGTACTCAAGTATATTAGCTTTGCCCTGAATCTCTAAGAATACATTACCTTCTCTGTCCCCAGTAGACCCCACTCCTCCTTTTAGGCTTTCTTACTATTATATGCCGGGAGAAGATCTTTGGGTTCCCTTTTATGTTACCTCCCATTCTATTCTCATATTATCTCTTTTCCAGTCTTATTTTCCTCTTCACCGCCCCTCTCAACTTATTGTATATGGCCTGGTTCTCACTTGAGGAGTTCTTCTGACATGCATCATACACCCTCTTTTTTTGTTTCATCATCATATCTATCTCTCTTGTCAACCTAGGAGCCCTGTTCTTGGTTCCCCAACTTTTCAACCTTGTTGGAACATTTCTAGCCTGTAACCTGAAGCATCGCTTTCTTAAAGATAACCCGTTGCTCCGATATATCTCTTCCTGCAAGTCTTTGGTTCTGTTCTACCCTGGCTAGATCCCTTCACATTGTATTGAAATTAATATAATTTTAATTCAGTTTTTAAACTTATAATATTCAACACGCTTGCCTCATTTACAATGTAGCTGCAACAATGGATTTAGATTTTTTTTAGATTTAGAGATACAGCACTGAAACAGGCCCTTCGGCCCACTGAGTCTGTGCCGACCATTAACCACCCATTTATACTAATCCTACACTAATCCCATAGTCCTACCACATCCTCTCCTGTCCCTATATTCCCCTACCACCTACCTATACTAGGGGCAATTTATAATGGCCAATTTACCTATCAACCTGCAAGTCTTTTGGCTGTGGGAGGAAACCGGAGCACCCGGAGGAAACCCACGTAGACAAAGGGAGAACTTGCAAACTCCACACAGGCAGTACCCAGAATTGAACCCGGGTCGCTGGAGCTGTGAGGCTGCGGTGCTAACCACTGCACCACTGTGCTGCATTCTTTTAACATTTAAGACTATTTAAAATATAACTTAGCACTGTAAATGATACAAAATAATTTACTTGAATGTCAAACTGCAGTGAAAGCCTACATCTCTTATGCTACTTTAAACTGTTCCCAAATAGACGAGAACCCGGCTGATGTAAATAATATGAATCCTCTGTGGTCTCCTGCTATGCCTCAACTATGCACTGAAATGTGATACTACCTGGCACCTGCCTTGGTTCAGTGGAGAATCATGTGTAAATACTGGGGAGACTGAATTCTCAATTTGAATCAAGCGCAAATGGACTATTATATTTTCAATGAAACATCACAATTAGTTCAGATAAAGTCAACAAAACTGAATGTGACTTGTAGCATTTACATAATAAAATGTCTCAATTCAATTCACAAGTTAACCACGAAATATTGAATTGCTCTTGCTTAAACAATTAAACTTAAGAAACGTGAAATGACCAAGGGCCATACAGTCCATTGGGCATATTTCTTCCATAAATCAGAAACTATCATTTTGTTCTAGTCATCATCTCCTGAGAAAAGATTTTGCGAAGTTTCTTTCTCCAAAGCAATTCAAACTAAATTTCAGAATTCATGTTTAATCTTGTATTCTATGTAATAAGTGTTACGACCAGATGAGGAAGGTGTGTCAGGCTCCCCTCTCAGCCTTTTCATGATTTGGCCGTAACAGGGTTTAACTTTTAAAACACAGTGTTTTTAGCTTCCCCTCAGTGAGTCCTTGCTCACTGTTCTCTAATTGTAATTGCAAAGAAATCACCCCTACAGTTGTCTCAGATTTAAACAAGAAAGCTGTAAGTTTATTAACCTTGAAACTCTCGGTTAAAAACTACTAAAAATACCCGATGCAACTACGCTAGCATGCATACACGATAAACACACACGCAAATAGAGACAGAGAAAGAATTAAAGGGGAAAGGTTTGAAGTAATAGATGGAGTTCTGTTACTGGTTTTGGGTTGTATGTAAAGTCTTTGATCGAAATTAAGTCTTGCAGTTCTCGTTGGGGTCCACTGCACACTTTCAAACTTGTTTCGCTGGACTTCTATCTTGAGGTTTAAGTTACTTCTGTGGGTCCCTGGAACTGTATGTGTGAGAGAGAGAGAGACAGAGTGAGGCAGTGCTCTCTTCTTGAAGTTCAACTGCAGTCTGTCATGGTCCTGTAGTTTTTTCCCCCAGGAATATATGGTTTGCCTTTAAGGTTTGCAAAGGATCAGTATTGCTTTAAGAACCAGCAAGCCTCAGAAGTTATAGAAAGGTGCATTTTCCGTTGCCATTAGATACAACCATTTGGAGACTGCGATTCAAAGGGTGCATACTCGTTACCATAGATACAACTACTGGGAGTGAGTCTCATGCGATACATTTGTTACAATTCAGTTTTGAACTGGCTTTTAGTTGAAGACAGGTTGTTATAACAGACAGACAGAGGACACAGCTGTGGTGTCAGCACCTGGAAAAAGAGCTCTCAGCCATTTAAACTGAAGGAATAGGAATTTAGTCTGTTTAATTATTATCTCTCAAAATTCTAAAACATCAAGCCAAAACAGAGATCTCTGGTAATTTAAATTGGAGAATGGGAAGTTAGACTGTGACAATCTCTTTTCCCTCAAAAACTCAAGTCAGATTGATTCTGTTGAAAGTGTTTGCAAGTCATTAATTGTTGAAATTCGCTGGAGAAGGAAAGTAATATTCTGCGAGGACTTCAAGCAACATTCGACTGTAAATTTGCAAGGACTCTAATTTTTCTATTTGAAATGTTGTTTATATCTTCATAGCGTTCAAGAATCTAGTTCTTCTAATTAAACAGTTAAGTTGTTGATTTAAAGACACCTGGTTTGGTTAGCCCCGTTTGGGGGTTAATGGATAGTACAATTTGGCTGGGTCTTTATTTAATTTGGAAAGTTTTAAATGATATATTAGGCGATCTGTGGAGTGACGTGATTGAATTATCAGTGTGTTCCTCCCAAAACAATCAGAATCGTATATTTTGATTGGGGGCTTTGACTGGAGTGGTCAGTCATAACATATCTTCCAAAAACTGTTCTGTGAGCACATTTCAATTAACTCCCAGGTTGACCAGCAAATTAGTCATGTGACTAGCTTTTTGTTTGGAACAGCCTCGCCTGCGAGGTTTGTGGATTCCTCACAGCTTACCAGACCGGGGAAGGGGGGTGGGGGGGGGGGGGGTGGGGGGTGGGGGGGGAGGCGGTGGAATGCTGGCTCTTACACATTCAATGACTTGCAATGTCTCTTGATCATCACTATTGACAAAACCCACCTGGCTAATTGAATCTGGGAGTACTCCCATTGTCTCTCCATGCAACTGTCTTTTAGAATGCAAATGTGCAGCCATGTTTTCAGCCACTGTTCTGTGGTCTTTTTAAAACAAGTTATGTTCAATGTCCAGTAAGTGTTCAAATAATGTTCCAGATGACAAAATTAACGTATTTCCATCTGGCAGGTGTGGTTTCCGTCACATAAGACTTTGACCAGTTACATTCCCTAAGCATTCCCATTGTGTCATTACCCCAGGAACCAATATATTCTATGGAAGATCTATTTGCTAGTTTCTTTCTCTACTTATTCTCATCATCTTCAAGCCTGTTTTGGCGTGAAACAAATATTCTGTGCAGTTTTCGAGTGATTGCACAAGCAGACTTCACCTGGAATAATGCACCAGAACTGACACTCCAACACTGCAGAAAAGATCAGTTTCAGATTTGTAATTAAACACCTTCTGAACCAGTAAAATATGTAAAATGTCCATGAACAGTTCCTTAGTTAGGCCTGTTGTTTTACCTATCCAAAGCATTGCTTTCAAGTTTTGTTTCCTGAACAATTTCACGGGGTCCTTCTCAGATCGTATTTAAAGGAGAAAGATAAATGTTTATTAAACAAAAAAAAACAAAAATTAACAACTTCACCCACATACACAAGTACAATCACGAGAAAAGATATAGATTAAAAGATAGCGTGCATTTAGGTCTGATTTTTTTTTAAAAAAGAGCTCGTTGCGAAACCTTGTTCATTTTCCTTGGAGAAAAATTTAAAGGGCGCAGGCCTAATCTTCCTTTTCCCCTAGTTCACTGGAGTCAAGCTTTGGAAAGTTTCAGGTGGACGGATGCTTGACTACAGACTTCTTGGGTTAAATTTCAGTTACAGTCTGATGATGAAGATCCTGTTTCAATCTCTCAGACGTGGAGTTCTTTCAAGGTCACCTTTTCATCCCTGCCTCTTGATAGTTTTTAAGATGGTATTCAGCAGGGTCTCCTTCTTGGCTGGAATAGATCGCTCTCGCAACCTTCCTAGCTGTTGGCTTTCTGTGTCCTGCTCTCTGGCTTTCTGCACAGAAAATTCTTTTTTTAAAAAGAAACCTTATCGGGCTTGGTTTCTGTCAAGTGACCAAGGCTGCTCTCCCCTGATGTTTTCATACAATGTCTCTGAATGTGTGACTATTTTTAGGCAATGGTGTTTGACTGTTGCTCATCTTGATAAAGTGGTGTTTGGTCACACCAATAATCCAGAGTTTGGGCCTGGAGATGCTGTGGCTGCAAAGGTCACTGTTAGTCCAACTGGTTGAAAGGGTAGTTATTAACATGGAATGGGGCCATTAGCATTTCTAATGTTTTCTTCAAGGCTGTTCCAGATATGATGATGGTTTCAGTCTCCACTAGTCGCTATGTATATTCACAATAAAAGAGAGGTCACCTGACCTCTTCATTTTGTCTGGTAGCAAAAGTGTGTAAATTTTTGGGACGGTTAATGCGTCAGTTCATTTGTTATAGCTCATAATTGCTCCTTGTGTGAGCGTGACACCTTTCTTTAAACACTATAAAATGCTTGTTTTGAGCTTGTGGGGGCAATGTCACACTTATTTATTTCAGGTTCTTGCTAATAAATTAAATCCAGTGCACAAGGGGTTAACAGCACTGATTTCACCGGCTTTCTGGGGAAGCTAGTTTTCAGGGGCTAATTTTGCATAAGTTATTCATTCTGATGCTGGCAGCTAGCAGCCAGGACCAGATAAAGTGCCTGATAGCATTTTGCTCCTCAAATAGTTTGAGATAATGATGTATAATAACAAATTCTAATGACTTCACATATATAACATTGAAATAGTTTCATTCATTTAAACAGCGAGGAGAGTGGCTGCAAGTTTAATTGCCAGTTCATCTGACCAATCCTCATTCTGGATAGCAGGATGGTGGGGAGGGTTAGAGGTCAAGTCTTTGGGTTCAAATCAAATTGAAACTAACTCAAGTCAGCAGAAGTTGGAACTGGAAATAATCACAGAGGTAGAAATATCTCTTTGTAAGGTTTTATTCAGTTAGTGCAAGAACTATTCGTATTGAAGAGTGATGTCAGGTTTGTACCAGGGCTAATTTTGCATGCTATTCATTTTACAGATGATCTGGTTACTTATTTAATGCTTGTTTGTGGCAGCTTGCTATATGCAGATTGGTTGCCGTGTTTCCTACATTAAAACAGTGATTGCACTTCAAAAGTACTTCAATGCCTGTAAATTGCTTTGGGATGCCCTGGGGTCATGAAAGGCACTGTATAAATGCAACTCTTTTTTTCTCCATTCGTCTTGGGGTTAGAGGGGCCAATAGGGATCAGAGTACTTTTCAACGAAAGCTCTACTCTATCTGTTCATGTGTCACTGGTAAAATAAACCAGTTCTGTTCTTTGGCCTCCTTGTCTCGAGAGACAATGGGTAAGCGCCTGGAGGTGGTCAGTGGTTTCTGGAGCAGCGCCTGGAGTGGCTATAAAGGCCAATATGAGAGTGACAGACTTTTCCACAGGTGCTGCAGAAGAAATTGTTTGTCGGGACTGTTACACAGTTGGCTCTCCCCTTGCGCTTCTGTCTTTTTTCCTGCCAACTGCTAAGTCTCTTCGACTCGCCACACTTTAGCCCCGCCTTTATGGCTGCCCGCCAGCTCTGGCGATCGCTGGCAACTGACTCCCACGACTTGGGATTCGTCTTGGGGTTAGAGGGGCCAATAGGGATCAGAGTACTTTTCAACGAAAGCTCTACTCTATCTGTTCATGTGTCACTAGTAAAATAAACCAGTTAGTTGACTTATAATTGGCCTCATCTGACTAGAGTGTTCATCATGCTACCTTCTAGAAGTTAGGAGAAACACACATGGGGCAGTGTGGGATTACAATACCAGCACACGAGGGAATTCATTGTTATGACTCGAATTATGCTATCGTACATATGGATTTGTTAAAATTAAACTCCGGATTGAAAAGGACAGGGAACACACCAATGGACTTGACAGAGTAGCTAGGGCAGACCAGAAATCTGTAACAGTTCTGATGAAAGGTCACTGACTTGAAACATTAGCTCTGTTTCTCTCTTCATAGGTCCTGCCTGATCTGTGTATTTCCACCATTTACTCTTTCTGTTTTAATTTATAACACATATTCACCTTTCAGTTCTGAAAAGCACGGCCTGAAACATTCACTTATTTTCTCTGTTTACAGATGCTGACTGACCTGCCGTGTTTCCTGCATTTTTGTTTATTTGCTTCAGATTTCCAGCATTTGATGTGTTTTGCTTTTTAAATATATGAAAACAAAGCTCTTATAAAATGAGGTGACCAACAGGTAACACCCAAGTTGTTAAAACCCATGGTCAAGGAGCTGGTGGAAATGAAGTTAAGATAATGGTCTTAAACAGAATTCTGAAGCTAAAATGTAGGTATGCATAGTTGTCCAGATGCTTATTTTTGACGTTTATATTCATTATTGTTTTGTAAATGTCAAATAAAACTTCAAAATAGGAATAAATCTCTTCTGACCACAATTCAAATGTAAATGAGACAATGAGATTTTGCTTATTCAAGTCACAGCTGGGATTCTATGAGTCCCGCGGCGTTCCCGATAGTGGAACTGGAAGTTGACCGAACTTGCGCTTCTACCAGTTTTCCAGTTTCCCACGTAATATAATATGTAAATTAAACGTGTGGCAACGGGCACAGACGGACATGTGGGATTATGCGGTGGGGACAGCCTTTCATTGGTGGAACCTGCCGTCACTGGTCCAAGCTCCATAATTGCCATGGCTACCAAAGCATTCTGTGCTTACAGCCTCCAGGATCAGAAGCCTTCCTGTCATTTAAGTCTCTTCATAGGACCTTGAAATTAATTCAGAATACTTTTGCCTTAATTTTTGTAATCCAACACCAACTTCACATCATTTATTTTATTTCTGCAGCAACGCAAAAGAATGTCAGCCGGCAGGCAGCGTCCAGCCCCATGGTTCAGTGATACTTCCCTGCAGGTTCTCCTCCAGGCTGTCAGGGAAAGGTGGGAGGTCCTCTTCTCTGCAGATGGAGTCCGAAGACCCTCCTGCCCGACCGAGGTGGCCTGGATTGAGGGAGCAGAAGAGGTCCTGAACATTGGAATCACTCGTAGAACCTGGGTACAGTGTTGCAAACGCATCAATGACTTGCTCAGATTGGCAAGGGTAAGTGGTCTTCATAAAGTTGCTCCATTGTTTTTCTCCCTGGCTCCAAGTATTTCGGGCAGAGGGCAAACAAGGCATGCATTGGATTGCATGAGCTGCCTTGGTGCCATACACTAAATGATTTTGCACAAAGTTGACGGGTGGCATTGTTTAGTTTAGTTTAGAGATACAGCACTGAAACAGGCCCTTCGGCCCACTGAGTCTGTGCCGACCATCAACCACCCAAATATACTAATCCTACACTAATTCCATATTCCTACCACATCCCCACCTGTCCCTATATTTCCCTACCACCTACCTATACTAGGGGCAATTTATAATGGCCAATTAACCTGTCAACCTGCAAGTCTTTGGCATGTGGGAGGAAACCGGAGCACCCGGAGGAAACCCACGCAGACACAGGGAGAACTTGCAAACTCCACACAGGCAGTACCCAGAATTGAACCCGGGTCGCTGGAGCTGAGGCTGCGGTGCTAACCACTGCGCCGCCCTGATGTGCTTGGACGTGTCATGTGAAAGCCAATCCCGAATGAGTGATGTCGATGCATGTTTACCAGGTTGTGATGCATCTTTAAAAAATCTGTACTGTCTCCTGCAGGACAAACACACCCACAGCCAGCGTGGGCGGGCCAAGACAGCTGGAGGTGTCGCTGACAGAGTCTTGACACCAGCTGAAGAGGAAGCTGCACAAATTGCGAGAGAGGACGGAGGCAGGGCAAAATTAGATGGCAAGGCAGGATATTCAAGGCAGAAGGATAAAGTGTCATCTTTAGTCTTACAGACATCTGTGCACACCCAATGAAAGTGTGCGAACTCATGCGCAGCTGTTGCTTAATGTGTCGCTGTTTGTGTCTCCACTGCAGGCGCCCACACGCAAGTGTCTGGAAGCCGTGAGGCCCAAGACTCGTCCTCTGGCAAGAAAGAGGAAGAAAATGCCCCAGAGAGCATACTGTCACCTGCCTCTTCTTCCACCTCCGCCAACGCAGATGTATCTACATGGTCCGCATGAGGTTTAAGAATAGAATCTGGGTCACAATCTGGTATGCATGTGCCTGTCAGGTCCCCTGACAATCAGAGGACTGCTGAGGACCAAGCCCTGCTCAGGCCCATGCTCATGGTGATCCTCTGTTTGTCGCTATGAGACATCTGTTGGATCTGCAGCAAAGCCATGTGGAAAATATGTACGAGATGCCTGAGGTTGTGTGTGGCTTTGCGCGTGCCATGGAGGAGTCCATGCAAGCCATGACGTTTGCCACGTCACAGGCATTTGAGCATATGGCTTTCTCAGTTGAGAGTATGGTGAGCTCTGTGGTGAATCTTGTTGAGCACTTGAGCCATCTGCTATCAGACCTGCACTCCATCGCTGTTGCTGTGGGCTCCATGAAGCAGAGTCTAAGCGAGAGCGGGATGTGGAACCTGGACCTCCCTCCAGGTGCTCCTTCCCCTCAGAGAGATAGGCAGGTGCCATCGTGCACCCAGATGGAGGAGGAGCGCGTGCCAGCTGGCCCAAGGCATTCCTCTCAGGACACCCCTAGGGTAAGTGGCGTCTCATCCTCCTATCCCCCTCCCCCGACAATGACCCCCTTACCTCCAGCAGGCGAGCACATGGGGGATACTCAAGCGCCATTGCTGCAGACACCCAGTAGGATGGAGCCATCAAGTCCCCATTCCTCCAGAGGACGTACAGCAACGGGGCAGTGCACTGAGCAGACTGCCTCCACTTCAGCTGCTAATGTCAGGGTGGCATGTAGTGGGAGAAAGCGTAAAAAGAAAAACGTTTTAAGCATGAAGGTGGCAAGGGTGCTGTAAATAGCGTTCAACTCTTCTATAAGTTTAAATACATCTTTATTTACTTTAACATTTGATGCACCCTTCTAAGTCATTTGCTTGGTAGGAAGGAAAATGTTCATTGGATGCCTACGGCAGGAACACATTAATGCTTGCAAAGCATCTCAGAAAATGTCCACTGTCCATTTCTCATTGCTATTTGAGTCTTCGGTCTTCAATGATGGCTGTTTGCGGTTTGTTGATTATTCACTTTTTTCACTGCTGACAGGCCTTACAATTGTGGTTCTGCAGTCACAACTTAACTTTGCTTGCAGTGATGCATTTTCAGTTCCATCGTAGCTCATAGAAGATTTCATCTGCCATTCACAAAGTACAGTAAAGCTTCAGACCTCAGGCGTATATGAATATATGTGGGGAATTTTTATGTTTCTCCTCCCAACGATCCTTGATGTAGTGGCTAATTGTTGGCTCAAATGTACAAATATGAGGTTCTCCCTGATGTCCCTTGCTTGTCTCTCCATGGCCCTCACACCTATAATGGCATAGTTGGCATTGTTGTCCTCCTCCTCTTCATAGTCATCCTCATCTGAGGAGGACTGGTGTTCCTCTTGCTCCTCTGCCTGTAGAATGTTGCCATGTCTAATTGGAAGGTTGTGCAAGGCACAGCGGACAACAATTATTCATAATACCCTCTGTGGTGCATACTGAAGATCTCCTTCAGACCAGTCAAGGCAGAGGAATTGTATTTTCAGCATGCCAATGGTGTGTTCGATGATGGCACTGGTGGATGCTTGAGCAGCACTGTACCTCTCTTCAGTAGTGCTTTGGGGATGCCGCGCCGGTGCCATCAACCATGTACAAAGTGGGTAACCCTCGTCACCCAGGATCTAGCCGTCTACTTCAGCTGGTTCCTCAAAAACTGCTGGCAGCTGGGAGTTCCTCAAAATGTACGAGTCATGATAGCTCCCTGGAAAACGTACGCAAACATGCATTATTCTTCTCCTGTGGTTGCAAACCAGTTGTACGTTTAAAGAGTGGAAGCTTTTGCAACTCACAAATACAGCAGGTTGATCCCAGGGAGCTCTAATGGCCGCATGAGTACAGTCAATCACCTCTTGCACTCTAGGGAACCCAGCAATGGCACTGAAAGCCACAGACCTTGCTGCCTGGCTGTTCTCGGCTACAAGTAAGTAGATGAAATCATTGGCACGTCGAAAAAGCGCATCGGTCACCTCTTTGATGCACCTATGGGTCACAGACTGATATGCCACATAGGTTGCCTGTGGATCCCTGGAAGGACCTGCTAGCAAAACAATTGAGTGCAGCAGTCACCTTGAGGACAACTGGCATGCGATTCCCACCAAAGCCAAGTGATTGCAGGTCATGCCACAGGATCCTACAAATTTCTGTGATGATTTCACGTGACATCTTTAGGCGTCTCTGGCAGTGCCTCTGACATTTGAAGGTAATTTGTCCTTGTCCCGAGGACGTGATGCCGTGCCAGTGCCCATCTTCATTAAGGCCATTCCGAGATGTTATCATTCAGAGCATTCTCACCTTCTTCTTCTGCCTGTTGCTGGTGTTCAGGCATCATGAGTTGAGGGAAAAGAGACCTCCTTAGTCACTCCCTTTGCTCTTCTTCCCATGTGGTTTTTCTGAACAATACATAAGCAGAGCATGGCAATCCAGCCCTCTGTCGCCAGTGAGCTGAAACATTGAAGCAATGAGCAGTACCCTTATATCTGCCTTAAAATTGTAGCCAGGTAGAAGACACACCCCTCCTCCCACTCTCCCTGCAATCCTCGAGTGGCCACACGGTTTGCATTTACCGTTGGAGAAAATGGTGCGTGTAGAATTTAGGGCAAGTCTCCCCACCTTCCAACGTCCTCTTGCAACCTTCCAGCCTGAACACATCACCCTTGACCCACCCAATTTTACCGTTACCCTTCCCTTCATTACCATTGAACCTTCCCCCATTACCGTGCAGTGTAATAATCAATTTATTCCTGCCATCCATCCCCGCCCCCCCGTTCCTACTCCCGTAACTAATGACATGCCAACTCTGACCTTTGATCCTCCTCAAATCTACCTGACCATTGTTGCTGAGTCTTGTTGCCCTCCCTATGAAGTTGCAGAGTACACAACCAAGTTATGACCTTCTCCCCTACAGGATCCATTTTCCCCCATTGACTGTGACATTCCCCCTGATAGCCAGTACCCTCAATTTGTCCCACAGGTTAAAGGCCTGCTACCCAACCCGAACCCAATGGGACCGCTGATATGTGTCAGGTTCGGGTCAGGTTGGGTTGCACTTCCGGATCCGGCATTAGAGCACGGGTCGGGTCAGGCCAGATTGGACATGCTCTATCACCACCTCAGGTAAGTGACTTTAGTGTTAATTTACATTTTGGACTTTAATGGTGGTTTTGCTACTGTTATTTTAAGCTTGTGCAGGTAAGGAGCAAAGTGAAAAACAGAAGGTAAGTGAACTGATGGTCGGGTCGGGATAAAATGGAAGGACTTGGGCCGGGTTGGGCTCGGGGTCGGATGGGGTTCTGTTGGGGCTCGGGTCGGGTCTCATTTGCAGACCCGAGCAGGCCTTTACCACAGATCCCTGATGTTGACAGCACTCATCCCTCCTTTTAGGCCTTTGCCGACTATCTTCTGACTGTAATGCTCTAGTCAACCCACCACCCCTGCAGCCGCCCACATCCAGCTTCAGCACCAACAGCAACCATTCCACACCCTGAATGCGCCGCTCCACCTTCCCCTGCCCCTCCATGCACACGATCACCCCGTCCTCCCCAAATACTGTCCCCTGCTCCTCCATGCACCCAATCACCCCATCCTTTCCCTCGAGTACCCTCCCCTGCTCCTCTTGTAAGTTCCCCCATGCCTTCGCTGCCATCCTCTGAGAAGAATCACCCTTGCTGGTGCTGAACCTGGAGCCAAACACCCTTTCCAGTGCTGGTGTTCATTTTGCCGATGAGTTAGAGAGAGAACACAGACCCGAGACTCAACTGCACAAATCAGACTGCTGCACGCCACAGTGAAACAATTGGTGGCGCGGGAATAATGCTCGCTGTTCACTTTATCTGGCAGGTAGGACTGAACTGTAACTGAGCGTAGGGTAATAAATATTCACGGCATATAAATGAATGCAAAGCTGCAATCTGCCACCATGTGGGGGGAGCCCTGGAATGCCGCAATCATGCCGCCAACTTAATTTCTCAAAAATATTCTGCTGTTGGGAATCTGAAAAAAGTGCTTTCACCTAAGTATATCACCCCACACGCCACCAAATCTGCTCTTGCACAGCCCATAAAATTCCACCATAGAGTCATTTATGGCACAGGAGACAACGATTTGGCCCATCAAGTCCAAACCAGCTCTCCGCGGAGCTATCCTGCCAGTCCCACTCCTCAGCTTGATCCCATAACCCTGCAAGTTGTCCTATAAAGTTAGGGTTGCCAACTTGTATCGACGTATTCCTGGAGGTGTCATCACATGACCTTCTGCTTTGTCTCCACACTCCTGCCATTGGTCACCCAACATATCCATCCTCGCGGAGCACTGCTTTCCCATGCAAATTGGAAAGCAAACAACTCTTTATTACTTGATTGATCATCAAGAATCATTCCAGCAGTATTTTCCCCCATGTTCAATATTTTTAGAACTGGTAAATAAAGCTGTTCAAAGCAAATTAAAAACACCAATTTTTGTCACCCCAATGGTTTTCTTGCTGGGTTGCTCACAGCAGTGTCTTGGAGATTAGTGTTTAATTCCTGGAGTCTCCAGGAAAATCCTGGAGGATTGGCAACCCAATATGGTATCAACTGTTCACAATATTATGTATGTTAGTCGAACTGATTCTTAGTGTTACACTGTGATGTTAACACTCCAGAAATGTGAAACATACAACAGTTGAATGCCAGATCATGTACTATAATAGTAATCAGAAATTCAAAGACTAGAGTAAACGTCAATATTAAACACAAGAGGAAGTCTCTTTCCCAAACTAATTTTCTATCATATTTTGCCCAAAATGTATCAGGTCATATTTATTTTTACAGAACAATCTATCATGCGCTCTCCGAAGCAGTTTTCAAACACTACAGTACAGATGTTAGAAAAAAATTAACATACACTGCCAAGTAACCAGGGGTTATCAATAAACTCTGTAAATTAATTAAATTTCTGTTCCGGCATATCATTTATTTCAATACATAAATGTCTCGAGGGAACCATTTCCTTTTATTGCTAAGCTGCTGGTGAGTGAACTATGTGAAAAGTAGTCTCTAGAAATAGTCTTTAATAATAGTTACTGACTTACTTTACTTTGCTTTTATTGTGTTGTAACAAAATATTTTCTAATTTCACTTATCAAAAAGCTCTGCAGTCAGCCAAATATTTGCAGTGATTGTTAAATCAAAAACTGATATCACTGATGAATCTTTGCCACACAAAGCTTTGTTATTGAAATCATAGAAATGTTATTTGCAATTCATTTTTACAATTACATACCAATCATTTCAAATTATTGGGTCTAACATAAACATGCAAATAATCAATTGAAGTTTCAAATTTACAAACACTTACACTATTAAGAAACAAAGCATAATTTTGTTGCAAGTCTGGCACTATAAGAAAACTGCTAATGTAGTTTAAATCCAGTCTCCAACCTTTGTCACAACTCAAATATATTAATTTAGCTTCCAAAAACAATCATTTAGAATGGTAAAGAGCCGTACTTCATTTGCACTTCATTCTCACTGCCAGAAAAGAAAGGATAATTGAAATTCCATTTAAATTCAATTTTGGCTATAAGTGTAATTGTAGATATACCCCTTGAGTCATGTAAAACGTTTGTCTAATGTTTCATTCAAATTATCCTGCTCCAGAACACATTCAGCACTATACAAAGATCTTAAAAATGTATTAGTAGTACTCATTAGACTGAAATTTAATAACAAAAACATCAGGTGAATTTCAAGAACCCCCATTATCAGGAGAAGATTGATAGCTTTTATGCTGCTCAGAAGCCAACTGGGCACAATTTAGATTCAACAAACTAATGCGCCTGATTTTGATTTATCTGTTGTACTTCACAAGTTTTGTCTTTATAGTGATCTTTTATTACTCTTCAGCTTGATCAATTTATCAGAATTCTGAGGTGATGTGGGGGTAGCTTCCAGAAATTTTATTGTAGAAGAGTGAGGCACATACTTAGCACTCCAGATTTAACACATAATTTATTTTAGTAGTGACACCATATAATTCATGTTGCTTTCAAAAATGACTGCATTTGCTATGAGTTCTGCTCGTGGTGAATGGGAGAGGTTAAGAAAAATGTAATATTGCTCAATTCGAGATGTTGTGCTGTTCAGTCTTCAACTGAGGTTAACCTCTACATGCTGTGAACAAATCAGACAATCTAATGGGTAAAATAAGATAAGTTTCCTCCCCTTTTAAGAATGTTTGATCTTGCAGCCTTTCCTATTCCTTTTATACAGTGTCCTGAATTGATCCATTTAACAACACCGACAGTCAAACTCATAAACCAACAGTGGATACATTAGTAAGGTACTGGAGAGTGACCAGCATTCATGGAACTGTACTCCAACAAGGAGTCAACACCTTTGCAAGAAGTGGAGAGGAGAACATTGGTGGGAAAAACAAGAATTTTTTCTTTTGTTTACAAAGGAAACTTATATGACACATACAAATATAACCCTTGAAGAGCCAACACGATTTCATAAAAGGCAAATCATGTTTGACCAATCCATTAGAGTTGTAACTGGAAGGGTAGATAAGGGGGGGGGACCAGTGGATAAACTCTATTTAGACTTTCAGAAGGCATCAAATAAGATACCACACAAGAAGTTGTTCGACAAGATTAGGACTCTTGGGATTGCAGGCAATATATCACCTTGGATTGAGGATTGGTTAATGGACAGAAAACAGAGAGTAGGAATACATACGAATTAGGAGCATGAGTAGGCCATTCGGCCCTTTGAGTCTGCTCTGCCATTTGATAAGGTCATGGCTGATCTGATTGCGGCTTCAACTCTACTTTCCTGTCTACCTGCTATAACCTTTGACTCCCTTGTCAAGCAAGAATCTAGCTAATTCAGCTTTAAAAATATTCAATAATGGGGCGGCACAGTGGTTAGCACTGCAGCCTCACAGCTCCAGGGACCCGGGTTCAATTCTGGGTACTGCCTGTGCGGAGTTTGCAAGTTCTCCCTGTGACCGCGTGGGTTTTCCCCGGGTGCTCTGGTTTCCTCCCACAGCCAAAGACTTGCAGGTGATAGGTAAATTGGCCATTGTAAATTGCCCCTAGTGTAGGTAGGTGGTAGGGAATATGGGATTACTGTAGGGTTAGTATAAATGGGTGGTTGTTGGTTGGCACAGACTCGGTGGGCCGAAGGGCATGTTTCAGTGCTGTATCTCTAAATAAATAAACCCTGCCTCCACTGCTCTCTGTGGAAGAGAATTCCACAGACTAACATTCTGAGGGAAAAATTTCTCCTCATCTCCATCTTAAATTAGTCATTTTTGGGTTTGCAGGTTGTAATTACTGGGGTGCTGTAAGGATCAGTGCTCAAGCCTCAGCTCCTTACAATCTATATCATTGACTTCAATGAGGGGACTGAGTGGAGCATATCCAAGTTTGCGGACGATACAAGAAATTGAGCAATGTGGACGACACAAAAAGACTGCAAAGGGATACAGACAGGTTAAGTGAGCCAGAAGGTGGCAGGTGCAGTATAATGTGAAATTATCCAGTTTGGTAGGAAGAACAGAAAAACGGAATATTTTTAAAAGGATAGAGACTAGTAAATGTTGGTATGCAGAGGGACTTGTACACAAAACACAAAGTTAACATGGAGATGCAGTATACAATTAGGAAGGCAAATGGTATGTTAGCCTTTATTGCAAGGAGATTGCAGTACAAGAGTAAGGAAGCTTTGCTGCAATTACATTGGCCTGTGGTGAGCCAGCACCTGGAGAACTGTGTAATGTTTTGGTCCCCTTGCCCCTTGCCTGAAACAGGTGCAACAAAGGTTCACTAGATTGATTCCTGGGATGAGGCTGCTGTCCTATGAGGAGAGATTGAGTAGAATGGGCCCATATTCTCTGTAGTTCAATAACCTTTCAAGCAGTACCATGCAAAGATAAGACATTCTTGAAAGCCTGAGACGATGAGCCCACTCATGGGAGTGGTCTGAAACATAAGAACCAAAATAATCTTGGATAAAAAGGTTCCAAAATAATCCTGGTTAATCAATTTTTTTTGCTGACGTTGGTCAAAATAATAATGTTGCCCAAGACACCAAGAGAACTTGCTGCTCTGCTTGAAATCATGCTGAAAGATTCTTATGTACACCAGATGATACAGATAGGACCTCCAATTAATGTTTCCAACAAAATATGTTTTTTCTGGCAATGCAGCTCACTGTACAACTGGCAACCTAAATTATGGGTTGGATTTTACCAGCCCCCAGACGTCGTGGATCGTGGCAGGGAGGCCCGTAAAATGCTTGTGGGAACATCCCGCCACATATTACCGGCGGCGGCGAGGCCTCGGTGCGGTGTATTTATTTTTATATGTAATTAAAACAGAATGCAAATTGCCTTACTTGCTCCAGGCGGCTGTCCCATGCCAAATTTACGGCTGATGGCTGCAACTCGCGCGCCTTCAGAACTCCATATGGAATTCCGAGGCGAGACACTGGTGAGGTGGGTGGGGGGGGGGGGGGGGGGGGGAAGACAAATTATCGGGGTGGGGGTGAGGGGGGGGGGGGGGGTGGAGAGCGGGGAAACACTTTTTCATTGGGTGTCAGGATGGTGGGAAGTTGTTTAGGGTCCAAGGGAATAAAGTTCGGGGGGAAGGTCATTACTGATAACTAATTTTCTGGGAGGTGGGATGGGCCAAAAAACTAACTATTTATGCATTGGGGGTGGGTGGTAGAGGTGATTGCTGGGGTGGACAAATGACTATTTAAATTTTTATAGAACCAGCTCCTCTAAAAATTAAAATTTCTCCTGAAGGGCTGGAAGGATTTTAAAAATGGCACCGGCGCCTGCGCGGTGGCGCCAGATGCTGTTGCCGGGGACTCGGCGGCCGCCCCCTCTACGCCGTCAGGGGCAGCCACTCCAGCTTCGCCCTCTATTTTAATGAACCCCCGCGGGTAACATCGCGACATGCGGTGCACTAATAAAATTCAGCCATATGTGTTTAAAGTTCTGTTGTGGTATAGGAATCCAAAACCTTCTGATTCCAGTAACAGTGTTAATGGCAGGGCCAAGATGATATGGACAACAAGATCAGCAAGGAAAGAACAAGAGAACTGGCAACTAAGTCAATTTGCCAAGTAAACACATCCAAGCTAACTAGGTCATCTGATCATAGTGTAAGTCTTCAAGTGCAAGAAATAGCAGTCAATGGAAAAAGTGTGGAAGGTGAAGAATAACTTGGCAACTAATGAAGGCAAGGATCTCCCAGAAGCTGCCACTACTTGAGAACAAGCACGACAGTTAGTGAAAAACAGTAGAGTAGAATGGGCTGGTGCCTATGTTAGTACAGGACCACAGATGGAAGCACAATAAAGTGAAGTGTAAATTAATATTGGTCACAAAAATAGACAAAGCCTCGCGCTGTTACACTGCAATAGTGATGTTCTTTTCATCTGAACCATTTCACTTCCTGTATTTTGATTATGATTCAACAGCCATCAATATTTGAGACACTGTCACTGCCCATAGCCTGTCTTCAAGAAAATAGCACCAGAAAACTGATGTTAGTTAGTATTGTCTTATGTTGCCCAGTTGTTGAGTTCAGTGGAACTGAAAATCTGGCATGCACCAGTGCGATCAGGCAATGCTTTAGGACAAAATCTTATTTTATTTGATATTTTTAAAAATTCTTTGGTATATTTAAGAGTGGTAACTTGGTGCAATTTGATCAATACAACTGAAAATGGGTTTACCACAAGAAATAAGCATTTTTTATTAAGAGTGTCTAGTCCACGACCTGTGAGTAAACTGATGTTAAATAACTGAAAATGAATTTAACAAATTATACAGAACCATTTGCTAGTTATATTCGTGTTGTCAGTTCCTTAGCAATAAAAAAAATTCAAAAGCTTTTAAAACATTTAATGCCCTTGCACTTAAGAGAACCAGCTTAATTTTAAGAGCCTCCTCGATGGCCTGCAAATGAGCACAATTAGTGGAAGCTCACAATGGTGATTAATTCAATCAGAGGGTGTGACCACTTTTGTGGGTGGGGCCTGATTCAAGTTTTTTAAACTAGTGTTAAAGATTGCAGAAACTCAATTTGTGTCAGATGTAATTTGCGCTTGAAATTCCACTTTCTGTTGCACTGGTTTGTCTATTTTGGGACAATTGTGCTGAAAAAAGGGACAATCTACTGGAAACTCCAGGTCTAAATGTTTAAAATCTCCAAGAAGAATTTATTACATGCAGGAATGAGGTTGTACAGTTTAAATTGCTGCTTTTCTGGACCAAAGAGGATGATCGGCATTGCAAAAACAATTATCTTGTCGTTAAAAGGGAACTAGCCCGTTAATTATCAGCCGTAACTTTTTATGGTGAGCTCATGGGCAATTAATGTGCAAATCCAACGAGTTCTTTAAAACAGCTGGAAGACTAAGAGTGAGATGCTGTTTGTGTGAAGCAAACGGGGAAGTGGCGTAAATTGACCATCAGGTTCTGGAGATACGGAACTCACAATGTTTTGTTTGAACCCCTGAATTTGCTGGTCAATATGCACATTAATAATAACATGCTGTTAATTTTCCAGCAAGATTTGACCCATTATTCAGTATCTGACTCAAAACAACCTCTATCCACAATTCCAAAATATAAACCCTATTATGAATACAAATGTTAGTTTGGCCCCAAATGGAGTATTGTGTGGAGGGAGTGAATGTTGAAGGTGGTGGATGGGGTGCCAGTCAGGGGGGTTGCTTTGTCCTGGATGCTGTCGAGCTTCTTGAGTGTTGTTGGAGCTGCACCCATCCAGGCGAGTAGAGAGTATTCCATCACACTCCTGACTTGTGCCTTGTAGATGGTGGACAGGCTTTGGGGAGTCAGGAGGTGAGTTATTCGCCGCAGGACCCTAAGCCTCTGACATGCTCTAGAGGCCATGATATTTATATGGCTACTCCAGTTCAGTTTCTGGTTAATGGTAAGCCTCAGGATGTTAATAAGTGTACCATCTACAAGATGCATTGCATCAACTTGCCAAGACTCCTTTGACAACACCTTCCAAACCCACAACCTCTACCACTTAGAAGGACAAGGGCAGTAGATGCATGGGGACACCAGCACCTGCAAGTTCCCCTCTAAGTCACACACCATCCTGACTTGGAACTATTATTACTGTTCCTTCACTGTCACTGGGTCAAAATCCTAGAATTCCCTTCCTAACAGCACTGTAGGTATACCTGCACCACATGGACTGCAGCAGTTCAAGAAAGTGGCTCACCACCACCTTCTCAAGCACAATTAGGGATGGGCAACAATGCTGGCATTGCCAACAATGCTCACATCCCAGGAACCAATAAAAAATTAAGGGTTTAGATAGATTAAATGGAGAGAAACTGTTTCCAATGGATGAAGACTCAATAACCAGTGGGGTAGAGATTTAAGGTGATTGGCAAAAGAACTGGAGGCAAAATGAGGTAAAACCTCTTTACGAATGAGTGGTTAGAATTTGGAATGCACTGCCTGATTGGGTGGTGGAAACAGATTCATCAGCAGTTTTCAAAAGGGAGTTGGACAAATTCTTGAAGGAGGGAAAAATGCCAGGATATGGGAAAATGCAGGCAGTAGGACTAACTGGATTGCTCTTCAAAATAGCTGATGCAGACTTGATGGGCTGAATGGCCTCCTTCTGTGCTGTACTATTCTACCATTCTATGTTCCCTTCTCACTCATTACAAAAGTACAGATACCTGCAAACTGGGGAAGGAAAAGGTGGTTAATCTGTGTTCAGTTACAAACTCAAAATTTTCCAATTTTGTTGTATTAGTTCAAACATCAGATCACATCAAGTTGATACTTTACATAAATATAATTAAGTTCTTGGAGACATGGGTTATGACCTAAAGTGTTATAATAATTATTGCAATACAGAGGAATCTGAATCCTGACTTCATATTTGGAAATCACAAATGCAATTGCAATTCTAATTCTGAATTCCAATTTGGGTTTGTTTGACCAAGATCATCTTTATCATCCTGTTCCATATGCTTTTGTGAAGATTACAACTCAAATTAATATGAAATTTTATAGCTGGTTATGTACATCACTAATCCTCAGAATCACCTATTGTGTTACTTGTTGAAACAAATAGTTTCCAAATTTGATAATATTCTGGAGTATATTAGAAAATACACTTTATTTTCTTCCTTAAGTGCAGTTGGCAATTAAACACAAAAACTTTTTAACATACTGGGTGTAAAATGCCACCAAAAGTTAATGAAAGGATCAAGAGACACTAATGAATGAAAATATGTAATGGCAATTGCACAGATATTTCTTATCAAAATGTATTTCAGTGCAATGAGCTACTGACAGAAACCCAAAAATTCAATGTTTTGATGGTTCACTAAAGGCCAGCCTGATGGCAATTGATATACAATGGCGATCTCTATGGTTAAAAAAGGTAGAATATCAATAGAGTTTCGACTTTTATTTCTTAAAAAAATAATCAGGGATATTTTCAATAATTAATTGACTGTTTAAAAATCATTAAGAAAAATATTAAGGATAAAAGTTCAATGGAAATCAGAAAAAAATACACTTCCACTTAAGCTGACAAAAGCCATGTGCAAATGTAAGTAACTCATCCTCTTTTGCTTAATTAGATTTTGGCTTCATACACTCTCAAATATATTCTTGGTTCTCATATTTGTATTGCATTGCAGTCTCCCATTTACTTTCCATGGTTATTAAAGTGACTGTTTAAACTAGTTAAAGTGTCTGTGCTTTAGAAGACATTATGCCTTCTGAAACATAAAGAGCCAACATTTTAATCAGATAATAAAATTGCAATATTGAAAAAATAGCGAAATCAGAGAACATGAATGCTAAAGCAAAATACTGAGGATGCTGGAAATCTGAAATAAAAACAGGAATGCTCGAAATACTCAGCAGATCAGGCAGCATCTGTGGAGGAAAAATAAAGTTAACATTTCAGTTCAATCACCTTTCATCAGAACTGGAAAAACTTAAGAGACGTGACGGATTTTAAGAAAATATGGAGGCAGGAAAATTGAAAATGAACATTTATAAAGGGAAAAAAATCTGGTATTTTAATGAAAAATAAAAAGTTGGCAACCAGAAATACTGAGTTCAGGTAATCATAATAAAAATTAGATTTTCAGTTTCACTATATTTTTTCGAATTTATACACGAAAACTTATTGAAGGACACAGTGCACAGTGAGTTGGAAGAGACAGGTAGCACTAGAGTAGGGAATGGCAAAGTATTAGGTGGGGTCAGAGTGAGAGGGGTGTTAGGCAGTACTAGAGAAGGGAGTAGTTCCATATTAGATGGGAGTGGACTGAGAACAACTACGAGAAATGCAAAGACAGGATTACAATGCATGTGTGTAAATGCATGACGTGCGGTGAATAAAGTGGATGAGCTACAAGGACAAGGAACAGTACATGAATATGATGTAGGGGCAGTAATGGAAACATGGCTTAAAAATGGCGAGAATTGGGTACTTAATATACAAGGACATAAAGTGCTCAGAAAAGATGGAGAAGGAAACAAAAGGTGGGGTGGCACTCCTGATTAGGGAAGGCATTGCAGTGTAGGAAAGGGAGGATGTTCTTGAGGAGGCAAGGACAGAATCCATTTGGTTCGAGTTGAAGAGCAAAAAGGGTATGATCACACTCCTTAGGGTATTCTCCAGGTCTTCAAATAGTGAGAGGGAGATAGAGGAGCAAATCTGCATGGAAATTACAGAGATGTGCAAGAACTATTTTATTTTTATTTAGAGATACAGCACTGAAACAGGCCCTTCGGCCCACCAAGTCTGTGCCGACCAACAACCATCCATTTATACTAACCCTACAGTAATCCCATATTCCCTACCACCTACCTACACTAGGGGCAATTTACAATGGCCAATTTACCTATCACCTGCAAGTCTTTGGCTGTGGGAGGAAACTGGAGCACCCGGCGAAAACTGACGCGGTCACAGGGAGAACTTGCAAACTCCGCACAGGCAGTACCCAGAATTGAACCCGGGTCCCTGGAGCTGTGAGGCTGCGGTGCTAACCACTGCGCCGCCCCACTATAGAGTGATGATTTGGAGACATACCCAAATATTGACTGGGATAATTTTAGAGTAAAGGGTAAGGAGAGGGAGGAATTTCTAAAAATGTGTTCAGGAGCACTTCCTTCTCAGCCCAACTAGAAAAAGAGGCATTGCTGGATCTGGTGCTGGGAAATGAGGTGGGCCAAGTGTCTGTCGGGGAGTACTTGGGTAAGAGAGATCATAAGGTTTAGATTCAAAATGCAGAAAAGCTAGGAGAAAAATAAGGTAGAATGTCTAGATTGGAAGAGGGCCAATTTCAACGCAATGAGAAGGGATCTAGCCAGGGTAGAATGGAACCAAAGACTGGCAAGAAGAGCACAATGGGTTATCTCTAAGAGGGAGATGCTTCCGGTACAGGTGAGGAATGTTCCAACAAGGCTGAAAGGTTGGGGAACCAAGAACAGGTCTCCTTGATTGACGAGATGATAATGAAACACAAAAAGTTGTATTATGCATGTCAGGTGAATTCATCAAGTAAGAAGCAGGCCATATACAATAAGTTAAGAGGGGAGATGACGAGGAAAATAAGACTGGCAATGAGAGAATATGAAAATAGAATGGCAGTCAACATAAAAGAGAACCCAAAGATCTTCTATCAGCATGTAAATAGTAAGTGAGTAGTAAGAGGAGGAGTGGGGCCTATTAGGTACAGAGGGGGTAATATATGCTTAGAGGCACAGGGCAAGGCTAATATACATAATGACTACTTTTTACCAGTGTTCACCAAAGAAATGGAGGCTGACAAAATATCAGTGGAAGCAGAGAAAGTACAGACAATGGATAGGATAAAAATTGAGAGGGGGAGGAACTAAAAAGGCTGTCTATGCTTAGGGTAGATAAATCACCTGGTCCAGATGGTTTGCATCCCAGGTTGCTAAAGGCAGTGGGGATGGAGATAGTGAAAGGGAGTGCCATAATCTTCCAATCTTTCCTGGATACGTGGGTGGTGCCAGAGGATTAGAGAGTGGTAGATGTGACACCTTTATTCCAGAAAGGGTGCAAGAACAGTCCGAGCAACTCCAGGCCAGTTAATTAAACATCAATGGTGGGTAAGGTTTTAGAAACTATAATCAGGGAAAATATCAACTGACACTTAGAGAGGTTTGAGTTACTTAAGGATAGTCAGCATGGATTTGTAAAAGGCAGATCATGCTTGGCTAATCTAACTGAATTTTTTTCATGAAGTAACAGAGAAGGTTGATGAAGAGAATGCAGTGGCTGTTGTTTATACAGATTTTATGAAAGCATTTGAAAAGTGTTAAGACTGAAGCGGGAGAAGTGCACTGTTATTTCAAGTTCCACTTCTCCACAGGTCACAACATATGTTTAAAAGTTTACCCAGTTACCAATATGGTCAATCATAGACTCTATTTTATCCCAGAATAAAATAAACCAAACAGGTTTCTTTAATAGACAACAAAATTATATTATAAATCAAGACTTAATCAGTAACGAAGCAAAACATTAGCACGCAGATTGAAATATGAAAGTTCCCTTTTTGCCTTAGCCCTTCACACACACACACACACACACACACACAGATTAACTGAAAAAATAAAGAGATTTTCTTTTTAGAGCTTGGTTACAAAAAAAGACAAAAAAAGAATACCTTGGTCAAATAGTTAAGAATTCTTGAAAAAAAGGGAAGACATGGAAAGATGTCAGTTGTCCCTTTTTTTGGTTTGGAGTCCCAAATACATGTAGATGGCTCTCACTTAGATCTTTCTCTGGAGCAATTCATTCAGGGGGCATCGAGGATTTATCCGGCAGATTTTTCCAGAGTCTCAGGAAAAATGCGGCAACTGGGGTTTCAGGTAGGCCTTTCAGGAGGAATGCATTGTCAATTTCTCTATTTCTTACACTTGCTTCTAAGGGCTTCTCAAAGAGATGGAAAAACTGGCAGGTTTTTCAAAGAGAGGGAAAAGGTTGAGCTGGGGTGACTGCTCTCTTGGCTGTTTTTGTAAAACTCTAACACACTGTCCAAAGCAAAACCAAAAACGACGAGCTGAATTTTACCCTCGTCGGACAGGAGCCTTCCACCAACTGAAAAGTCGGTGGTGCTCCCGCCTTCGCCTGGCCTGGGGATCTGGACTGCACATGTTACAGTCCCCAGGCTTATAACTGATGTGAGGCGGGACTTCTACCTCACTGAGGCAGGAAGTCCCGCCTAATGGAGCTGCCGGCCAATCAGTGGCCACTGCTGGGACTGCAACCCAGCTTCGCAAAGAGGAGGAAGGATGGCCCCGGGAAAAGGTAAAATTTTGGGGCCTCGCTGAGGGTGATCGGTTGACTCTTGGTGAGGCAAGAGTGGTCGATTGGGGGATGGGGGGCGGGCGTGTTGGGGATAGTTGGGGCATCGGGGCTGGCTCTCCATCGGGCACCTGCTTTTGTCATGGAGTTTTTCTCAGGCCTGGGACGCCCGACTGGCCAAGGGTAAAATCCCCATGGCGGCGGGCAGAAGCCCTTAAGTGGCCATTCACTGGCCATTTAAGAGCCTTCATTGGTGAGGCAGGTGTGCCAGTTTTTGTTGCTGCCGCCCTGCACAAAATGGCAGCAGCAGTGGTAGCAGGTCGGAAAGGGCCTTCTGAGATTCCCACTCCATATTACGCCCCTGCCAGCAACCTGCTCTTTTGGGGTGGGGGGCGTAAAATTCCAGCCAATGTCTCACGAGTCAGGCCTCTTTACCCCTATAAATATTGACCTGTCACTTCTCTGTAAACAGCATCTTCAAGTCAAAAAAAACCCTGCTGGGTCATTATCTGAAGACAGGTGAGTTCCAGTAAAGGTTGTTTACAAACCAAGTCCAAAAGACCTCTTTTTAAAAAAAAATACATTATGGAATCCTTTTTTCAGTTGTCAAGCACAAGTCCTCAAAATTTAACAAAAAATGGAAGTACTTTCGTAACATATGGTACAACATAAAAGGCTGGTTAAGAAAACTGAAGCTTATGGAATATGAGGGTCAACGTCCAATTGGATAACAAAAAAAGGCTTCAGGGTGAAAAAACAGAGTCGGAGTAAATGGTTGCTTTTCAGACTGGAGGATGGTAGACAGTGCTGGTACTACTGCTTTTTTGATTTTTATATAAAATATATTTATATACATATAAATAAATGATTTGGATTTTGGAATACAGAATAGAATTTCAAAATTTGCTTACAGCACCAAAATTGGAGGTGTCGCAAACTGTGAGTACGATATATGAACCACCTGCAACAGGACATAAATAAGCTAGCAGAATGGGCAAAGAGGTGGCAGATGGCATTTAATACTGACAAGTGTGAGTAGTAAATGTACTTCTCAAATTTCAAAATATATTTATCTTCACCATCACATACATTGATGAAATTGTTTGGCAAATGTTTATAGGTCATTGGACATGACAAAATGTAACCAAGCATGGAACATTTCTCATTACTGTATCTGTCATTCTTTGAAAGAAAAAGTAAACATGTCACAATTTCTATTTTGGTACAGAAATGCTGCTATAATTTGAGTTAATAGCTCATTAAATTTTCCAAAACAATTGCTTGGACCAACCATTCTAAAAAAAACTGCTATTTGAATCGTGGTTTATATTTCTTTCCTATTACTGTACCACTTTGATGTCAAATTTCATGGTTCAAGGTTTTATTACTGTTCTATTGGCTTTAAATAATGTTACACCATTATGTGTGGTGCTATTGCAATTCAGCACATTAAGTGCATTTGTTATTTTATTCTCCCTATTGACAACTAACCAGGATTTCAATACTGTACAGGAGGGGTTACAGAGAAACAAATCACTATTAACACAATCCAGCAAGTACTGCCAAAACCATTTAATTTAATGAGGGATGGGCCTCAGCACAGTGCAATACAAATAATTGTGGAATGGGAGCAATGTGCTATCATTTCCACTGTTTGATGAAAGGTCACAGACCTGAAACGGTAACTCTGCTTCTCTCTCCACAGATGCTGCCTGACCTGCTGAGTATTTCCAGCACATCCAATTAACACCAAAATCCTTGAGCATTGCATAATTTGGCCCTTGGCACCGAAACAGCACAATCGCTGGATCTTACACACCATAATCCCTCAAACTCCCAAAACATCTTGGAACTAAACAGTCATAAGTAACCTGACTTTTCTTTCGCAACAGAATGCAATACATAGAAGTGTCACTGTTTATCAGCTTTGCATCACAACACATACTGCTCAAGTGATGAAATTCTGGAAAATTGGTCCATACCAATTACATACGATTACAAAACAGGAAGTAAACACCACTCATGAACCATGCTTAAACAGGTCAGAAAAAAATGACAACACACAATACATGCTCATGGTAGTTGTGCTCGATGTGTGATTATCTCACACAAACATCCCCGACCACCAGGTTCTGAGCCACTTGAAAGTTATTTAGTCCTGAGGCTGTATTTCTTCATATACTTCTATTCCCTGCCATGTAACTCTATTTAATGTTGAGTCTTCTGTTTCAAATATCTCTATCCTGAGCCAGTATCTCTATGGATAAAGTGGTAACACTCTTGTAATTCTCCAGCTAGTACTCACCCCACAATCACCTCTTTCCAAATTCTATACTTCATGCTGTAAAACCAATTGACTACATTGCACTAAAGAATTTTAATAAATGTTAGCCTATCTGCAGTGAAGTGTTTTTAGAACAGACTACTGACTAATTTTACTGGCACTGCAGAATAGCACGTGAAACATAAAAATTTTACTTTATGCACCGAACTGGCTCAAGGACAATTAGGATGGGCAATAACTGCTGCCTTTGCCAGCAATGCTCACATACCATTAACAAATAAAAAATATTTAACAGTGGGTGTTAAATGCAGCGTCAGGTCTATGAGGGATCAACATTGGCAGAAAAAGGTTGACCCAAGGATAGTAATGATTCAAGCAGCCTAATAGATTCCTGACAAATAGATTTCAACAAAATGATCTTTACAACTAATTAAACGTGGTATGTGAGGTATTTTTCAGTGATGTTGTCCCAGATTTTTATCCATTTATTGCTTGAAGATTATTCATTTTATCTGTTTTAAAAACACTCTACAATTATGTTTAAAAAGTTGACCAAAGAAAACTGATTTTCAGCACATCTTTGTTTAAATTGAAATATAAGGGTTTCAGGATGATCGCATGGAACTATGAAGCTTCATTTCATGTGTTATAACTCAAAACTGTCAGTTGGTGGCAGACAAAGCACAACCTGCTGAAAAAATTTCTAATCTATCTAGGATTTTTAAATCTCAAGTCGTTAGGTACTTTATAAGCAGCCTTTTCAACAGCTTTAATAACTTATTCACTCCATGGCTGGCCACTATTCCAAGCATTCTTTCTAAGCGGTCATATTCTAAGTAATCAGAATGAAAGCTTAAAATGAAAGTCATGGCTTGTGGAAGGAACACAACCTCTGCTGATAATATGCAACTTATTTATCAGCTTTACTATGTACTAAATTTACCCCATTTTAATACCAAAAGCAATGGAGATTTAATTAATATGCTGTGTAAATTGATACAAATTCCCTAATTGTTTTACATGTTGCAGGGCATGTTCTAAACAAAAGGGAAGTTTATGATTTTTATTCTGCTCTCAAAAAGCATTCATAGCTTTTCTATAATAATTTAAGACAACATTAAACTTTTTGTCAGTAGATGGCATTACAGCACTGGACACTTGAACATAATTCATATTTCTAGGATGATATGTAGCATACAGCTATTTAAATGTTGGTGTCTTGGTCCCTTTCCGACAAAATAAATTTTCTAATTTTCTTCATTTAGCATCTCAAGGTTATGAAAATTCAATGCAATTTAATATCTGGACTGGAAGTTTTTTGAAAATTAAAGATGCATAAACAATTTACAAAATGTACAATAAACTTGTCTTAGAAATCATCCCACTGGAGATGTAAGTTCTTGCAAATATACAAAGAACCAACTCACCCAGGTCCATGAAAAAGCGTTTCGCAAAGTTAATTTGAAACACACATCAAATGGCAAGCTGCATGTAAATCCACCATCGCTTCAGTTAAATGTGTCGTCACTGCCACAAAAATGACACCCAGCTCTTCTACATCTTCAACATGGACTTGTGTGTTAGGTCTGCTTAACATGCAGTTATATATTAAATCAGATATGTCACTAAAAAGGTTACTGACCTTGATTCTTTATTTTTGCCACATTTCATTTAATATGCCTACAGGACATTTCCTATCAGACTCGAGACTGCCAAAAGAGCATATTAGAAATTCATCCAGTTGCTGCAGGTGAATTTACAACCATTATTTAAATGGCTGGAAAATCACACATACCACTTTTTCATCCTCTCTCTCAATGACTGGATTGCTAACTTAGAGAAGGGCCCTTTTCATGTAAAATATTTGGATGCAAAGGATAGTGGACTATAATTAATTTCTTCTACATTTTGCTACAGGACAGAAAACTTAACTTTTACGGAAAATTTAAAATCAGTAATCTACATTTTCATTTACAAGGTGTCATCCCGCTCCAGCAGCTCGTTTGTGCACTTCCTCACAATCACTATCTGTGTTCTGGGTGGTCAGAAAGAGGTGAAATATAAGCAGGACAAGTTGAACAATGTCCATGCCACATTTTATGCACATTACTGAATGTCTTGGTGCATAGTGCTCTATTACTAAGTCTAGAAATAGAGATTGTCTACTTTTGTTACAAAGCAGTTAAAGAAAAAATACTCAAATGTTAATGAGCGGCCTAAAAGTACAAACCTGCAACTATCCTGTAATGTAGTGGATGAGCGCGTTAAATTGTGCCGCTGAAGAGTTATTGCTGCCTGCTAATGCCAAGAGTTGTTGAACGAGTAGCTCCACATGGCAAGTCAAATGCTGGGGCGCCTCGATTTCACAAAAGGGTCCTACAATGAGCATAGGACCCTCATGTAAATACTTTAATTACCATTTAACATCCTTCCAGCGCGTGCCCTGGACACTTAAGAGATGTCAGATCCAACATAGCAGGTGACACAAGTTTACAGTAAGGGACAAAGTGGCAATTTTGTGCCTGCAAAACAGGTATCAAGTCAACACATTTCTGGACGTATGTCTCTTCAGCATTAGCCAACAGCTGGCACACCAAGGTAATTTCCCATTATGTGGTGTGCCAATATGTGGAGATTATACACACAAAGTACTGCTTCGTTACAAACACACATGCTGTATGTGCATTTAATATAGTCATATAGTATAGTTTATACTTAAAATCAAAATCATATGCATGATACTCCATACAAGCATTCTATACTGTTCAATTGTACAATAGTTTAAAACACTGCTGATCTAGATATCTGCAACAAACAGATTCTACACTCAGCACACAATGAATACTACTTGGTTGTATGTATATTTACAATGTTACTTGTAAAACACAAAAGAAAACTGCAAATAAAACATGAACAGAAAATGCTGAGAGCACTAAATAGATTAACCAGCACCAGTGGAGAGAATATAAGTTAACATTTCAAGTGTAACTCTTGGTCAGAACTAACAAAATGAACAGCATTTAAATAGGAACATTTCAAGGGGATAGGTAACATCCACACAAAAAAGCAAGTCTAATCATCCTCCTCCTTCTAATAGTGCCATGAGATCTTTTACATCCACCCAAAGGAGCAAACAAGCCCTCATTTAACATCTCATCTAAAAGTCAGCAAGTCCAACGATGCAGCACTCCCTCAGTACTCCACTGGAATGTCAGCCTGGATTATGTGCTCACACCTTCTGAATTATGACATGACACCAGAATCATCTGACTCAGAGGCAAGAGTGTTACCACTGAGCCAAACGTGCTACAAATATCAAAACTTTCCTCTGCCGAGATATTTCCGGCTCATCTGTTTCAAACCACAGATTTGCTAGTTACTAGTTTGGCTTTTAGTCAATGAGGTAGATTTTCATCTTTACTGTCTGGATGGTAATCCGCCAGAGCAGATCACCCACCCTTTATACAGCATACTTGGTTTTCATTCCATTATATAAACCTGCTAGATTCCTGTCCAAGAATAAAGATGAAATTCTACCCTGTTGTCTGGAGTTTTTTAAATAAGCTGCAGTACCACGCTTGTGCTCAAACTTATTTTTGTGCATTCTAACTCAATTATTAAAAAATCTATATTTCAGTGTATTTTGCAATAAATATTTCGTTTAAATGATATGCGCCATCTTTGGATAGAAGTGTCAAATATACAGCAGTCTTGCGGTCAAGGTAACAAATATCATGGATTGCCCGAGTACAAAGAAATATTTATTCATGTTGCTGTTCACCAACCAGTGTTCATTAACAGTTTTTAAGTACTAAAAAGCTAATTAAGATTAATTTATGCCTTTTCTGTCCCAAAAATCACTGTCCCATTATACTAAGTCCAAATCAAACTGGGAGTTGTTAAATTTTAAGCAGGAAATCTCTCTGCTGCATTCTGCATCACATTAGATTTAAACATGGCTTTGTGTTGTTTTCCCATTGGAATATCAATGACATTAAGTAAATATTTAAAAAATCATTTAAATTCAATTTAATCCAATGATAGAATTCAGAGCATGAAGAAAGTACTTGCAGTAAATCACAGAATATTGCAACCTAGTGTAGGCCATTTGGCCCAGTGCACCTGTGCCAGTTCCCTGATAGAGATACCCATTTCCATGCTCCTTCCTCAGACCTTCTCACATTTTACTTTTTCAACTATTTATTCACTTCCCTTTCAAAAGCTATTTTGGATTCAGCTTCCACACTGTTAGATTTAGATTTAGAGATACAGCACTGAAACAGGCCCTTCGGCCCACCCATTTATACTAATCCTACACTAATCCCATAGTCCTACCACATCCTCACCTGTTCCTATATTCCCCTACCACCTACCTATACTAGGGGCAATTTATAATGGCCAATTTACCTATCAACCTGCAAGTTTGTGGTCAGACATTCTATGTTCTAACAACCCTCTGCATGTAAACAATTTCCCTAACTTCTTGTTTCATTCTTTTGGCTATGATCATCAATTTATGCTGTCCCATTATCGACTCACCAACCAGTGCAAATATTTTTTTTTTACATTTTACCTTATCAAAACCCTTCAGAGTTGTGAACACCTCTAACAAATCCTCCCTTCATTTTTACATTCGAATGAAAAGACTCCCAGTTCCTCCATAAGACTCCATAACAGTAATAGATTGCACAATACATAACAATGCTTCTGAATTGAAAAAACAAAAAAACTATTTGTTGGGCTAATTATCAATCAGTAAACTGAAGCATTTTTGTATAATTTTACAAAAATAACAGTACCACAATGGTAGCGTGTGTTCTGGTTTATCTTTAAGATTAAATAAAATTTGGCAAACAGCCGAAATTAATTAAAAACCAAGCACCTCTTGATAAAGGTACTGAACCTTAAAATACTGAAGGTGTAAGGCAATTCAACAATGAAGATGCACAACACAGAAAAATTCATATACACATTTTAGAGGTGCAATAACAAATTTCTGTTAGTCTTTTCAAATGACAACAAAGGGAAGAGGCCCAAGGTAAAAGGAAAAGATCTCAACATACACAGTAAAAATACAATGCTCTTCAATGTCCCCATTGACATGGCAAATGCTGGTTACTGCCTGCTATATTAAGTCTGCCTTTCTCATCACTTAATGCTTATTTTCATCACTTTGTTTAAAATATTGATAATCAATTACAGCTACGTCTGTTTTGCTACAGATTCTGTGTCACAGTCTATCAGACTGTCAGGACCAATTCGGTCCTTATTCAAAGTTAATTTTTTCTTCATAAATCTGCCTTTGGAGAAGTCATTAAGTGCAGAACATAGCCTGAGGTGCAATCACCTATTCTCTTTCATTAGGTACAGGCAGGGAAGGTGAGGGAGATTATTAGAACTTTGCAATGATCACAAAGCAGCGTGCTGCCTGTCAGATCCCCCCAACATTTAATTCATCTCGCCAACTTCAGGGCAGTCTTGCCAACAGTTTTAAATGGACATTATTCATGAACATCTGTGACACAGTGAATATTTTGAACTTGAAATGATGAAAAGAAATTGCCCCTTTGACTTTAAAATTAGTGTGAAGCCAAGAACATTAATAAATTTAAAACTAAAACATTTTCAAGATGTTTATTTCACAGGTCTGCAGAATGATGTTCATTTTAAAATTAATAAATTCAAAATCAACAGTGTTAATATATATTAAGAAATATATGGGAAGTTGGGTGGATTTGTTAACGTATTGGCTTGAATTTTGTGGTCAGCGGTGCAGGGACGGCACTTGGCGCTGACCTTGAGAAAAGCTGCCCACAAAGATCGAGTGGACTCCAGAGCGTAGATTTTCCTCATTTAGGATGCCAGTTTCAATTTCATTCCATCTACAGGGGATCTGTGGCATCTAGCAGCAGGGCAAGCAGATCAATCAGATTGAAGAATTTTCACAGACAGCAAAGCAGGAAGTAAAAAGCATGGAATATACATTTAAATTGATGAATAGAAAGCAAAATAAAGATTGGGACATATACATGGGGTTATGGAAGAAAAAGAAAAATCAGAAAAAATTTGAAAATAATTATTCTATTAAAAATCAGCAATTTTTAATTGCGCTTCTGAGGGAATGATTCCCCATACTCTCAAAAATTTGTTTTATGGGGTCAGAGAGGTTTTTCAGCAGTAATTATGACTAAGTACACTGTTAGAAACTCAGTTACTTCTGTCTAAATGGGGTTTAAAATTTTAATTGTTTTTGCAGTGACAATAGTACATTAATAGTCGAAGTTCACAACAAATCAGTGATTTCGAATAATTTTTTGACGAAGACTGCAACATTGCACCCTGTGGAGAACACGGTATCACTGACAGCAACTTCTGGATTTCCATGTTTAACTGTGCATACGGAGACAGAATTTTCTGTTGGTTTTACACAGTAATGACGGTGAACGCTGACAGATTTGCCATCATTACAACTGCACATTCCAGGCTAATGATTATGAAAACTATCTGAACAAGGAAGCTCATAAAAGTCATTTCAGATGAGCAAGAAATGTACAAATAGGGAAAAGATGTGCATGAGTTAATTGGGATGCAATCTGTACATTTTGTCAAGACTGGTCTTTCCAATCTGGACATACATAACAGGTCTGAATTACTTTCTTTGGCATATACAGCAAATGATTGGTGTGGCGTGATTTACATTATGTGGAACATTTATTGAATATACCACCGGAAAAAAATACTTTTAGAAAAACGTGGAACTAGTTAACAATTTTTGAAGTACTTCGCAAATTACTAATCCTAAATTAGGACTAGATTCATTTACTTTATTCCCACTGCACCTCCAAATGTTTCAGCATGATTTCAGTGAACCTCCGCTTTTGAATATGCACTAATTACATAAGGGATCCATTGCATTTCTACCCATTCCTGTACACTGTTACTGCATCTAATGGAGCTGCACTATAGTAATTATGTACTTTGTATATAATTCTGGACATGTGACACAAACTACATACATGGAAATTGCCAGGCATGATAGACAGTCTTGTACACTTAAGTATAATAGCATATGCATGTGCAATCTAAGAAGAGTTTAGGAGGCAAAGATCCCGAAGTTCAGGAAACTGACCCAACAAAGGAAGCCATTTTTAAAAATACACTTCTGTGCTCAGGGATAAATACTGCACTCTAGTGCAAAACAGTTTGTTGTGTATTTCATGGTACCTTTTTCTAAAACCCTCAACATTTTAAATTGACCCTCAATTAATTTTTCTAATGTTAGTAATTTTACTTGGGCCCTGAACCAGTTTAGCCCCCACACACTGTGATATCACCATTCCCATATAAGTGAGGAGACATGTTAAAAAGTCTCTAACAATGCCATTCCTGAATTGCCAACTTAGATGGTGCTTTCAGATTTTGATGTAATTTTAATTAAAAGTGGGAACTCAGTTTCCTGCTAACAATGAAATAAAAATTGCATATGTTCAGCTATGGTGTTTGGACTCCTCCATTTTCTTTTTTATTAGTATGGGAATGCACAGCCCTAAGTAATCGAAGGGTTTCTGACAATTAGGGAGGATACTGGGTGGAACTTGCATTATTGGGGTATTTACCTGAAAGAGGAAATGGTATTTAACACTGTCAACTATTTTGATTCCATTAACTGAAGAGGATAAAAAGAAATCTTTAACCAATTTTCATGAATTTACAATATTTCAACCAATATTTATATGAATCTTATTACAATTTTATAAATTCTATGCAGTACTGTTTCTATTGGTGCAATCTACCAACATCTATGCTCTTGTTAAAAAAATATCAACAGGCTCAGCACTCAAGTGTTCCGAAGTTTTATTAGTTCTAGCTTTCCCACATAGCCTATTTCCTAGCGATATTGTCATGTGAAATAAAAACAGAAAGTGCTGGAAATAATCAGCAGGTCTAAAGCATCTGTGGAGAGAGAAAGAGAGTTAACGTTTCAGGTCGATGACCTTTCATCGAAACTGATGAAAGGTCATCAACCTTTCTCTCTCCACAGATGCTGCCAGATCTATTATTTCCAGCACTTCCTGTTTTTATTTCAGATTTCCAGTATCTGCAGTACTTTGCTTTTATTACACTATAATGTGAAATATCTAAAGTCCTAGGGCTGGATTTTATGTTGGGTTGACGGGAGCTGGCCACTGACGTAAAAGTCGGTGGTGAATCCGCTTCCGCCCGGCCCAGGCATCCGACCCGCATTTTACAGGTCCCCAGGCTTTAAGTGTTCCGAGGCGGGACTTCCACCCGCTTGAGGGAGGAAGTCCTGCCTCACTGAGCTGCCAGCCAATCATAGATCCTGCAGCTCTTAGTCCCAGCAGCGCCACTGCAGCCCAGCCGAGGACATGGAGCCAGGACTACAGCTAAGTTTGGTTTGCCTCGCCGGTGTGTTGAGATGTATTAAAAGGTCAATATTAAGCTAAAATAATGAGGTAATCCTGCCACTTAACAAATCATTAATGTGACCCCACTTAGAATATTGGGTACATTTCTGGTCGCCACAGTACAAAAAATATTGCAGCTATTGAACAGTTACAGAAGAGAGCAACCAGAATGACTGAGGGGATGGAGGGATTGGATTATTTGGACAGCATTTATAAATTGTACATTTTCTCATTGGAAAAGAGAAAGTTAAGACATTTTTAGGATTCTAAAGGGACTAGATAATGTAGACCATGACAAGCTATTTCACCTTGTCCAGAACAGTAGAACCATAGGACTGGGCCTTCATTTGAAGGTGGGTAAATTCAAAACTAATCTGCTGAAATAATATTTCAGTGAGTGAGTGGTCAATCTATGGAACAGATTTCCCAGAGAGATGGTAAAAGCAGCTAGTGCTGATTCATTCAAATGCAAATTGGTAGATGAGTTTAAGAGTAATTTGAGATATGACTTGCTAAGTATAGCATACTTGGGAGGAACATGTAACTTTGGACTTATGGTTCCCAAAGTTCTCTACAACCTGGGTTTTCCTAGTGTCATTTCAGGAGCTGTTGTAGACAAATTGCTGGAGATGGCTATGATTCGTCAACAATTTCACTATCATTGTATCATGCAACTACAGTCTGCACCACTTATACTTTCCTCAATTATCTTGGATAGCCGCCTATATCGAGCGAAGAGTGCTAACCATTTTCCATCACCATCTTCCTCTTCTATTTTTATTAACACTATGATTAGTGCTCTCTGAATCTGACTCTCATTCAATTTTTTCTCCTCCTTATATCTTCCCTATTGAAATTAAGACTCTCTACACTTCCTTACTTATCAGTTTTCCATTCATCCTACAATGTTCAATCTCACAATGTCTTTCACAACAGTCTTTAGCAGTCACTTTGAATGTACAAAAAAAATTAAGTACACAGGAATGACAGATGACAGCTTTTGAAACATAAAGGCCAGAGTACTTTAGTGAAGGAAACCAGAGAAACAAAAAAAGCACACAATAGCTGAATATCAACTGACAAAGAATAACGATGGTATAATTAAAAAAGTTGTGCCCTCTTATCCCAGGCCAAAGGCAGTGAGGGAAATAAAAATTGTGGATGACTGGAATGCAAAACAGGTTGTTTCAATATTCTGTGCAATGGTACGTTAGACAAGATTCATAAAGTGGCAAGGATGCATCCAGGACTCAAAAATAAATTGGCAGTCAGAATTGGGTTTCTTCTCGTTGGAGAAAAGGTTGAGATTGGACCTGATCTTGGTGTTTAAAATGCTGATCAACATAGATAATGTGATATAAGCAGGTTATTAAACTTAAGCTGTGGTTTCAGGGCCAGAAGATATGAATATAAAATTAGCCAGCCTCGAGCAGTACTTGAGATTAGAAGAATTTTCAAGAAGATCCTTTCTTTGCAGACCAGCAGATATGCAGAATAGAATCCCTTCAAAAGCAATTAATTTTCTGTCAATCTAATTTTTCTAAATAGGAGTGAGGCTGATATCTAGTTATGAAAAGGATTGAAAGTTACAGGGATAAGTGCAGGCATTGATGAATAAATACTCTACAGATCACTTTGGTTCCAATGCTGAAGATATACTGGAGTGGCATCTGTAGGGTGTAACCAATCACATTTGAATGATGTTCAGTATTAAGTTTACAAAAATTGACAGATTTTTTTCACTGCTTGATTATAATCAGGCAAAAATTGAAGTTTTTTCACTATTTGAAAGTTTTACCTCTCTTACGTATTCAAATCAGTTAAGGAAAATTCATAGGAATGTAAATTGCTCACGTTTCACTGGACGCAAACTACACAAAACTATACATTACCGATGATAATTTGGTAGCCTATGTAGAAAATTGTATGTTCTTGCTTCATGTTTTCTAATGTATTACATAGTACAAATGAGTTTTTTTTCACCTTCAATCAAAAGTACTGAGATTGCCATTGAGCCTGACCAACGCTCCTGCTTCAAATATCTGAGAATAAAGGCAATGCTAGTTCAACCACAACTGTCTCAAATACACCGGATAGCATTTTAGGGTCATAGTCATCCAAAATGTTCACAGGTAAACCCAATCCATCTTCTACTTCCCTGATGATTACCTGATGATGATGAGAGGATGCAGAGGTAATTTACCAGAATGGTTCCAGGGATGGGGGATTTTAGTTACAAGGTTAGGTTGGAAAAACTGGGGTTGTTCTCCTCAGAGAAAAGGAGATTGAGGGGCGATTTAGTAGAGGTTGACAAGATTATGGTGCAAAGACGAGGGGACAAAGTTTGAAGGTTTTGGGCAAGAGATGCAGGGGGAATATGAGGAAGAATTTCTTTACACAGTAGGTGGTAATGACCTGGAACTCATTGCCCACAAGGGTGGTGGAAGCAGAGACAATCAATGACTTCAAAAGGAAATTGGATGGCCACTTGAGGAGGTGAACTTGCAAGGCAATGGGGATTGAGTGGGGCTGTGGGACTGACTGCATAGCCCTATGAAGAGCCAGCATGGACTCAATAGGCCAAATAGCCTCCTTCTGTGACGTTATATAACTCTATGACTCATTGTAGAAGTACAGCTCCATCAAAATGGCAATACCTATTGGTGATGAAATATAACCTATTGTCAAAGCACAATTGATCAAAACTACCCTAAGTAATAAATATATAATCAGTGACAAACGCTTCTAAATGCATCGCCTCAAAACATTACACATCATCCAGAGAAAGCACGCAAAGCTGCTTCAGCTGACTGCAAGTCTAACACTATTAGAACCTGACAAAATTTATCAGAGGGAAAAGGTTTTTTTGGTTTGAGCAAAGTGTATCCAAAGGAATTCTATCAGGCAGTAAAACAGAGGAAGGGAGCGGTCCTGAGATGGTCAATGGACATAGGATAACTGGGGTATGGATCAGTGTTGGAGTAGAAGTTCCTAGAAATGATTCATACTAAAGCAATAATCCAAACTACAGCTGCTTTCTGCAATGTCAGCTATATTAACATTCTTACCTTCTGTTACAGTTTTAGCATTCCACCCCACCCCAGCCTCCAACACCTTTTACTCATAGAAACGACAAAATAACAACTTTCATAAGGAAGTCGCCTCCTTTGAACTGAAATCTTCATTTTCTGTTACGTTGAAGTCAGCTTAGCCCCGGGTGAACAACTAATACCTATTCCACTAAGTCACTCACTGGAGATTACAAAGGATGCCAACTATGTTTTTCTGTCATCTCAAACAGCAGAAAATACCACACCATTAAGCCACTGTATTCAATCGAAGCTATTGTTTCCAATTTATTATTTACAAGATACTGTGCTGTATGATAATCAAACAGGGCCTTAGGATCTCCTGGCTTCTCTCAGTAAGTTTTTAGAAAGGTACATTCTCTGGTAATATGCAAAAGATTTTTAGTCAGGTGCTCTGCACCTCTATTCCTGGTAGTGCCATTGTAAATGGAAAACTGAAGAAATGATGCAATTCTTGCCATTGAGACATTGGATAGCTTTGAAGTAGTCAAATGTGATCAAAGACAAGAAAATCCTATTTTTATCACACTAGCAAAGGTGATGCATTCATTAGGAATGCAACAAAACACAATCTGTTCAGTTCTGTAACCCAGTGTTTCATTTCTGAGCCACCATCCATTTGGCAAAAAGTACATATTTTTATTGGGGAGCTGATCACCATAGACAAAAGCTTTTATATAAACATTATTTGCTCTTTAAATATTTTTTGTTCTTTCCATATACCACACTCAAAATACTTACGCCAAAAGAGTGGAAGCTCCAGGTCTGGGACCTCTTATGTATCCCTTACTCGATGAATTTTAACAATGACGCAGATACTGAAAAGGCTTTTGTCAAGCCTGCTGATTGCTGTATCATGATAAGCTGCAAATACATGTGTATTTGCTCATAAGTGAATGCCCTACATTGAACACTGATGCTCAGTAAATGGATTTTTGTCAATAAGTTATCAGCTGGATTCACTATTACCTGTAATGGGTTCAATGTTATTAAGGTCATATGGGCTGAAGGTTATGTCTGTGCATAATTATATTATGACTGCGGACCACAATTTCTTCAATAAACAATTTTCTATCAGTGTGGACCTCCCTAGAAACATCTGATCACTGTGCTTGGTTATAACTCCTGAAATATTGATAAATTTCCGAAATATCATTGACCTAACTGACCAAAAACCTAATCGTTCCTATGCTGGAGTAACTGCATACAACATGAAATATTCATCAAGTGCATCCAAGTCAGTGGGTTCTGTTCCTTCCCCCAATTTTCTCCCCATCTCCCCAGAAAGTGCTGACTGACTGGAGTAAGAGACTTAAAAGGCACCAGCAGCTCTCCCTTCAATGCTGAGGCCACCCATAGTGCCCAATTAGTGATATCCGCTAATTTAGCAGAGATGAGGAATTGAACTAGGTCTGATTGGCTCTATTCTTCTATTAATAGGCAATTACCTTTTTAACAGCCTTCTAAAATTATGCTACCTCCTTCAAGATTTGTGTACGTACACTCCTGGGTCTCTCTATCCTGCATCCCCTTTTAAAATTCTACCATTGGTTGGTGTCTTTACCTACTCAGCCTTCAAAGGAGGACAGAGATTAGTAACATCCAACAGCTGACTGAGCAATGAGTGAGATACACAAGTGGCAGGTGTGTTAAATTCCAGGTCATTAACATACATCAAAAAGAGCAGTGGACTTGACAACAGTCCCGAGGGAACACCAGTGTAAACTCTCCAATTTGAAAAACAACTGTTCATCTCTACTCTGTGCTTTCTGTCCCTTAGCCAGATTTGTATTCATGCTGCCAATGTCCCTTTAATCCCATGGGCTTTAATCTTGCAAACAAAGACTATTAGGTGGTACTTTGTCGAGCTTCTTTTCAAAGTCCATATACACATCAACTGGACTACCCTCATCCACTTCCTCTGTTACTTCATCAATAAACTCAATCAAGTTAGTCCAACACAATTTGCCTTTAACAAATTCATGCTGAATTTCATTTATTAACCCATACTTTTCCAAATGCCTATTAATTTTATATAGAATTACTGTCTCCCCACCAAAGTTAGGTTGACTGTCCTGCAGTTGCAAGGTTTGCCCCCTCCCCTTTTTTAAACAGGGTGTAACATTTGCAGTTCCCCAGTCCTCTGGCACCACCCCCATATCCAAGGAGGATTGGAAGAATGTGGTTAGAGCCTCTGCAATTTCCAACCCTACTTTCCTTGCACCTCATCCGGACAGGGTGACTTTTCTTCTTTGAGGACTGACAGCTTTTTTCAAAGTATAACTTCTTTATCTACTTTTATCCTATTCAATAACATTTCTACCTCCTCCTCTATTGCTACATTGCCAGCATCCTCTTCAATGAAGACAGATCCAAAGTATTCATCGAATACTTCAGCCATGCCCTCTGCTGCCAGATCTCTTTTTTGGCTCACCCTTCCTTTGACTACCCTTTTATAAACACACAAATAGAAATAGATGTTCAGGTTCCCTTTTATGTTAACCATTAATCTATTCTCATACTCTCTCTTTCCTTCTCTTATTCACTTTTTCAGATCTCCTCTGCACTTACTTATTCAGCTTGGTTCTCTACTGTATTATTAACCTTACAATTATCATAAGCTTCATTTTCCTGCCTCATTTTTACCTCTATACCTTTAGCCATTCAGGGAGTGGTAGTTTTAGATGCGCTTCCTTTTCCCCTCAAACAACTGTGTCTATTCTGTACCCAAATCATCCCGTCTTTGATGCGTCACTGATGAACACTTTCAAAAGGAAAAGTCATCCATCAGTGCTCCATTACTCTCTAAAATAGCCTAGATAACATGGCTCTGCATCACAGTATTGTATGCTCTACAGCTGCTGGAGAAGAAAATCTGCAAATAAAATACTACCTAAATAATCAGTTTCCTAGGTAGTTGGGACTGAAAGACAGACCTTCTAGACCTGATGGCCTACATCTTCGGGTTCTAAAACAAGTGGCTGCAGAGATAGCGGATGCACTGGTTGTGCTCTTCCAAAATTCTCCAGATTCTGGAATTCATCCCAGCGGATTGGAAGTTAGCAAATTTAATACCACTATTCCAAAAAGGAGAGAGTGAGTAAACAGGGAACTACAGGCCAGTTATCCTGACATCAGTCATCAAGAAAATGCAAAAATACATTATATAGGAAGTGGTTACAGGGTACTTCCTGTTCCTATGTTCCTAGAAAATATCATATGATTAGGCAGAGTCAATGTGGTTTTATGAAAAGTAAATCAGGTTTGTCAAATTTAAAGGGAACCAGTGGAAGTAATATATTTGGATTTTCAAAAGGCATTCGATAAGGTGCCACTTGAAAGGCTGTTGCACAAGATAAGAGCTCACGGGGTTGGGATAATATATTAGCACAGACAGGGGATTGGTTAAAGGACAGAAAACAGAGTAGGAAGAAACAGGCTGTTATTGGTGAAGTTCTGCAAGGATTTGTGCTAGGCCCACAGCTGTTTACAATCTATATGAATGACTTCGATGAACAGACCAAAGGTAATGTATCCAAGTTTGTTGTTGATGCAAAGCTAGGTGGGAAAATAAGCTGTGAGGAGGACACAAAGAGTCTTCAAAGGGATACTTATAGGTTAAATGAGTAGACAAGGTGGTGACAGATGGAGTATAATGTGGGGAAATGTGAGGTTAATCACTTTGGGAGCAAGTATAGAAAAGCTGAATATATTTTTAATTATTGACGAACTATTAGAATGTTGGAGAGATTTGGGTGTCCAAGTACAAGAAATACGGAAAGTTAATATGCAGGTACAGCAAGCAATAGGAAAGCAAATGGTATGTTGGCCTTTATTACAAAGGGGCTGGAATACAAGAGCAAGGAATTCTTACTGCAATTCTACAGAGTCTCGGTGAGAAGGCAACTGGAGTACTGTGTACAGTTTTGGTCTTCATACCCAAGGAAGGACATGTTTACCTTAGAAGGGATGCAACAAAGGTCAACTAGATTGATTCCTGGGATGAAGGGATCCATTCAGTAAAGAAAACAAACTTACTCTTCTCCCATTATATAATTTAACTGTCTTTTTTTCTTTCTTTCTTTTGGGCCTCCTTATCTCGAGAGACAATGGATACGCGCCTGGAGGTGGTCAGTGGTTTGTGAAGCAGCGCCTGGAGTGGCTATAAAGGCCAATTCTGGAGTGACAGGCTCTTCCACAGGTGCTGCAGAGAAATTTGTTTGTTGGGGCTGTTGCACAGTTGGCTCTCCCCTTGCGCCTCTGTCTTTTTTCCTGCCAACTACATAATTTATAATTTAACTGTATCTTGCATGTATTTAAGGTTTTTGCTTGCATTACTTTACCCAGAAGACAATCCCAAAATCACATTTTAGGTGAAAAATTTCTGCCTGAAATCTGTCTTGCATTGTCTTCCATCAGTTTTAGCCTATGCTTTATTGTTCTATCTTGGCTGACCTTGAACTAGAAATCATTTAGAATAGAAACGGTCAGAAAGATTTTTCCTATGGCAACAGTAATTAATACTTCAAATTTGTTTTGGGAATACAAAGCAGTATTTTAATTAACAGTTTGGCATACAACATAAAAAAAAAATGTCCTGCAGTTGCAGCCAATCTATTTTGGTATATGTTACAACTATATATCAAATACAATCACGTTTCACACAACAGCTAATATTGTAACAATACTGAAAAAAAGAAAAGAAAATGCTTGAAATTTAGAGCAAAAACAGTAATTTTTCCTCATAAGTACTCCCCTTTCCTTTCTACTCATATTTTCACCAATGTTAAACTGAAACACATTATTCCACTTAAGATTTTTTGCCAAAGGAAAAAATGCACACTAAACATCAAAACTACACGTTGTCTCTTGTTGTTTACATTCCATCCCTCTGTCTTGGTGACTAGTAATACTAAGCAACACTTCTTTTATTATTTGTGTTGTATTTCTGTTCTGTCCATCACCTGGGGTACTGCTGACCATACATATGAGACAAAATTTGGGCACTCTCAATTTTGCACCAATTTCCATTGTCCATCAGTGTGCCCCCTCCAATGTAGTGGATAATTGAAGTACAACTGTGTGTTGAAATAAAGTTGCAATAAATGGGAACTTTCTATTAATTCATCGCGATACGTCTGGCGTAGAACAGTAAAAAGTTCAGCTCAGTTTAAGGCAACAGCTGAAGTAACTGTCATTAGGAGCATAGGAATGTAGGAACAGCAGTAATCCATTCAGTTAGAACATAAGAACGAGGAGCAGGAGTAGGCAATACAGCCCCTCGATCCTGCTCCACCATTCAATATGATCATGGCTGATCTCATCTCGGCCTCAACTCCACTTTCCTGCCTGTTCTCCATAACCCTTCATCCCGTTACTAATTAAAAATCTGTCTACCTCCTCCTTAAATTTACTCAATGTCCCGGCATCCACCGCACTCTGGGGTAGTGAATTCCACAGACTCACGACCCTTTGAGAGAAGTAATTTATCCTCATCTCTGTTTTAAATCTGCTACCGCTTATCCTAAAACTATGACCTCTTGTTCTAGATTGCCCCACCAGAGGAAACATCCTCTCTACATCTACTTTGTCAATCCCTTTAATCATCTTATATACCTCAATTAGATCTCCTCTCATTCTTCTAAACTCCAGAGAGTAGAGGCCTACACTGCTCAATCTCTCTTCATAAGACAAACACCTCATCTCTGGAATCAATCTAGTGAACCTCCTCTGAACTGGCTCCAATGCAACTACATCCCTCCTCAAGTAAGTGGACCAAAACTGTACGCAATACTCCAGGTGCAGTCTCACTATTCTGCCATTCCATTAGATCAAAGCTGATCTGTATCTTAACTCCATCCACTCATCTTGGTTTCATGACCATTAACATTCTTGCCTAACAAAATCTATCAATCTCAGTTTTGAAATTTTCAATTGACCTAGTTGTGTGTGCGCGGGGGTGGAGAGGGGAAAGAGTTCCAGATTGTCACTACACTTTGTGTGAAGAAGTACTTCCTGATATCAACCTGGAACAGCCAAACTGTGATATTATACCACCTTGTTCTGGGCTTCCCTCACCAGAGGAAATAGTTTCTCCTTATCTACTCTATCGAATTCCTTAATCATCTTAAATACGTCAATTAGCCCCATTAATTAAACATTTGCTGATTGCTAAAGTAACATTAATATTAAAATAGGATTCTAATGTACATATGAGCAGTTTTGTTTTCATTCATTATTTAATCTCTGCAACCTTTACTGAACTTGAAGTTCCTTTCAATTTTCTTAAGATGTGACTATCGGCTCGTTGAAAGATTGACAAATATTCTCCCCGATATAATGCCAAATTACTTAACATGTATTTGACATTAAAAATACTGTTGCATTTTTTTATTTATATGTTTGAAATGGTCTGATAATTCTGGATTAAAGCTGCATTATTTTGATTCAAAAGCTGCTCAGATATTTTGAGATCTTCAGTATGGCCTGTGGTACACTTTGACATCACTGGATTCTTCAAAGTGAACTGAACTATAATCACCGTTGCAATATTAGTGGGATCAGGTCAATACTACACCCTTTGCAATCACTTAGTCTTCCCTATTCACTTTGAAATAGCAGAGTTACTTTTAAAAATAGTAATTACTTATACTGAATGCATCAATTGTAAGAATCATTTGCTAAGTTAAATTAAAGAGCCACATGAAACCATTGTACTTAGTAACATAGGTTGTAGCACAAGGGCTGTAATTTGCTTGTGGATGAGGAACACAATGAATGATAAAGATAGTTTTGGTTGGGATTATCAAGTATCAATGCTGTTGTTTAGGTATTTGTATCTGCTTGTAAACAGTTGTCCTTCTGCTACTTGAAAGATCATAGAATGTTAGAAAATAGATTATTCAAAACTTATGTTAAAAATGAAGATGATGGTCTCAGCATAGTTTCCTAACAAATTTAAAATTAACAGAATTTCACTGACCTTAGTTTGAATAATTAGATCACACAAACATATGTGATCATTTTTAAACCTTTTAAAAGAACTACATATTTACAATTGTACGATTAATAAACAGAAGTTGTGGTATTATCCACATTTGGTTAAATACATTATATTATCACTGTTTGTCAAATCAGAGTTTGATCAGAAAAGTTTATTATTTATTGTTCTACAACCCTGTCAGCAGAGAAGAAAAAAAGCAAAGAGACCAGAAAATTTATATATATTATATAGAATATGAACATACGAATTAGGAGCAGGAGTAGGCCACTTGGCCTCTCGAGCCTGCTCTGTCATTCAACAAGATCATGACTGATCTGATTGTAACCTCAACTCCGCATTCCCGCCTACCCCCAATAAACTTCTACCCCCTTGCTTATCAAGAATCTATCTACTTCTGCCTTCAAAATATTCAAAGACTCTGCTTCCACTGCTTTTTGAGGAAGAGAATTCCAAAGACTCACAACCCTCAGAGAGAAAAAATTTCTCATCTCTGTCTTAAATGGGCGACCCCTTATTTTTAAACAGTGACCCCTAGTTCTAGATTCTCGCACAGGAGAAAACATCCTTTCCATATCCACCCTGTCAAGATCCCTCACAATCTTACATGCTTCAATCAAGTCGCCTTTTACTCTCCTAAACTCCAGCAGATACAAGCCTATCCTGTCCAACCTTTCCTCATAAGACAACCCACCCATTCCAGGTATTAGTCTAATATACGTTCTCTGAACCACTTCCAACATATTTCTATCCTTCCTTAAAGGAGACCAGTACTGCACACAGTACTCCAGATGTGGTCTCACCAATGCCCTGTATAATTGAAGCATAACCTCCCTAACTTTTGTATTCAATTCCCCTCGCAATAAATGATAACATTCTATTAGCTTTCCTAAGTACTTGCTGTACCTGCATAGTAACTTTTTGCGATTCATACACTAGGACACCCAGATCCCTCTGCATCTCAGAGCTCTGCAATCTCTCACCATTTTGATAATATGCTTCTTTTTAATATTTAGATGAGCACTTGAAACGCCACAACATACAAGGCTACGGGCCCAGTGCTTGAAAATGGGATCAGAATAGATAGGTACTTGATGGCTGGCATGGACACGATGGGCCGAAGGGCCTGCTTCTGTGCTGTACAACTCTATGACTCAAAATTGGACAATTTTGTATTTTCCCACATTATACTCCATTTGCCAGATCTATGCCCACTTACTTAACCTATATATATCCCTTTGTCGCCTCCTTATGTCCTCTTCACAACTTACCTTCCTACCTATTTTTGTGTCATCTGCAAATTTAGCAACCATAGTTTTGGTTCCTTCATCCAAGTCATTTATATAAATTGTAAAAGGTTGAGGCCCCAGCACTGATCCCTGTGGCACACCACTCGTTACATCTTGCCAACCAGAAAATTACCTATTTATGCCTACTCTGTTTCCTGTTAACTAGCCAATCTTCTATCCATGCCAATTTGTTACCCGCCTACACTATGAGCTTTTATTTTCAATAACCTTATATGGCACCTGATATGGCACCCTATCAAATGCCTTCTGAAAATCTAAGTACAGTACATCCAACGGTTCCCCTTTAACCCCAGCGCATGTTACTTCTTCAACGAACTACAATAAATTGGTTAAACATTGATTTCCCTTTCACAAAACCATATTGACTCTGCATGATTACCTTGAATTTTTCTAAGTGCCCTGTTATAACGTCTTTAATAATAGCTTCTCACATTTTCCCTATGACAGATGCTAAGCTAACTGGCCTGTAGTTTCCTGCTTTCTGTCTTCCTCCCTTTTTGAATAAAGGAGCTACATTTGCTATTTTCCAATCTAATGGAACCTTCCCCGAATCTAGGAAATTTTGGAAAATTAAAATCAACACATCAACTATCTCAATAGCCACTTCTTTTAAGACCCGAGGATGAAGTCAATCAGGATCCGGGGACTTGTCAGCCCGTAGCTCCAACAATTTGCTCAGTACCACTTCCCTGGTGATTGTAATTTTCTCGAGTTCCTCCCTCCCTTCCATTTCCTGATTTACAACTATTTCTGGGATGTTACTCGTATTGTCTGTGGTGAAGACAGATGCAAAATGCCTGTTCACATTTAATACACTTTATAGCATGATAGAAAGCAATAACACATCGGTGACTTGAGATAATGTCAAAACCCATGAGAGCAAAGCTCAAGGTCCCATATATGATTCATATTGCTTTCTCAGTTGCCCTATAATTTAGCTTTCCAATTGCACAATACTTTCCAGTTCTATGCCCATGGATCATGCCACACTGATATACTGTGATGACATCATAATCCTTTTACAGTTTAGTTAATCCTATTTCTGCATTACTGCTGTTGATGCAGAATTTATTTAAATGCAATATAAAAAAAATCAGGGATAGTAGGAAGTACGCAAAAGGCTTCAATTTATAGTTTTACTTTCATGGTTGCAACTTTGTCTGAGCTACTTAAGATTACAGCCTTAATATTCATCATTACCTTCCAAAATTCTATACTTAAAGCATTTTCCAATAAAATTTAAAGATTGCCTGATCAACTTTTGAAATGATTCGCAATATCTGTATAATGTAAATAAGAACCCATAATGCTAGTTTACCTAATTGCATGTAACATTTACTGAAGTCTTAATATATTGTAACCCAAGACCATAAAGTTTTTATTGCAGCATTCAAATTGAATTCAAAGAAATTTGCTTTGTTTTTATGTTCAGAGTGAATTTACACTTTCAAGTTTAGCATAGGCGTGAAGCAGTTTCAGCTATTGGCTAAACTTGTGCAGTGCAAATTAAATGTCAAGCCTTGAGGTGACTCCAAAAGTGAAGCAGAGTAAGACTCTTTTCTCCAGATAGTCCAGTTGGACCCTATCTTGGGATTGAGGCTGCATTTATACCATAACTGCAATATTGTTGTGAAGCAAATGTACTTGAAGATTTGAATCTTAAAAATGTGCTTTGTGCAGGTATTTTCCTGTACTTCTGAGATACAACTGAGATAGTTTGAGAATAATGTGAAACACTCATGAAAGCACTAAACACGATGATGATGATGTTGGTGGCTGCAGATGCATTAGATAATAAATCATAGAACAATATGTTAAATATCATGTTTAAAACAGTCTTTGTTCAATTACATGAATTTCCCAAAAATGTGTCTCACAGCTGGAATTGTAAATGTTTTCCACAATTAGAGGAAAAAACTGAATTTGACTTTTTTCCACTAATGCCTGTAGCAAACTCTGGTCAAATCCAAGCTTGGAGTTCATTTTAAGAAGTGGCAGGGATATATCATCGTCAAAGCTAACCTCGGAACAATATTACAGCAAATAAATATATTGACTTTCACCATATGTACTTGAAACCAATTTTATGTTATTAAAAATCAATTGTTTTGGGTTTGAAGCAATATCTAATTCCAAGGTCTACATTCATATTTTATGTACAGAAATGTGTAACACAACTCAGTCAGCATATAAACAATCCAATTGAATCACACAATGATACTAACATTACTTAATAAAACAATGCTGCTGAATTTTCAGCTTTCTCCAAACTAAAATGTTCTCCGCACTTCACCTTCAACTGGCAATGCACAAATCTATTATACATAGGGTAAAATGTAACACCTGGCTTTCCAATTAACTCCAAACTTTAAATTGTGTGTTGAAACTATTCAATAAAACAATTGGCTTGGATCAGCTTCATCAATTCTCTTTCAAATGTGGTAAATTTCAATTTGCTTATGTTTCTTCAGCAGCTTAGCCCACACCTGCAACCTCCATTATCCAGATGGAGGAGGGCAGCAGGTGCATGGGAACACCATCATCTCCAAATTCCCCTTCATTGTTGCTGTGTCAGAATCCTAAAACTTGCCACCCAACAGAATTGTTGGCACATCTTCACCACACAAACTGTAGTGATTCAAACCACAGCCCCAGCACCACCACCACCACATTCTCAAAGGCAACTAGGGATGGGCAATAAATTCTGCCTTGCCAGTGATGTCCACATTCCAAGAATGAATTAGATCACCTCCAAGTGTCTTCTTTCCAAACGCAACCATAAAATTTGTTACCCGGCAAATACTAACCAATCATATGGAGCCACATTACTTATTTGCCTCACATGAATTATACTCATGAGACAACAGGAGGAAGGTCCCACTATTGCTACTGGGGCAACAGGTAACATCTGTCAGTTGCGGTTCAGTGGGTAGCACAACCTCAGAGTCAAAAAGTCCTGGATTCAAGCGTCATTCCGCAGATTTGAGCACATAATCCATGCTGACACTCCAATACAGTATTAAGGGAGTTCTGCACAGTTGGAGGTGTCGCCTTTCAGATACGACGTTAAGCCAAAGCCCTGTCTTCTCTCACAGGTGCATGTTAAATATCCCATGACACTATTTCGAAGAAGAGCATGGAGCTCTCCCTAGTTCTGGCCAATATTTGGTCATTGTTGTATCACTGTTTGTGGGACTTTGTGCCAACTGGCTGTTGCATTTCATACATTAATATAAAGAATGCACTTCAAAAGTACTTTATCAGCTGTAAAGTACTTTGGGACATCCTGAGGTCATGAAAGGAGCTATTTAAGTGCAATCTAAATGTCCTTCAGACCAAGGTCCAGGTTAAGATGGAAATAAACATATCAGTGCACTATTTGAAGTAAAGCTCTTCCATCATACTGTAGGTTATGTTCACATATTTGCTCTTTGTGGGATCTTTCCATGCACTGTGTTCCGCTACATAACAGTGACTACATCAAAATAATTTATTGTATGTGAAGCCTTTTGGAACATTTCTGAAAGCTGTGTAGGTGCAAATTTATTTTGCTTTTTCTTTCAGTGCACAAAATGGCAGCTATATATGTTTGAAAACAATCTTAACATCTTAGATTTGCAATGCAGCAATTAAAAGGGTCACTTTCCAGCATATCAGTCTTTTTGCTGTGCCTGCAGTTGTTGCAATGAACGGCTACTCGTGTTGCTTGCCAACAAAAGACTTCACAAAAACAGCCAAGGCACACTATTTCATTCATTCCAAACTGAGGTCAGGATCATAGTTTTATTTAAAATACACATCACATGGTGGTGGTTGTTTCCACCACAAACACTGCCCAAATTAGGTTTACAATATTCAGGCCCAGTAACATATTCTGAAAGCTGCATTTAACAAATATTTAAACTTCTAATATCATCTTGAATTGTTATCTCATGGCAAAGTGCAGTTTATGGAAGGAATTAAACTAATTTTGCAGTGTGTTGACTATCAATGATGTTTTACTACACTTTAAGAAAATTTCCATTAATACTTCATAGATCTCATCAAATTTGTTCATTTTACTTCCTAAAGAGAGAATGTGTTAATCTTCAGACACATTGCTTGTCTAATTGGCATGTTGCACTTCTTCAGAAGTGGAATCAGAAATATTGACATTGCCCTCTCTGCCCACAAGCAATGGCAACAAAGTAGAGTGAAATTAACAAAAAGCATAAAGATTTCTACAGCATGGAATAAGGGTTCGTTCTAGATCCAAGAACAGAGCTAAATGACAAATGGTTTTGTGGTGAAAAAAAATAGAAAATTAGAAAACAAAAGAATATGTATGACTGCAGAATATTTTTCATGATTTCTCAAAAAAATGACAAATATCATTTTATCAAATTGAGATAACTTATAGAGCCTAAAATAGCAAAAAAATCACGAAGGAAATGTGATATATAGGTTTGAGGCAAAAATCTTGCTTGAACCCCCTGGCCTTTATCTTCCCCATGTATGCCTTGCATCAACAGGGTCCTCTGCTGCTGTGGAAAAACTGGGCTGCTGCACCCTATCGATCTCCTTTAAACCTACTGAATAATAAATTTCAGGACAACATAGCACAAGCTGACTAAAACCCTTTAATTACATCACTGCTGAAAGGAAATCATTGATCAATGGCATTATGGGAAATTAAACCACCCCCAAAACTGGATCAAAGTCAATGAAATAGCCTACTATCTATCCCCGGTTGGGACGCATGGTGGATTAGAGATTATGGACAGGCTGAAGCAGCTCTACCATCATGTTATGCCTGCAGTCCTTTTGAAGCTTTCCCAGGCAGGTGTCATGCTCTGAGCACGGTTTTTGATTACTCCAATTAAATATACTATCAACAGACTTCATATTGATCCCCTTTAAAACCCCCACTAAATGGAAAATTAAAAGCGTTTCAAGAAGAATGGAGAGGAGGATCAGAGCAGTCATGCTAAGTTCAAACTCATATCAATTTTCCATATAATGTGTCTTTATGACAGTTGTATATTAATGATATTTTAGAAATTAAACATCTAACACTAGATGTGCCTCAATCTCAGAGCAGTAACTACTACTTCACTATGACATGCCCAATATGTACAATAGGCCTACAAATCCTGCAGCATAATTTTCTTGTATTACGTGTTGATTAATTTGCCACCTGAAATGCCTTCTTTAAAAATACTATTGTCTTACCTAGAAATGCAGCATTACTTGGAGATCTCACAGGGTAAAAAAGTACAATAATTTCTGTAATTTACATTACTTTGCCCTATAGTTATGTTGCAATGGAAGATGACACTGGAAGTCAGCTCAAAATAAACCTATAAACAGTAAAATAAATGAATGTTTAATTTATACAACACTCTCAACATTCATAACATGCCTCTTCTCGCACTGAATTGATATCAGAAGCACAATGCAAATAGAACAAATCGCTAATAACCTCAAAATCTGGACAGCATTGAGCACACCTGGAAAAGGTGACCTTACACTTGTATCTCTTTATAATACAAATATAGTCAGCCATGTGTTATTAGGAGCATGTGGAGTGGAAGCTATAGTTCCAGGACTAAGGAAAGAAAATTAACTTTTCTCATCAAACTGACATGCAAATAAATCAGGAAAAACTATTAAGATCAAAACCTGTATATAATGTTAAAGTTAAAGCTGGACCCAACTTGCATTCTTCAAATGAGAAACTAAACAGCATGAGAAACATGAGCAAACATGCTGTTGCGCAGTTCTAAAATTGGACTTAAAAACGGCAGTAGGTTTTGGAGCCATGTATGCACAATCTTCAGCCCCATAGTAGTTCAAGTGGGCAGCATAAATGTGTAGCATCTCATCACCCGAATTAAACTTTGAAATTATTTTAAAATCTTTGAAAAATAAATCAGTTGGAACTAAAATATAAGGGCTCCAGGAGAAATGTCTTTACTATAACTATTATTGTACTGTGCAATGTATTTACCACATAACATAGACTTTACATATTTTACTAATAAGTAACATGAATTGTAGTGATAATTTCATAATGGAATCCAGATATTTGTCATTAGATAATAATTGACTGCCTGCTATCACCTACCCCTCCCCCATCCTCACCCCATACTATTCAATCCAATTCCCTCAGGTGGTTCTTGTTGCCCGAGTCTAAATGCTTGCAACCTGTTGTTCAGCTTGTATGTAAAATCCAGCCTTCTGGCTAATTTACCCATGGATTAATACTCTTAAGACGATTCCAACCTGCTGCTGTGTTTCTATACAAAAATTCTGCCCATCAGAGTGATGCTGCTAAAAGCAAAGAGGTCACCTGTAAATAATTGATATACGAAGCATAAACTATTTCACCAGCACCTGTGTACCAAAATAGTAACAAACAGATACACTGCAACAAAAGCTTATTGGAAATTATGTCTATTACTGTACAATGTTGAAAAAGTTTTCAGCTTTTATACTTATAGCAAGAAAGCTAGGTAATATGAACATATAAAGGGAAAAATAACAGTTGATTTCATAGTGTCCTTTTTGCTTACTTTAAAGTGCACTTTGTTGTTGAATTGTAATTGAAGGAAGATTACTCAGGAATGACAAGTATAATTTAACACAGTAAATCAGTTGCCCAGCTTGAATAATGCTGCTCAATTTTCTATTACATTTAGAAGTGAATTTTACCAAAACTGATAGTCTAAAGCAGCTGAAAAATCTGAATCGTTTTTTTTTACAAAACGATGGTTCAGGCACGCAGTCTATAAAGAAATAGAACTTAGCGTATTAAATGTTTGACTTTCATATTTTTAAGGAAGAGATGACAAAAAAATTACTGGTCCAGAACAGTAGGTATGTGAACCAGACTTCTCGCAAATGCAGTTGAAACAAAACCCATTAATCCATGTGAGAAGGAGTTGGATAAAATATCTGGTTGGGGACAGGACTGGTTCCTCATGAATAGGTAGACAAATACTCCAGAAGGCACCATGGTTCATTGTGCTGTCAAGATGGGGAATAGGGAAAGTGGTCTGTGGGGAGCAGCAATGTAGGATAGAATAGTGGAGCTGTTGAGATGGATAAATATTCTGGAGTTTTGTTTAATAACCTTTGGTGATCAAGAAGTATTTAGATAGAACTTTCCCCCAGGAAATTACAAGAATGGGACATGGTCCATCACTGTACAATGCACATGATCTGGTACATGGACTCTACAGCATTTTCTGTGTAAGTAGCAGTAATAAAATGTTAGTTGTTATTGTTGGATACCCTTAGTCACTTTATGCTTTATGTCTTTAACACTTGGGTTTCAAAAATAGCCTGAAGTGAAATCGAAGGAATGTGCATTTTCATTCTTTTTTCCTGTTTCTTCCCCAACTCTACTGGTCACTCGGACACAGCTCACAGCTGCTGGCAACCCTACAGCATCCTGTCCAAGTAGCCATTTTTTATGTACCAAGGTAGACAATCAGTTTTACCATACTATTCAAGCAAGGACACTATCATAGCCAAGCCAGATTCTGTTCTCATAGACTTCAACAAATGTACATTTTCCAACAGCACTTCCTGGACAGCTATCAGAAGCAGGAATCCTGGCTGATTTTTCTCCTCCCAGGCCCAGGGGAACTAAGAACAAAAGCAGCTGCCCAAGCTGAGATTAAGAAGCTCAAAGCAGACAGAAAATTAAACACAAGATCTTCTGATTCGTGCACATTTAGCCACTAAGCCATCAAGTGAGTTTCTTCCATTATTTTGAAACTGCCAGTGGTTGTTTGAAAAAAAAGTTAAAAGAATTATAATTTGCATAATATTGCAACTGTTTTTCACTGCATCAAAATCTCAGACCCTTTGTTTAAAATGTGAATGCAAATGAACTTGGACAGAAAATTGGCAAATGTTGATCAAGAGCTTTTGAAAAACTATCACAGCCTGAAAAATCTGCATTTATATAGCACCTTTAAAATTGTAAAAGCATCTAAAGGTGCTTAACAGGAATATTATGAAACAAGATTGGACACTGAGCCACAATAAAAAGATATTAGGACAGGCGACCAAAAAGCTTGGTCAAAGATATAGGCTTTAAGGAGTCACTTCAAGGAGATGATGGATAGGCAAAGAGGTTTAAGGAGGGAATTCAAGAACTTAGAGCCTAGGCATCTGAAGGTGCAGTGCTGATAATTTGGAATGCATAAGAGGCCAGAATTAGAGGGGCGCAAAGATCTGTGGCTTTTGGGCTGCAGGAGGTTACAGAGTTAGGGAGGGGCGAGGCCATGGAGAGATTTGAACCCAAGGATGAGAATGGTAAAAGTTGAGGTGTTGCTGAACAGGAGCCAATGTAAGACAATCATCACAGGGGAGATGAGTGAACGGGACATGTTGCAAGTTATAATACACTTAATATATGTCCTATGACACATGAACATAAGGAATTATTCAGAAAGGAAAAAGGACAAGGGTTGGTCTCAACATCTAAGCCTGTAATATCAGCTTCATGTGTTCTAAAGAGTAAATATCTAAATAAAACAAAGATAGTTTACAACCTGGAACACTTACAATATCTTGAATGCACTATATAAGGATAAAACTTGAATAACTGTTCCCTTGCAAGTACATTGTACATTTGGTGGGTACCAGCCAATGTCCTTAATTGAACTGTAAAATAATATATAACTAACATGTTATCTGGACCCTCACATTTGCACTTTTATGAGGTGAACAACTTCGGTAATTGGAAAACAAGTCATGATGCAAATCCAAATCAAAATGGTGGTTGAGTAAGCTCAAACTTAAACAGAACTCTCTCTTATATGGCTTGTGTGTTGGTAGCTTCTACATAAAGTATAAATTTGTTATTTCTTTGTAACTTCACCCAGATAATAAATTATGATCAGCTTTTACATTGTAATCTTTCAGTTGAAAAACACTGTAAAAACCTTAGCAGTGGAATTTTCCTTAATTGCCACCTCAAAAACGCACTGTTAGGTGAAACCAGCTCCCTTCCTATTTGCTGCCATTATTAAAAAATTAATAAAATTTCAGACATTTCAAAAGATGTCTAAATCCACAACTTATTGTTGCTTTGTGCTGAAATGGGCATGCCATTTACAGATGCTTATCCAAAATATGCAAATGGTCTTGGCCCTGGGATTTGGAACACTACAGATCTGCCTGCAAAACCGTCCAGAGGAATTTTAATCCCTGTGTATATAAAACTACATTCCAAAAGGAATTAGGTCCAGAGGAAGAAAGAAGTGCTAAGTAAACTGGCTGATACTGTACATAAGTAATATGAACTTTCTCTTTGGCCTCCTTGTCTCGAGAGACAATGGGTAAGCACCTAGAGGTGGTCAGTGGTTTGTGAAGCAGCGCCTGGAGTGGCTAGAAAGGCCAATTCTAGAGTGACAGACTCTTCCACAGGCGCTGCAGATAAAATTGGTTGTCGGGGCTGTTACACAGTTGGCTCTCCCCTTGCATTTGTCTTTTTTCCTGCCAACTGCTCAGTCTCTTCGACTCGCCACTCTTTAGCCCCGCCTTTATGGCTGCCCGCCAGCTCTGGCAATCACTGGCAACTGATTCCCGTGGTCACCCTTGTTCTTATAGAGGGTGGTGATATTGGCATTGTGCACGTCCTGTGGTACTGCTCCCTCATCCCAGCACAGGCAAAGCAGTTCATGGAGTGCTGAGAGTATAGCAGGCTTGGCACTCTTGATTATTTCAGGGTAATGCCGTCCTTTCCAGGGGCTTTTCCACTGGCTAGAGAATAAATGGCATCACTGAGTTCTGATTTTATTGGCTGTTCATCCAGCTCAACCATGACTGGCAGAGACTGGGCTGTATTGAGGGCAACCTCTGCATCACCAACTCGTTCTTTCATACTAAACCCTGGTATCATGGAGGCACCCAAGATCACATCATTGGCACCAGCTGGACCTCAACGTCACAAGGCGAGCCTCTATAAACAGTGTCCAAATCACACGCAGCTTCCACAGTGCAGACTGCGACACCAACCACTCCCTGGCATGCAGCAAAGTTAGACTCAAACCAAAGAAGCAGAATGCAGACTGGTTTCAATCTCACTTTGAAGAGCCGAACCTGTCATAGCCGCCAAGTGCATTGCACTGTTGAACAAAAGAAAGCCCCCAGCGAGTTAACATCCGTAGCACTTAAAGTAGCCAGAAGTGCTACACAAAGAACAGCCAGGCGCTGTGCAAATGACTACTGGCAACACCTATGCAGTTGTATTCAGCTGGCCTCCGACACTGGAAACATCAGAGGAATGTATGATGGCATTAAGAGAGCTTTTGGGCCAACCATCAAGAAGATCGCACCCACCCCCTCCCCCACCAAGTCTAAATCAGGGGACACGATCACTGACCAACGCAAACAAATGAACCGCTGTGTGGAGCACTACCTAGAACTGTGCTCCAGGGAAAATGTTGTCACTGATACCGCCCTCAATGCAGCCCAGTCTCTGCCAGTCATGGATGAGCTGGACGAATATGAACTTTAAAGTAGAATAAACTAACTAAACATAAAAATGGTAGTACAGAAAATGTGAATGATGTGTCATTGTTACACGTTATGAGAACCAGGTGTTTAACTCAGGCAAGTAGTCAGTGAGAAGCATCACCAGCTTACATCAATGTAACTCAATCTCAGAATTTGCCAAGGAGATAGAGATAATCTGACACATCAGAGTTTGAGATTGCAGTCACAACAATGAGAGAAAGGGAGGTCACTGGCAGAGAAAAGATTGGCAGCTATCAAAAGGTCATACAAATAGCAATGACATCATGACCAGATAATTGGATTCAATGATGTTGGTTGAGGGCCAAATGTTGGCCTGGACACTGGGGAGAACTCCCCTTCACTTCTTCGAATAGTGCCATGGGACCTTTTATATACACCTGAAAGGGCATACAAAGCTTCAGTTTGTCTCATGTGAAAGACAACACCTCCAACTGTGTAGCATCCCTCAGTACTCCATTAAGTATCATCTTGGATTATGTGCTCAAGTCTTTGGAGTGGACGAACCCACAATCTTCAGATTCAGAGCTGAGAGTGCTATCACTGAGCCAAGTCTGATACATATACAACAAGTACGAGTAAGAAGATACAAAAGCGAAATACTGTGGATGCTGGAAATCTGAAATAAAAATAGAAAAAGCTGGCAATATTCAGCAGTTCTAGCAGCATCTGTGGAGGGAGAAACAGAGTTAATGTTTCAGGTTGATGTTCCTTCATCAGAACCCAACATTAACTCTGTTTCTCCCTCCACAGATGCTGCTAGACCTGCTGAATATTTCCAGCTTTTTCTGTGAGTAAACCATAATTGGTTAAAGTGAGGTAGGATGGACCCTTGTGATATCAATTTGTAGAATATGATCAAAAAATGATGCAGTTATTTCCGAAGTACCTAGCATTGGTCTTTTTGAAAAAAAAAAGCATTCTCAGGACTTGGGCATCACACTTATTGCCGAGGCCTAATTGCCCTGACGTTGCGGTGGGCCTGCTTTCTTAAGTGCTTGAGGGCAAAATGAACAATATTATGATGAATAAAGGAAAGCTCTAGTCAAGTGAAAGACAAAGGCTTGCTGGGTAATGTTCCGTCGAGGGTGTGCGGTGCACAGCAAGTCAGAAATTACCATCCAGAAGTCATGCCCTTGAAGGTGCCACACGTGTGGCCTCCCCAAAAATTTAAAGGTACCGTGCACTTAAATGAATTGGCCACACAGAGCAAAAAAAAAGAGGGTTATGTTGGATACAGGCCAGTTAGTTTAACATCTGTGGCATGGAAAATTTTTAGGGGTTAAATTGGATAGCCCACAAAAATGGGCGCAGGAATCACATAAAATCATAAGAAATAGGAGCAGGAGTACGCCATACGGCCCCTCGAGTCTGCTCCACCATTCAATTAGAACATGGCTGATCTGATTGTGACCTTAACTCCACTTTCCTGCCTGCCCCCCATATCCCTCGACTCCCCTGTGGATCAAATATCCGTTTAACTCAGCCTTGAATATATTCTATGACTTAGCCTCCACTGTTCTCTGGGATAGAGAATTCCGAAGATTAACGATCCTCTGAGAAGAAATTCCTACTCATCTCATCTTAAATGGAAGACCCCTTATTTCTACACTGTGCCCCCTAGTTCTAGATTACCCAATAAGGGGAAACATCCTCTCAGCATCGACCCTGTCGAGCCCTCTCAGAATCTTATATGTTTCAATAAGATCACCTCTCATTCTTCTAAACTTGAGTGAATATAAGCCCAAACTGCACAACCTTTCCTCATACGACAACCCCTTCATCCCAGGAATCAGCCCAGTGAACCTTCTCTGAATTGCTTTCAATGCAAGTATATGCCTCATTAAGTAAGGAGACCAAAACTGTGCAGAGCACTCTAGCTGCGGTCTCACCAACGCCCTGTACAATTGTAGCAAAACTTCCCTACTTTTATACTCCATCCCCCTTGCAATAAAGGAAAATATTCCATTTGCTTTCCCAATTACATGCTGTACCTGCATGCTAACTTCTTGTGATTCAATTACAAGGACACCCAGATCCCTCTGTACCACAGCATTCTGCAGTCTCGCTCCATTTAAATAATATTCTGCTTTTCTATTCTTCTCGCTCAAGTGGGTAACCTCACATTTTCCCACAGTATATTCAATCTGACAAATGTTTGCCCTCTCACTTAACCTATCTGCAACCCTTTGCAGACTCTTTGTCCAAGATTTTATTCTGGTGATGCAGGTCTCACCATCCGGAAAATGCGATGCTGAATTCCCCACTGGCCTCTTTTCCGGAAGGCCCACCGAATCTAGTGCCAATCAGGCAGGTAAGGGACAGCGGCAGGCCTTCCACAGGATTAAGGGCCCCGTCAGCGGAAGTCCCGTCATTCGAGAACTTTTTTTAAAATATTCGTTCCTGGGATGTGGGTGTCGCTGGCTGGACCAGCATTTATTGCCCATCCCTAATTGCCCTTGGGAAGGTGGAGGTGAGCTGCTTTCTTGAACCGCTGCAGTCCTTGGGGTGTAGGTACACCAACAGGGCTGTTAGCAAGGAAATTCCAGGATTTTGACCCAGCGACAGTGAAGGAACGGCGATATAGTTCTTAGGATGGTTTGTGGCTTGGAGGGGAACTTGCAGGTGGTGGTGTTCCCATGCATCTGCTGCCGTTGTCCTTCTAGGTGGTAGAGGTCGTAGGTTTGGAAGGTACTGTCGAAGGAGCCTTGGGGAGTTGCTGAAGTGCAACTTGTAGATGATACACACTGCTGCCACTGTGCGTCGGTGGTGAAAGGAGTGAATATTGAAGGTGCTGAATGGAGTGCCAATCAAGCGGGCTGCTTTGTCCTGGATGGTATCAAGCTTCTTCAGTGTTGCTGGAGCTGCACCCATCCAAGCAAGTGGAGAGTATTTCATCACACTCCTGACTTGTGCCATGTAGATGGTGGAGAGGCATTGGGGAGACAGGAAGTGAGTTACTCGCCACAGAATTCCCAGCTGGCCAATCAGAGGCTCGTAGCTGCAGTGCCACCATGGAGGCGACGGCTGCAGCTGGAGGAGCACCTACCGGAGGCCGAGGAGCGTTGCTGAACCCAGGCCACAGGTAGGCTATGGCGGGAGGGGTCTCGCGTGGAAGTGTCGGCCAACTTCGTTCATACACTTGTGGACTCAATCATGATGCAGCACCAACAGCAGCCACCCAACATCTGAGTGCCGCTGTGGAAGCTCAGACTGCTGTCATGCGGGCTTAGACTACAGCCATCATGGCCATGGATTACAGTGTGCAAAAGGGCTTGCACAGTGTCACAGCAGTCTAGTAATCTGTTCTCCAACAGATTATTAGGATTGCTGAGATGCTGCCCTGGGGCAAGGCAGTGGTTCCACAAAGCACAAACCTGCTGTTCTCTCTTAGGAAGACAGCATTCATCCACCAGATGGCTGCTGCCCATGCCGATATGGTGCAGTCCACAGGCAAGCTTTCTAGGCCCAAAGCTGCTCGAGGTCATCCTGCAAGGTCATCTGCAGTCTTTCCCACTAAAAGTTAACAGCCTTCCATCAGCCATGTGCAGCCACTGAGGTAACACAGCTTAGGAGCACTCAGAGACTGCACAAGCGTGATTTGTTGACTTTTGTTTGCAATATAGCATGATCTAATTTATAAATTTAGTTTGGAATGTTCACTTTGTGGTAACTTTTATTTTTGCATTCTGGCCAAACGGATGCTGTGATGGCCAGTGACAGAGGGAAGTAAGGTGGGGACTGTTGGTGAATGGGAAATTGGGGTTGCTATTACTGGTACTGCACTTGGATGAGTTCTTTACAGACAATCTGGCAGAAAGGTGTTGTCTAGGTTTCTTCCTCCCTTCCGCTCTCTCCTCCTCCTCTTCATGCCTGCCGTACAGCTGGGGCTGTGCCCCCACGATGGCCAAGTTGTGCAGCATACAGCAGATCACCATGAATCTTGACACCCGCTCTGCCAAGTACTGCAGGGCTCCTCCAGAGTGGTCCAGGCAGCGGAAGCATTGTTTCAGCATACTAATGGTCTGTTCTATCATATTTCGTGTGGCAATATGGCTTTCATTGTATGCATGCCATGCACGAGTATGTGGCTGGGCAGCAGCTTCATAAGCCATGTCATCAGCAGAAAGCTGTTGTCCCCCAGTATTCACCCTTTGTTAGCTGTATTTTAGCCACAACAGCAAACCACAGTGCACTGCCACGGAATCAAGGCATCATTACTGCTCCCAGGATACCGGGCATTGACCTGCATGATTCATTGCCTATGGTCATACAACAGCTAGAGATTGAAAAAATGGAATCCCATTCAGTTCTGGTGTAGGACAGAGTTGACATGTGGCACCTGCTAAGCGATGCATATTGTTATGATCCCCGTGGAGATCAACAAACCAAAAGAATCAAATTTAATGAACGACCCAATAAAAAAACAAATGGACAAGATTTCACTTCTCTAACTTTTACTTTATCAAACAGAGATCAACACAAATGAAACACGAGTTAACAGACAAATCACAGCCAATATATAGATATTACAAATTACACATTGATGGCATTCGTCTGTTTCAGGAGACTAAAGACTGCACCCAGAGTGTATATCACTTCTGAATTGAACATCGTCTATTGTGACTGTAGAGGCCGACTCATGTGTGGCAATCCCTTCGCAGCTGGCACAGATGAATAACATTGGTCTGAGGTCAACTGATTTTTTTCTCTTCCGCTGGGCTCGTTCATGCGCCAACTGGTCGTTTCTTTTGTCCTCTGCTTTTTCCACGCCCTTCTTGACTGCTTGTCTCCAGGCACTGCGGTCAGCAGCAAGGACTTCCCATGCATCGACGCCGATCCAGGTCAACTAGAGGTCTCGCTTGCAGATATTGTAATATAGGTATTACAAGTTACACATTAACTATCAGATATAATAAAGATAGATTTCACAAATTTACTGCGCAGTCTACTCAGCATATATGGCACCAAATATAGCCACAAAGTTCTTCAAAGCTCTGAACTTCCTCAGGAAGATCTCCAGCTTCTTTCTTCAATGGTGCATCCACCAATTGTCATCCCACCAGCAGTTCCCCTTCAATTCAATGGGTACTGACTTCACCAAAAGGCGCACTTCTACAAAACCTCCTCAGCTCTGCTCACGACAGTCTTGATGGCATGGATCCACTGGTATTACTGTTATCCGAGCCCTTCAATGACAATCCTGTGCACTGTATGGCTGGATCTGGTTAATCAGTTACTTTAAGTAACAGAAACAGCTCCTGGATTCAATCTTTACTTTCTTCAGCTTGCTGCCACTCCATTCCTGAATGATCTGAGCTTGGATTGTTCTGTGTCCTTTTTATCTGGTTCCAACCAGGTTTTGTTTTCCCAGAAACTTGAAGTTTTAGTTTCTGTTTCTGTTTCAGTTTTAATCTCCCTTTCAGTTAGGGTCTATTTCAAAAAAAGCTTTGAAAACCAGGGGGCCAGTGGCACCGAACAGGAAATTCAACATGTCATCTGTTTAGACAACAGCTCTCACGTTTCCCCACTGATCCCACAAACTGCAGATTCCATCACAGCTTACAAACAGTGGCATCCTGTACCATGGGGAAGCTTGCAATCCAAACACTCCCTCTGCTTGTCTCTGGCAACAGCAAATGAAATGTAGTTAAGTCTCTTTGAACAGAGAATCTCAGTGACCTCCCTTACACCGCAGTGGTTAACAAACTGCAAGATGTTGCAAATATCTTCAGTTCCAGCCTGGAAGCAGTCATACGCATAAAAGTTCACCGCCACAGTCACCTTCACATCACTGGCAATGCACTCATTTCCCTGCTGAGGTAGCTGCTGCGGCTGCAGTAGTTGGCAGTTTTCAGTGAGGGCATCCTTACTAAGTGCAGATGTGCCACATTTTTCTCTTTGCTGAGATTCAGGTAGGAAAATTGCTGCCTGAGCAGACAGGGCCTCCTGGTGACAGCCCTTCTCCTCCTCCCTCTTCCAGCAGCTTGCCCTGCTGTGTGGCCTCTGTTCATTCTCCAAGTCATGCTTTGTCCCAAGGGGAATGCCAACTCATGCATCCATGATGGAAGCATATGGTTTTAGCAGAACTCTTAAAATCAGCAAAACTCCTTCAGCACCTGTCACACCACTCCCTGTAGACTTCTGCAACTTGTAACAACTATAGAAAGCAACAAACACTTGCAGAGTCATAGCAAGTCCAGAAGAAATCATACTGCAGCTGACCTGTAAGTAGATCCCTTTAAATAATGCTGTTGGGGTTCCTTTCTGCTCCTGAACGTGTGTTTAGCTGAGAGAGTTTAAAAGAGGCCATTGGCTAGAGCAGTGAGCTCCAAAACAACAATTCTGGGGCCACTTCTGTTTGCTGTGTTTAGGCCTACAGAGAGGGGTGTCCAAATTTGCATATATGTCAAAATTCGAGGTATAGCTAATTCTTTAGGCCAAAGGAAACTGTAAATACGCACTGATTAAGATGGGGAATGGGCTAAAAGTGGCAGATGGAATTCAATGTCAGTACTGTGACATGATGCATTTTGGTAAAATAATGGTAATAGTCTTTTTTTCCTCGGAAATATTGTGTGTGCCTTTAAGTGTGTAAAAAGGTCAGTGCACCTTTAAGATAGAAAGTTCCGGAGACTCAGTTTGCCAGTTGCATTCTGGTTGCCAAGCAACAGCAGCAGGAGAGACAGGCCACGTGACTCAATGTTGCAGTTTGACTTTTTAAAAACTAGCTGGCAGAGACTGGTTTTGAGCAGAGAGAGTTCTCAAAATTCTACAAAGCGAAGATGTGTTTTCTCTCTCAAAATTCTACCAAGCAACAAGCAGAATTAATTCCCTAAGAAAAATAAGATAAGCTTTGCTTTCTTAACAAAGTATTGGTATTTGCTGTGTTCATCACTGGAGGGACAGTTTAATGCTACAACAGCTGAACTGCTGAATTTCTATCTTTGAAGGACCCTTTTTTCCCATCGGACCACTGTGAAGACTTCAAGCAACCTTTCACTGTTTCGACATTGTGTAACGACCAGGCGAGAAAGGTGTCTAGGGGTCTGTTACTATCTTCACCTGGTCTTACTGTAACAGGGTTTAATTTTAAACACTGTGTTTTGAGCTCCCCCTTTGTGAATTCTTGTTTACAGCTTTCCAATTATGAGGCACAGAAATGAGCAAAATTTCTTCAGTTTAAAGAAGAAACGTGAAATTTATTAAATTTACTTAGACTCTAATACGGTTCATGCCTACAGATATACGATGCGCCCATGCTAGCATGCACACGTGGATATACACATGCAGATAGGGACAGAAAAGATAAGATGGAACAGTTTGAGGCAATATCTTGTTACGGTGCTTCGAGCTCCCGGTTTAGTCCTTTTGTAAGTAGTCTTGCTTTCGTCGGGGCCCAGTGTTCTTCTTGAACCTTGTTCACGTAGGAGTCCTTTCTCTCTTTGAGTTTCACATGTTTTCACAAGATTCAGTTCTGTGGGATGGACATGGGAGCAGGCAGACAGGAAAGGAGATAATTCCTGCTTCAGTTCTAAGAGCACACAGCGTTCTGAGTTCAAATTCTGTTTTTCCAGTTTAAAACTCCCCTAGTTGGCCAGCAGGTGATCACGTGATTGACTAGTTTGATTAGGTCTCTTCTGTGTACTGGGGTGGGGAGTGGTTCCTTTGTTTCAATACTGTCTGGTACTATACAAATGTCCTTCCAGCCAGGGGCTTGCAATTTTTATTTTTAATGTTCATGTGGCGAAATCATGTGAGCCTCAGTCTTGGAAGGTGGGTGGGGTGGGGCTGTCCTGACACCTCCACACCCAGGGGAAAGAAATGCGATTTGAAGAAAAATGGTGCATTTCATTACAGAATTTGAGAGAAATATAAGATACAAAAAGGAAACCATGCATTCCCCTCATTCATTTCCACTCATTCACCAATCATAAAGCTTATTAAAACTGGTCTGTTCTGGGTGCCAGGACTGCTTTTATTTTCTTCTTTTTTCTCAGGATAGTTAGTAGGAGGCAGGACCATCCTGAACTCTGAGTCATGCAAAGAATGTTGGCTTCAGGGAATGGGTGGTTCCCTTTCCCTCTGACTGTGGGGGAGGAGTCTTTGTTACCCTCCCCTTTGTTCTCTGGGACACTCCTACCTGCAGGTATTTGTGCAGACTTAACTGTATTCTCCTGTAACACTTCGACTAGGTGAGGCATCACCCTCATGGTTTCTCTGCTCCCTAGAAGTCTCTCTTTGTCTCTGCAGGTTCCTGTAAATGCTGTGGGGTGCTTCTAGAGTCTGCATTGACATAGGAGGATGTGGGGTCTAACTTTTCACATTTTTAGGGGTTGGTTAACCCGACATTAGGGGTTTTCATCCGGGATTCTTCCCTGACTTCCTTTAACCTGCCGTCTTGGTCACTTTTTCCCCATCTCTTTTTAAACTTTTGCCAGCCGTGTGTATGCCTGCCCCCTTTTGCTCTTGGCAGGGGTCCTTTATAGTTCACTCCAGCCCTCTGCTGGAGGGTCCTCCTAACGGTAAAGGACTTAGGGGTGCAGATTTCACTGTAGGTTGGGGTTTGCCCTCAACCTGGCACATGTGGCAACTCCTGCAGTACTCCACATCTTTGTGGGGTTTTGGCCAGTCAAACTGCTGTCTTAAGTGGGCTTTGGTCTTTCGTATACCAGCATGTACAGCCACTGTAGTCTTGTGGGCCCTTAATATTTCTCCCTGGTACCTCTGTGGCACCAATAACTGGTGAACTACTGTCCACTCCTTGCGCTCAGGTCTGTGAGGAGAACTCCATTTCCTCATCAGTGCCTCATTCTTTAAATAGAAGCAATCAGCGACTCCCTCTGCTTCACTTTCAGACTGGGCAGCCTGTGCAACTCTCACAATGCTGGGTCGGTTTGCTGAGCCTCACCTCGGGAAATCCATTTAATTCATTCCTTGGGTCTCCTAACTTTCCAAAGAAAGTCTCAGACAGGCAGACCTCATGGTCATTTGCTTGCAGTGCCAATAAAGTCTCCTCTGGGGGAGCTGGTTTGATCATGGCCTGATCCACTACGCATTCAGGGGCTCTGCAGGGGACCGTCTCCTGCCACTGCCCTGTCTCTCTGACCTCCTGCGGTCTTTCTTTCACTACTGGGGGAGGGCTACCACCTTCACCCCCACCAGATCATTACTTAAGAGCAGGTTAACCCCGTCCACAGGCAAACTCGGGACAATCCCTACAGTCACCTGTCCCGTAACTAGGTCGCACTCCAAATGCACCCGCTGTGCAGATACATTGCCCTCCAATACCATTCACCACCATTTTGGTGTTCACTGCACTCTCTGGGGGAAAGGTCAGGCCTTTTCCCAGTAAAAGGAATCTGGTGGCCCCTATGTCACTGAGAATTACTATGGGGCTTGCTTGCCCCACTCCAGGGGTATGGGGTTACTTTTCCTTCAAATACAAAACCCTGATAACCTTCAGGAATCCTAGTAACCTTTCCTGCACTGGCTGTTGTAAGGTTCCTGGGTTGCACTCACTGCAGTTAAAACCACAGCTTGTTCTGCATTTTGCATCAGGCCCTCGTCTTCACCGAGTGGATGTGCCCTGATTAACCCCACCGGTTTTCCCTTTAGTTTCCAGCAGTCAGCTTTTAAATGCCCTGCCTTATTAAAATGGAAGCTCACTGGTCTCCAGGTCTCAGTCTTGCTCACAGCACCTTCCTTTCTGGCTGGAGGAGGGCCCCCTGTGACTCCTGCTTTCCTTTCTCTTGCAGGACTGCCTAGGCTTCAATCACCTTCCCACCCTTTGTCATTTTCGGGTTTGTGGGGGTGATTAGGAAAGGTTCTCCCTGGGAAACCGACTTATAAATTAAAGCAAACTCATCGGCCCGAACGGCCACTTGCCGGGCACTCTGAACCGGCTGCTCCTCTACATGGGTTTTTATTGAAAATGGGAGAGAGTTTTTAAATTCCTCTAACAAGATTACTTCTCCGAGAGTCTCATAGCTGAGTTGTATTTTTAAAGCCCTCAGCCACTTGTCAAAAGCCAGCTGTTTGCTTCTTTCAAACTTCAGATAAGTTTGATTAGCTTGCTTTTTGAGTGTTCTTAACTTTTGGTGGTAGGCTTCGGGTATGAATTCATATGCCCTGAGGATAGCATTTTTGGTCAGTTCATAATTTGATGAACTCTCATCTGGCAACAAGGAATAAACCTCATGGGGTTTTCCGGTTAGTTTGCTTTGCATTAAAAGAGACCAGGTCTCAGCTGGCCATTTTAGCTGCCTTATCAGTTTCTCAAAAGACGCGAAAAATGCTTCCACATCTTCCTCATTGAATTTTGGGATTAATTAAGCGAGTTTTTGCAATCGTACCCAGCAATGAACTCTGCTCCTCGACATTGGCCATGCTTTCACTAGGGTTACTCTGTCGCTCCCTAGTTAACTCAAGCCACTTCAACTCTCTTTCTTTGCATTCTTTCCAGAATTTTCTTTCGCACTCTCTCTCTTGCCTTTCATTCTCTTCATGTTCCTTCTGGAAGTCTCTCTCTTTCTTGCTTCTCTCTTTTTTTTTTCCTGTCTCTCTTTCCCCCCCTCTAATTCAGGTTTCCTTTGTTCCAATTGCAAATTTACTAGCAGTACCCTCTGCTTCTACTTCTTCAGATTCAAGGGAAAAATGGTTGCCTTTATGAGTTCAGACTTCCTAGCCTTGCCACGTACAGTGATCCCACACTGCTCAGCCATTTTCCTCAACTCCTCCATAGACAGTGCTTTTAACTTATCCCAAGTTACTTCACCCTGACTTGCAGAGCTACTCGCTTCAGTTGCAGACATGTTAGTATTGAATCACGCACAACCACAAGAAAACCTGTATTAATCTTTGCCATTTTTGATTGGGAACAATTTGGCTTCCCACTTCCAATTTCACTCGTTAGTCTTTGGTTAAAATCCGGATGCAAGCACCCAATTTCTGTTACGACCAGGCGAGAAAGGTGTCTAGGGGTCTGTTACTATCTTCACCTGGTCTTATTGTAACAGAGTTTAATTTTAAACACACCGTGTTTTGAGCTCCCCCTTTGTGAATTCTTGTTTACAGCTTTCCAATTATGAGGCAAAGAAATGAGTACAAACAGGCTTTCTTTGGTTTAAAGAAGAAAAGTGAAATTTATTAAACTTACTTAAACTCTAATACGGTTCACACCTATGGATATACGATGCTCCCATGCTAGCATGCACACGCAATATACACATGCAGATAGGGACAGAAAAGAGAAGAAAAGATAAGGTGGAACAGTTTGAGGCAATATCTTGTTCTGGTGCTTCAAGCTCATGGTTTAGTCGTTTTGTAAGTAGTCTTGCTTTCGTCGGGGCCCAACGTGCTTCTTAAATCTTGTTCACGTGGGAGACTTTTCCCTCTTTGAGTTTCACGTGTTTTCCAGTTTAAAACTCCTCTAGTTGGCCAGCAGGTGGTTACGTGATCGACTGATTTGACCAGGTCTCTCCCGTGTATTGGGACGGGGACTGGTTTCTTTGTTTCAAGACTGTCTGGTATGATGCAAATGTCCTTCCAGCCAGGGGCTTGCAATTTCTATTTTCAATGTTCATGTGGCGAAATCATGTGTGCCTCAGTCTTGGCAGGTGAGGGGGTTTGCCTGACAATTGGAAGACTCCATTTGTCAGGAACGTAACTTTCAAAGACTTTACTTTTTTTATTTTCTCAACGGCCAGCTAATTAAAAACTGAACTACTGTTAATTTTGAGTATATATATGTGAATGTGGGAATTAGATTTTTAAATAAGTTATAAGGTCTTTAGATATCGGTTTATCTTAGTAGTGTTTAAGATGTTAGTTTTTAAATAAACACCAAATTTGTTGTTGTCAAAAGATACTTGGTTTGGTCCGCTTCATTTGGGGATATTGGAGTGTTCAATTTGGCTGCTTTTCCAATTTGGAAAGCATAAAGAAATATGCTGCGACCTGTGGAGTGATGGGACTGAATTAACAGTGCGTTGCTCCCACCGCGGTCTTACCAATAAGAATGTAGGAAATAGGAGCTGGAATAGGCCATTTGGTCACCATCAGGATCATGGCTGATATTCTACCTCAGCTCCACCTTCTTGCACTATCCCCAGAACACTTAATTCCCTTTAGTACCCAAAAATCTATCAACATCTCTTGAATATGCTCAATGACTGAACACCCACAGCTCTCCAGGTTAGAGAATTCTGAAGATTCACAGTCCTTTGAAGAAATGTTTCCACATCTCAGTCCTAAATGCTGACCCCTTATTCCGAGACTGTGACCATTTGTTCCAGATTCACCAGCCATGGGAAACATTTTCTAATGCATTGACCCTGTCAAGCCCCTTATGAATTTTATATGTTTCAATTAGATCTCCTCTTATTACATACAGATGAACATATGAATTAGCAGCTGGAGTAGGCGACTCGACCCATCAAGCCTGCTCCGCCATTCAATAAAATCATGGCTGATCTGATTGTAACCTCAATTCCACATTCCTGCCTACCCCCGATAACCTTTCACCCCCTTGCTTATCAAGAATCTATCTAACTCTGCCTTAAAAATATTCAAAGACTCTGCTTCCACCGCCTTTTAAGGAAGAGCGTTCCAAAGATTCACGACCCTCAGAGAAAAAAATTCTCATCTCTGTCTTTAATGGACGACCCCTTATTTTTAAATAGTGACCGCTAGTTCTAGATTCTCCCACAAGGGGAAGCATCCTTTCCACATCCATCCTGTCAAGACCTCTCAGGATCCTCTATGTTTCAATCAAGTCACCTCTTACTCTTCTAAACTCCAGCGGATACAAGCCTAGCCTGTCCAACCCTTCCTCATAAGACAACCTACCCATTCTAGGTATTAGACTAATAAACCTTCTCTGAACTGCTTCCAATGCATTTACATCCTTCCTTAAATAAGGAGACCAATACAGTACTCCTGATGTGGTCTCACCAATGCCTGGTATAATTGATGCATAACCTCCTTACTTTTGTATTCAATTCCCCTCGCAATAAATGATAATATTCTATTCAGTCTTTGGCCTCCTTATCTCGAGAGACAATGGGTAAGCGCCTGGAGGTGGTCAGTGGTGTGTGGAGCAGCGCCTGGAGTGGCTATAAAGGCCAATTCTAGAGTGACAGGCTCTTCCACAGGTGCTGCAGAAAAATTTGATTGTCGGGACTGTTACACAGTTGGCTCTTCCCTTGCGCTTCTGTCTTTTTTCCTGCCAACTGCTGAGTCTCTTCGACTCGCCACACTTTAGCACCGCCTTTATGGCTGTCCGCCAGCTCTGGCAAACGCTGGCAACTGACTCCCACGACTTGTGATCAATATCACAGGATTTCATGTCGCGTTTGCAGAACGTCTTTAAAGCGGAGACATGGACGGCCGATGGGTCTGATACCAGTGGCGAGCTCGCTGTACAATGTGTCTTTGGGGATCCTGCCATCATCCATGCAGCTCACATGGCCAAGTCATCTCAAGCGCCGCTGACTCAGTAGTGTGTATAAGCTGGGGATGTTGGCCGCCTCGAGGACTTCTGTGTTGGAGATACGGTCCTGCCACCTGATGCCAAGTATTCTCCGGAGGCAGTGAATTGAGACGTCGCTCTTGGCTGACATACGTTGTCCAGGCCTCGCTGCCATAGAGCAAGGTACTGAGGACACAGGCTTGATACACTCGGACTTTTGTGTTCCGTGTCAGTGCGCCATTTTCCCACACTCTCTTGGCCAGTCTGGACATAGCAGTGGAAGCCTTTCCCATGCGCTTGTATTAGCTTTCCTAATAACCTGCTGAACTTGCATTGTCATCTTTTGCAATTTATGCACTCGGACACCCAGATCCCTCTGCATCCTCTCACCATTTAGATAATATGCTTCTTTTTCATTCTTCCTGCCAAAATGGACAATTTCATATTTTTCCACATTATATTCCATTTGCCAGATCTTTGCCCACTCACTTAACCTATCTATATCCCTTTGTAGCCTCATTATGTCCTCTTCAAAACTTAACTTTCTTACCTATCTTTGTGTCATCAGCAAATTTAGCAACCATACCTTTGGTCCCTTCATCCAAGTCATTTATATAGATAGCAAAGTATGTTGTGAAGAGGACAAAAGGAGGTTGCAGACCAATATAGATAGGTTGAGTGAGTGGGCAAAAATCTGGCAGATGGAGTATAATGTGGGAAAATGTGAAGTTGTTCACTTTGGCAGGAAGAATAAAAAAGCAGAGTATTACTTAAACGGAGAACAACTGCAGAATTCCAAGGTGCAGAGGGATCTCTGCATTTACCGATTAGGCACACTATAGCCTGCCGGACTGAACATTGAGTTCAATAATTTCAGAGCATGACGGGCCCCCCATTTTACTTTTATTTTTAGTTATTTTTTTCTTTTTCCTTTTTAGATTTTTTTTTGTGTTTATTTTACTTTATTTCATCTTAGTTTGTTCAGTTTGCTTACCCACTGTTTTTTTCATGTTTGTACTTGCGGCTGTTCAATTTTCAGTCCGTTAACACCCTATCTGTACTAATGCTTTGTCTTTCAACACACCATTAACATATTGTTTGCCTTTGCTCCACGACCATCTGATCAGCTATTCTGTGACCTTGTCCTATCTACACCTTCTCCTTTGTTATCTCTTGCCCCACCCCTGCTTTACTTGCTTATAACCTTTTACATTTCTAATATTTGCCAGTTCTGAAGAAGGGTCACTGACCTGAAACATAACTCTGCTTCTCTCTCCACAGATGCTGCCAGACCTGCTGAGTATTTCCAGCATTTCTTGTTTTTATTTCAGATTTCCAGCATCTGCAGTATTTTGCTTTTATTATTATGCAGAGGGATCTAAGGTGTTCTAGTGCAGGAGTCACAAAAAGGTAGTATGTAGGTCCAGCAGGTAATAAAGAAGGATAATAGAATGCTATCCTTTATTATGAGAGCAATTGAAAATATAAGTATGTTATGCTTCAATTATACAGGGCATTGGTGAGACCACATCTCGAATACTGTGTGCAGTTTTGGTCTCCTTATTTAAGGAAGGATGTAAGCGCGTTGGAGGCGGTTCAGAGGTGGTGTACTGGTTTGATACCTGGAATGAGTGGGCTGTCTTATGGGGAAAGGTTGGACAGACTGGGCTTGTTTTCATTGGAGTTCAGAAGACTGAGGGGAGACTCGATTGAAGTTTGTGAGATCCTGAACAGTCTTGACAAGTTGGATGTGGAGAGGATGTTTCCTATTGTGGGCGAGTCCAGAACTAGGAGACACTGTTTTAAAAGTAGGGGACGCCCTTTTAGGACAGAGATGAGTAGAACATTTTTCTCTCAGAGGGTTGTGCGACTTTGGAACTCTCTGCTTCAGATGGTGGTGGAAGCAGGAACATTGAATATTTTTGAGGTGGAGGTAGATAGATTTGTGTTAGGCAAGGGAATCAAGGGTTTTCGGGCATAGATGGGAGTGTGTAATTCGAAACACAAACAGATCAGCCATGATCTTACTGAATGGCAGAGCAGGCGCAAGGGGCCGAATGCCTACTTCTGGTCCTAATTCATATGTTTGCATATAAATTCTAAAACGATGAGGCCCCAAATTTGATCCATGCGGCACACGACTCGTTACATCTTGCCAACCAGAAAATGTCCCATTTATGCCTACTTTTGTTTCCTGTTAGTTAGCCAATCTTTTATCCATTCCCATTTTATCTCATTCTTCTGTACTCCAGGGAATACTGACCTATTCTACTCAATCTCTCTTTATATAACAGTCCCCTCATCCCAGGAACTAGTCCAGTGAACTTTCATTGAGTGCGGAGCTAATCGGAGACACCAGCAGTGGTGGTGGGAATAAAAGAGAGAGGGCTGAATTTTGAAAGCCCGCCGCTGCGACGGCACTGATGCCATTTTTAAAAGGCTGTTAGCCCTACTGGTAAAGTTAAATATTTAAAGAAACATTGAATGCAAGAAAATAAATATATTTCTTTTGCTCCTCTCCCACCCCCTCAATATCAATTACTTATTTGCCCTTCCCCCCACAAAATCACTTACCTTCACAATCTGACCTCCCTCCCCCCCCCCCCACCCCACCCCCTACAAACTGTACAAAATTTTCAACTATAACCCTTCCCATCATCCCTTACACCAGTGACGTTCATTGGACCCTGTCTCCACGCACCCCCTGCACTGAAAAATGTACCTCCTCCCTCCTCCCCACCAGTGTTGCGCCTCATTTCTTGTGACGGGGATCCAAAGGTGTGGCAGTGCCAACTGCCAGGATGACGATTGCAGCAGCACTTCAGGAGATGACAGGAAAGTCATTAATGCAGATAAGTAAATTTATTTTAATATTTAAATTATGGTCCCATTGCCAAACAGTGGGGGCACTGCCATGAGGCCTCGCTGCCACCGGCAATATCGGGACAGGCCCTGTCACGTCGAGGTCCGTGGTGGGCCTCATCTGGGGAAAACTTCAAGCCCTGCTCCCCCCACCGTGGATCGAGACGCAAAGAATCTATAAAATCCAGCCCTGAGAGAGACAGAGAAAGTGGGGGAACAGTGCGGACCTGATCAGAGATACCAAATGCAGCAGCGACGAATAAAAGAGAGATGGTGCCCATGCGATCGGGGGAACATCGTGAACCTGATCGGGACACCAATAGCGGTGGCAGCAAATGAGAGAGAGAGAGAAAGAAAGAAAAAGAGAGAGAGACAGAGAGCGCACAAGCAGGGGAACAGCGCAGAGCTCATTGGAGTCACCAGCAGCAGCAGTAGGAATGAAAGAGAGGATGGGAGAGCACTGTGGACCATATCAGCGTATTTCCAAAAAAGCAAGGATGATGTCAGAGGACAGTAGGTGGGTGAATGGTTGGTGAGTATTAGGTTTTTTTTAAAACGAGGGCAGTGGTTTTAAACTAGGACTGGGAAACTATAAAGTACTGGATTAATTTAAGGCTTAACTCGTTAAATTAATCAATAAAATTTCAATTGGGTTAAGTATTAACAATAAGGGAATTAGAATTAAGGGTACTAGCACAAAGCAAGTCTGGAGGCATTGAGTAAAATTAATAGTTTAGACAAGGTATTAACTAGATTTGCATCAGTATTCACCAAAGAGAATGACTTGGTGGATGATGAGCCTCGGGAAGGGAGTGTAGATGGTCTCAGTCATCTCATTATCAAAAAGGAGGTGGTGTTGGGTGTCTTGCAAAGCATTAAGGTAGATAAGACCCCAGGGCCTGATGGGATCTACCCCAGAGTACTGAGGGAGGCAAGGGAAGAAATTGCTGGGGCCTTGACAGAAATCTTTGCATCCTTTGGCTACAGGTGAGGTCCCAGAGGATTGGTGAATAGCCAATGTTGTTCCTTTGTTTAAGAAGGGTAAGCAAGGATAATCCAGGAAATTATAGGCCGGTGAGCCTTACGTCAGTGGTAGAGAAATTATTAGAGAGGATTCTTTGGGACAGGATTTACTCCCATTTGGAAACAAATGAACTTATTAGCGAGAGGCAGCATGGTTTTGTGAAGGGGAGGTCATGTCTCACTAATTTGATTGAGTTTTTTGAGGAAGTGACAAAGATGATTGATGAAGGAAGGGCAGTGGATGTTATCGATATGGACTTCAGTCAAGCCTTTGACAAGGTCCCTCATGGCAGACTGGTACAGAAGGTGAAGTCACATGGGATCAGAGGGGAGCTGGCAAGATGGATACAGAACTGGCTCAGTCATAGTAGACAGAGGGTAGCAGTGGAAGGGTGCTTTTCTGAATGGAGGGATGTGACTAGTGGAATTCCGCAGGAATCTGTGCTGGGACGTTTGCTGTTTGTAGTGTATATAAATGATTTGGAGGAAAATGTAGCTGGTCTGATCAGCAAGTTTGCGGACGACACAAAGGTTGGTGGAGTTGCGGATAGTGAAGAAGATTGTCAAAGGATACAGCAGAATATAGATTGGTTGGAGACTTGGGCGGAGAAATGGCAGATGGAGTTTAATCTGGACAAATGTGAGGTAATGCATTTTGGAAGGTCTAATGCAGGTGGGAAGTATACAGTAAATGGCAGAACCTTTAGGAGTATTGACAGGCAGAGAGATCTGGGCGTACAGGTCCACAGGTCACTGAAAGTGGCAACGCAGGTGGATAAGGTAGTCAAGAAGGCATACGACATGCTTGCCTTCATTGGTCGGGGCATAGAGTATAAAAATTGGCAAGTCATGTTGCAGCTGTACAGAACCTTAGTTAGGCCACACTTAGAATATTGCGTGCAATTCTGGTCGCCACACTACCAGAAGGACGTGGAGGCTTTGGAGAGGGTACAGAAGAGGTTAACCAGGATGTGGCCTGGTCTGGAGGGCATTAGCTATGAGGAGAGGTTGGATAAACTCAGATTGTTTTCACTGGAACAACGGAGGTGGAGGGGCAACATGATAGAGGTTTACAAAGTTATGAGCGGCATGGACAGAGTGGATAGTCAGAAGGTTTTTCCCAGGGTGGAAGAGTCAGTTACTAGGGGACATAGGTTTAAGGTGAGAGGGGCAAAGTTTAGAGGGGGATGTGCGAGACAAGTTCTTTACACAGAGGGTGGTGAGTGCCTGGAACTTGCTGCCGGAGGAGGTGGTGGAAGCAGGTACAATAGTGACGTTTAAGAGGCATCTTGACAAATACATGAATAGGATGGGGATAGAGGGATACGGTCCCCAGAAGTGCAGAAGGTTTTTAGTTTAGGCAGGCATCAAGATCGGCGCAGGCTTGGAGGGCTGAATGGCCTGTTCCTGTGCTGTACTGTTCTTTGTTAGATTCCATAAGAAGGAAGAGATTTTTTCTTCAAACATGGATGGACAGCTGAGATGCGTTGCTTGCAATTCCTGTGCCATGTAGGAACTTCAGGACAGTTCGTGTGTCTTGGGGCCATGTGTGTAGGAAGTGTCTCCAGCTGCCTGAGCTGGAGCTCAGGATTTCTGAGCTTGAGGGACAGCTGGAGTCACTGTGAATCATCAGGGAGGATGAGAGTTTCCTGGATCACACGTTCCAAGAGGTGGGTATCCCACAGACAGTGAGAGTTCAGGATAGTACTTGGGTGGCCATCTGGAAGACCAGGAAGAGGAAGGAGCTGCAGGAGTCTTTGGGGTGTGCGCCACTCTCAAACTGGTACTCAGCTTTGGAGACTGCAGGGAGCGATGACACCTTGAAGGTGTGCAGTCCAGACCATTGCACCAGTGGGTAGGGGACTGCACAGGAGGGAACAGTAAAGAGTAGAAATGCAGTCTTTATAGGACATTCCATAGTTAAGGGGACAGACAAGTATTTCTGTAACTATCATTGAGAGTCCCGCATGGTGTGTTGCCTCCCTGGTGCCAGGGAAAAGGACATCACCAAGACGGTGCAGAATATTCTGCAGGGGGAAGGGAGTGAGCCAGAAGTTGTGGTACATGTCGGTAACAACAACATAGAGAAAGCAAGTATTGAGGTTCCATGGTCAGATTTTCAGGAACTAGGGAAGAGGTTAAAAAATAGGATCTCGAACATAGTAATCTCTGGATTACTCTCAGTGCCATCCGCTGGTGTGAGTAGAAATAGGAAGATAGAGAGGATCAATGCATGGCTTGACGCATGGTGCAGGATTGAGGGCTTCAGATTCTTGGGACATTGGGAACAGGTCCGGAGCAGGAAGCACCTCAACAGGACTGGGACCAATGTGCTCACGGGCAGGTTCACTCGTGTGGTTGGGGTTTAAATTAATTGGTAGGGGGTGGGCACCAGTGTATAGAAATAGAAAAGAGGAATAAAGTGCATAAAGGAGTGAGAGTATTACATAGCATTACAGAAAGAAATAGTACCATATTAGATAGGAGCATACTAAAAAGGACTACGAGAAACACAAAGACAGGTTTAGAATGCACGTATTTAAACGGAAGGAAAAAAGGGAGGTGGGATGACAGTACTGATTAGGGAAGACATTGTTGTATTTGAAAGGGAGGATGTCTTTGAGGGGGCAAAGACAGAATCCATTTGGTTAGAGTTGAGAAGCAAAAAGGGTATGATCATGCTAATGGGGTTATTCAATAGACCTCCAAATAGTGAGAGAAAGATAGAGGAGCAAATCTGTAGGGAAATCACAGAGATATGCAAGAACATTAGAGTGGTGATATTGGGGGAGTTCAATTACCCAAATATCAATTGGAATAATGTTGAAGGGTAAGGAGGGCGAGGAATTTCTGAAATTTGTTCAGGAGAATTTCCTTAACCAGTATGTTCTTGGTCCAGCTAGGAAGGAGGGACTGCAGGATATGGTGCTGGGGGAATGAGGTGGGCCAAGTGGACCAAGTGTCTGTGGGGGAACAATTGGGCAAGAGTCAGCATTGTATCATAAGGTTTAGATTAGTAATGGAGAAGAGCAAGGAACAACCTGAACTAGGACTTCTAAATTGGAAGAGGACTAACTTCAATGATATGAGAGGAGATCTAGCCAAGGTAAAATGGAACCAAAGAGTGACAGCAAAAACTTCAACTGAACAATGGGTGATCTTTAAGGAGGAGATGTTTCAGGTACAGGCCATGTACATTCCAACAAGGGCAAAAGGTAAGGGAACCAAAGATGGGATTCCATGGATGATGAGGAAGATGACGGAAATGGAGACAGAGAGCATGAAGAAACAAAAAAGAGGGTTTATTATGCATGTCAGGTGAATTCTTCAAGTGAGAACCATGCCAAATACAATAAGTTGACAGGGGAATTGAAGAGGAAAATAAGACTGGCAAAGAGAGAGTATGAGAATAGAATGTCAGTTAACATAAAAGGGAACACAAAAATCTTCTACCGGCATGTAAATAGTAAGCGGGTTGAAAGAGATGATGGAACCTATTAGGGACAAGGAGGGTCATATATGCTTAGAGGCACAGGGCAAGGCCAGAATACTAATGAATACTTTATATTGGTGTTTACGAAGGAAGAGGACGCTGACAAAATATCAACAGAAGTGGAAACAGTAGGGGTAATGGGTGGGGTGAAAACTGATGGGAAGGAAGCACTGGAAAGGCTGGCTATGCTTTGAGTGGATAAGTCGCCTGCTCCAGATGACTTGCATACCAGGTTGCTCAAGAAAATGGGATTGGAGATAGCAGAGGGGCTTGCCATAATTTTCCTATCTTCCCTAGATATGGGAGAGGTGCCAGAGGATTGGAGAGCAGCAAATGTGACAACCTTATTCAAGAAAGGATGCAAGGACGTTCCTAGTAACGACAGACCGGTCAGTTTAACATCAGTGGTGCGTAAGCTTTTAGAAACAATAATCAGGGAAAAAATTAACAGACACTTGGCAAGTTTTGAGTTCATCAAGAAGAGCCAGCATAGATTTTTAAAAGGCAAATCCTGCTTGACTAACCTTTATAAGGTTCTGGTTGGCCACAACTAGAGTACTGCGTCCAGTTCTGGTCACCATACTTTAGGAAGGATGCGAGGATCCTTGAGAAGGTGTAGAGGAGATTTATCAGAATGATTCCAACTATGAAGGACTTGAGCTACAAGTTAAGGTTGGAGAAGCTGGGGTTGGAGCAAAGGAGATTGAGGGGAAATTTGTTTGAGGGTACAAGATTATCACAGGTTTAGATAAGGTAGGCAATGAAACACTGTTCCCATTAACAGGTGATACAAGGACTATAGAGGACACAGATTCACGTTTTTGGGCAGGAGATGCAGGGGGGTTGTGAGGAAGAATTTTTTTATACGAGTGGAAATCACCTGGAACTCGCTGCCTACCAGCATGGTAGTAGCAGAGACGATCAAAGATTTCAAAAGAAATTGGATGGGCAATTTTTTGTAACAGCCTGCATCTAAGTCTTGACACAACTTTAGACTGCTTTATAAATGAAGTTTAAGTTGCACACATTCCTGTACATATGGTTTAGTTTGTGCAGCTGAGGTGCTCCACCAGGAAGAGGTCTTCCAAGGTCCATTAACAAAGTTTCAATGAAAACCTTATGAACGTCAAGTTTGAATCCCAACCAAAAAAAAAAATTGTTACCGCTGGTCTGGCCTGCTTACAGCCCATGATGTCTCTGTCCAACTTTGGATGGCTCAGTTATGTCTCACAACATCAAATGCCTATCTCTACCATTCTGTTAATGTTTAGCTGTCAACAGTCTAAATATAATTAAAATGAAGATAGCAGCTGCAAAATTCCACTTAATTGGTAAAGTACATGTATGTTGCACACAAATCCCTATGCAATCAGTTATTTTTTGTTTCCCAAATATCCTAACTATACATATAGTGGGGACAGGAGCGTGATAATTTTGACGTGCAATATTGTACAACGAGTAATAGTGAATTGGCAGCCACTTTTACATCTCTCCCGATTTTTATTTTCATTGGAAATAAAAATCAGGAAAAGTATAAAACAGCCTGCAGATTCACTATCGCCCTTCTTGCACTTTTGCACAAAGTCAAAATCGACTCCAATGATTTTAAATATCTGCAAGATTTTAGCAGAATACTGTCAAAAGCCAACACCGACCACGATCTCAGTAAGCACAGCAGTTCCAGCCATAGAGCTCTCTCAAACAATGATTACATGCTGTTCCAGTCCATTAAAGAATGTAATTTAATCATTTTCTATTCTCTAGCAAAATCACATTCAGACAAATTTTATTGCCATGCTATCTAAATAGTAAATAGTTATTATAAGCTCAAAATGAGTTTTTACTTGCCATGGGCAACTACTTTGCCTTTATTGTTGAGCTCTGTTATAGCAACAAGAAGTTAAAAAGGTTATAAAGACACGATTAACATCATGTGACGGTCTTGACACAACTTAAAAGTGCTTAGTAATTGAAGGCTTTATTCAAAGCGTATTAGCCCCATATAAGGCAGCAGTTAATGTACTGCTGTAGGCTTTATTTTGTTGCAGCCTACCATGATCACCTACATACTACTGAACGATCTGAATGGACTTGCTTGGGAACACAGGTCATTTTTGTTATTTCTTATGGATTGGGCACTTCAAATAAAATGTCAATAAAAAAGTGCTGTAAGGCAGGGGTGGAGATGGTGGGGGGTGGAAAACACCAAATCAGAGCAAGGAAAACACTTCAAATAATGAGTAATTGGGACAGAGAGCGTGTGCCTCAGGTATTTTTCCACGACTTACTTTCAACAGTTTTCTATGTAATTTATTTCACTCGTCCTTGAGAGGAAATTAAATAGTTATTTCAAACACAGTGAGAATATTACTTTTAAGACAGCCACTTTTATTTTCATCGCTATACTTAATATTTCAGTGAAATTCAGGAAAATAATTTACAATAGCATTGTTGCATTAATAAATTGCACGTCGTGGTAATTTAAATTGTTGTATTTAGTAAAACAAGTGTTGTTGAGTGTATACTTCAGCTTCATTGTTAAAAATGAATTGAAAGTTTACATACTTGCCTAACCATCCTGAAATTTGCAAAAAGATGAGAATTTATCTAACAATGACACACCAAGCTCCTCATCAGAGCGCTTTCCTATCCTGAGTGGTGTGAAACAGGGCTGTGTTCTCGCACCCACACTTTTTGGGATTTTCTTCTCCCTGCTGCTTTCACATGCGTTCAAATCCTCTGAAGAAGGAATTTTCCTCCACACAAGATCAGGGGGCAGGTTGTTCAACCTTGCCCGTCTAAGAGCGAAGTCCAAAGTACGGAAAGTCCTCATCAGGGAACTCCTCTTTGCTGACGATGCTGCTTTAACATCTCACACTGAAGAGTGCCTGCAGAGTCTCATCGACAGGTTTGTGGCTGCCTGCAATGAATTTGGCCTAACCATCAGCCTCAAGAAAACGAACATCATGGGGCAGGACGTCAGAAATGCTCCATCCATCAATATTGGCGACCACGCTCTGGAAGTGGTTCAAGAGTTCACCTACCTAGGCTCAACTATCACCAGTAACCTGTCTCTAGATGCAGAAATCAACAAGCGCATGGGTAAGGCTTCCACTGCTATGTCCAGACTGGCCAAGAGAGTGTGGGAAAATGGCACACTGACACGGAACACAAAAGTCCGAGTGTATCAGGCCTGTGTCCTCAGAACCTTGCTCTACGGCAGCGAGGCCTGGACAACGTATGCCAGCCAAGAGCGACGTCTCAATTCATTCCATCTTCGCTGCCTCCGGAGAATACTTGGCATCAGGTGGCAGGACCGCATCTCCAACATAGAAGTCCTCGAGGCGGCCAACATCCCCAGCTTATACACACTACTGAGTCAGCGGCGCTTGAGATGGCTTGGCCATGTGAGCCGCATGGAAGATGGCAGGATCCCCAAAGACACATTGTACAGCAAGCTCGCCACTGGTATCAGACCCACCGGCCGTCCATGTCTCCGCTTTAAAGACGTCTGCAAACGCGACATGAAGTCCTGTGACATTGATCACAAGTCGTGGGAGTCAGTTGCCAGCGTTCGCCAGAGCTGGTGGGCAGCCATAAAGGTGGGGCTAAAGTGTGGCGAGTCGAAGAGACTTAGCAGTTGGCAGGAAAAAAGACAGAGGCGCAAGAAGAGAGCCAACTGTGTAACAGCCCCGACAAACAAATTTTTCTGCAGCACCTGTGGAAGAGTCTGTCACTCTAGAATTGGCCTTTATAGCCACTCCAGGCGCTGCTCCACACACCACTGACCACCTCCAGGCGCTTACCCATTATCTCTCGAGACAAGGAGGCCAAAGAAGATGCTAATATTAGATATTGTAAAAAAATCCAGAACAAAGGGAATTAAAAAGTACATTTGGATGGTCAACTATTCACAGGATCCTGATCTTTGAAGTGAATGCCTTGACCCCTTCCAAAAAAACCTACTTATCTGTTTCAACTACTTTGAACAAATATATGATTGTGGGAAATTAATGCTTAGCCAGTTATCAGGGACACTGCTGGACAAAATAGTGCTAAAGCTTTGCATTTAAGAGCTATTAGAATTTTAAGCTACCTTTTGCTCCATAGGAACAATTTACAGACATATATCAATACTTAGGAAATTGAGTAGTTTGTCAAACCATTATGCACAGCCTCTAGAGCATGCAAGAACCAGTTTTAAACTTGTAGGTGCAGTACCCAGTCTTTGTGACCAGTCAGAAAGAATTTCAATAATAATCCATCATAGAAAAACTGATTAAACTTTTCCCCAACTAGTGTAACAAAGGTAGTGTTAATTCTTCAAGTTCTTCTAATTTATAAAAGCAAAATACTGCGGATGCTGGAAATCTGAAATAAAAACAAGAAATGCTGGAACCATTCAGCAGGTCTGGCAGCATCTGTGGAAAGAGAAGCAGAGTTAACATTTCGGGTCTAGTTCCGAAGAAGGGTCACCGACCCGAAACATTAACTCTGCTTCTCTTTCCACAGATGCTGCCAGACCTGCTGAGTGGTTCCAGCATTTCTTGTCTTCTAATTTATGGTTAGTCAGAATCCAGGAGTTACTCTGAAAAGGTAATTTTGTACAATCTGTTAATGTTCTGGTTGCCTTTCTCATGTTTGTTTGTTCACTTGTTGGATAAACTCTCTGGTTATTAAGTTCCAAGGCAAAGCATTGCACTTTTCCACATGAAATGCTGCACCTTCTTCCAATTAGTTTCATTTAGAGGTACACTTTCCATATCGATATTGGCTTTTAATAAGTTTATGTAGTGTAGTGCTGCCTTAAAATTGGGTTTCATTGATTTGCACTATTCAATTAATTCTGTTGCATCAAGGCAGTGGTTTGCCGATGATCTCACTCTGCAGTTATCAACTTCCTTCAGATTGCATGCCCTCAGTGCTCACAACCTCCAGTCTTGTCGTCTTGAACCTCTCCATGCTTTCAACAGGACCAGGAAAAAATCATCTTTCTTTCTATTCTTCAAAGACACAGTTCCTTAATGTGTCTCAAGTCTAATCATCCAATGGTCCGCCCTCAGTCCTTCTTCATCAATTTTTTTGGCCTCTGACCTTACAAGGTGCTGCCACATTTCCTCATCATCCAATAAGCAATCTCCTACTTACATTTGCTCAAACAAAACAATTTGCATTTATGTAGAGCCTTTAACATAGTAAAATGTCTTTGCTACTTCTAGATTCTACTATTCCAACGCACTCCTGAGCGGTCTCCTGTCTCCCACCCTCCATGAACTAAGGCCATTCAAAACTGCTGCCCGTATACAAACTCGCACCAATTCCAGTTCACCCATAACCCCTATGCTCACTGACCTACACTGGCTCTTGAATAAGCAATGCCTTGATTTTAAAATTCTCATCTTTGTTTTCAAATCTTTCTACGGTCTTGCCCCTCCCCATCTCCTCCAGACCTACAACCCTCCAAGATATCTGCACTCCTCCAATTCTGGCCTCTTGAACAACTGCAATTTTAATTGCTCCACCATTGCTTTCAGTTGCTCAGACACTAAGTTCTGGAATTTGCCCCTGAAACCTCTCTACCTCTCTTTCCTCCTTTTAAGACATTCCTCAAACCTACCTCTTTGACCAAGTAAAATGTCCTTGGCGCTTCTCACTGGAGTGTTAACAAAATTTGGCACTGAGCTGTGTAAAGAGATACTAGGACAGGTGACCAAAAACTTGGAATAGTGCGTTGGAATAGTGCGTTGGAATAGTGCAGTCTAGAGGTAGCAAAGATGTTTTGCTATGTTAAAGGCTCTACATAAATGCAAATTGTTGTTTTTTTTTTAGAGCAAACGCAAGTAGAGATTGCTTATTGGATGATGAGGAGATGTGGCAGTTCCTTGTATTAATATTGTTATAACTGGTGTTTCTCCTGTTTACATGCAGAGATTCCAATGATTACACAATTAGTGTTAGCTGAATTGCAACACAATGTACAAAAACTTGTTGCATAAATCAGTGTTGTTCAATGGAAATCACTGACTAGCCTCAGGTATGGCTACGGTGACACCCTTTTAGTGCACTAATTTTAGTGAAAACAATTTAGACACAATATATGGTGTACTTAGTTAAACATCTGCCACCTTTCAGTGCAAGTCTTTTCAGTCTTTCTCTCTGACCAAAGTTTGGAATACTGGCAGGACCTATCAGTCACAATGTGTCTCGGTGCAGCTTCTCGGTTTTTGTCCAGCAGTTGACTTCAGACTGATTCCTGAGAATACTGACTCTCATTCTGAGACACAACTGCTCTCCATCCAGAATGTGGTTGGCTGCTGCTTGCCTTTTGCCATCACAAGCCTTGTTGGAGCTATTCGTTATTGATTTAGGCTTACTTTTTTTCTGCTGACCTGAATGGTTATTCCTATTGGTCATGCTAACCATGATGACAGCTCCCCTCATTATGCAGTGTTGTTAGCATTTCCATGGCCTGAAGTCTGGTGTTTCCAGCCATGTCACACACCATTTTAGCAGAGAACCAACAAGCAATAACCAAAGATGTAAAACACCCATGGCCAGCACAAAACACTTGCACATACTGCTTTTAATCTGACCATTTTACCAACAAATGCACATAAAGTATAAATGCGTCTGCCATGTGAATATGAATATTGAGATCGCATTCCCTACAATGGTTTCCATTACTCATTTTTTATTTACTATTCAAAAATGCAATTAGCTGCATTTGGATTTGTCACATGTGGCTAACATATTGGACAACACTGCCATAAAAGAATGTATCTATAAATTTTTTATTTTGTTTTGCTTTCCACTCAAGGCTTTGAAGGCTCGAGATGTAAAAAGTTATTTTCCAGCATAATCTATACTTAAACCAAGGCTTCTAAATGTTCACTTCCACTTTAAAGCACACATCTATTAAATATACTGGCATATTTTACTCTTCCACTTCAGTCCCCTTCACAACTATAAATGAAATGAAATTCAGAAATTGGTGAACTGTATAGATATTACTGGAACTGAGTGTTTGTAGGCCTTTATCTAGATTGATACTGAATTAATTTTTTAGCTGGAGAAATTATTGTACCAGTTTTGCAAACAGAAGTTTAATTCTGAATTCTAAAAGTCCTGACATAGGGCGCAGAATCGGCAGGATGGATATTATAATTCAATGCTGTATTTCAGAGCCATGTTTCATTTACAATAGACGTCCTTTCACAACAGCAGGAAAAAAGTAATGTTTTTAAAGAATATTGTGATTGCATCATAATAGATTTCATGAGCAAGATCGTAAATTTAAAAACCTCACTATTTTTTACCAAATTACTTTAGTTGGAAGGTATCAGAGCCTTGCTATTTTTCCTGGATCTTATTATACTTAAATTAATGTCCAAGTACATGCCAACCCAATCCTACTGAGGCTTCAGTGAATAAATTAAAAGGTTTCCATCATTTGAGCTGTAACAAGTCTTGAAGACTATGAAGGGTTATGATGAGGTAAATAGTGATAGATTATTTTCATTGGTTGGCATGAAGGTAATAACAGGGCATAAACAACAAACAGAATTAAAGGGATGGTTAGAAAAATCTCTTTACATAGAGTAGTTAGAATTTGGAATTCTCTACTATAAACCTTAGTTGAAGCAAAATTCATGAATTGGACAGTTGCTTGTGGAAGATTAAAGGATATGGGAAATGAGCAAGTAAATGGAATTCGATGAGATGGCACATTTGGAGAAAACCCCAGTGCAGACCTGATGGGCCAAATGGTCCGTATATGCGCTGTAACATTCTGTCATACAAATGGGATCATATTTGTAGATCATATTCTGCCTTTGATTTGATTAGAAAGCCCAGTTTCAAATAGGATAAACTGGTTTCACTGCACCATTGCAAATATTTTGGGGCTGGTTGGCACAGTGCCCTTTCGCCTCTTGGGATTTCAAGCAGTTAAAACTCTTGATGCCCGTGGGCACAAGTTTGCAGAACAGAATAGCAACATTGATTAGAGACACCATAAGAATGGATAGTACGTGGAGTGGAAAAGTCCACACTGGTGGTAGGGAGTGCTTTTCTGACATTTGATTTAAAACAACACTGTTTACGAAGAGGAGGAATGTGATCATGGATAAAAACTACTGAGTATCTGTAACAGTGGAGTTATTGGGCATTAGCTGACTGATATGGATTGGTAGGTAATACACAAATACTTCTGTAAAAAGTAATGTCCATTTTTAGTAACTAGAATTATCAACAATTTATACTAATATTTCATAGGAAAATAAAGATTCCAGTAACTGAGTTTTTGTCATATCTATTTTAAGGAATTCAATTCATAGAGATTTATCATTCTTGTTGCACAAATACGAACATATGAATTAGGAGCAGGAGTAGGCCACTTGGCTCTTGGAGCCTGCTCCACCATTCAATAAGTTCATGGCTGAACTGATTACTCTACATTCCCACCTACCCCCGATAACCTTGCAACCCCCTTGCTTATCAAGAATCTATGTACCTCTGCCTTAAAAATATTCAAAGACTCTGTTTCCACTGCCTGAGGAATAGAATTCCAAAGACTCACGACCCTCTGAGAGAAAAAAATTCTCCTCATTTCTGTCTTAAATGGGTGACCCCTTACTTTTAAAACTGTGACCCCAAGTTCTAGATTCTCCCACAAGGGGAAACATCCTTTCCACATCCACCCTGTCAAGATCAGTCAGGATCTTATGTTTCAATCAAGTCGCCTCTTACTCTTCTAAATACCAGCGGATACAAGCCTAGCCTGTCCAACCTTTCCTCGTAAGACAGCCCGCCCATTCCAGGTATTAGTCTAGTAAACCTTCTCTGTACTGCCTCCAACACATTTACATCCTTCCTTAAATAAGGAGACCAGTACTGTACACAGTACTCCAGATGTGGTCTCACCAATGCCCTGTATAGCTGAAGCATAACCTCCCTACTTTTGCATTCAATTCCCCTCGTGATAAACAATAACATTCTATTAGCTTTCCTAGTTACATGCTGTACCTGCATACTAACCTTTTGCGATTCATGCACTTGGACACCCAGATCCCTCTGCATCTCAGATCTCCGCAGTCTCTCACCATTTAGATAATCTACTTCTTTTTTATTCTTCCTGCCAAACTGGACAATTTCACACTTTCCCACGTTATACTCCATTTGCCAGGTCTTTACCCACTCATTTAACCTATCTATGTCCCTTTGCAGCCTCCTTATGTCCTCCGCACAAGTTACTTTCCTATCTATCTTTGTGTCATCAGCAAATTTAGCAACCATACCTTCAGTCCCTTCATCCAAGTCATGTATATAAATTAAAAACGTTGAGGCCTCAGCACAGATCCCTGTGGCATGCCCCTCGTTACATCTTGCCAACCAGAAAACGACCCATTTATGCCTACTCTCTGTTTCCTGTTAGCTAGTCAATCTTCTATCCATGCCAATATGTTACCCCCTGCACCATGAGCTTTTATTTTCTGCAATAACCTTTGATGTGGCATCTTATCAAATGCCTTCTGGAAATCTAAGTACAATACATCCACTGGTTCCCCTTTATCCACAGCACATGTAACTCCCTCAAAGAACTCCAATAAATTGGTTAAACATGATTTCCCTTTCGCAAAACCATGTTGACTCTGCCTGCTTACCTTGAATTTTGCTATATGTCCTGCTGTAACGTCTTTAATAATAGCTTCTAACATTTTCCCTAAAACTGATGTTAAGCTAACTGGCCTGTAGGTTCCTGCTTTCTGTCTCCCTCCCTTTTTGAATAAAGGAGTTACATTCGCTATTTTCCAATCTAATGGAACCTTCCCCGAATCTAGGGAATTTTGGAAAATCAAAACTAACATATCAATTATCTCACTAGCCACTTCTTTTAACACCCTAGGATGAATTCCATCAGGACCTGGGGACTTGTTAGCCCGCAGCTCCAACAATTTGTTCAGTAACACTTCCCTGCTGATTGTAACTTTGAGTTCCTCCCTCCCTTCCATTCCCTGACTTACAGCTAATACTGGGATGTTACTTGTATCCTCAATAGTGAAGACCGATGCAAAACACCAGTTCAATTTATCTGCCATCTCCTTATAATACATTATTAATTCCCCAGACTTACTTTCTACAAGACCAATGCTCACTTTGTTAACTTTTCTTTTTTTAAATATCTACAGAAACTCTTACTATCTGTCTTTATATTTCTGCCTAGCTTTCTCCTGTACTCTAATTTTACCTTCATCAATCTTTTCGTCATTTTTTGCTGTTTTTCATATTGTGTCCAATTTTCTGACCTGCCTCCCATCTTTGCGCAATTGTATGCTTTTTCTTTAAGTTTGATACTTTCTTTAACTATTTTAATTAACCATGGATGGTGAGTCCCACCCTTGAAATTATATGCAATTATTTATAGTTCCCTCCATTACAGTATTTTAAATCTTAATGTCTTAGAAACTAATTTATTTTGGAATCCTTTATTTACAAAATGGCTCACATTTGATGTTACTTTTAAGAGATCATCTTATTCCACCAGAACAACATTACTGTCACTTCATGTTTGCTATCAACGATTTGGTGTAAAGTCCCAATTTACATAAATCTACTGAAACAGAAAAATGAAGTTGTGAGCTGACAACACACTGTAAACAATAAGTGGATTAAATGGGAGAATGCAACATCATTCTTATGGAAATTAGTGGTACACTGCTGAAATGGCAGGATTCATAGGAATTGTTCAAGTGTATCACCAAATGAGTTCAACATTTAGTAATAGCAAGTTAAAGTTAACCATATGCCTTGCAGGTGCAGACTCTCACAACAGATCCTTTATTGTATCAATATAAAAGTAAATAAATTGAAGAAACTGTACATGCTTTGTGTATATATACACGTTAACTCCTAGATATAAATAGTTTACAGTTAGTTAGTGCTCCATGGCCACATTAAACAGTTCATCCAAGAGGGAAAATTTTAATGACTGCCAAATTGAGATTCAAAAGATTATCCACTGTTTCTATGCATTAATCAGAAATCATAATAAATCCACATGCTTCTTTTGACAGTGCATTAGTCAGAACAGTTTTGCAAGATACTGACATTGACTAATGGCCTGCTAGTTTGAAGGGTCAATCATAAACTCATCAAATGCTTCATTTAATTTCTTAATTTAGACAAACACAATTTGTTTATGGGAAAGATATCAGGTGTTCTTGAATGAATAATGGGTATGAAACCGAACTCCCATTAATCAGTCCATGATTATAAATGAACGTGCAAGTATTTATTCTAATTTCTCTCATTTAGGTTAACAAAGAAAACACAAGCCAATGGTCATATGGAAAAGGATACTGTGAATCTTCATATCAATTTTAAGGTCATAGATGTCTTGTATTCGTTGAATAAAATGTCTTCACTTTACAAATAAATCCATAATGTGTGCATAAAATAAATATATATGTCAAAGCAGTGCACTGGCCAATGTTCCTCCCCTCAACCAAACACAGATTAACGAAAGCTTGAGGAACAGCACCTCATCTTTCCATTAGGCACTTTACAGTCCACTGGACTCAACACTGACCATAATTTCAGACCATAATCTCTGCCTCCCATTTTGTTTCTGTTTCTTTGTCTGTTAAGTCTTAATCTTGTTTTCTCTTGCTTTGCCTTTGGACGGCAGCTGTTCATTATTCTGCCATTCACACCTCCTCTGGACACATCCTGTCTCTTTACTTGCCCCATTATTACTCCCTTTGGCTTTGCTCTACCAACTCTTTTGCCATTTAATGCTTCCTGTCTTCTACCCTGCCACAGTCCTTCCCTCTTGACCTTCTTAAAACCTATTACACTTCTAATTTTACCCAGTTCTGATGAAGGGTCATTGACCTGAAAAGTTAACACTCTTTCTCTCTCCACAGATGCTGCCAGACCTGCTGAGCATTTCCAGAATTTTCTGTTTTTATTACAGATTAATTGCTCATTCACTTTATGACTGCAGAATATTGCCTTATACAAGTCATACTACACAACAGTAGTCATTGCAATTCCAAGTAATGTAAAATGCTTTGAGATGCAAGGTGTTCTCTCATTTATTTAAATTTATAGTTTGCATCATCGCAGCTCTAATATTTGTAAATAATTCAATACCCAAGATCAAAACACTATAAATATCCTTGAATAATTCTAATAAGTATTTTTTATTCATTTCATGGGATGTGGGCATCGCTGGCCAGGTTAGCATTTATTGCTCATCCCTAAATGCCCAGGAGAAGCTGATGGTGAGCTGCCTCTTGAACCGCTGCAGTCCATGTGGGGTAGGTACACACACACTGCTATTAGGAAGGGAGTTCTAGGATTTTGACCCAGCGAAAGTGAAGGAACGGCGATATAGTTCCAAGTCAGAATGGGGTGTGGCTTGGAGGAGAACTTGCAGGTGGTGATGTTCCCACACACCTGCTGCCCTTGTCCTTCTAGGTGATAGAGGTTGCAGGTTTGGAAAGTGCTGCCTGAGTAGCCTCGGTGCGTTGCTGCAGTGCATCTTGTAGATGATTCACACTGCTGCCACTGTGCCTCGGTGGTGGAGGGAGTGAATGTTTGTGGATGGGGTGCCAATCAAGCGGGTTGCTTTGTCCTGGATGGTGTTGAGCTTCTTGAATGTTGTTGGAACTAAAACACAAAAGCAAACTATCATCTGTGTCCACATTTTTTACTTCACGTCAAGTAAAAAGGCAATATAAGCATCAAGTCCATGATTAAGTTTCATTAACTCAGTGATCAATCAGATAATGAAAAATACAAAGGTTAATGAGACAAACTAAAAACTTCCTCCGTGAAGAGATCTGAATGCAGATAGGAAATGTGTTCCATATGCATGTTGCAAGGGATAGAGAAAGTATGATGTAATTCAGGCACTTAGTTTATGTAACAACAAAATCTAACATGATTGCAAAGTTTACTTTCAGTTAACAGTAATCACAAACAAATGGCTTGAAATTTATTATTAGAAGAATGTTCTATTGCATCAATCATGTCAGAGAAGAGAATCTGATACTTATGAGTCTAAAGTACACATCAAAACATTATGGCCAAAATTAACACATACAAATGCTTACAAAACAAAATTACCTTTTGCTTTGGAAGAGAATTTAAAAATTACAATTTGAACCCAATCTCCAGTATGAACATTGACATTTCAAGCCAACAGCTCGTGTATTTTTGCTAGTACAGTCGATCTTAATTGATTAGAGATAAGCATTTGGTTTCAGACTCTCACTTCAGGTGGTCCAAAGATAATTTTTGTATTTTCTCAAACAGCTTGGATCTGGTGCCGAAGTACTGGCCATCATAGAAACTTGTAAAATTCAGCTCCATGAACACTGAAGTCCCAAACGTTGAGCATCATTTGTTGTATAATTTTTGGTTCTCTTAGATAAGCCGACAGCTGCCCTCAGTGCTTCTCTCGGTATCCTCCGATGGGCCAATCGAGGCACTCATTGCTGCTTCCTTACAGGCAGTAACCCCAATTTCCCCATCCTACTCTCTTGCCAGCCTTTCTGGCCCCACTAGGGGCTAATCTTGCCAATCTCCTTCCCATCCAACTCACCTCTCCCTGTGTTGACCCTGTGGACTCTGCCAGCAGATCTGCTGTCACCATCCCCTCTCCCTCCAGAATATCTGTTCACTTGTAAACAAGGTCCTTGCCATCCATGAGCTTACTCTGGATGATTGCATTGACGTCATCGCCTTGACGGAAATCTGGCTGAGGGATGATGACACCTTCCTCCTAAATGAACCCTCGCCACCTAGCTATACTTTCCACAACTTGCTCTGCCCAGAACATTGCAGTGGTGCTGTGTCTCTCATCATCAAATCACACCTTGGTCTGTCCCCTTACTCCTCTGGCACTTTCTCCTCCTTTGAACATGTCGGCTTGTTCCATCCCTCACACCACTCATTTAAAATCCTCATTCTCTGCTGCCCACCCACGTACCATAAAAATGTTCTCACTGAGATAGCTTTGCTGCTTCCCTCCCTCAGTCTCCATACCAAATGACTTCTCACCCTCAGTGATTACAATTTCCATCTCAATTCATCATGTGCCCTCTCTTCTGAGTCCACTACCTTCCTACCCTCCCTTATTTAAACTCTCCATGTAAACTTCCCAATCCATATTCACAGCCACCCTGTGACCTCACATCTCACATGGCTGTGTGATTCTCATGACATCAATCACAGATAAACTCATCTCTGATCACTTCCCCGAATCATTATCCACCCACATTCCCTTTCCCCATTCCAACCCTACTGCCTTCCGTGTCCTTCCCTTGAAAAAAACTCTCTCCCAATTCACGTGCAACTGCATTTTCAAAATCTCAACTGTCTGGTCGCTGGCTCTCCACTCATGACAACATTTTTGCAGCTATCAATTTTCTTTACTGTATCACCTCCGCCTTTAATGTCTTCATACCCATTGAAACCATTGCTCTCTCTCACCCTGGGCATTCCACCTGGTACAGCTCTCATCGGCGCTCCCTTAAGTCCAAGAGACTCGGAACTGAACCAATATGGCGAATGGCTGGTTTTGCCATTCACCACCAGATCTGGCTGGACCACATAAAGCACTATTGGAACCTGTTCTCCTCTGCCAAAACTGCTTACCATTCAAGAATCATCCTGGAATGCAAAGATTGTTTTCTCGATGGCAAAAGACTTCCTAAAACCCTTATCCCTTTCACGTTCACTTCCAACAAGTGCAAGGAGCTCACGAATTTCTTTGCCGTTAAGATTGAGACCATCAGATCAAAGGCCTCTTCCACTTTCTTCTCTTCCCTTAGTCCACTGAGCCAGACTTATTCTAAGGCTCCCCCCTGCCCTAACCCTGAACTTGCATATTTTTCTAGTTTCTTTCCCATCTTCTCATGCCCTCTCTGAGCTGCCAATTATCGGTAGCATTGCTTTGTGTGTAAAATGTCAACAAATAAACAGTTACTAACCGTGTTTCTCATTTTATAATCAAGGTTAACAATCGACAATACTTTTCTCAGTGAAAATATGGATGACCAGATTACACTATAGAAAGAAAGCAAAAGTGTCATTTATAAAGCACCTTTCACAACCTCAGAACGTCCCAAAGCATTTTACGGCCAATAAAGTACCTTTGAATTGTCAACACAGTTGTAATGTAAGGAAATGCAGCAACCAATTTAGACCCAAGATCCTACAAACAGCAAAGAGGTAATAACCAGACAATGTGTTTCAGTAATGTTGTTTGTGGGATTATTATTTAGGGCAGCACAGTGGCGCAGTGGTTAGCACCACAGCCTCACAGCTCCAGCGACCCGGGTTCAATTCTGGGTACTGCCTGTGCGGAGTTTGCAAGTTTTCCCTGTGACTGCGTGGCTTTTCGCCGGGTGCTCCGGTTTCCTCCCACAGCCAAAAACTTGCAGGTTGCTAGGTAAATTGGCCATTATAAATTGCTCCTAGTATAGGTAGGTGGTAGAGGAATTGAGGGAAGGTGGGGATGTGGTAGGAATATGGGATTAATGTAGGATTAGTATAAATGGGTGGTTGATGGTCGGCACAGACTCGGTGGGCCGAAGGGCTTGTTTCAGTGCTGTATCTCTAAAAAAAAATAATAAAATAAATTATTGGCCAGGACCACGGAGATGCATCCTGCTCTTCTTCAAATAGTGCCATGGGATCTGAGAAGGCAGACAGTGCAGCAGCCCCTCAGTGAAACTCACTGCACTAAAATGTTAGCCAAGATTTTGTGCTCGAGTCTCTACAGTGGGATTTGAACGCACAACGTTCTGATCCAGAGGCGAAACTGCCACCACTGAGCCAAGACTGACACCAAATAATGCAAGAGTGAAATAAATCACTGACTACTGCCTTTTAGCTGTACTCCATCTATTACTATGCACTTTTACATTGATAGTGTGTGTCATTGATGGTGGTACTCACAATAGGTAAGTTGGTGAAGGTGTTTATGGAGGTCACAGATCCCTATTTTCAGTATCAATCTGCCAAGACCCTAAGAATAAGATATCAGTGCTTGAAGAACCACATAATCTGTTTTATATCAGCCATATACATGAGCAACATGAAGAAAAATGCCATGAATATTCGACTTTGGAGCTGTCATGTATTTCAGTGGAACCATTAATAATTTTGTTCTGCTCATATTTGATTGGTAGGATAGCAGACAAAGTGAAACAAGTCATGCCTTCCTTAGACAAAGGAAATTATTTGCTTGAAAATGGCAATCATTGGTTCGGCTGCAGTTAGCTGACTGTGTCCAGTGCTGTGATGGTCTCCTTTTGTGCAGTGGAGATCTATGTGGCCATTTGCAACTACTACCATCCAGCAGGAATGGGGTGGCCCAGCGCCAAAAATGGCTGTTTCTGCCTTGTTCCTACTCCCAGGATCACCACCGCTATTTTTATCAGGGCTTTAAGCAGAGTGACCCAGACTGGTTGTAGGACAACTATGTAATTTTGAAGTACCAATGGGCAGAGTATGCACAGTGCACACTGCACCAGGCCACACAAAAGAAAAATACTGTGGATGCTGGAAATCTGAAATAAAAACAGAAACGCTAGAAATGCTCAGTAGGTCAGGCAGCATCTGTGGAGACAGAAACATACATAACATTTCAGGTCATTGTTCTTTCATCCGTTCCGTTGACTCTGTCTATCTTCCATAGAGACTCTCCACCCTGCTGAGTATGTGCAGCATTTTCTGTTCTTATTATTGGTATCAGACATTGAGCAACCGAATCAGTGCCTTAAATGAGACTGCTCCAAAACCAGATAAATTTCGGCATTTTTTGAAAGAAATTTTAAGGGGAGCAAATGCATGAATCCCCCTCCTAGCTGTGCAAAAATCCCTCTGTCCGCTGCCAGACTGCCATGATTATTCCCACGAGAAAATCAACAGTTGGGCTCCACAGTGAAGCCACTAGAATTCCTGCCCCACTTGACCAGTGAGCAGCCAGCAATTACCCGAACAACACTTGTGGTTCACTGGGATTATGGAAATGAGGCCAGCCCTTCAAAATAGCTCGGGACTCTCTGCAGGGACTTGGGGCAGGCGGCAGGAGCACTCCACACCAAAGTAAAAATATCCTCCAATGATTCTATGCAGAGGTCAAATGAAACTGCCCCATGACAGCCTCCAGGCAGTGTTTGGAAGCTGGCAGAAAGGTAGCAGCTTGTGACTGAGTGCAGCTCCAGACAGACTGTGAGCTTGGGAATTTGGTAAGTGTGCAAATTCAGTGCAGTGAGGGAGGAGATGCTGCTCAATCAGAGATAAAGGCTGGAAGCATTAATTACGTGGGCAGGGAGGTGACAGCATACCAGGAATAGAGGGTAACCCAGAGACAATAGCGAGAGTTTAATGAGCTGTCGGGTATGGGGGAGGGGGGGGGGGGAGGGGAGGTGAATCTGTGGGTTCAGCGCATTCTAAAGAAAATCGAACTGAGACATAACAGGAAAGAAGGTAAATGATTGGTTGGTGCGTATTTTCTCTTTATCTTTCCTTTTATTCATTTATGGGGATGTAGGTGTTGCTGGCCAGGCCAGCATTTATTGCCCATCCCTAATTGCCCTTGAGAAGGTGGTGGTGAGCCGCCTTCTCGAACTGCTGCAGTCCATGTGGGGCAGGTACACCCACAGTGCTATTAGGAAGGGAGTTCCAGGATTTTGACCCAGCGACAGTGAAGTAACGGTGATATGATGTGTGGCTTGGAGGGGGACTTGCAGGTGGTTGTCCTCCTGTGCATCTGCTCCCCTTGTCCTTCAAGGTGGTAGAGGTAAAAGGAACTGTCTAAGGAGCCCTGGTGCATTGCTGCAGTGCATCTTGTAGATGGTACACACTGCTGCCACTGTGTGTCAGCGGTGGAGGGAGTAAATGTTTGTAGATGGGGTGCCAATTAAGCTGTTTGCTTTGGCCTGGATGTGTTCAGCTGCTTGAGTGTTGTTGAAGCTGCACCCATCCAGGCAAGTGGAGAGTATTCCATCACACTCCTGACTTGTGCCTTGTAGATGGTGAATAGGCTTTGGGGAGTCAGGAGGTGAGTTACTCGCCACAGGATTCCTAGCCTCTGACCCACTGTTGTAGCCACGGTATTTATATGGCTATTCCAGTTCAGTTTCTGGTCAATGGTAACCCCCAAGATGTTGATAGAGGGGGATTCAGCGATGGTAATGCCATTGAATGTCAAGGGGAGATGGTTAGATTCTCTCTTGTTTGAGATAGTCATTGCCTGGCACCTACGTGGCGCGAATGTTACTTGCCACTGATCAGCCCAAGCCTGGATAATGTCCAAGTCTTGCTGCATTCCTACACGGACTGCTTCAGTATCTGAGAAGTCACAAACGTTGCTGAATAATGTGCAATCATCAGCGAACATCCCCACTTCTGACCTTATGATTGAAGGAAATTCATTGATGAAGCAGCTGAACATGGTTGGGCCTAGGACACTACCCTGAGGAACACCTGCAGAGATGTCCTGCAGCTGAGATGATTGACCTCCAACAACCACAACCATTTTCCTTTGCGCTAGGTACGACTCCAACCAGTGGAGAGTTTTCCCCCTGATTCTGATCGACTCCAGAAAATGCTGGAAATACTCAGCAGGTCAGGCAGCATCTGTGGAGAGAGAAGCAGAGTTAACGTTTCAGGTCTGTGACCTTTCATCAGAACTGGCAACAGTTACAAAAGAATTAGGTTTTCAGCAAGTGAAAGGCGGGGGGGGGGGGGGGGGGGGGGAGGGCAGTGAGGCAAGAGAACAAAAGGGAAGGTATCTGATAGGGCAGAGGGCAGAAGTGATTAAATAACAAAGCTGTCATGGAACAAAGGCAAAGAGTGTGTTAATGCTTGTGGTGAAAGACAAAGCATTAGTCCAGCCAATTCAATTCACTCCACATGATATCAAGAAATGACTGAAGGCACTGGATACTGCAAAGGCTATGGGCCCTGACAACATTCTGGCAATAATACTGAAGACCTGTGCGCCAGAACTTGCCGTGCCCCAAGCAAGCTGTTCCAGTACAGCTACAACACTGGCATCTTCCCGGCAATGTGGAAAATTGCCCAGGTATGCCCTGTACACAAAAAGCAGGACAAATCTAAACTGGCCATTTTTAAAAATTCGTTTTGTGGGGTGTGGGCATCGCTGGGAAGGCCAACATTTATTGCCCATCCCTAATTGCCCTTGAACTGAGTGGCTGCTTGGCCATTTCAGAGGGCATTTTAGAGTTATCCACATTGCTGTGGGTCTGCAGTCACATGTAGGCCTAAAGGACATTAGTGAACCAGATGGGTTTTTACAACAATCGACAATGGTTTCATGGTCACCATTAGACTAGTTTTTAATTCCAGATTTATTAGTTGAATTCAAATTTCACCATCTGCCGTGATAGAATTCGACCCCATGTTCCCAGAGCACTGGCCTGGGCTCTGGATTACTAGTCCAGTGAGATTACCACTACGCCACCACCTCCCTAACTAAGCCCCATCAGTCCACTCTCGACCATAAGTAAAGTGATGGAAGGTGTCGCTGACAGTGCTATCAAGCGGCACTTGCTTAGCAGTAACCTGCTCAGTGTCGTTCAGTTTGGGTTCCGCCAGGGCCACTCAGCTCCTGACCTCATCACAGCCTTGGTTCAAACATAGACAAAAGAGTTGAGCTCCAGAGGTGAGGTGAGAGTGACTGCCCTTGACATTACGGCAGCATTTTACTGGGTATGGCATCAAGGAGCCCTAGCAAAACTGGAGTCAATGGGAATCAGGGGGAAAACATTCCGTTGGTTGGAGTCGTACCTAGCGCAAAGGAAGATGGTTGTGGTTGTTGGAGGTCAATCATCTCAGCCCCAGAACATTACAGCAGGAGTTCCTCAGGGTAGTTTCTTAGGCCCAACCATCTTCAGTTGCTTCATCAATGACCTTCCTTCAATCATAAGGTCAGAGTATGGATGTTCGCTGATGATTGCACATTGTTCAGCAACATTCGTGACTCCTCAGATACTGAAGCAGTCCGTGTAGAATTGCAGCAAGACCTGGACAATATTCAGGTTGGGCTGATAAGTGGCAAGTAACATTCGCACCACATAAGTGCCAGGCAATGACTATCTCAAACAAGAGAGAATCTAACCATCGCCCCTTGACATTCAAAGGCATTACGATCGCTGAATTCCCCTCTATCAACATCCTGGACGTTACCATTGACCAGAAACTGAACTGGAGTAGCTGTATAAATACCGTTGCTACAACAGTGGGTCAGAGGCTAGGGGTCCTGCAGCGAGTAACTCACCTCCTGACTCCCCAAAGCCTGTCTACCATTTACAAGGCACAAGTCAAGAGTGTGATGGAATATGCTCCACGTGCCTGGATGGGTGCAGCTCCAACAACTCTTAAGAAGCTTGACACCATCCAGGACAAAGCAGCCCGCTTGATTGGCACCCCATCTACAAACATTCACTCCCTCTATTACCGATGCACAGTGGCAGCAGTGTGTACCACCTACAGCAACGTACCAAGGATCCTTCGACAGCACCTTCCAAACCCACGACCTCTACCACCTGGAAAGATAAGGGCTGCAATTGTACAGGAACACTACCACCTGCAAGTTCCCCTCCAAGCCACACACTATCCTGACTTGGAACTATATTGCCGTTCCTTCACTGTCGCTGGGTTAAAATCCTGAAACTCTCTTCCTAACAGCACTATGGGTGTACCTATTCCACATGGACTGCAGTGGTTCAAGAAGGCAGCTCACCACCACCTTATCAAGGGTAATTAGGGATGGGCAATAAATGCTGGCATAGCCAGCGATGCCCACATCCCACGAATGAATGAAATAAAGCATTATGGGGTGGCAGACAGGAAAGTGGAGTTGAGGCCACAATCAGATCAGCCTTGATCTTAACGAATGGTGGAGCAGGTTTGAGGGCTGAATGGCCTCCTCCTGCTCCTAATTCTTGTGTTCAATCCTTTGACTTCCTCTCTTTTCTTCTATCAGCCACACTAAGGATGGCAACTTATTGTGAGGAAACTGTACGTCAAACCACTTATACTCTAACAAGAACATCTCATTTTTTTTTTACATTTTTTCTGGCTAGCGAGTATTCTTACTCATTATGTTCACAATTACAGGCTACCTTGACATTGGTAAATTAAAAGACCTTTACTGTCGGGAAAGTTGATAGCATTCTGAAAAGTGCCCTGTCTGGTAATGTGAGCATATAGTTCATTGCATCTTATACCCTGGGAAAATCCTGCGACTCCAAAAGAAGTTAACAGCCCTCTCAGGCTGTTGCTGCATATCCATTGGAAATGTTATTAAATGGTCAGCTTTGGCAAGCAATTCTTCTGTATCTTGCCTGATGCTCTGATGGACAATTGACTGACTGATATTACATTTATCCCCCAATGCAGCCTGAAAGGAGTCAGTGACATTGAGGTTGAGGGTTGTTGTGACTTTGACATTGGTGCTGTGGTGCTTCTGGTGGAGCTGGACTCCAGGTGTGAGGAAGCGGGTGGCACAATTTCTATTGGCGTCATGAGGGAAATGCACCTTTTTTGAGCATTGTTTATTTATGAAGTTGAGATCTAACCAGCTTGTTCTTTGGAGTACAGAAGCATGGATACCTGGAGATGGGTGCCCGATGCCTCTTATGGTGCATCCTCAACCTGACCTCTTTGCACTGCCCCTCATCATCATGGGGAATCTCAATGGGAAAAAAAGACATTGGGCTGGATTTTATGCACCCACCGCCAGGAGTGGTGGCGGACAAAAAAGTGGCAGCCTACATGTGCAGGCCACACACTGCCATGATCTTCCACAATAATATGCTGGTCAGGACCCCTCCACCAGCCCCCCACCCAGTACATGGAGGGGGCAGGCTCTTTGATGCCAGCAATGGCATCAGCAGCCTGTGCGCAGGCACTGGCACCATTTTTAAAGCCCTGCAGGCTAATTTAAATTTTTGAAGCTATACCCACCTCACTGTATTGATTAAAAATCTGCTGCTCCTTTCCCACTCCCCAATACCAATAAAATTCTTTATTTGCCCTCTCCCCCACCTCCCCCCACAAAGCACTTACCTTCCACACTTGACTTCTCCCCCACCCCCAAACTGAACAAAGTGCAGGTGTCACCCCTTCACCATTCCCTACACTATTGATGTCAATTTGACCCCGTTTCTACCACCACCCCCCCGCCGAAGCATCAAAAATCTTAAGGTCCCCACTTCCCCACCACTGTGGCACCTGCTTTCCCCAGACAGAAATGCGAAGGCGCGAGTGCTGGCCGCCGCTCAGAAGGTCGCAGCCTGACGGTAAGATTGGAGTCAATTTTATTTAAATAGATGTATTCTGCTAATTTGAATATTTTAATCCATGTCCCTTCACCCAGCGGCGGGGGGGCCACCACGGAGACTTGCTGCCACCGAGAAGATCGGGCCCGGCCCTCCTGGCATCAGGCTCTGTGGCAGGCCGCTGCCGGAACTATCTACTGGCCCGCACCCCCAGCATGGAGCCCGATGTCGGGAGCTTTGTAAAATCCGGGCCATTATTTCTGGTGGTGAATGCCTAAAGGTGAAAACATTAAGGATCACAGTTCCATGAGTGATGCTGAACTGTCAGCGAGGTTAAGATGGAAAAAGCACAAAAAATTGAGTATTCAGCATCAAATTAGGAGTTCATAAAGAATGCTCAGAAGTTGGCTTTTAAATCCACCTCTGCCTCTCTCAGCTACCTTGAAACTCTAAACATCTCTTTTGTACAGGCGTTCATTTTGGGATGTGGATAACAGGTGGCAAGGGACAGACGTTCAACAGAAACAAATAACTTGTAGTTTATAGTGCCTCTCCTGACTGTAGGACATCCCAAAGTGTTTTATTGCTTGTTTATTTTTGAAGTGTAGTCACCATTGTAATGTGGGAAGCATAGCAGACAATTTTCATACAGCAAGGTCCCATCATCAGCAATGAAATAAAAGACCAGATAGTATGATTTTAGTAAATGGTCTGGAGTGATAAATATTGGCTAGGGCACTGGGAGAAATACCCCGCTCTTCAAGTAGTGCCATGGTAACTTTTACAACCTGAAGAGAGAAGATTGGGCCTTGGCTTAATGTCTCTTGTGAAAGATGGCACCTCCGATTGGGCAACTTCCTCATAACTGCACCAGATTATGTGCTCAAAACTCTGGAGTGAGGCATAAACCCACAACTTTCTGACTCGGGGCAAGAGCTCTACAACTGAGCTAAGGCTAGCACGTGATTTGGGACATCAAGGGAACTTCTGAGCAAGATTTGCATGTGGAGGCCAGTGTTTAAGCAGACACACCCGACTGCTTACATCATGCTCTGATGAAAATTTCAGATGCTTTTATGGCGAGGGACTGAGTGATGTGCCTTCCCAAACCATTCTTCTCTTCCAGATGCCCTGAATCTTCCTCAAAGTAGATGGAAAAAGATAAAAAAATCTAGCCTATTCTATCCATTGCATTACCTGCTGAATGTGTGAAGTACCATTATCTTCCTAACTGGATTAAAGTGCTAACAGACTGCTGAGAGAGGAAGGCTTCATTTTCTCAAACCATTTCGGACTGGCCAAAACAATTGTGTCCAAACTGAAAAATGTAGTTCAACAGTTATTTGGTGTTTAGACTTTTGAAAAATTAAGAAACTTTTTTTTTTAAATGAGAAAATGCTGGAAATACTCAGCAGCTCAGGCAGCATCATTGCAGAGAAAAGCGGAGTTAATGGGCTGGATTTTCATTACGGAGACGGGAAACAGGAACCGGGTCTCGTTTTGGATCAAAAAGCTGCCTCCTGTGGGAAGCTGATTCAGATTGCAATTTTCAAATGAGTAAGTCCTTAATTGGTATTGAGATGGGTTTCCTGTCCACTAAGAACCAGGGGGATTGAAAATGGCAGTGGGTCAAGTGTGGGGCTCATGTAGACTTCCACAGCAGCTATCACTGAGGCTGCTGGTTGTCCCAAGGGAGAAATCTGCCTTCAACAGCACCAGAGGAAAGTGAAATGTCACAGGAAAGCTGGACGTTTGGCATTAGGGGCCGGGCAGACCCTCACTTCTTCGATGCTCACCTGGATCTAATGCTGAGGGCCGTGAGGGAGAGGAGGAAGGTTCTCTTCCCAGAGGGTGGAAGGGGGCGGCCAACTTGTTAGGCAGCAGGGGCACCTCTTTGTTCAGTGTTATTCCCCCTCTTCCTCCTGTTCCGCCCCCGATGAGCTGTCTCCTTCCAGGGCCTCAGTGTCCCCAAGATCCATACCTCTATGGAGGGCCATGTTATGGAGAGCACAGCAGACCACCATAATGAACACGACCCTTGCAGGAGGGTATTGGAGAGTGCCACCTGACCGATCCAGGCACCGGAATCACATCTTCAAAAACCCGATGGCCTGTTCAATGGTTGGCCTGCTGAGCAGGTGGCATTGGTTGTTTCACCTCTGTGCCTCTGTCTGGGGCTCCGTACAAAGGTCAGTAGCCATCTCTTCAAGGGATTTCTCTTGTCACCTTGGATCCATCCATGCACTTTGGGGGATGGAGTTAAGTTACTGGCAGAGGATGAATGAGTCATGGCAGCTGCCAAGAAAGCGAGCGCACACATAAAGGAAGCTCTAGTTGTTGTGGACCAGTTGGATGTTGAGGGAGTGGAAGCCCTTCCTGTTGATGGATCTCACTGGCTGGTTGCTGGGTGCCATCAAGGCCACATGGACACAAATTATGATGCCCTGCACCTGGGGGAATCAAACGATGGAGGCTGAACCCAATACCCTCTGTGCCTGCGCAGGCCCATCTGTGTCAAATTGCATATAGTCCCTGCTCTCCTGAAAATGGCATCCATGACCTGCCTGATGAGCTGTCGACTGAGAGATGCCACCTAGGTCCACTGCTGACCCTTGGAACGAACCGGTTGCATCGAAATTTAGGGCAACGGAGACCATGACAGCTTTAGGTAGGGACTGCCATGGGAGCCATGAGGCCTCAGGTCATTGTGGATCAGAGTACACAGGACCGAGCCCATCTGCCTGAATAGGTGCAGGCTCCTACTGCACTAATGCTGTCATTTGCAGGTAGCTGACTCTTCTTGCCCTTGAACCGTCCCCTCCACCCCGGCTGTGCGCCTCCAGCCTCCTGCTGTCCAGAAGGTTGCACCAAGCACAGCTCATACTGGCTGCTCTGTCCAATGTCAGAGTAGCCTGTTCCCATATCAACTCCCTCAGCTGGGCTTTGTGCATTCACCAGGCTGCCAATCCCAGCTGCCTAACATCCCTCTCCAGATTCCTGTCGTGCCCCACTGAGAAAAGCAAGTCTTACAGTTCCAGCAGTGGCCACTCTGTGGCACTTTTGAAGCAGCTGAGCTTTTCTTTTGGGCCTCTGCAGTCTTTTAATCAACCCTTCCCATAGCCTTCATAGCCCCCTGCTGTGTTCACGTCTTGAGCACCCTGTCGTGCTCCCTTCATTGACATCCTTCACATTCCCAGCCTTTAAAAATTAAAAACTGCTGCTGACAGGCCTGTTAATAAGCTCAACAGGCAATTAAGTGGAGGTGTGCACCCAACCTGTTCCCTTGCTGTCGGCGTTCCTTTAAAAATGGCGTTGTGTTTTAGAAGCAGCAAGTCCCAGTGCCGACCTCCGTGAACGCAATATTCAAATTGCACTCGCCTCCTTACCGCATTCAGCGGGCTTTAAAAATCCGGTCCAGCATTTCGGGTTATTGCTATTTTGATGAAAGATACTCGACATAAAACCTTAACTCTGTTTCTCCACAGATACTGCCTGACCTGCTGAGTGTTTCCAACATTTTCTGTTTTTATTTCAGATTTCTAGTATCTGATGTATTTTGCTTTTGTCTAAGTAGAAGACTTTGCAAAGCTGTGTTTACAAATAAATTCTTAATTTATTTGTCTTTGCAATAAACTAAGTTAAAAACTATTGCAGCGCACCCATATGCTTTCTGATGAATGAATAATGGGAACATGACAGTATTAAAAATGCACTTAATCTAGGCGACGTGCACTCTTGCACTATTAGAAATATCAAGTTAAGCTATAAGCCATCCCTCTGAATCACTGCTTCACATTAAAGACCAAGTACTTCAGTTCACTCATTTTACATATCACTCATATGAAATATGTTCCATGTAATATGACAAGTGAGATGATTTTTATGGGTTAAGCCAATCCCAATACACAATATACCACGTGTGGCACACCAATCCATTAAAATAAAACAGGCATTGTATTTTTTTATTTCTCAGTGCAAAGTGAAATCTAAGTCAACAAAATGCTGAAATATGATGCATCACAACAAAATCATCGGAGCTGAATCAAAAAGTTGGCCTTTCTTTTCTTAATTATTTTACAATAATATCCTTAAGTCATTTTTGGAAGATCCTTTCAGCTTCCTCCTCCTGGACATATAGTGCAAAATATAAATTACAGAAAGCCAAGCAGTTTGATCATTTCTGACAGAACAAAGCAGAATATAAATTTTGCCATGTAAAATTACGTTTGACTTGGGTATGGCACTATCAACAAATGTGTTAAACAAGTATGTCACAAATATAATGAAAACTATAAACAGGCCAGTAAGAACTCTTCAGTGACACAATTAATACTGAAATTAGAATATTGCCAAAAGGCAGATTTTCACACGTTTCACATATGTAGCCACCTGTCAGTAATTTTTTTTTGTTCTCCATATCTTCCCACATACAGATTGGCTGAATGGGATCTTCTTTTATTTTTAAAACAGTTCTTATAATAAGCCTAGGCCTCTGAAAGTGAAGAGTGATCCAATTAGTTCCACCAGAGTAAAATGATACAGTCTATGTATGTGGTCTCCTCTGCCACATCTGTCATGGGCCATTTCGAAGTTCAGGCTCCTGCAGAGTTCAGATCGCTTAATGCTCTTATTTACTGTGTAGGCATTAGGGAAAATCCAACGACTTTCCATTTCTCAAATTAATTAACCACAAACAAAATGATCTATAAAATAAATGTACATATGCCGCTCACTGAGGGAGCTTACTTTATTTCAACATACAATTAAACTGGAAGATCTGTGTTTTGTGTGGAAGTGAAATACTAAACTGAAAAACAGATTTGATTACAGAAACCTATTTTGAACTATATTTCAGAAATGATATTAAAATTAAGTTAAATTACAGCTTATAATAATAAATGTTCAAAAAATACATTCACTCATTCTGAAAAGTTTAACCAATGCTTCGAGGAAATAAATCACTGAACACCCTCATAGTTTGGCAGCTCTAAGTGACAGAAGCTTCACTAAATCTTCTGTTTACACTAGGGATTAACTGAGAAGATATTGAGCAGCAAACTGAACTGTCCATGGTCAAGGGAAGCTGCTCTCTGTCAGCCATTGGGACATGAGGACAAAGCGTGGACCTGGCAGGAAGTGACCCATAAATACATCTTTACACTAGATTTATACAAAGAAAGTCTGCCTGTCACAAACCCCATATGACCATTAACTGCCCTGCAAGGCTTGCCAGGAGGCCTAATTACAGGTCTACAGAGTCTAATAACAAAAGCTGAAGAGCTTTAGCCTAGGGATGATCTGCTTCATACTGACTTGAGAGAGTCCATATAGTGTGACATTAGAAAAGGGCCCAGCTTTAAACCTCTCCAGGGACACAAAACAGAATCCAAGACCAAGTAGCCATGTGCAACTCAGCTTTATACAAGCTTATGGCACCAGTTTTGTAACATTAACATTCAACTTCTGTGTGCTTAACATCTGCTTAGAAAAAGACAGGCTATCAGTTGCAGTTTCCCTCGCATTTTGCTTTGCACAAAATGGGGAATAAAGGTAAGTAATCGGCAGACAAAAATAGTATCCATCTATAAATAAACAACCTTTACACCTTTACTGTTTTAGTTTTTTTTAAACAATTTTCATTTGTAACAGGGCTGTTGGAAAAATGAGTTTCAGGAAAGGGTTAAGAACTTTTCAGGTCTTTGTTTCAAATCCTACCGTTTCATACACAAAGCAGGAAAAACACATTGCAATTCTAATGTAGAAAAATATTTGCAATATACATAGAATTTATTACATTACTGAGCATGAGTATGGTAAATACTGCAACTTTCTAAATCCTTTTCCCTTCAAAAGAAAGATGATTGGCAAGGTGGAGGAATGATATGATTTTAAGATAGGTTGCATAATCAGATTGTCCTAATGTGTTGGGAAAATAAAGCTTAGACTGGCAAGAGTAATTATTTTCCTGCACAAAAACTAAAATTCTGTAGCATTTTTCTGATTGAATATATGTCATCAATAGCTGAAAAGATTATTTAAAATCATCTGTGCATTCTTATCATTTGTAACAAATCAGTACAATACTGGGTAAAACCACCGTTAGTTCTCCAATGATGCAACATTTTCAAATCATTTTCTTGGTACACTTGTCTGTTATGCACAACTGTAAATAAAAAAACCCAAATAAGATGTGAAAATAATGCACACCAATTACAACCTATACATTTTTCATATACCATACAGAAACAGCATGAGGTAACAAAACATATTATGGTGTTAACATTCTAGGGGCTTTTTAAAGTGTGAATTGGAACATGCAAAAGCCAAAATTCAAGGTGACATCATGGGTGGTCAGACTTTGTTCTCGAAGTCTTGTTCACTCAGATTCCAGTGCCCATGGAATGAGAATGTCTTCATATTGTAATCAATTCTTTTACAAGGCAAGCTTATATTTATTCCCAGCAATATCTTTTCCCATTGCTTTAGACAAGAATTCTTATTTGATTAGATTTGAGTGGTAGAACATTACTGGAAGTTTTCTTCTCTCATGACTTCTTGCATTTGCAGCACTACACAGTACTTGGAAGTCTAGTATAGTTTGACTGGCTATTGTCTTCATTCCATTATTTAACCCTTTTTGTGTCATTATCTTTGGGTTTTGTATTTATGTCATGCATTCTTACTTTTTTTTTCTTTTAATTGGTTGGTTGCAGTTGCTAAGATTACTGTCAAGGGAACACTGGTACAGACCGGAAGTATCACTAATTCAGGTCAGAGGTCATCTAACACATCATGGAGTTGCTGATTTAAGCTTGTTCTGGAGAGTTCATGATGTTATTCCATTCATGTTATTTAAATCAATATGAACAAGTCACAAATATTGAACACTGCAGTTTTTATATCAATATATAAATCTGAATGCCACTACATGATGAAACCCAGCTTTTACAGTAACTTGGTTTCAACTAACTATTATACATAGATGACCTATATTTAACATCACATTAACTATCAGACTAAAGTAAAATATTGACAGTAGAGAAATTTGCTCTTAACTTGGAAATACTAGCCATGATACTGCATCTAAATTTTCGGTTTTGTTCTCCAAGAGGTATGAATGTATCCAGATGACCCAACAGTCCTAAACTGATCAACAGTAAAAGCAGAATTACCTAAAATACATCGCAGATCTGTTGACATCTGAAAAGATAGCTTATTATTAGTTGTTGACTGATCTTCTGTGTACTTGCAACAATTTTTTGCTTTTGTTTTTATTTCCAGCATTTGGTCTCACATATCGGCGCAATCTAAAATAATATTGACCTTGCAGGTAAAGTGCCAATTTGTCTCAGCGCTAACATTTTGATCAGGCAAGAATGTTGTGTTCTCTAGTCACCACCCCACTCTCCCCCAACCAGGATTTGAGCACATCATCTATGCTAAAATTGACACTTCAGTGCAGTACTGAGGTAGTGCTGGAGTGCCAGGAGAGCTGTCTCTCAGAGGAATCTTGGGGTTGTAGTACAGGATCAGCAACCCAGAAGTTGTAAATTCAAATCTCCCTATGGCAAATTAAGAAATGGAATTTAGTAAGTCTTGTAATTTCTGGATTGGCAATAGAAAAGATTATGAAAGCTGTCACAACAAAAACCCAACTGGTACACTAATGTCCTTCAGAGAGGAATCTGCCACCTCTACATGTGACTCCAGTCTCACACTAAATGGATGAATCTTAATGATCACAGGGGAATTAGGAATAGTCATAATCAATGGCCCATTTGCCAAGAACAAATAAATTAAGCTGGACCTAAAAGATCCTACAACACTATTCGAGGAAAAACAGAGAAGTCCCCAGGTATCTAGGCTAACATCTTTACTAAACCACCACTACCAAAAACAGATTACCTGGTTACTGTCTCATTTGTTATTTGTGGAGATTTACTATGTACAAATTGGCTGCTGTTTATCTAAAAGTGACAACATTTCAAAAATTATTTGTTGGTTGTGAAGCACTTTGGATGACCAGAGAATGGGAAAGGCACTACATAAATATAAATTCTTGCTTTAAGAGTTAATATATTTCAAGGACAGTAAACTACACTGCGCTATTGGCTTGTAGCTCATGTTTCAATTGACTGCCGTAAACTTGAGACTCCTCTTCCCAACAAGTGAACATTAATCATAAAAATATATAATGCTTGCCATCTTTTTCATCAAGTGGAAAATTAAAAACATGCAAGAGAGTGATCTCATACGCCACAAGGAAAAAAAAAGCCTGTCCTGAGGAGGAAGCTTTTCCCAGTTGTCTCTATTCATTACGGGTGCCATTATACTACCATTTTCTCTTCGATAGGAAGCCGTTTCAGACAGACACTGATGCAAACGGAGCTGAAACAAAGGTGTCAAATAACAACGTGACTCCAATGCACACTAAATCTAGGAGGCTGCTTCACTGCTGCTTTGAGTCTGATCAGGTGCAGTGCAGGTACAGCATTTTGAGTGCCAATTCAGCATTTCTAGGCACTTTATAAACACTTTTCCCATGCTCTTAATGGTAGGAAAAAGTAGAAAGTCTCTCTTTGCTCCTATAACATTAAAAATTAGCCACACAGGGAGCAAGCTCTGCATGCATCAAAGCTGCACATCTCACTCCACAGATACTGATCTGAAACTCATAGCTGCAGTTGAATTCCAGCCGAAAATTACATCTATTGCTTCTGTATGGCAATAACATGGTCTATTATGGCCCTTGATCTTGTTAGAAACTCATCTGAGAAATGGGTTTCTTATGGCTGCATCTACTGAATGCCAGCATAATAGTAGGCGATTATGCAAAAACCTACGCAATCATACAATCCATATTATGTCCAGTTGTGATATATGTTACAAATAACAGGCTAACTACATTCAAGTAACACATTATTCTATTGTTTGGATTAGATCCCATTAAATCATGCCTTTAAAGCAGCAACCACAGTCCAAATTGTTCCTGCAACTCACCAGTATTTCCCATTAGCAACTGCTAATAGGATTTAATGTGCCTGAGCAAATGTGTCCTTCAAACAAATATTGCCAATGTAATGAACCTAATATCAAGGTTCTCATTAACTGCTGTTCACTGTACTAAACAGGTTTATTTAACAATCGAAACCAAAACATCCGACATATCACTTAACACTACTTAACTGTTTTTATAAGCCATAGCATTTTTAATACAATTTTTACAAACTCTCTTGATCCACTGTGCTATCAATTCACAATTTCAATCAATATTAAATTACTTTAGAGATTGGAGCTTTGAACAACTACAACATGTTGGTGTCCACTGAATTTTGGCTGGTTTTAAATAAAATATCTATGATCAGCCATAAATAAAATTACAGCTCTAAATACATGTTAATTATTGCTTAGGTATTAATGACTCTGTGTTTGAAGGAAATATTGCTGTTTTAGGTTCAGAATAAAATCAAGTAATTACTTATTAGCCTGCTGTGCATTGCTGAAATTTTAATCCAGAATCTTTAAAGTAAGGTCACAAAAGTGGAATTCAAATAGAAAATGATTTTTTTTAAAAACAGAAACAGCTTCCTGTTTTCCACCAAGAATGCATGCGAATCATCCTCTCCTTCAATTTTTCACTCTAAAAATAAGATGCCATGCACTATATATTTCATTTGAATCACACAGATTCAGGACTGGGATGATATATAACCCATAGTAGCTTTATCATATTTTGGAGAGTAAGATTAAGAAATAAGTGCTGACAGCTCTGTGCAAATTAAACAAATTGTACCATTCAGCTCACAACCGTCACATCTACTTTATAATTATACATTTCAAAAATATATTAAAGGTACTCCAAGTTACATATACAATTTGAACCATGAACCATGATACTGTTCAATTGCTTTACTGATAGTTTTTTATTTGGGGGGGTGGAAATTGAGATGAAAGCACACATGCATTGAAAGTTCAGCTGAAATGGTGAACAAAAAATGTAAACACAATCAGATACCAAGGCTGGGATTTTAGCATAGGCGGACAGGAGCCAGCCACTGACTGAAAGGTCGGTGGCAAACCTGCTTCTGCCTCACCTAGGGATCCGACCCATATTTGGGGGTCTCCAGCCTCTACTTGCTCTGAGGCGGGACTTCCACCCACTTGAAGTAGGAAGTCCCGCCTAATAGAGCTGCCGGCCAATCAGTGGGCCGGCAGCTCTTAGTCCCAGTAGTGCCACCGAGAGCGGTGGCCACTGCTGGGACTACAACCCAGCATGAAGAAACGATGTCAGGGACCCCAGAACCAAGGCAAGTTTTGGTTGTTTCGCCGGGGGTAATCGGTTGGGCCCCAGCAAGGCAAAGGTGATCGATTGGGGGGTAAGGGGTGGCTGGGGTAGTGGGAGCGGCCCTCCATCGGGCACAAGGGGCCCGATCACGAGGGGCCCCCCGGGCCGGTCGAAAGTCAGGCGGCTTCTCTCGGTCCTTGGCCGCCCAACTAGCCATGGGTAAAATCCCCATGGAGGCAGGCGAAGGCCCTTTAGTGGCCGTTCAGTGGTCATTTAAGGGCCTCAATAGACCTAGGACGGGCAGGCCGTTTTTCTCCACCGCCACCCCGTGTAAAGTGGCGGTGGAGGTGGGAGCAGGTTGGGAAGGACCTCTGGAGCCTCCCACTCCATTTTACGCCACCCCGCCACCGCCCCACCCCACATTCCCACTCTTTGGGGGGCCTAAAATTCAGCCCCAAGTTTCATTGAAAGCTTTTCATTTTACTCACATCATCGATTGCTTTTGTAGCTAATAATTAGGTGATTTCTTTAAAATGTAAAAATGAAAATAAAATATTGATCATGTACAGTAATGTGCAAAAAAAATCCATTTAATTTTCTAAGATAATACCAAAGCACCAAATTTGCCACCAATCACTATTAAGATAACATAAAATTAGCTGTATTTTATAAAGGAGATAGCAAGAAATATACATGGTGAATTAAAATTTTCATTTTTGTCACACTTCTTTTCTCCCTCCTCCTAAAGGGATTAACTCCTTGCAGGCTACAGTTCCATAAGTGCCACCCAAGTGGCCATTATTCATGTGTGAGCAATGATCTTTCTCTCCCAATGACGGTAGTCTGAACACAGTGGGGCATATATCATAACAAGGAAAAGGGGGAAAAAAAAGAGTGAGAAACACACTAGGCCCAGGACGAGGTCTCAGCAGGTCCAAAAGAGACTGGAAAGAACTCAGACAGAGCCAGTACAGCTCAAGTCCTTGCCACTTTGTATCCAACTGCCAACTATCCTGTGATTTTTGATTCTCTTTCACCTTTGCAGCCATGTCAATACCATCCAATTCCCAGTTTCCAATGTCATCAAATGCAGATGATTGTGCAATAAATTACTGCTGCTTTACTAAAGGTGGTTGGCAGAATAGTATGCACCACTGCCGATGCTGATGCTGCTATACTCAGCTGCTCTAAGCCTGTTGCTGATGCTAAAGTTACTCCCACATATCCACCTGCCTGAAAAGTAGGAATCCTTCCTACCAAATACTGGAGACTCTTCACCACCAAGAACATAAGGGATAATCAGGGAGTTTAGACAATAATGGGAAGATAACAATTCTTTACCAGCTATGTTTAGATGAACTGCTGATTATCTGTTTAATATAAAATACTAGCAGATACCCACAAAACATCTGGGGTGAAATTAGCATCTTTATTACAACAGTACTTATTTAAATCCTCATCCCATGCCATTTTATCCTTCCCATGCCATTCCTTTCATGCCATACCCATCCCATTGTTTCCATCCCTCTATCATCCCCATCCCACCCCTTCTTCTATGTCACCCCCACTCCCATCCCATCCCATGCCACCCCTCCCATTTCAACCCTCCCACACTCATCTCCTATTCCATTCTGCCCATGCCCAACCCCCATTCTATCCCTCCCTTGCATTGACCACCCTTGCCCCCCACCCATACCACCACCACCGCCACCCCACTCCCCAATCCCTCCAGCCAGGTTAACTTTGTTGTTGGGCTTCCCTTACCTTCCGCTGCTTTTGTTCTCCACCAACACCTCCCATCCTGCTGCCACCATGGACAGCACCTTCAGTTCCACAATTAATGTAGAAATACCACTTGGGGTTTTGGTTTCCAAATGTAATTTTGGGGATGGCGACGACATGTGCTCAGCTTCACTCCATAAATCCTGTGTGTCGGGAGGATGACAGGAGACTTTGTGGAGCAGTTGGGGGGTGGGTGGGCAGGGGGGTTGGTGGGAGAACGGGACACCTCCCTGACCGTACCATGGGGAGAGAGTGTCGGCACCTCGCCTGACCATACCCCAATGAGAGACAGTCAGCACCTAGCCTGACCCTACCCTAGGGAGCATACCTTTTGCTGTTTTTTTCTCGCAGTTAGCAACCACTTCCCTGAAACATTTTTACAAATTTGTCATGCATCTTATCCTGCTAAAGATAGATTTCATTTCCACTACTCACCTTCATCCCAGTCAATAACTAAACGGAGGCACTGTCCACCAAATAAACGCAGCAACATTGTTGTAACTTTTTTTGCAACATTAAGGTACCGAGTGTGCTGAATGTAGCAATTTTAGATTCATTTCATAAACGTCAGCTGCAATAAAGGGGGAAGGTCCTAAATCAACAGACACACCCCTTAAACTGACCAATCAAAGCAGTCAGGACAGACAAAAACTATTATTACAGATGGGTGACTCTGTATTGTGGTAACAGTAATTGCAGTCAATATCCAACTCTTGCTTTACTGAAAGACCTACTTCAAAAGGACCATGCACTGAGAAAGGGACATGAGATCAATAGTAAACTGCATATAAAAGAAGTGATAACAAGGTAAGCAAAATGGCTACTTATAGATACTTTGACCCTAACAAACTAGTATTATTCTGGGAGTAAATGGTCTAAGTTGTTCATTGCATATTAATTGCATTTAATTGTATACAGGTGGTGGGCATTAACTGGGATTCATTTGTGCTCCTATAAATAGGAACAGACTAAAACTGGTGTTTGGGTTAGGAAGTGCAGGTCTGTAAAGTGTATCTCAGTAAATAAATTTAAGAACATAAGAATTAGGAGTAGGCCATTTAGCCCTTCAAGCCTGCTCTACCATTTAATAAGATCATCGCTGATTTGATTGTAGCCTTAACTCCACTTCATGCTTGCCTCCAAAACTCTCAACTCTCTTGTCAATCAAAACTCTGTCTCACTCAGCCTTGAATATATTCAATGACCCAGCCTCCAATGCTCACTGGGTAAGAGAATTCCAAACACTAACGACCCTCTCAGAGAAGAAATTTCTCCTCATCTCCATCTCAAATGGGAGACTCCTTAATTTGAAACTGTGCCCCCTAGTTCTAGATTCCCCCACAAGGGGTAACATCCTCTCAGCATCTACCCAATTTCAAAATGATCACCTCTAGTTCTTCTAAACTCCAATGACTATAGGCCCAACCTGCTCAGCCTTTCCTCATAAGACAAATCCCTCATCCCAAGAATCAGCCTAGTGAATCTGTTCTGACCTGCTTCCAATGCATGTACGTTCCTCCTTAAATAAGGTCACCAAAACTGTACACAGTGCTCCAGGTGCAGTCTCACCAATGCCCTGCACAGTTGTGACAAGACTTCCCTACTTTTATACTTCATCCTCCTTGCAATGCAGGCAATATTCCATTTGTATTCTTAATTACTTGCTGTACCTGCATGCTGATTTTTTGTTACTCATGTACAAGGACACCCAGATCCCTCTGTCACACAGCATTCTCTCTCCATTAAAATAATATTCTGCTTTTCTATTCTTCCTCATATTTTCCCACATTATACTCCATCTGCCAAATTTTTGCCTACTCATTTAACCTATCTGTATCTCTTTGCAGATTCTTTGTATCCTCCTCACAACTTGTTTCCTACCTATCTTCATATCGTCAGCAAATTTGGCTACAATACACTCAATCCTGACATCCAAATTATTAATATAGATCATAAATAGTTCAGGCCCCAGCACTAATCTCTGTGACACTCCACTAGTTACAATTTCCCATCCTGAAAATGACCCATTTTTCTTGACTCTCCTCTGTTAGCCAGTCCTCTATCCATGCTAATATATCACCCCCAACACCATGAACTTTTATCCATCGTAGTAACCTTTTATGTGGCACCTTATCAAATGCCTTTTGGAAATCCAAATACACTACATCTGCTAGTTCCGCTTTATCCACCCTGCTTGTTACAGCCTCAAAGAACTCTAATAAATTTGTCAAACACAATTTCTCTTTCACAAAACCATGTTGACTCAGTCTGATTGTATTGTGATTTTCTAGATGTCCTGTTCCTACCTCTTTAATAATGGATTCTAGCATTTTGCCAATGACAGACATTAGACTAACTAGCCAACAGTTTCCAGCTTTCTGTCTTCCTCCTTTCTTGAACGTGTTACATTTGCAGTTTGCCAATCCGCTGGAACCTTTCCAGAATCTAGGGAATTTTGAAAGATTACAACCAACGCATCCATTATCTCTGCAGCCACTTCCTTTAAGACCCTCGGATGCAGACCATCAGGTCCAGGAGACCTATCAGCCTTTAGTCCTATTAGCATTCCCATTACTTTTTCTCTAGTGACAGTTTTAAGCTCCTCCCTCCCTTTTGCCTGCTAATTTTCTACTATTCTTGGGATGCTTTTTGTGTCTTCTACTGTGAAGACAGATACAAAATACTTATTCAAAGCCCCTGCCATTTCCTTGTTTCCCATAATTAATTCCACATTCTCACCCTCTAAGGGACAAATAGCTTCTCTTTTCCTTTTCATATATATTTGTAGAAGCTCTTTGTCTGCTTTTATATTTCTTGCTAATTTTCTCTTCTGCGAGTCATCCTTTGCTGATTTCTAAAATTTTTCCAATCTTCTGGCCTTCCACTAATCTTGGCAGAATTGAATGCCTTTTCTTTCAATTTGATACCACCCTCAACTTCCTTAGTTAGCCACGGATGGTGCATCCTTCTGCTAAAGTCCATCTTCCTAAAAGGAATATATCTTTATTGAGAGTTATGAAATATCTCCTTAAATGTCTGCTCCTGCTTCTCTACCATCTTACCTTTTAATCTAATTTCCCAGTCCACTTTAGTCAACTCTGTCTTCATACCCTTGTAATTCCCTTTATTTAAGTTTAAGCCACTAGGTCTGGACCAATATTTCTCACCCTCAAACTGAATGTGAAATTCTATCATTTCATGATCGCTCTTGCCTATAGGATCCTTTACTTTGAGGTCTTGAATAATCCTGTCTCATTACACGTTACCAGACCCAAAATAGCCAGGTTCCTGGTAGGTTCTGGAACATATTGTTCTAAGAAACTATCCTGAATAAACTCTGTAAACTCATCCTCCAGGCTACCTTTGCCAATTTGATTTGTCCAATTGATGTAAAGATTAAAATCACCCATGATTATTGCCATACCTTTCTTGCAAGGCCCCATTATTTCTTGATGTATACTCTGTCTGACTTTATAGCCACTGTATGAGGCCTATAAACTATACTCACCAGTGACTTATTTCCTTTACTATTTCTTATCTCTACCGAAACTGATTCTACATCTTGATCTTCTGAATCAAGATCATTTCTCACTATTGTACTGATCTCATCCTTTATTAATAGAGCTACCCCACCTCCTTTTCCTTTCCTCCTGTCCTTCCAAAATGTCAAATACCCTTGAATATTCAGGTGCCATTCTTGGTCACCTTGCAACCATGTCTCTGTCACAAACATACGAATTAGGAGAAGTGGGCCATTCAGCCGCTTCAGCCTGCTCTGCCATTTGATAAGTTCATGGCTGATCTGATTGTGGCCTCAACTCCACTTTCCTGTCTGCCCCCCATGACACTTGACTCCCTTGTTTATCAAGAATCTATCTAACTCAGCCTTGAATATATTCAATGACTCACCACTCTCTGGGAAAGAGAATTCCACAGATTAACGACCCTCTGCGAAAAAAACTTCTCCTCATCTCCGTCATGAAGTGGAGACCCCTTATTTTTAAACTGTGATTATCATTATCATACTCATTGATTTCTATTTGTGCCATCAATTCATCCACTAGTTATGGATGCTGTGTGCATTCAGATAAAGACCCTTTAACTCTGTCTTCTGACCATTTTTCCCTATCTTGACCATGTGTAAGATTATGATCAATAATCAGGACCAAATTGCAGTGAAAGTTAGGGTATGCTTGGAAAGCTTTGTCTGGTTAATGACCCACAGCAATGTGGTTAACTCTTACATGCCCTCTGAAATGGCCTAGCAAGCCACTCAGTTGTACCTAACCGCTACAAAGTCAATAAAAAGGAATGAAACCGGACAGACCACCCGGCATCGACCTAGGCTCCGGAAACGACAATGGCAAACCCAGCCGTGTCGACCCTGCAAAGTCCTCCTAACTAACATCTGGGGGCTTGTGCCAAAGTTGGGAGAGCTGTCCCACAGACCAGACAAGCAACAGCCTGACATAGTCATACTCACAGAATCATACCTTACAGACAATGTCCCAGACACTGCCATCACCATCCCCGGGTATGTCCTGTCCCACCTGCTGGACAGACCCACCAGAGGTGGCGGGACAGTGGTCTACAGTAGGGACAGAGTTGCCCTGGGAGTCCTCAACATCGACTCCGGACCCCATGAAGTCTCATGGCACCCAGGTCAAACATGGGCAAGGTAAACTCCGACTGATTACCACCTCCCGCCCTCCCTCAGCTAATGAGTCAGTACTCCATGTTGAACACCACTTGGAGGAAGCATTGAGGGTGGCAAGGGCACAAAATGTACTCTGGGTGGGGGACTTCAATGTCCATCACCAAGAATGGCTTGGTAGCACCACTACTGACCGAGCTGGCCGAGTACTAAAGGACATAGCTGCTAGACTGGGTCTGTGACAGGTGGTGGGGAAACCAACACGAGGGAAAAACATACTTGACTTCGTCCTCACCAATCTGCCTGCCGCAGATGCTTCTGTCCATGACTGTATTGGTAGGAGTGACCACCGCACAGTCCTTGTGGAGACGAAGTCCTGCCTTCACATTGAGGATACCGTCCATCGTGTTGTGTGGCACTATCACCGTGCTAAATGGGATAGATTTCGAACAGATCTAGCAATGCAAAACTGGGCATCCATGAGGCACTGTGGGCCATCAGCAGCAGCAGAATTGTACTCATCCACAATTTGTAACCTCATGGCCCAGCATATCCCCCATTCTACCATTACCATCAAGCCAGGAGACCAACCCTGGTTCAATGAAGAGTGCAGGAGGGCATGCCAGGAGCAGCACCAGGCATATCTCAAAATGAGGTGCCAACCTGGTGAAGCTACAACACAGGACTTTTTGCATGCCAAACTACATAAGCAGCATGCAATAGACAGAGCTAAGTGATCCCATAACCAACAGATCAGATCTAAGCTCTGCAGTCCTGCCACATCCAGTCGTGAATGGTGGAGGACAATTGAACAACTAAATGGAGCAGGTGGCTCCACAAATATCCCCAACCTCAATGATGGGGGAGCCCAGCGCGAAAGATAAGGCTCAAACATTTGCAACAATCTTCAGCCAGAAGTGCCGAGTTGATAATCCATCTCGGCCCCCTCCTGAAGTCCCCAGCATTACAGATGCCAGACCTCAGCCAATTCGATTCACTCTGCGTGATATCAAGAAACGACTGAAGGCACTGGATACTGCAAAGGCTGTGGGCCCTGACAATATTCCAGCAATAGTACTGAAGACCTGTGCTCCAGAACTTGCCACGCCCCGAGCCAAGCTGTTCCAGTATAGCTACAACACTGGCATCTACCCGGCAATGTGCAAAATTGCCCAGGTATGTCCTGGACACAAAAAGCAGGACAAGTCCAACCCGGCCAACTACCGCCCCATCAGTCTACTCTTAATCATCAGTAAAGTGATGGAAGGTGTCATCAACAGTACCATCAAGCAGCGCTTGCTTAGCAATAACCTGCTCAGTGATGCTCAGTTTGGGTTCCGCCAGGGCCACTCAGCTCCTGACCTCATTACAGCCTTGGTTCAAGCATGGACAAAAGAGCTGAACTCAAGAGATGAAGGGAGAGTGACTGCCCCTGACATCAAGGCAGCATTTGACCGAGTATGGCATCAAGGCCCGAGCAAAACTGGAGTCAATGGGAATCGGGGGGAAAATTCTCTGCTGGTTGAAGTCATACCTAGTGCAAAGGAAGATGGCTGTAGTTGTTGGAGGTCAATCATCTGAGCTCCAGGACATCACTACAGGAGTTCCTCAGGGCAATGTCCGAGGCCCAACCATCTTCAGCTGCTTCATCGATGACCTTCCTTCAATCATAAGGTCAGAAGTGGGGATGTTCGCTGATGATTGCATATTGTTCAGCACCATTCACGACTCCTCAAATACTGAAGCAGTCCGTGTAGAAATGCAGCAAGACCTGGACAATATCCAGGCTTGGGCTGATAAGTGGCAAGTAATATTTGCGCCACACAAGTGCCAGGCAATGACTATCTCCAACAAGAGAGAATCTAACCATCTCCCCTTGACATTCAATGGCATTTTTATCGCTGAATCCCCCACTATCAACATCCTAGGAGCTACCATTGACCAGAAACTGAAATGGAGTAGCCTTTTTAATACCGTGGCTCCAAGAGCTGGTCAGAGGCTAGGAATCCTGAGGCGAGTAACTCACCTCCTGACTCCCCAAAGCCTGTCCACCATCTACAAGGCACAAGGCAGGAGTGTGATGGAATACTCTCCACTTGCCTGGATAGGTGCTCCAACAACAATCAAGAAGCTCGACACCATCCAGAACAAAGCAGCCCGCTTGATTGGCACACCATCCACAAACATTCACTCCCTCCACCACCAACGCACAGTGGCAGCAGTGTGTACCATCTACAAGATGCACTGCAGCAACGTACGAAGGCTCCTTAGACAGGACCTTCCAAACCCGCGACCTCTACCACCTCGAAGGACAAGAGCAGCAGATGCATGGGAACATCACCACCTGCAAGTTCCCGTCCAAGTCACACACCATCCTGACTTGGAACTATATTGCCCTTCCTTCACTGTCGCTGGGTCAAAATCCTGGACCTCCCTTCCTAACAGCACATAGGGAAAGCACTTACCACCTTTAGCCGACTTGCGAAACGCACACGGAATAACACCAAGCTGACCCTTAGGACGAAGCTCATGGTTTATAAGGCCTGTGCTCTCAGTACCTCTTTGTATGGCTGTGAAACATGGGCAACTGACAGCTACCAGGAAAAGAAGCTCAATAATTTCCATCTTCGCTCTCGGTGGCGCATTATGGGCATTGTTACGACTGAGGTGGGAGCAATGCACTGTCAATTCAGTCCCATCACTCCACAGCATATGATTAAAGCTTTCCTACCCAACCGGAAAACAGTCAAATTAAACACTGTAGTAACCCCCCGAATAAAACAGACCAAACCAGGTATCTTTAGACAAATTAACTATTTATTAAAACTAAATCTTAAACATTATTAAGATAAACCTATGTCGAAAGACCATATAACTTCTTATTTTAACCTAACTCCCCCATACACACACATACATTCAAAAACTATTAATTTTTAAAATTGGTATTTTTAAAAATTAGCTGTTTCTTAATAAATAAGTAGGTCTTATGTTATGTTTCCGATGGGGAGGTATTCTAATGTGAAAATAATCAAAAGCCACTCAAAGACTCCACGCCGATTTGATGAAATGGTCTATTCTTGATCGGCATTCAAAACTCTTCAGCTGCAGCAGGCATCAAACAGTTCTTCAAACAAGGAGCTGCTTGGATTTTAAAACCGACAGTCTCTCAGTCAAAACTTTACTTCGTAGTCCAGAAAATGCAATCAGTCAAGAGAGAGTCAATGTTGAAGCAAAGCCTCTTAGATTGGAAGTAAAGAAAAAGGAATTTTGCTACTTCCAGCAATACAAATGGTCTCTTCAAAAAAGTTTTTTTTTTCCCTCCTTAAGCAATTAACAGGGCCTATAGCTCAGTCTAGAATTTCTGCTGAGAAATCGACAGCTCTCCTCTTCAGTAGCATGCTTCGCTGATGTCTGCCTCAGACCAGTTTTTGCCAGTTTTTACACAGTCAAATCGAAACATTATACCATGTGATCTCTTTCTCCTGCTGTGGCCGAGGGACAGGTGCAGCTGGCACCCTGTGCTCAGTCTTAAAGGCACACTGTTTTTCAAACAGAGTCTTAAAGGCACACACTGTTTTTAATTGGAGAAGAAAAAAATAAACAGTTCCATGACAGCATATCCTGACAGGACAAAATCACAAAAGGGGCAGTCCTCTCAAAGGCAAAACTCCCAAGCGTGTTGGCACTATTCAAACAGAGACAGCTTCAGTGGATCAGACACGTCCACAGGATGGAATACGGTCGCATACCCAAGAACCTTCTGCATGGTGAGTTAGCTGGGGCCAGATGACCAGGGGGGTGCTCAAAGCTCTGCTTCAAGAATGCTTGCAAGCGTGACATGAAGGCCCTAAATGTTGACTATCGCACTTGGGAGTCACTAGCTGCCGAAAGAGGGAAATGGCGACACATCTTTTGGACTGGTGTGCACTACTATGACAACCAGTTGCTACAGCAGCTTGGCAACAGGTGGCAATGTCAAAAACAAGAACTCACAGCATCACTTGGCAGCTTCATGTGCAACACTTGTGGCAGAACCTGCCTCTCAAGGATTGGCCTTCACAGCCATTCATACAAGTGTACCAAGAGAAGACACCCCACTTAAGTGGATGGTTTGCTCAGTGTCCACCATCTTTTGTGGATGTGAGGCTGCCAACCATTCAAAGAAGAACAGGGGAGTTCTCCTGGTGTTTTGGTCAATGCCTATTCCTCAACTCATATCACCAAAAATGAATAGATTATCACACTGTTAATTGTGTGATCTTGCTGCACACAAATTGGCTGCCACCATTCCCTAAATTACAACAGTTACTACACTTCAGAAATACTTAATTTGCTGTAAAGCACCTTGTGATGACCTGAGACTGTGAAAGGTATGATTTCAATCCAAGTCTTTCCCTTTGCTTTACACCGGATTATTGAGGTTCATGGAACGATCAGAAAAGAACACACTGGATTTTTCTCTCATGAAGATTGTGCAGGGCTTTGGTGGCTTTATACAAGAGTGTTCAGTCTTGCAATGTTCAGGGGAAAGTCACATAGACTGCTGTGACAAGAAATCGATTTTTGTCTGTGCTGAATTTTTAAACTTTGATTTTTTACTGAAAACAGGATGGATGGGGTATGATAAGCAAAATACTGCAGATGCTGGAAATCTGAAATAAAAACAAGAAATGCTGGAACCACTCAGCAGGTCTGGCAGCATCTGTGGAAAGAGAAGCAGAGTTAACGTTTCGGGTCAGTGACCCTTCTTCGGAACCAGCAAATATTAGAAATGTCAAAGGTTATAAGCAAGTGAGGCGGGGGTGGGTCAAGAGATAACAAAGGAGAAGGTGTAGATTGGACAAGGCCACATAGCTGACTAAAAGGTCATGGAGCAAAGGCAAACAATATGTTAATGGTGTGTTGAAAGACAAAGCATTAGTACAGATAGGGTGTTAACGGACTGAAGATTGAACAGCAGCAAGTACAAACATAAAAAAAAACAGTGGGTAAGCAAACTGAATTTCCTAAGATGAAATGAAATAAACCCAAAAAAATGTAAAAAAGAAAAAATAACTAAAAATAAAAGTAAAATGGGGGGCCCGTCATACTCTGAAATTATTGAACTCAATGTTCAATCCGGCAGGCTGTAGTGTGCCTAATCGGTAAATGAGATGCTGTTCCTCGAGCTTGCGTTGATGATTACTGGAACACTGCAGCAAATCCAGGATAGAGATGTAAGCATGAGAGCAGGGGGGAGTGTTGAAATAGAAGCAACCGGAAGCTCAGGGTCCTGCTTGCGGACTGAGTGGAGGTGTTCCGCAAAGCGGTCACCCAGTCTGCGTTTGGTTTCCCCAATGTAGAGGAGACCACATTGTGAGCAGCGAATATAGTACACTACATTGAAAGAAGTACAAGTAAATCGCTGCTTCACCTGAAAGGAGTGTTTGGGGCCTGGGATAGTGAGGAGACAGGAGGTAAATGGGCAGGTATTACACATGCTGCGATTGCAGGGGAAGGTGTCCTGGGACGGGGATGAGGTGGTGGGGGTAATGGAGGAGTGGACCAGGGTGTCGCGGAGGGAATGATCCCTTCGGAATGCTGACAGGGGAAGGGAGGGAAAGATGCATTTGGTAGTGGCATCACGCTGGAGGTGGCAGAAATGGCAGAGGATGATCCTTTGGATATGGAGGCTGATGGGGTGGAAAGTGAGGACAAGGGGAACCCTGTCACGGTTCTGGGAGAGAGGGGAAGGGGTGAGGGTAGAGGTGCGGGAAATGGGCCGGACACGGTTAAGGGTCCTGTCAACAACAGTGGGGGGGAATCCTCGGTTGAGGAAAAAGGTCATATCAGAAGCACCGTCATGGAAGGTAGCATCATCAGAGCAGATGCGTCGGAGATGGAGAAACTGGGAGAATAGAATGGAGTCCTTACAGGAGGTAGGGTGTGAAGAAGTGTAGTTGAGGTAGCTGTGGGAGTTGGTGGGCTTATAATGGATATTAGTAGACAACCTATCCCCACAGATGGAGACAGAGAAGTCAAGGAAGGGAAGGGAACTGTCAGAGATGGACCATGTAAAGGTGAGAGAAGGGTGGAAATTGGAAGCAAAGTTGATAAAGTTTTCCAGTTCGGGGCGGGAGCAGGAAACGGCACCGATACCGGAAAAAGAGTTGGGGGAGGGGGCCTGAGTAGGACTGGAACAAAGAATGCTCGACATATCCCACAAAAAGACAGGCATAACTAGGACCCATGCAGGTACCCATAGCAACACCTTTTACTTGAAGAAGTGAATGGAATTGAAGGAGAAGTTGTTCAATGTGACAACAAGTTTAGCCAGGCAGAGGAGGGTGGTGGTGGATGGGGACTGGTTGGGCCTCTGTTGAGGCTCTGTTCAATCTTCAGTCCGTTAACACCCTATCTGTACTAATGCTTTGTCTTTGAACACACCATTAACATATTGTTTGCCTTTGCTCCATGACCTTTTGGTCAGCTATGTGGCCTTGTCCAATCTACACATTCTCCTTTGTTATCTCTTGCCCCACCCCCGCCTCACTTGCTTATAACCTTTGACATTTCTAATATTTGCTAATTCCGAGGAAGGGTCACTGACCCGAAACGTTAACTCTGCTTCTCTTTCCACGGATGCTGCCAGACCTGCTGAGTGGTTCCAGCATTCCTTGTTTTAATTTTGGATGGGGTATGACATGAGTATGATTATTTAATGTGACATGAGTTATTTTTGAAAGTAAAAATCACAAGCTCACAGACCAAAAAGCTGCATTGGTCGGATTCAAAATGTGCAAAGTGTTAGGGAATGCACAGCAAGAAGTCTAAAGGTGCTAAATGAGTTAAATTACCCTAAAATTTCATACTGCATTGTAAACATCATATACATAGTTAAGTGTGGGATTAAAGTGGACATTCGACATTGGGAAAAATATCCTTGGTATTCCAAGATCGAATAAGGGTTTCAAAACAAATTGGGCTTTTGGTTCTGATAAAACTAATGTCTTACCAACAAGCTGCTATGTTGGCAGATGTAGGTAGTCTGGTTAACATTGCATATCTGGATTTTCAAAAAGCTTTTGGCAAAGAGCTGCACAATCATCTCAGTCCCAAGACTGCAGGAGTTCCTCAGCATAATGTACTCGGCCCAAACATCTTCAGCAGTTTCATCAATGACCTTCCCTCCATCATAAGGTCAGAAGTGAGGAGGTTCACTGATGAATGCACAAAGTTCAGCACCATTCGTGGCTCCTCAGATGCTGAGGCAGTCTGTGTCCGTATGCAGCAAGACCGGGACGTCATTCAGGCTTGGGCTGATAAATGGCAAGTGTTATGAAAGTGCTTTCATTTTTTGTTAAATTTTTTTGAGGACTTGTGTTTTAAAACTGAAAAGATTCCATGGGTGTGTTTTTTTTTTCACAAATTTCACTGAAAGGACACTTGAGGTGTTGTTTGAAAACAACCTTTGCTGGAAATCATGTGTTTTAAGCTCAGTAAACAAAGAAACCTTGGTGACCTGGGGAAGATGTTTACAGAGAAGTCACATGTCAAGGTTTATGGAGGTCATGAGGCTGAGTTTCTGTTTGAGGCTTGGATGTTGTTTTCAGTTCAGTTGGGGTGTGAACTGTTTTGAAGACAGTTGGTGTTTTGCCTGCCAAGGAACAAGAAACCCCAGCTCAGTTGCCTGCACCTCTCTCAGAGACCCTGAGAAAGCCAGTGTGTCAGCTCCTCTTTCCTCCTGTCTTTGGAAAAACCCTGCAATTCAAGCGTGTGCTGGCTGAAACTCCTGATGCCACATGTCTCCTGGAACACCTACCAGACGATTTCACGACATCTCCAGAACTAATTACTTCTGAAAAGATCCCAGTAACCCATCTCTGTATACCCGGATGCCAGACCAAAACAGACAACTGACTTTCTTCCATATCTTCTCTTTTTTTCTTCAAGAATTAGCAAATATTTGGCCAAAGTATTTTTTTTGTCTTTTTTTTTTGTAACAGACCTCTACAGAGAGAATTTCTGTATTTTTTCAGTCTATGTGTGTGGGGGGGAAATTTAAAAAGAGAACTTTCATATTTCAATCTGTGCGTTAATGCTTTGCTTCGTTACTGGATAAGTCTAGTTTGATAATAAACTGATAATTTTCGTGTTTATTAACATTCGTGTTTTGGCGTATTTTATTCTGGGATAAAGACTAGAGTATATGATTGACCAAATCAGTAACTGGGTAAACATTTAAAAATATATGTTGTGACCTGCGGAGAAGTGAGACTAGAAAAGATGGCGCACTCCTCCCACCTCGGTCGTAACATATAATTGGGGGCTCTGTGCGCAATAACACAAAAGCAGACGACGTGCAATTGTAATTCGGGTAATAATAACTGAAAAGAAAAAAAGTAAAAAACAGGTTTCTTGTGCTTGAAAGTTTACAATACCAGAATGGATTTGTCAGTTGCTATGACCTTTCTGGGCAAAGGAGGATGCATCCCTGAGTGATTTGAGAAACTTACACTCCACCCACCTCGGTTGTAACACAAGTTACATTCGCACCACACAAGTGTCAGGAAATGACCATCACCAACAACAGAGAATCCAACCACCTTCGCTTGACATTCAACGGCATTACCATTGCTGAATCCCCCACTATCAACATCCTCGGGGGGTTACCATTGACCAGAATCTCAACTGAACTAGCCATATAAGTACTTTGGCTACAAGAGCGGGTCAGAGGCTGGGATTCTGTGGCGAGTAACTCACCTTCTGTCTCCCCAATGCCTGTCCACTATCTACAAGGCACAGGTCAGGAGTGTGATGGAATACTCTCCACTTGCCTCGATGAGTACAGCAAACACATGGGAACACCACCACCTGCAAGTTCCCCTCCAAGCCACACACCATACTGACTTGGAACTATATCACCATTCCTTCTCTGTCACTGGGTCAAAATCCAGGAACTCCCTTCCTAACAGCCCACCCCACATGGACTGCAGCGGTTCAAGAAGGCTGCTCACCACCACCTTCTAAAGGTCAATAATGGATGGGCAATAAAATGCTGGCCTGGCCAGCAAGGACCATATCCCACGAACAAATAAAAAAAAATTCCCCATCATCAAAATCCTGGGGGTGTCCACTGACCCGAAACATAATTGGACCAGCCACATAAAAGGTATGGCTACAAGAGCAAGTTGGAGATTAGGCATTCTGTAGCAAGTAACTCACCTCCTGACTACCCAAGGTCTGTCCACCATCTACAAGGCTCAAGTGAGGAACAGGATGGAATACTTTCCATTTGTGTGGATGAGTGCAGCTCCAACACTCAAGAAGCTCAACACCTGCATGATTGGCATCACATCCCCACCTTAAACATTCACTCCCTCCACCACCAGCACACAGTGACTGCAGTCAAAAGATGCACTGTAGCAACTCACCATGGCTTCTTCGACAGCACCTCCCAAACTTGCCTAGAAGGACAAGGGCAGCAAGCACAAGGGACCATCATCATCTGCAAGTTCCCCTCCATGTCATACACCATCCTTACTTGGAAATATATTGCCATTTCTTCATCGTTGTTGGGACAAAATCATAGAACTCCCTATCTAACAGCGCTGTGGAAGTATCTTCACCACAGCAATACCAGAAGGTGGCTCACCACCACCCTTTCTCAAGTGCAATTAGGGATGGGCAATAAATGCTGGCTTTGCCAGCAATGCCTAAATCCCAGAAACAAATAAAAAAAGACGGACATGTTTCGCAATGGATGCATGGTTTCAAGTTAGTTATTTATGAGAAAGAATGAATAGTCTGATTGAGTCCAAATTTGGTAAAATCTTAGGTTGTTAATGTGACAAATTTACAGATACACAAATACAGTATAAATAGTTGCCACTATACTCACGTATAAATTCTAATGAAAATCTAAAAGCCATTTAAAAATACTCATGCAAATAATTTACTGAAGAAGATACCGATCAACAGTGACACAACATAACTTGCCTTCTCCCCATCTAGCAATTTCTTTTAAAATTAGTCATTACACGTTAATGGCCCGAGGTTCTTCAAACAGTGTAATCTGCAAGTTATGTGAAAAGTTACAGTGATCTTCCTGTAGGATGGTTATGTCAAGATTTTGAGAATCTCATTAACATATGCCAAAATGAAAAGAAAATGCATTAAACATGTGAAAATCAGCATAGCCAATCTCAGTCCAAGGAAAGTGCTGAAATGATGCCATATCCCTTCTTTTAAATTAAAATTTCAAGCCATCAAACTATTGTTTATGTGCATTAAGCACACATGGAAGTTTTTCTGTTTTTAATGGAAATCATTCTAGTGGCATAAAGATGCATTGAAAGATTCAGAAAATACACTTTAGGTCTCCGAGAAAAATCTGCCATATAATACCAGAAATATGACTTTGGAGATTATTTTGCCTAAAATTTTAGGCATGCATTTACAGCCAGTTCAGAACTGCTGTAAATTTAGGGAATTCACAGAGTTGTCCTTTTGTATGAGAGTTGGATCTATGTTACTAAGTGCCAGAAGGTTTTGGCAGAGGTTGCACTAAATTGGCAGAAGAAATCAAAGTATTTTGTACATAGCATAAAAATTGGAGTAGATCTTTTATGCCTGAACTTCCTTGATCTTTTGCACAGAAATGGGCATTAAGCCACAATTGTCATTTTGTTGCCATAACTTTGCAGAAAATTCCAGGTTACTAAGTCTACACAACATCTGTGCATGGTGATCTCCACGGCTCGCACCAACAATGCCCTGTAATAGCCGACACAAGATGCATCATTCTAAGACAGTGTAGTCAGCTTCTATTCTGTGCACTATTATAATCCTCGTTCAACCTGTCCACCATACACATCTAAACGCACAGACAGGTTCCACCCTTATCAATCAAGTACAAGTTGCCCTGCCATCAGAGAATATCAGTAACGGAAGAAAAAAGCTAATTTCACCAAAATGAGAAGAGATGCAATAAAATATTTGTTCATATACTACAGTTGCGAATTGAAAGCAGTTTGATTGCTTGGAGGAATCAACCTATGAAATTGTCTGTCAACCAGAATATGACACTGTTCACTTGTGTTTCAAGAAAGATGACATTTTAGCAAATAATAATTTCAAAGCACTTTAAAGATAATAGCTAGCCACCCATATACAAATAGTAAGAACACTTTTCTTCTTAATCAGGAAATGTCAAATATGTTGGTAAAGCCTATTAGCATAAATCTGTTATAAGCGAATATGTGTTTATAATTAAGAGCTTACACAAATCTATGTAAATTTAGTTTGAATATAAGTTTCAAAAATTGAAATAACTTGGCAAGCAAATACGAACAAGTCATAACTGCCAAAGAAAGAAATTGCGCAAAAAATTTATCAATTTCAGAATCTGTTTTCAGCAAGCCTAGCATCTGGGGTTAATAGATTTCATGAGAAAAATATTTACTCTATTTATTTATTTTTTAAGAGAGGCAAAGCTTATTTTTACAACTGAAAAAAATAATGTAGCTAGTGAAAATATAAACTATCTTTTGAAAGCATCTACACAATATGTGTATAGGGAAATTCAACCTCACATGGTGCACAATACTTCAGGAATAGAAAACAACATGATACTTCAATCCAATCACCTACCAGCAGCCTGAAGGACCAACTGTAATCTTGCTTTGGCTTGTTCCGCAGGGGGCTGCAAAACAACAAAGATAAACCCACATCAAATATAATGGATTTCTGTATTAATGATGACACAGTCCAAGGGATTTTCATTCATCAAGAAATAAAAGAACAACTGTGCATGACAATATACAATTCCTTGTGTAAACAAAAAGACACAGGACTCAAAAATAGTTTGAATGATTGGTGAAACAACCTCAATTTCTGATTTAGAGTAGAATACGAGGTGCCCATAAAAATAGTAAACGTGGTTAAGAAATTTCACATAATTTAAGAGACGATTTCCAGTTACAAGTTTAACATTTTTGCAGAACATCACTTGAGATAATATCTTCTTATGGCAGTGCTGCTCTAATAACTGAGACATAATGAAATGTAAGTTAAGTTGCCGAAAGATATAACAGTACTGTGACCAACATCTTGTACAATTTCCATCCCTCAACTCAAAAAAGTACTTTGTTAGGAAAAAAAACACTTCATTTTTACAAGCATACTGAGGTATTATAAAATAACCAAGTCCCAACAAATGAAAGGATGTAAAGTTTGTTTAAATTCTTTGTAGTTTGGGATCATTAGATTATTTGAGGATTTGCATAGTCAGTTCATACACATGTGCCACCAGAGCTCCTTGCAATCCCATTCAGCAAAGAAATGTTCACATTTGCATAATCCTTCAAAGGGATCAACCTCCTCCGCCCCCACACAAATCCTCAGATTTAACATTACAGCTTCAAGTATTATCAAAATTACAGTTTCTGCAACTTTGTGTGATGAAAATATATACACCACATTGCAAAATGGTTTTGTTAAGGCAAACTGGGGACATCGAAACAATATCCAGAGACATAAAAACATCAACATTTATACTGTAATGCCTGTGAGGTAGTTTATGTGGATGCTTTTGAACAAAATATATCATTATGTTACTGGTTCTGCCCATTTTTTTCCCTTCCCTCATCTGCTGAAGGCATTGGATCCTTGCTGGGATACCCCTCCAATCCTATGGCCAACTTGCCCAAAATGGCCATTTTTCAGGTATCGCAGTGAGCATTAACTGCCTATTTATTTATGGGGGCTATCACAGTTAAGCCAGATCATGTCCTCATCTACCTAAGTGTAGAACAGGGTCACTGAATAGGTTCCCTAACCAATCCCTTCGCAAGTCTGGATTGCTGAGGCCACTTGTAGTATCACTGACTGTCATTACCCCTGCTGAAATCAGGTAGCTTACAGCAAGATGGAGATCAGACTTGGCTATAATAATTCCTTTCGATAAAAGATTTACATTTATATAGTACCTTTCATGACTTCAAGACATCCCAAAGCATTTTACAGCTAATTAAGTACTTTTGAAGTGCAGTCACTGTTGTAATGTAAAAATGTAGGCAGCCAATTTGCACAAAGCAAGCTCCAACAAACAGCAATGTGATGATGACCAGGTGATATGTTTATGATGTTGGTTGAGTAAATGAGTAAGTCATTGAATAACTCAGTGAACACCACTCTCTCAAAAACACCTAAAATGTCCCAATAAGTAGCAGTCTATGTAAAAATAAGAGTCTTTCAAAGTAACAGTGGAGCATTAATTGCACCGGTATCAGCTTCAAAATATAATTTACATCAGCAGAAAAACAATAGAGCTCATCATTTCTCAAGAGTAACTGCTTTTATAATGCTCTTGATCTTTGTAATTAACTTGGGAAAATACACATGAATATGCTGGAAAAACACAAATTAGATCGAACAAATTTTATAGTTATATCTTCAAAGCTTCTTTTGCTCTGGTCAAAACAATCCTATAAACCATACATGTAAACAAGTCATTTACAATTGGCATGTGAAGAATACATTCAACTAAAACTACATTTAAAACTTACTGCAAAGTAAGTGAAAACAAATAAACAAAGCTGGAGTAACAAAGCAGATAGATCAATTGGGCCAGAATTTATTGTAGTCGGCAAACCATTGCCACTGACCATTGAATTTCTAAAACCTTTTGCACTGGAAGTTACTCTAAGTTAGAGACCCAAACAATGCAGCACTCTCCACAGGACATCTGGGACATGTGAGAATAGCATAAGCAGCTGTTTATCTCTTTAAACAATCAGATTGAAACGCATAGATCTGAACCAGGAAGTGTATGTTACAACTGTGAATTCAATGTCAAACCAGGTACAAAAAGCAAAATAAGGAGAGATAGAAAGATTGGACTAAGAGAGAGTAAAAGGAAAAGAAGTTTTTTCTTCTATCTCCAACAACAATGAAAATCTGAATGAAAGAGACTTCTACAAGTAAATTTTCAGTGCCAGAGAAGTTGTTTGGCAGTAATTAAGATTTATCACACCATTAAAAAGGGTATTTAGACTGGAATGGACAAGTCCCAATTTTCTGCGGTGAGTTTAGTTCAATTCTATGAAGTCAGTAGAGGAACGTCAAGCCGTTCAATACGTTTGAATGAGAAACCATACAGCAAGATGTCATTTATGCATAGCTTATGGAACAGCTGTGCATCTCAGATAGCAACTTGTAGATTTTCTGCTTTTATTTCAGGTTTACAACAGTTGCAGTTTTTTTTAAAATATGAACTTTTCATTCATTAGTGGGATGTGGGCATCCCTGATAAGGCAAGCATTTATTGCCCATCCCTAATTGCCCTCAAAAGGGTGGTGATGTGCCGCCTTCTTGAACTGTTGCAGCCTGTGTCGTGTAGGTATTCTCACAGTGCTGTTAGAGAGGGAGATCCAGGATCTTGACCCAGCAATGATGAAGGAACAGCAACATATTTCCAAGTCAGGATGGTGCGAGACCTGGAGGGGAACTTGCAGGTGGTGATGTTCCCATGCGCCTGATGCATTTGTCCTTCTAGGTGACAGGGGCCGCAGGTTTAGGAAGCACAGTCAAAGAAACCTTGATAAGTTGCTGCAGTGCATCTTGCAGATGGTATACATTGCAGCCAAAGTGTGCTGGTGATGGAGGGAGTGAATATTTAAGGTGTAGGCTGCTTTGTCCTGGATGGCGTCGAGTTTTAAGGGCTGCACATCCAAGCAAGTGGACAGTAATCCATCCCCTTCCTTACTTGTGACTTGCAAATGGTGGAGAGGCTTTTGGGAGTCAGGAATTGAGTGACTCCCCATAGAATACCCAGCCTCTGACCTGCTCTTGAAGCCACAGTATTATGTGGCTGTTCCGGTTAAGCTCTGGGTGCGGGTGGTGGGTGTGGGGGCAGTGTCCAGGATCCCTTACCTGCATCGACAGGCTGCAGCTCCTTCAGTGCTGGATCCCGTATAAATGTGGAACACGGACTCGTCCAGGCCGCAGAAAGTACAGGTGGCCTGGGAGTCCGTGAACCTACTTAAAAGCCTATTGCACGGGACTGCTCTGTGCAGCACCCTCCACCCCAGGTCTGGACGAGTCCGTGTTCCACATTTATACGGAGTGTGCGAGGTTGCAGCCCCTATTTGAGTATCTGAAGGGGCTGCTCCTCAAATTCTGGCTGCACTTCAGTCCCACGCTCCTGATCTTTGGGCACCCGGTGCGGAGGGGCTGGGGCCGGGAGGAGGATCTCCTCGTCGGTCTGCTCCTGGGCCTGGCCAAGGTGGCAATTCACAGGTCCAGGTTGCGGGCCGTCGGGGGGTCCGTCCTCCCCGATTGCCTGCCCCTCTTCCGCGGTTACGTTCGCGCCCGGGTGTCCCTGGAAAAGGAGCATGCGGTGTCCGCCGGTACGCTTGAGGCCTTCCGCGACCGGTGGGCACCGCAGGGACTGGAGTGCATTGTTGACGCCGAGAATGGCATTTTAATTTGAGTTTTTTGTTTATTTATCTGGTTTTAATAAAGTTATTTTAAAAATATAAGTATGTATATAAAGGGGGCCTGAGGAATAAAGGCCCCCTCAACATAAAAAAAAAGAAAAAAAAAAACGGGGGTGAGATACAGAGTAAAGCTCCCTCTACACTGTCCCCATCAAACACTCCCAGGACAGGTACAGTACGGGGGTTAGATACAGAGTAAAGCTCCCTCTACACTGTCCCCTATCAAACACTTCCAGGACAGGTACAGTACGGGGGTTAGATACAGAGAAAAAAAAAATTATTTTTTTTTCCTTCAGTGCTGGAGGGCCTATTAACCCTCCAGCTTCTGGAGTCCAGGACGGCGAACACGCTCTCTAGTCATTAATCGGCCATTCCTTTGAAAACCATATTGGGTGACTATTTCCAACACAGTGTGGGGGCGGGACTCGAATTTGGTCCGGACTCCAGAAGGAAAATCCAGCCCTGTCTGTCTCAATTAGGAACCTTCAAACTGATTGCTTCAAGAGTCATTCTGTTGCTTGCCCTGCTCACACAGACCACAGAGCACCTATAGAGGGCAACACACTGCATCAGATACCTGGTGATACTGTCATCACTCAAAAGCCTGTGAAGCATTTTTGGACAGCAAGCAACGTTTCTTCACCACTGACTGCAAAATCCGGCCATTACTGAATCTGGTTCCACCATCCTTTCAGACTCAAGGTCTGCTCGGGTCTGCAAATGAGTCAAGACCCGACCCGAGTCCGTCAGAACAATCAACCCCGAGCCCAACCCAGCCAGAGTCCTTCCATTTTTTCCCACCCCCGACCCAACCCAATCAGTTAACTCACCTTCCGTTTTTCACTTTGTTCCTTACCCACACAAGCTTAAAATATTTGTAGCAAAACCACCTTTAAAGTCCAAAAAGTAAATTAACATTAGAGTCACTTACCCGAGGTGGTGATAGAGCGTGTCTGATCCGGCCCGACCTGAGCCCAAATGCCGGACCCGGATGTGCGACCCGACCCCGACATATTTCGTCAGGTCCCGTCGGGTTTGGGTACCAGCCCTTTATTTCAGACAGTGCATTCATGATCATCACAAATCGCTGCAAAAAATTCTTTGCATCTCCCCTCTGGTTCTTTTGCCAATTACCTTCAATCTGTGTCCTTTGTTAACTGACCCTTCCATCAATAGAAACAGTTTCTCCTTATTTACTCTATCAAAATGCTTCATTATTCTGACATCTGTGCATGGATGCTTCCAGTATTTTCTATTTTTACTCATACAAAAGTTACTACATGGCTTAACCAGAAATTCATAGCATTCTAGACATCATCAAGGCACCAATGTGCACAGACATTCACCAAACATGACTATTTCAGTCTAACTGTAAAGAATGAGGTACAGTTTTGCAAAATTGGAGAACCAACAAAAGGGAAACTAGCCGACAAACATTAGTGACATCCTCCCAAACTGTATATTTTATTCGGCCAAGACAAAGTAGTTGAAAAATAAATTAACCGCAAAGAAGTCGAGAAACTGGCAACAAAAATTATAAGGGGAGCCATATTAAATCACAGATGTAATAACAAGCTGAAGCCGTAACGTTCTTTTTTTAAAAGAATAAATATTCAAAAAGTATCTTTCTAGCAACAGAAACAAAAATTAATTACTCAGGAGTTAACTAAATTGTACAAGTACATTTTGTGTGTTTGCTCTGTTGCAACAGTACCAGTAATGTCGAGCAGGATTTAAACAATGAGTGCAAGTTTATTGTATAGCAAATCATGTTGGCTCAGCAAGAAGCCAAATTGACAATTGATGAAATGGAAGATATATTTAAGAAAGAAAAAAATCTTCATGGGCTGTAATTTGATGCTGTAGTAGCCCTAGATAGAACTGTCAATACAAGTCTAAGTAGTGTTAACAGCATGTAACATTTATATTGGGATAAGTTTGGAATATGCACCAAATATTTCTATTACATTAGAAAAATCAAATATATAAATTATTGGAAGATCTATATAAAGATATCCCGTATGAATTAATTTCCTTGAAAAATACAAGACAAAAAAGACAGATGAATTTGTATTATAGTTAAACCTTATTCCTTTGCTCACAAGCATTGAACTATTTCTGAACGCAATGACAGAACCCTAGAATTGAGCTCTGTAGCCCCCAACCCCCACCCTTCCCCCAAAAAACAAGAGCAGCATAATCTGGTCACAAAAACTGCATGCACTATAACTTTCATTCTCAGACTCAGGATTCAAACACACTGCCATTTGAAATAAGTAGTCCCCATAAATAGGATTCTGTATATGCCACTTATTTGTTTATTTAGGTTTTATTTAAGTGCTGCCTCTGTGGCCACTTCTGGCTGGCAGCTAAAAATAAAGAGAAACATTTAAGAAAGGGTGCACGCATTTTCATTTGTTGCACATGTTTATTTTGCTCACTACAGACAATAATTATAAATTCAATATTAACATGTGGCTGCGAACTTTTTTGGACTAATTCATTAATAAACTATAAGCATCTAATGACACTTTCCATAGGGCAGGGCTTGTCTTCAAGCACAATATCCAGCAGGATCTCAGCTCACATTTCATTTCTAGCTCCATGTAGACTGTCTCTCTTATTAGAAGTGCAACCTTCCAAGTGCCTACTTTATAACTAAACATGCCCCAAGTTCAAACCTTCCAATACCACAACAGAAATTTAAATCCAGTGGCCGGGATTTTATTGTCAGAGGCGAAGGGGCGACACTCACTGCTGACCTGTTGAAATGCTGCCCACAAGAGATTTAGCAGGTTCTATAGCATCGACTTCCCCTGTTCAGACATGACTTGGTTTCTGGTCCCATCGAGAGGGAATCTCTGGCATCCAGCAATAGTGATGTCATCAAGCATGCTAAGCAGCAAATCAGATTGAAGAATTTTCAGACAGCAAACCAGGCAGTAAGAAGCACAGATTACAATTAACTTTTTAATCATTTTACAGGGAGAAAACAAAGTAAAAGTAAAAGCTGAAATATCAAATTTAAAGCAATTTTAGAAATCATTGAATTTTGTTCCACACATGTAAAATTAGCTTTTCCAGAGTGGTTGTTCATCAGTAAATATGATTAAGTACACAATTAAAACTCAGTTAAATCTCTTTCGACAAGGTTTATCTTTTCAATGTTTTTACAGCGAGAATAGTACGTAAAAAGAGTTGAAGTCCTTTTTTTATTCTTTCATGGGATGTGGCAAGGCTAGCATTTATTGCCAATTCCTAATTGCCCTTGAGAAGGTGATGGTGAGCTGCCTTATTGAATCGCTGCAATCCATCTGGTGCGGGTATACCCACAGTGCTGTTAAGGAGAGAGTTCCAGGACTTTGACCCAGAGACAGCGAAGGAACGGCTTGGAGGGGAAATTGCAGTGGTGGTGTTCCCATGTGTCCGCTGATCTTGTCCTTCTAGGTGGAAGATTTCACGGGTTTGGAAGGTGCTGTTGAAGGAGGTGTGGTGAGTTACTGCAGTGCAGCTTGTAAATGGTACACAATGCTTCCACTGTGTGTTGGTGGTGGAGGGTGTGAATGTTTAAGGTGGTGGATGGGTGCTGAGCAAGCAGGCTACTTTGTCTTGGATGGCGCCAAGCTTCCTGAGTGCTGTTGGAGCCACACTCACCCAGGCAAGTGGAGAGTATTCCATCACACTCCTGACTTGTGCCTTGTAGATGGTGGACAGGCTTTGGAGAGTCCAGAAGTGGGTTACTCGCCACAGAATTCGAAGCCTCTGATCTGTTCTTGTAGACACAGTATTTATGTGGCTGGTCCAGTTCAGTTTCTGGTCAATGGCAACCTCCAGGATGTTGATAGTGGGGGAATTCAGTGATGGTAATGCTGTTGAATGTCAAGGGGAGGTGGTTAGATTCTCTCTTATTGGAGATTGGGTGGCACAATGGCGCAGTGGTTAGCACCGCAGCCTCACAGCTCCAGCGACCCGGGTTCGATTCTGGGTACTGCCTGTGCGGAGTTTGCAAGTTCTCCCTGTGACCGCGTGGGTTTTCACCAGGTGCTCCGGTTTCCTCCCACAGCCAAAGACTTGCAGGTTGATAGGTAAATTGGCCATTATAAATTTCCCCTAGTATAGGTAGGTGGTAGGGGAATATAGGAAAGGTGGGGATGTGGTAGGAATATGGGATTAGTGTAGGATTAGTATAAATGGGTGGTTGATGGTCGGCACAGACTCGGTGGGCCGGAGGGCCTGTTTCAGTGCTGTATCTCCCAATAATTCAATAATTGTCATTGTCTGACATTTGTGTGGCACGAATGTTACTTGCTATTTATCAGCCCAAGTAAAGGCCTGCTACCCGACCCGTACCCGACGACGTGTCGGGTTCGGGTTGGGTCGAGTTGCACCTCCGGGTCCAGCATTCAGGCTTGGGTTGGACACGCCCTATCACAGGTAAGTAGCTCCAATGTTAATTTAATTTTTGGACTAGAAAGGTGGTTTTGTTACAGTTATTTTAAGCTTGTGCAGATCAGCAACAAAGTGAAAAACGGAAGGTAAGTTAACTGATGGTAGGGTCGGGCTGGACGCGGGAAAAACATGAAGGACTTGGACCAGATCGGCCTCGGGTCGGATGTGGTTCTGTCAGGTTCGGGTCGGGTTTTTTTTTTTGCAGACCCGAGCAGGCCTTTAAGCCCAAGCCTGAATGTTGTCCAGATCTTGCTACATATGGACACAGACTGCTTCAGTATCTGAAGAGTTGTGAATGGTACTGAACATCATAGAATCATCAGCGAACATCCCCACTTCTGACCTTATGATGGAGGGAAGGTAACTGATGAAGCAGCTGAAAATGGTTAGGCCTTGGACATAACCCTGAGAACTCCTGCATTGACGTCCAGGCACTGAGATGACTGTCTTCCAACAACTACGCCATCGTCCTTTGCGCTAGGTGTGACTCCAACCAGCGGAGCATTTTCCCCGATTCCCATTGAGTCCAGTTTTGCTAGGGCTCCTTGATGCCATACATGGTCAAATGCCGCCTTGATGTCAAGGGCAGTCACTCTCACCTCACCTCTTGAGTTCAACTTTTTTGTCCATGTTTGAACCAAGGCTGTAATGAGGTCAGGAGCTGAGTGGCCCTGGCAGAACCCAAACTGAGCGTCACTGAGCAGGTTATTGCTGAGCAAGTGCCACTTGATTGCACTATCAACACCTTCCATCATTTTGCTGATGATCAAGAGTAGAGTGATGGGGTGGTAACTGGCCAGATTGGATATGTCCTGCTTTTTGTGGATAGGTCACATCTGGGCAATTTTCCACATTGTCTGGTCGATGCCAGTGTTGTAGATTGACTAGGGACATGGCTACTACTGCAGCACAAGTCCTCAGTACTACAGCCGGGGTGTTGTCAGGATCCAGAGCCTTTGCAGTAACCAGTGCCTTCAGCTGTTTCTTGATATCACGTGGAATGAATTCAATTTGCTAAAGACTGGCATCAATGATGCTGGGGATCTCAGGAGGAGGCTGAAACAGGTCATCCACTCGGCACTTCTGGCTGAAGATTGACTGTAAATGTTTCAGCCTTTTTGTTTGCACTGATGTGCTGGGCTCCTCCATCATTGTGGATGGGGACATTTGTGGAGCCTCCTTTGTTTAATTGTTCACCACTGTTCACAACTGGATATGGCAAGACTGCAGAACTTAGCTTTGTTTATTGCATGCTGCTTCTGCTGTTTGGTATGCAAGTAGTCCTGTGTGGTAGCTTCACCAGGCTGACACCTCATTTTTAGGTATGCCTGGTGCAGCTCTTGGCATGCTCTCCTGGACTCCTCATTGAACCAGGGTTGATCCCCTGGCTTGATGGTAATGGTAGAGTGAGGGATATGCTGGGTCATGAGGTTACAGATTCTGCTGCTGCTGATGGCCCACAGCGCCTCATAGAAGCCCAGTTTTGAGCTGCCTGAATCTATTTCACTTAACACAGTGGTAGTACTGCACAACACGATGGAGGGTATCCTCATTGTGAAGACGGGACTTCGTATTCACAAGAATTGTACAGTGGCCAGTACTACCAATACTGTCATGGACAGATGCATCTGCGACAGGTAAACTGGTGAGGACAAGATCAAGTAGGTTTTTCCCCAATGTGGACCATGACATCTGGCTGTTCACCCTCCCCCAGAAGAATATCCTGCAGCTGCTTAGTGACATCCTTGACCTTGGCACCAGGGAGACAACACAACATCCTGGATTCATGTCTGCGGCCACAGAAACGTCTGTCTGTTCCCCTGACTATTGAATCACCTATCAGCATGGCTCTTCCAGTCTTCCCTGTAACCCCCTGTGCAGCTGTGCCACCTGTGGTGCCATGGACTTGGCTGTGGCTGCACTCCCCTGATGAACCATCACTCTCATCAGTATTCAGAACTAAATACCTGTTCGAGAGTGAGATGCACTCAGGGGTCTCCTGCACTACCTGCCTGTTTCTTTATGACTGCCAGGCAGTCAACTGTTCCCTCTCTCCCTGCATACTCTTAAGCTGTGGGGTAACCACATCTATAAATGTGCTATCCATGTAGCTCTCATCCTCATGAATGCACCGCAGTGTTGCCAGCTGCTGCTCAAGTTCCAAAACCCGGAGCTCAAGATGCTGCAATTGACAACACTTCCTGCATAAATGGTTCTCCAGGATACGGGAAGCATCCTAGAGCTCCCACATAAAACAGGAGGTGCACACTCGAGGTTGAAGCAACCCTGCCATTCCTTTATTTATAGTTGACCCTTTGCTACTGCTAAGAAAATGTTAACACTACTTAAACACCTTAGAACTACGAATAAAACCTTCCAAGTACTGATAAATCCTACTACTAATGAATACAGTTCACTAGTTAAAATAAATCTTACTCAAAAAAGATAATACTCACCTGCTACTCACTTGTTCCTTATTATTAATACTTAATTTTTTTACTCGTTTTTAGTCTGCCAGTCATTGAGACCCTATAAGCCAGCTAGTTACGGATATTCCCGAACAGCAGTTACTCACCAACCAATCACCTTATGGCTTTCTTGTGATGTCACTGTTAACTTTTTTTTTTCAAATTCAGGCCTGCCTGTACTCCTGTCTGTTGCTTTCCTGAAAGGTAAGTGCTGTAGGCCGTGATCCTCGGCCTTTATTTAACTGCTCCCCGCTCCGTGTTCCTCCTGCAGGTCCGCTCCTGTCCGCTGCTCTCCGGGAAGGTAAGTGCTGTATCACGCGATCCTTAGGCTTTATTTAACTGCTCCCCGCTCCATGTTCCATGTTCCTCCCGCAGGTTCGCTCCTGTTTGTTGCTCTCCCGTCAAGGCAAACAAATGACGAGGATGAGATATAGAAGAGCAGGCTGAAACTGCGCAGAGTGGTTCGCGAGGTACATGGTATGTAATGTGTGTCTCTACAAATAAAAACTTTTAAGTGCATAAAAACCAGGCTCCTTCACAGCCTGGCTTTCTAAATTATAACAATGAGTAGAGTCCCAGTACATTTTGCAGAGGCTTTGTAGGAAACAGTGAAGACAGTGACTTCAAACTGCCTGGGAGCTGATCCAGAGTTGTGCAACAAAGGGGCACCATACTACCAATTGTGGATGCAGATTTCCCGGCTGGCAATGTATTTTCCTGGAGTCAGACCACTCTGGACTGAACTGAAACACTATCAGCGAACGCAGCACAAACCCTTACTACAGGGAATTCCAAGGTTTACAGAGGCACTTTCATCAATTATGTTACCAGATAGGTCTAGCAGAAAGAAAACAAAAGACTTGCATTTATATAGTGCTTTTCACGACCACCAGACATCTCAAAGCTTTACGGCCAATGAAGTATTTCTGAAGCGTAGTCACTGCTGTAAAGTAGGAAATGCAGCAGCCAATTTGGCATATTCCCACAAACAGCAATGTGATCGTGACCATTCTGTTTTTGTAATGTTGATTGATGGATAAATATTGAACAGGTCATCAGGGATAACTCCCCTGCTCGTCTTCAAAATAGTGCCATGGGATCTTTAACATTCACCAGAGCAGGCAGATGGGACCTCGGTCTTATCCAAAAGACAGCACCTCCAACAATGCAACACACCTTTAGTACTGCAATGGAGTCTCAGCCTTGATTTTTCTGTTCATGTCATCAAGTGGGACTCGAACCCCAAATTTTGTGATTCAGAGGTGACAGCACTACCAACTGAGCCAGAGCTGACACACAGAGTGAAAGAGAAAAGGTATACAAGCAATAAGGTCGATTCCACAATGAGGAGCTGTCATAATCATTCACTCCCACAGAAAATCTGTTTTGTTACCTTTGGACACAGCCTTTCAGCATGTGATTGAGCATTTATTGAGGGAGAACAAAGATATAAATGAAAAAATGAGACACACTTATAAGGCCACATAACTAATGTATTTTACTGAGATTGCTTGTGAAAGTTATATAAATCTGAAGCACTATCAGGTCCTGCTCTCTCCTGCCAAAATGGTTCACTATTTCAGCATCATCCCAGAATGTAAAGATAACCCTCAGCTTCTTTTCTTACTGACAAATGGTTTTTGTAAACAGTGACTCCTGACAACTCATCTGGCGCCCGATGTCATCAGAGTGCTCTCATGTACAGAACAGTCTCTTGCTGTCAGTAAGGTGCTGCGCATGCGCAGCCTACGTTCTCGCCAGGACTAATTTGAGCAAGCGTGTAAAAACGTCATTGCTCCCCCTCGCTGCTTCATCCCCACCAGCTGCTCGCTCAGCTCACCGTTTCATCCCCATCAGCGGCCCGCTCTGCTCACTGCTTCAAACCCCAACCCTGTTGTTCACTCGCTCCCATCCGCTGCTTCATCCTCATCAGCTGCTCGCTCCACTCACTTCTTCAAACCCCAACCCCGTCGTCCACTTGCTCCCACTCGCTGCTTCATTCACATCAGCTGCTCACTCCACTCACTGCTTCAGACCCCAACCCCCTCGTCCACTTGCTCCTGCTCACCGCTTCAAACCCCACCTCGTCGGCCACACTCGCTCCCTCTCGTCGCTTCATCCTCATCAGCTGCTCACTCCACTCACTGCTTCAGACCCCAACCCCCTCGTCCACTTGCTCCCACTCGCTGCTTCATTCCCATCAGCTACTCGCTCCGCTCACTGCTTCAAACCCCAACCCCATAGTCCACTTGCTCCTGCTCACCGCTTCAAACCCCACCTCGTCGGCCACACTCGCTCCCTCTCGTCGCTTCATCCTCATCAGCTGCTCACTCCACTCACTGCTTCAGACCCCAACCCCCTCGTCCACTTGCTCCCACTCGCTGCTTCATTCCCATCAGCTGCTCACTCCACTCACTGCTTCAGACCCCAACCCCCTCGTCCACTTGCTCCCACTCGCTGCTTCATTCCCATCAGCTACTCGCTCCGCTCACTGCTTCAAACCCCAACCCCATAGTCCACTTGCTCCTGCTCACCGCTTCAAACCCCACCTCGTCGGCCACACTCGCTCCCGCTCACCGCATCATCCTCATCAGCTGCTCACTCCACTCACCGCTTCAAACCACCTGCCTCCCTCCATTGGCCACTTGCTCCAGGCCTGGCTGCTTCATTCCGCCCACCCTCACTCCCTCCCGCTTCTCCTCTCCCCCAGTCTCTCGCTCGCAGTCTCCTTCCCCTCCCCTGCCTATCCCCATCTTGCCACCCTCTCTCTCTCTCCCCCGCTTCTCCTGTGGGGAGAAAGAGCAGGTGGGGTGGGGAGAAGCAGGGGTGGAGGGAGGGGGAGAAGTGGGAGGGAGTGAGGGTGGGCGGAATGAAGCAGCAAGGCCTGGAGTGAGTGGCCGACGAGGTGGGGTTTGGAGCGGTGAGCGGGAGCGATTGGACGAAGAGGTTTGAAGCAATGTGCGCAGCGAGCCACTGATGGGGATGAAGCGGCGAGGGGGAGCGAATGAATGATGAGGTTGGGGTTTGAAGCAGTGAGCGGAGCGAGCCGCTGATGGGTATGCAGCGGCCGACAGGTGGGGTGGGGGGGGGGGGGGGCGGTTGAAGCGGAGACCGTGTGGCTGATGAAAGGCAGCAGCGAGGCCGGGAGCGAGCGGCAAGCAGACGGATGTGAGAGGCTGCGCCAGGGATGAGAAGTGGGATATTGTTGGGGGTGGAGTGGGATCGCAGCGATTGAATTTGATTTTTTATGATGAAATTGAGCAGCACCATCTTTAATCCTGGCAGCTGCCTAAAACATCACAGACAGTGACATTTCAGTGCATGAGGCTACACTTGCGCATGTACAAGTACTGTGCCACCTAGTGGTTGCGTTGTCAGCAAACAAATCCTTTCTTAAACCCCTTTCCTCTGCCTTCTCCCCATTCACTTCTAAAAACAAGTGCAATGAGCTCATGGTTTTCTTTTGTCACTAAGACTGAAATCAGCTGCCTCTGCTGCTTCACTCCCTTCCCCGAGCCCACCGGGGCAAACTCCCTTGAAGGTTCTCACCTGCCCAAGCCCTGAATGCGTATTTTTCTCTACTATCTCTCTTATCTCTCCACATGCTCTCTCCAAGCTCCTACTCCTTCGATCTATTGCCTTCTCTTTGAATAATACCATGGGATCACTTACCTTCATCTGAAAGACAGACAGCACCTTGGCTTAATTTCTGATTCTGAAACCAATGACCACTCAACTTCACTTCAGCCCTCATATTGGCTGATATTGCTATTGGTTCTCTTTCCTCAGCTACAGTCCCCCTTCCCTTCAAGACTGCTGTCATCACCCTTCTACTCAAGAAACCGACCCTTGACCTTGCCATCCTTGCAAATTATCACCCCATTTCCAACCTCCCTTTCCTCTCCTATGTCCTTCAACTTATTGTCACCTCCCAAATCCATGTACACCTTCCTATAACTCCATGTTTGAGTTCCTCCAACCCTGCCACTGTAATGAAACAGATTTCACCTAAGTCACAAATGACAGTCTATGTGATTGTGAAAATGGTAAAGTATCCCTCCAAATCCTTCTCAACCTGTCTGCAGCCTTTGACACACTTGATCACACCATCCTCCTCCAACACCTCTCCATTGTTGTCCAGCTGCATGGGACTGCTCTCGCCTGAGTCCATTCTTATCCATCTAATTGTAGCCCGGGTATCACCTGCACCTTCCCTTCTTGTTCCTGCACCGTTACCTCCGGTATCCCCATGGATCTATTCTTGGCCCCTTCTATTTTCCATCCACATGTTACTCCTTGATGACATCATCCAGAAACACAGCATCAGTTTCCACATATTCGGCTCTACCTCACCCCCACCTCTCTCAACTCCTCCATTGTTGCTTAATTATCAGCCTGTTTGCCCAACATCTAGTGTTGAATGAGCAGAAATTACCTGCACAAAATACTGTTGAGAATGAAGCCATTGTTTTTGGTCCCTGCTGCAAATTCTATTCCCAGCTACCAATTCCATCCATCACCCCCTACAACTCTGAGTTTGAACCAGACTGTTCACAACCTTGGTGTCATATATGACCATGAGCTGAGCTTCCAACCACATTTCTGCGCGATGACTAAGACTGCCTACTTCCACCGACATAACCACCGAACATCGCCCAATTCCGTCCCCCCGCCTCAGCTCGTTTGCTGCTGAAACACTCATCCATGCCTTTGTTACCTCTAGACTTGACCATTCCAAGGACTCCTGGTCTGTCTCCCATCTTCCACCCGCCATAAACTTAAGCTCAGCCAAAACTTCTCAATACTCAAAAATCCTAACTCGCACTAAATCCCATTCACCCATCACCCCTGTGCCCGCTATTCTATTGGCTACTGATTGAGCAACACCCCACTTTTAAAATTCTCATCTTCATTTGCAAATCCCTCCATGGTCTCACCCCTCCTTATCTCCAACTTCCTCCAGCCCCACAACCCTCTGAGATATCTGCACTCCTTCAATTCTGGCCTCTTGTACATCCTGATTTTACTCACGTCAACACTGGCGGCTATGCCTTCAGTTGCCGAGGGCCTAAGCTCTGGAATTCCCTCCCTAAACTTCACCAATTCTCTTTCCTTCTTTGACACATCTTAAAACCTATCTGTTTGACAAAACATTTGGCAATATGCCCCAATACTTCATTGGACCAGAAACATATTGATAATGTGCTCGGTCTCTAGAGTGGGACTTAAACCCACAACCTTCTGACATAAGTGACAGTGCTGCCACTGAGCTAAGGCTGAAGCTTACATCATGCAGTATATAGACAAGTACAATGTGTATATTGTTCACAACTCCTCACTACAGCCAAAAGCTAATCAAACTGCCCTATTGTGCCTTTTTATTTGCATAGTTAAGTAGAAACACTACTACATTTCTTATTATCAATTCATGGGATGTGGGCAGTGCTGCCAGGCAAGCATTGATTGCTCATCCCTAATTGCTCAAGAAGGTGGTGGTGAACTGCCTTTTTGAACCGCTGCAGCTTGTGTGGTGAAGGAACTCCCCGTTAGTACTATTGTTAGGAAGGGAATCACGGGAGTTTGACCCGACAATGAAGGAAGAGTAAGGTTATTTCCAAGGCAGAATGGGAAACTTGGGGGTGGTGGCGTTCCCATGTGTCTGCTACCCTTGTCCTTCTTGATGGTAGAGGTCGTAGGTTTGGGAAGTACTGTCAAAGAAGCCTTGGCGAGTTGCTGCAGTGCATCTTGTTGATGGTACACACTGAGACACAATACGCTGGTCGTGCTGGGCTCCATCATGGTTTAGGATGGAGATGTTCATGAAGCTTCCTCCTCCCATTAGTTAACTACCCACCACCATTCATGACTGGATGTAGCAGAAGCAAAGCATTGATCTGGTCTGTTGGTTGGGGGATCATTTAGCTCTGTCTATGGCATGTTGTTTCCACTGTTCACCATGCATGTAGTCCTGTATGGTAGCTTCACCAGGTTGGCATTCCATTTTCAGGCATGCTTGGTGCTACTCCTGCCATGCGCTTCTACACTCTTCATTGAACCTGGCTTGATGGTAATGGTAAACTGAAGAATATGCCAGACTATGATCTTACAGATTTTGGTAGAATACAATTCTGCTGCTGCTGATGGCTCACAGAGCCTCATGGACGCCCGATTTTGAGCTGCTAGATCTGTTCATAATCTATCCCATTTCGTACCATGGTAGGGTCACTCAGCACAATAGATGGTGTCCTCAATGTGAAGTTGGGACTGCAGCTTCTCAAGGGCTGTGCAGTAGTTACTTCTACCAATAGCATCACAGGCAGATGCATCTACGACAGGTAGACTGGTGAGGACATAGTCAAGTAGGTTTTCACCTCACCTTGGCTCTCTCACCACCTGTTCCAAGCCTAGTCTGGCAGCTACATCTTTCAGAATTCAACCAGCTCCGTCAGTAGTGATGCGACTGAGACACACTTGGCGATGGCCATTTCAGTCTTGTGGGACAGTTCTCCCAATTTTAGAATACGTCCCCAGAGCTAGGAAAGAAACCAGCAAGCAGTACCTCAAAAGTGGTAATTTCCAAATTACTCCAGGTACCACACATAAGTGAGTATAGAAATAGGAGGATCGAGCAGATGAATGCATGGCTGGAGAGATGGTGCTGAAGGGAGGGCTATAGATACCTGCGACAATGGGGTCAGGTCTGAGGGAGGTGGGACCTGTAAAAGCCGGAGGGGTTGTGCCTGAACAGAGTCAGGACAATGCCCTTGCGGGGCAATTTGCTAATGCTATTGGGCAGGGTTTATTCTAACTTGGCAGGGGTGTGGGAAACAGGCGGTAATATTAGAGAGCAAAACCAAGGTGCAGAGAGAATTGGGAGAGATGGATTGCACTAGAGTAGGAACTGTAAGGCATTAGGTGGGGTCAGAGTAGGAGGGAATGTAATAAGGTCTAAATAGGTTTACTGTATGTAAATGCGGGAGTGTGGTAAATAAGGTTGGTGAGCTGCAGGTGCAGAGTCACGTGAGAAATTATGTTGTGGTGATAACCTAAATTGGGCTCAAAAAAGGGCAGGACTGAGTACTAAATATTCTTGGATGCAAGGTGTTCAGGAAAGATAGGGAAGGAAAGAAAAGAGATGGGGTCGTCATACTGATTAAGGCGAACATTATAGTGCTGAGGAGACAGGATGACCTAAAGGGATCAAGGACAGAATCTATTTGTTAGAAACAAGAAACAACAGATATACCAATACACTACTGGGTGTATTCTGTAGGCCATCAACTAGTGGGAAAGATATAGAGGAACAGATTTGCGAGGAAATCACAGACAGGTGCTAGAATTACAGAGTAGGTATAATGGGTGACTTTAATTATCCTCATATAGACTGGGATAATAATAGTGTGAAGGGCAGAGAAGGGCGAGAATTTATGAAGAATGCTTAGAAGAATTTTCTAGATCAATATGTTTCTGGTCCAATGAAGGAGGAGGCATTGCTGGATCTGGTTCTGGGGAATGAGGTAGGTCAAGTGGCTCTAGTGCCAGGAGGGGAACATTTAAGGGACGGTAATCATAGTATCATAATGTTTAGGTTAGCTATGGAAAAGGACAAGGAATAATCCAGTGTCATGCAGACCTCCCACCTGCCAAGAATGAGGCATATTAATTTTATCATATGAACATTGATTTTAAACTGTTGCTGGAGCGAGGAAATGACTTGTTAAACAGATCAGCCATGGTTGGAAAAAATATTTGCATACTAACAGACAGTGATTGGAGGGACAAAGTGGCTATTCCCTGCTCCAATTTAACCCACATGGACTTTGAGCACCTGGTATTGTGTGTAAGAAGAGACATTCCAGGGTCGGCTAAGACAAGAGAATCCACAAACAGACGTGGTCAGACCAGCTAGTCACATGACTAATCTGCTTGGCAACCTGGGTTTTTCTGAACTGTACAAAGAGTTTGTACTGAGAAAGACTGTTTGCTCCTGGAGTGAGAAGACCTCTCCTGTCTGCTCCCATCTCTTTCTCACAAGCCTCTGGACCCACTGAGGACACATGAAGTACAAGAGAGAAAAGTCTCCGATATCGAACAAGGTTTAAGAAGAATACTGGGCCCCAACAAAAAGCAAGACCTATTTATAATCAAGGACTTTACAGTGAGTTCAAAGAACAAGTAACCAAAATCATCTTCAGATATTGCCTCAAACTTTTCCACTTTATTTTTCTGCTCTTTTCTGTCTCTATCTGCATGTGTGTATCACATATGCATGTTAGTGTGCATGCGTTGCATATCCGTAGGCGTTAACTGAATTAGAGGATAACTTTAATAAAGTTCAACCTTTTTTCTTTAAACCTAAGAAAACCTGTTTGGCTAGTTTTTTTGCCTTATAATTGGAAGTTAGTGAACAAGGATTCACTAAGGGAGAGCTTAAAAAAAAGGTGTGTTTAAAATTTAACCCTGTTATGGTAAGGCGGAGGCAAAGGCGGAGGGGGAACCCTACATCCCTTTCTCACCTGGCTGTAACACCAGAGTAAAATAATTAATTGGGGGAGGGCTAACATCAATGGGGTCAGAACGGATCTGGCCCAGGTAAACTGGAACCAAAGATTGGCAGGCAAAACTGTCATTGAACGATGGGCTGCCTTCAAAGAGGAGATAGCTCGGGTACAGTCAAGGTACATTCCCAGGAGGGGGAAGGTAGGGCAAACAAATTCAGAGCTCCCTGGATGACAAAAGAGATAGAGAGTAAGTTGAAGCAGAAAAGGGTGCATAATATAATTGAGAACCAGGCAAATTGAGAGGAAGTGAAGAAGAAATAAGAGAAATAAAGAGAAAGTATGAGAAGAGACTGGAAGATACCATAAGAGAGATCCAGAAGTCTTCTACAGGCATATAAATAGTAAAAAGGTGATAAAAAGAGGAGTCAGGCTGATTAGGGACCAAAAAGGGGATTTACACATGGAGGCAGGGGCATGGCTGAGGTACTAAATTAGTACTTTGCATCTGTCTTTATCTAGGAAGAAGATGCGCCCAAGTCATAGTGAAAGAGGAGGTAGCTGATGGGCTAAAAATTGATAAAGAGGAGAAATTAGATAGGCTGGTTGTATTTAAAGTTGATAAGTCACCAGGACTGGATCAGATGCATCCAAGCATACTGAGGGAAGTAAAGGTGGAAATTGCAGAGGCGCTGGCCATAATCTTCCAATCCTCCTTGGTGGTGCCAGAGGACCGGAGAATTACAAATGCTACAACCTTGTTCGAAAAAGTGTGCAAGGACAAGCCCAGCAACTACAGGCCAGCCAGTTTAACCTCAGTCGTGGAAAAGCTTTTAGAAATGACAATTCAGGGCAAAAGCTAACAGTCACTTGGACAAATGTGCATTAATTAAGGAAAGCCAGCACAAATCTGTTAAGGGCAAATCGTGTTTAACTAACTTCTCGAGTTTTTTTGATGAGGTAACAGAGAGGATTGATGAGGGTGATGCAGTTGGTGTGGTGGACGTGGACTTTCAGGCCCATGGAATAAACGGGACCGTAGCAACAGGGATACGACGTTAGATGCGTGACAGGAAAGAGAGAGTAGTTGTGAATGTTGTTTTTCAGAATAGAGGAAAGTATATAATGGGGTTCCCCAGGGGTCAGTTTTAGGACCCCTGCTTTTCTTGATCTACATTAATGACCCAGACTTGGGGGTAAAGGGTACAATTTCAAAATTTGCAGATGACACAAAAGTTGGAAGTATTGTGAACTGTGAGGAAGGTAGTGATAAACTTCAAGAGGACACAGACAGCTGGTGGAATGGACAAACAAGTGGTAGCTGAAATTTAATACAGAGAAGTGTGAAGTGATACATTTCGGTAGGAAGAACGAAGAGAGGCAACATAAAATAAAGGGTACAATTCTAAAGGGGATGCAAGAGCAGAGGGACCTGGGGTATATGTGCACAAATCATTGAAGATGGCAGGGCAGGCCGAGAAAGTGGTTAATAAGGCATCCAGGATCCGGGGCTTTATAAATAGGGGCATAGAGCACAAAAACAAGCAATGATGAAGCAGTATAAAACACTGGTTCGGCCTCAGCTGGAGTAATGTGTTCAATTCTGGGCACCACACTTTAGGAAAGATGTTAAGGCTTTGGAGAGGGTGCAGAAAAGATTTACAAGAATGGTTCTAGGGATGAGGAACTTCAGTTACATGGATAGTTGGTGACGTTGGGGCTGTTCTCCTTGGAGAGGCAGATAAAGAGATTGATAGAGGTGTTCAAAATCATGGGGATCTAGATGGAGTAAATAAGGGGAAATTGTTCCTGTTGGCAGAAGAGTTGAGAACCAGAGGAAACCATTTTAAGGTGATTGGCAAAAGAAGCAATGACGACATTTGGAAAAATCTTTTTAAGTAGCGACTCATTAGGATCTAGAATACACTGCCTGAGAATGTGATGGAGGCAGATTCAATTGAGGCCTTCAAAAGAGTATTGGATAATTATCTGAAGAGAAAAATATTGCAGAGCTACGGGCAAAAGGCAGGGCAGTGGGACAAATTGAGTTGCTCTTGCAGGGAGCTGGCACAGACACGATGGATTGAATTGGCTTCCTTCTGCGCTGCAACCATTTATTTTTATTTATTTTATTTATTTAGAGATACAGCACTGAAACAGGCCCTTCGGCCCACCGAGTCTGTGCCAACCAACAACCACCCATTTATACTAATCCTACGTTAATCCCATATTCCCTACCTACACTAGGGGCAATTTACAATGGCCAATTTACCTATGAACCTGCAAGTCTTTGGCTGTGGGTGGAAACCGACCCGGCTGAAACCTGCACAAACTTGCAAACTCCGCACAGGCAGTACCCAGAACTGAACCGGAGTCGCTGGAGCTGTGAGGCTGCAGTGCTAACCACTGCGCCGCCCATTCTTTGATTCTATCTTAGTAAGGAGGGCTTTTCAGGATCAACAGGGCAGGGTGTGCCTTTATCATGTCCGAATCCAACAGCTAGCTCGATGGCGAGTGGCCCACCTAGTTTTATTACTATTGTTATGAGAATGCTTCTATTTTTTGTAAAATATGTTTTAAGGACTTATAGTTGAATTATGGATATTGATTCATCTGGAAGCTCGAAGAGATGCTGAACTTTTTTTTAAAAAAAAAGAGGTTATTAGGATTCCTGGAGTTGGCTTGTAAATAAACCCTAACCGGAAGGCACGTGTTTTCAGATAAAATACCAGCAGGCAGCTTGTTGTTTTGACTTGGAGAAGATGTTAACAGAGAAGTGACAGGTCAAGATTTATAGAGGTCAAGAGGCTTGACTTCTAGAATATTTTTGATTTCACTTTGAATTGTTAAAAAAGACAGTTTTTTTGCCTGCCAAGAAAAACCCAGCTCATATTTTTCTCTTGGAAAGAAACTCTGCATTTCCAGTGTGTCAGTCTCCTCTTTCCTCCTGTACTTGAAGAAACCCTGCATATCAAATATGTGAGAGCTGAAACCCCTGTTGCCGCATTTCTGCTGTAAGGCCTATCTGAAACCTCTGTTGCTGCAGTACTGGGAAAGCTTACCCAAACTAACTTCGCCTGGAAAGAACTGTTCTTGGAAGATCCCAGTGACAGCTGTCCATACATATTTGGGACGCCAAACTAAAACAAAGGATATCTTTCCAGATCTTCTCTTTCTTCAAGAATTAACAAGTATTTAACTCAAATTTTTTTTGTCTTTTTGGAATAGAGCTTTCAAACGCAAATACCTTTATTTTTCCAGTTAACCGGTATGTGAGTGTGTGTGTGTGTTTGAGGGGCTAAAGTAAAAAAGGAACCGTAATATTTCAATCTGTGCGTTTATGCTTTACTTCATTACTGGTTAAGACTTGTTTTATAATACACAGACAATTTTGTTGTTTATTAAAGAAACCTGGTTGGTGTATTTTATTCTGGGATAAAAATAGAGTCCATGATTGACTGTATTAAGTGGGAAAAAATTTAAATGTATGTTGTGACTCGTGGAGAAGTGGAACTAGAATAAACAGTGCACTCCTCCCAACTTGGTCATAACACTATTGTAATTTTTTTCACAGTTCGATTCAACTTAGTGGCTTGCTCCACCATTTCAGAGGGCAGTTAAGAGGCAACCACGCATCTGTGGGTTTGGAGTCACTTAGAGACCAGACCAGGTAACTATGGCAAGTTTCCTTCCATCTCAATGCAACAAATGCACATAAAGTACATCTGACAAATTCTAATTATTACATCGGAGATTATCTAGAATAAACAAATTAACATACCAACAATAAAATGAGATCACAACTATATCATTTTAAATTCATATATTTTGGGCACTCAAATTGAAGGATGTTAGTGCTCAGAATAAAATGATTTTTCATGTCAGCACCACCAGGCAGGTGTAGCCCAGATAGAGTAAAGTTCCTTCTAATATGCCTCCAAATTGTACCTCAACATCAATTCCAGAGCTTACCCCAATTACTTTAGTGTAAAAGTCATGTTTTGCTTACAAACCATCCATGGATCTTTGTGAAACTGCCAACTCCATGCTGGATTACAACTGGTTTGTGCTACCATTACACTGCATATTCATTACTGGATATTTTTCCCCTTTTGTTTCTCCAACATAAATACACTTGTCTCAAAAAGTATTTAAACTTCATTGCAGAGAATCGACTTCTGGTGTCACTAGAACCAATCTACAACTCGAGATAGTACATCATGAAACCTAAACAAGATACTGTTCCTCCAAAATGTATATAATGCTGCTTTGCATACTCTATACACACTAAAGACAACTGAAAGACTATGCAATTACCCACTCGTGGAGCTGACCATTTGATAAACCATAATATTGCCTATATTTCAAAAGTAATTTATGGACTGTACATACTTTTGGATGTCCTGAGAATGGAAAGGCACGATATAAATGCACGTTTGTTTGAACTTATGAGTTATCAGCTTAGCTTAATTATGGGGCAATCATATCTGAAAATGGTATTCTTTAAGTACCTCAACAACCTATGAAATAGGTTGCTGCAATTGCAGTCCACATGTCAAATCTTTGTGCATCTTTTATATCTAAATAAAGGGCGAATTTAAAGCAGTACAATTTTCAGGCTTAAGTAAATGCAAACATGAAATAAAATGTTCACGGTAATGAGACTCCAAATTAAAAATTGCAAAATCATTTCAAATGAAAATCCTATTAATTAGCTAATTCAGAACAAATACACTCCATTGCTGGTAGTAACCAGTGCACTAGGATGCTCAAAACTTCATGAAGTAGGGCAACATCAAATGTAGCCTTTTCCTACTAAAAAAGAAAGTTACAAGCAGATCTGTTATTGACAGTTAAAAATAAAAATGCATTTTCAGCAAAATTTCTTTAAGTTGTTTTGGGCACCATTATGGCACAGAGAAATGATGACCTGCAAAAGCATTTTACGACTAGGGAGCAATTTATTCTAATGTTTCTTTAAAGGGGAGTAGGTGTATAATAATGTAATTTATATTGGCTCAGTTTTATTTTGTAGTTTTGCACCATTACTCAAATTTCATGACCTTAAAATTGTCCCAAACTTTTATTTTCACTTATTATTCAGAACAGATTTCATTACATATTTTAAATGTAAACAACTCTGAATAATGATATAGACTGTTCTGTGATTGTTGCTCTGACATTTGCGCATGAAGCGGAGATGGAAACCTAGTGCATTAATTTAGCTCGCATCTCTAGTAACCGCACTTCTGTAAAAAGTTTTATACTGAACTCACATAAATCATGTACAAGAAAAATGAGAAAATCTGGTGCCCAACTCATCTTCCACCATTCTGTGAAATGAAATCCACTAAAATACCTATCAAAACTGCAATCATCAGTAGATAATATCGTCTTAGGTCTATCTGCACTTTCCGATTTAATTTCCTCCATGCCCTTGACATCCACAGATACCATTAAGATTAAGCACATACAGTAACTGAGCATTTTTCATATTTTGATATATGAGGCCTAGGCGCTAAATGTAATATCATCATTTGAAAATTAATGCAATATTTCTTCTGTTATTTTTTGACTTGGAAAGCAGGATGAATATTTTGGTTTCTCTAAAGTAATTTCCCCATCAGAATGACATACAATTATGAATAGATATGCAACCGGTCAAAGGTCAGCTAAATTACGACATCATTAAATGAGGGAAGAGATCAAAACTGAGCATGGTGCTGCTGCTGAAATGGTTATGCTGCCTGGTACATCAAATATGATGAAATCATTAGAGTAATAAGCATGGAAATCTGTTTGCAGATTAACCCGTGGTTTCACGCTGCTTTTATCTAATGGGGCACTGTGGAAATCTTGTCAGCTTTTCATCAGCCACGATCAAATTACTGAATCCACGAACATATCATGGCTGCAAATGAGAACAGCATGCCTGATTGGCATTTTTATTTCTACAGCAGCATAGGTTTAATTTTATGCCAATAAACGTAGACAGACAATCCATCGTTAGGAATTAATACAGCAGTGAACATCTGAGCTGATCCTTCATGTAGCTACAGAAAACTCACAATTGAGAAACAAAATATTTATTCGAAATGCAAACCCACAACAGTTTATAAATTACTCCTGCCAACAAGAGGATGAAAAGATGGCCCCTACTGTTAGATTCTACATGTGCTGCTTTGAACTGGTTAGTAGGATCTGAGAGACAACATCCACTTATTATCTTACCTTCCTTTGGGGAAGCCCTCATCTATAATAACCATACTACCAACGAGTCTGAGCTCAGATCACGAGCACATTATGTGGGGAATAAGAATTAATGAATTGCCACACCCCAATAGGAAACAATACTTTTAACCTTAGCTACACCAATATATTTCAAACCAATGGAATTAGTACGGTTGAAAAAACAAAGCACGTTAACATTACCTGTACCTTTTTGAAACAGTTCTTGCAAAACTATGCTAATGAGACAACCATTGCCAAAACATGGGCTCAAATTCTTACCTCTGTAAAATAAAAAGTATATTTGGTGATACTATGCAACATTTCTCGATACATAGCATATTGATACAAAAGTGCTTCCATTTTTTAATTTTTTTTTGAGGACTTGTGTTAAAACTGAAAAGATTCCATGGATTTTTTTTTTTACCAAATTCACTGAAAGGACACTTGAGATGTTGTTTGAAAACAACCTTTGCTGGAAATCATGTGCTTTCTGAATGGAGGGATGTGACTAGTGGTGTTCCGCTGGGATCAGTGCTGGGACCTTTGCTGTTTGTAGTATATATAAATGATTTGGAGGAAAATGTAGCTGGTCTGATTAGTAAGTTTGCGGACGACACAAAGGTTGGTGGAGTTGCGGATAATGATGAGGATTGTCAGAAGATACAGCAGGATATAGATCGGTTGGAGACTTGGGCGGAGAAATGGCAGATGGAGTTTAATTCGGACAAATGTGAGGTAATGCATTTTGGAAGGACTAATGCAGGTGGGAGGTATACAGTAAATGGCAGAACCCTTAGGAGTATTGAAAGGCAGAGAGATCTGGGCGTACAGGTCCACAGGTCACTGAAAGTGGCAACGCAGGTGGATAAGGTAGTCAAGAAGGCATACGGCATGCTTGCCTTCATCGGTCGGGGCATAGAGTATAAAAATTGGCAAGTCATGTTGCAGTTGTACAGAACTTTAGTTCGGCCACACTTAGAACATTGCGTGCAATTCTGGTCGCCACACTACCAGAAGGACGTGGAGGCTTTGGAGAGGATACAGAGGAGGTTTACCAGGATGTTGCCTGGTCTGGAGGGCATTAGCTATGAGGAGAGGTTGGATAAACTCGGATTGTTTTCACTGGAACGACGGAGGTGGAGGGGCGACATGATAGAGGTTTACAAAGTTATGAGCAGCATGGACAGAGTGAATAGTCAGAAGCTTTTTCCCAGGGTGGAAGAGTCAGTTACTAGGGGACATAGGTTTAAGGTGCGAGGGGCAAAGTTTAGAGGGGATGTGTGAGGCTAGCTTTTTACACAGAGGGTGGTGAGTGCCTGGAACTTGCTGCCAGGGGAGGTGGTGGAAGCAGGTACGATAGCGATGTTTAAGAGACATCTTAACAAATACATGAATAGGACGGGAATAGAGGGATATGGGCGCCAGAAGTGCAGAAGGTGTTAGTTTAGGCAGGCATCAAGATCGGCGCAGGCTTGGAGGGCCGAATGGCCTGTTCTTGTGCTGTACTGTTCTTTGTTCTTAAGCTCAATAAACAACAGAAACCTTGGTGATCTGCAGAAGATGTTTACAGAGAAGCCACATGTCAAGGTTTATGGAGGTCAGGAGGTTGACTTTCTGGTTGGGTGTGAACTGTTTTGAAGACAGTTGGTGTTTTGCCTGCCAAGGAAAAAGAAACCACCCAGCTCACCTCTTTCTCGACCTCTTCGAAGAATCCCTGCAAAGATCCAGTGTAGGAGAGCTAAAATCTCTGGTGTTGCATCTCTCCTGAGAAGCTAGAAAAACCTGCCAGATTAATTCTCAACGCCACCTGAAAAGAACTACTTTAGAAAGGATCCCAGTGACCCGTCACCATATACCCAGACACCAGACTAAAAGGGACAACTGACTTCCTTCCATATCTTTTCTTTTTCTTCAAGAATTAGCAAATATTTGGCCAAAGTATTCTTTTTTGTCTCTTTTTTTGTAACAGACCTCTGCAGAGAGAATTTCTGTATTTTTTTCAGTGTGTGTGTCGGGGAAATTTAATAAGGGAACTTTCCTATTTCAATCTGTGTGTTAATGCTTTTCTTTGTTACTGGATAAGTCTCGTTTGATAATAAACTGATACTTTTGTTGTTTATTAAAGAATCCTGGTTGGTGTATTTCATTCTGGGATAAAGAATATATGATTGACTGAATCGGTAACTGGTTAAACATTTTTAAAATATATGTTGTGACCTGTGGAGAAGTGGGACTATAAAAGACAGTGCACTCCTCCCACCTCAGTCATAACAATATATTAATGCACCTTAAGATTTTAAATTAACAAATCTGGGAAAGCGTGTTGTTATGGCCAGGTGAGGAGGGGGGTCCCGGTCTCCCCTCTTGCCCCTTCCTCTTGATTGACCGCAACAGGGTTTATTCTTTTTAACAGTGGTTGTGCTGACCACCTCCATTGAGTATTTTATCTTTTACCTTTACTGTGAATGCGAAAAAAACAACTAGACAGGTTTTCTTGCGTTTAAACAAGAAAGAGGCAACTTTATTATACTCAACACTCTAGCCTAATTTAAAAATATGCTACTCATTCACGCACACATTCACATGAGAATCACACACACACAAATAGATTTGGTGGTTGGATTAAAGTCCAGAATAAATGGAACTTAAATACAGTCTGTAAATCCAGTAGTCCTCAGCTGAAGCTAAATTCTTTAAGTCCTTGCTGGGTAAAGTGCACTTTGGTTGGCCTGCTTTGTTCAGGATTGCTTGATAGCAGAATTGCAGGGGGCTCTCTTCCCCTTGTCGCTGGCTGTAGCAGTGTGTAGGCTTGGAGGATCCCCCAGTCACAGATAGTTTTCACTTGATGTTTTCTGCACAGAGACAGAGAGAGAGACAGAGAGACAGAGAGAGAGACAGAGAGAGAGAGAGACAAAGAAAGAGAGAGAGAGACAGACAGAGAGAGAGAGACAGACAGAGAGAGAGAGACAGAGAGTCAGAGACAGAGAGAGAGAGAGACACACAGAGAGAGAGAGAGACAGAGAAAGAGTCACAAAAGGGAGCAGCAGCCTTCTCAGCTGCTGTCCACTCGGTTACCACCTGTCTGCGTAACAAAACCTGTTTCTTCAGAGATGAACAGGCGGTCACATGGTTCTCTCACTCCCCTTTATTTTTTAGTGAGGTCCAAAGTCGAAAACACAAAACTTCTCTTCGGTGGGGTAGGCAGTGTTTACTCTCTGGAGGGACGTCTCCATTTATGAATGCCTCGAGATGGTTTGGAATGTCTTAACGAGGGTGATCTGGCTAATCGACTCAGTTAGCCAAAGCATTGTTCTGGCTGCGCCTCTTGTCTCCAGTTCAATCTCCTGGTATTTCAGATGTAAATTGCATTGGCCATCTTGGCTGCTCGTTCTTTAAAAATTACTGTAGGGTCTTTTTTCCATTAAAAGTCTAATGTAAGTTTCCAACCGATGAAATTAAATATTTCTCATTTGGCATACAGGTTTTTTCCTGACAGTGTGTTAATCGGATCCAAGCCAAATGGTGAAGAGTGAAGCTTGACACAGATCCTCTTCTTGAAAGTTAGTTTATTCACAGAATGCAGCATTACATATCTCTGCCTCCTGTTTTCTCCCCCCACGTCCCAGCAGGCTCTCTTTATATCCTGCTCTAAGTCCTTAATTAAACAATGCCCTTCACCTCTGTATCTTTAACAACATAATTAACCCACTATTAACAATGTATTGGTAAATGTCATGATAAGGTCAACCAATGTTGCAATTTGAAACATCTCACTCAAGATTCCCTTTCACTTGGAAACGGAAATTCTTCTATGTGTTTTCATTGGCACATATGCTAAATGTAGCACAACAATTTGGTACATTAGTAGAGAAATAGTCATTAGCTTTGCCCACACACTTAAAATTGTTCTTTGAAGTAGACAGGTACAATGGACATTAATGCACTAAAGCAAGAAGAAATTAAATCTGTTCTCAATTCTTAACACGTCACTTTTAATGAAAAATCACTGTATTACACCCATTCTAAGTTGGTGTTATAGCAATAGAAGTAAGAGAAAGTGACCAACAAAGTGATCTGAAACAAGGAAAATCAATGTGAGGGACAATAAGAAAATTGAGGAGAATGTGGAACGTGGCAAAGACACTGCACAACAACATAAGCTTCCCTGATGCTCCATATGCCACAAACACCTCATGTCACACCTGGGCATATATTCACATTGATGTGAAGGCAATCAGTTATGTTTCTGTGACACAGCGTATTTATGGATGAGAGCTGAATTATGTAGTATTACATAATTCCATAAACATATTAACATTGTATATACTGTGATGAATGATATGGAAGAGTTCAGAGTGTTACCAGATGGACAGCAGAAATTTACTAAACCTAATGAATTCAACCTCTTAAAATGTTGTGATTGCAAGCCAGGCACTCAAATATATAGTTCAAAAAAGATTCTCAAAGCATCAGATGTATTTGAAGGTTGTGATGGGTCAAAACAACTCTTTCCAAAGTTAAACGCAACAATATCGTCGGAACATAGGAACACGAGTGGGCCATTCAGCCTCTTGAGCCTGTTCTGCCATTCAGAGAGATCATGGCTAATAATATTGTAACTCCATCTGCATGCCTCGGCTCTGTAATCCCTCAATACACTTGGCAAGCAAAAAAGTCTATCAATGTCAGACTTACAATTATTAACTGAGCTAGCATCTACTGTTTTTGTGGGACAATGTTCCATACTTCTACCACCCTTTGCATTAATAAGTGTCACCTAAACTCTCCCCTTAATGGCCTAGCTCTGATTTTAAGTTATTGTCCCCTTCTCCTAGCAGTTGAAAAAGTTTCTGTCCCATCTATCCTATCAATCACTTCCAAAATCCCAAAAAGAAACTCAATCAATTTACGCAATCTCTCCTCATAATCTAAGCCTTGAAGCCCTGGTTAACATTTGGTGAATCTGCGCTGCACTCCTTTCAAAGCCAAAATATCCTTTCTAAGGTGTGCTGCCCAGAACTGTACACAGTGCTCTAGATGTGGTCTAATCAGGGCATTGTACAGCTGTAGAAAAATTTCCTGCTTGTTATTAATAAAGGTTAATATTCGATCAGACTCTTTGGTTTGTTTTGTACCGGACGACTACCTTTTCGAGATTTCTGATGGACGCCTGAATCACTTTGGATCTCCATCATTTCCAGCTTTTCACCATTTAAAAATACTTGGATCTATTCTTTTTTGGTCCACAATGGTTAATCACACATCAACCTGTGTTAAAATCCATATGCTACAATTTTGCCCACTCACTTATCTATCAATATCTCTTTGTAATTTCATGCTCCTGCGACAATACTTACTATGCCACTAATCTGTCGTTGGTAAACATAGATATATATCTCTATTGTGTTATGTAATTTATTAATAAATATTGTGAATAGTTGAGGCCCCCGGACAGATCATTGTGGGGCACCACCACTTCCTTTCAGTTCAAGTACATACCCATTATCCCTACGCTCTATCTTTTATCGCCTAACCAATCTCCTAACAACTCAATTTCTGTTCAATTCCATAAACTTTAATTTTAGTTCGCAGCCTCTTATGTGGAACCTTATTTAATGCCTTCTGGAAGTCCACAGAAACTACATCCATAGACATTGCCCTGTCTACTACTTTAGCTACATCCTCACAAAATTCTATTGTTTGTTAGTCATGACATACCCTTCACAAATCCCTGTTGGCTCTCTCTAATTAAATTTCTCTCAATACCCGAACACTCTGTCCTTAATAAGATTGCAATAGCTTCACCACAATAGATCTTGGACTAACAGGTTTATAGTTTCCTGGTTTTTCTCTTTCTCACCTTTATTTGCCACTAACACCACTAATATGAAAAACATTTCAAACGCTTTCGGAGATGTGCATATGGTAAAAGAAAACTGAAGTTAGGAAAGAAGAGATTAGGAGGGAGATTGAAAGTTTGGTATAAGTGATGGGATTTTATAAGGTTTTGAAGCAGGAGAAAGGTGGAGAGGTTTAGTCAGGAAATTTCACAGAGTGGGATTCAGGCAACTGAACCCTTCCCTGTCAATAATGAGGCAAAGGGATAGGGGGATGCATAAAAAATCATGCTTAGAGGAGTGGAATGTTTAGAAAGATGGTGGGCTGGTGGAGGTTACAGGGATAGGTCGTGTAAAGGACATGGGGGTTTTAAAGAGGAGAATTTAAAATCTAAGGCATTGGGAGACAGGGATCCCATATAAATCAGCAAGGTCAAGAGGAATGAATGAGCAAGATTGGCTGTGGGACAAGATACGTGATCGTTTTGGTCAAATTGCAGATCATGAGGGCAGAAGATGGCCAATAAGGACTGCACTGCAGTAGTTGAGCTTGAAGGTGGCAAAGGCATGTGAGGGGCCTGATGTAGGGGTGAAGGCTGTGACGACAGAGGCGGGAGGAGTGAACTGTCTTTTCTAGTTCCACTTCTCCACTGGTCACAACATATATTTAAATGCTTACCCGATTACCGATACAGCCAATCATATACTCCTTTTTTTATCCCAGCATAAAATACACCAACCAGGTTTCTTTAATAAACTACAAAATTATCAGCTTATTATAAAACAAGACTTAACCAGTAATAAAGCAAAGCATGAACACATCGATTAAAATATGAAAATCCCCTTTTTAAAAATTCCCCAATTACACTCACACTGGAAAAAATACAGAAATTCACTCTGCAGAGATCTGTTACAAAAAAAAAAGAGACCGAAAAAAAAAACTACTTTGGCCAAATACTTGCTAATTATTGACAGAAAGAAAGAAGATTTGGAAGGAAGTCAGTTGTCCCTTTATCGGTCTGGCATCCGGGTATACAGAGATGGGTCACTAGGATCGTTTCAGAAGAAGTGCGTTCTGGAGATGTCGAGAATTATTCTAGTAGACTTTCTAGGAGAAATGCGGCATCAAGGTTTTTCCACCAGCGTACATCTGAATCGCAGGATTTTTTTCAGATCCTCAAGAGCAATATGGCACCAGGGATTTTTTGCTCTTTCATACTGAATCTTGACAGGATTTCTTTAAAAAGGTAGAGAAGGGGGTGAGTTGGGTGATTTCTATTTCCTTGGCAGGAAACACCGACTGTCTTCAAACAGTTCACACCACAAATAACTGAAAACAACATCCAAACCCCAGAGAGTCGACCTCCTGACCTCCATAAACCTTGACATGTGGCTTCCCTGTAACCATTTTTCCCCAAGTCATGAAGGGTTCTGCTGTTTTCTGAGTCCAAATCACAAGTGGCCTCTAGCACAGCTAGCTATCAAACAACATCTTGTCCTATTGGTGAACTTAATTAAAAAAAAACACATCCATGGAATCTTTTCAGTTTTAACACAAGTTCTCAAAAATAAAAATTTAAAAATAATGGAAGCACTTTTGTAACAAGGTGAGAACAATCAGTTTTGATAATGGAGACAACATAGCGTCTGGAATTCAGTTTGGTGTCAAATAGGACATAAAACATCTGAAAAATCTGGTTCAGCCTGATACAAATAGGGGTGGGGGGGAGGGGAGTGGTGGGAATGAGGGTTGGGGAGGCAAACAGCCAACGCTACTTAAACTGCGCCATATGCTCATCATAGGGAAATCCATAACACACACAGATCTATACTGGTCATCGGCAAATCTATAACACACACCACCCACACTGGTCCAACTGCAAGAAATGTAAACAGGACTGAACAAAACGAAGAACAAAACAGAACGAAAAATAAATCTAAAAATAATTAAAATACATAAAACAACACAGTGATGAGTCAGAATGTGCACAAAACAACTGCTGAGAAGGAAAAATGATGATCTAAAAAGATTGCACAACTGACTCTATGACTATGACAGATGTCGACAGCCAAAAATTACCACTATGTTCTGTATATTCATAGTTTATTTATGAACAACTTGAAATTTCACAGCACCACAATGTGTTCTTTTTTTAAAAAAAAAGGTGAAGATGGTAAACATCTTTTGATATATTGCACAAAGTAACTTTTCCATGTATTTTGATAATTGATTTCAAGTGCAATAATTCACAAATGTCAGCGATGGCAAATGAGAAACTTTTGAACAACTCAAGTACAATTAATTTGTATCAAAATGTTCTTTATTGTAATAAAAGCAGAAAATGTTGGAAATGCTCAGCAAGTTATATAAAGGTTATTGACCTGAAACATAAACTCTATTTCTCTCTCCACAAATGTTGCCTGACCTGCTGAGTATTTCCAGCAATTCCTGTTATTATTTCAGATTTCCAGCATCCGCAGTATTGTGCTTTTCCTTTATTGTACATTTCTTAGGCAGGATAGGCATGGTTTTCCAGTGTTTATGCCCAGACTACACTAATTAATGTTTCTAGCAATTGTAAGATTTTAGGGAACTAGGAAAGAGACTAAGAAGCAGGACCTCAAATGTAATCATCTCCAGATTACTCTTGTTGCTACACGCTTGTGAGTTTAGAAACAAGATAGTGCAGATAAATGCGTGGCTGAAGAGATGGCACAGGAAGGAGGGCTTTAGATTCGTGGGAGATGGGACGTGTACGAACAGATGGGTTGCATCTCAACAGGGCCGGGACCAAAGTCCTTGTGGGGTGGTTTGCTAGCACTGGGGGAAAGGGTTAAAAATAATTTGGCAGGGGGATGGGAACCAGGAAATAGCATTACAAAGGAGAAGTAAGGTGTACAAAGGATGGATAGACAGATTACACAAGAGTAAGAAATAAGAAGGAATTACATGGGGTCAAACTAAGAAGGAATACAGTGAGATCTAATTCAGGATTACAGTGTATGTATGCAAACGCACAAAGCATAGTAAATAAGACTGATGAGCTGCAGGTGCAAAAAGGCATATGGGAATATGATATTGTGGTGATAACGGAGACCTGGCTCGAGAATGAGCAGGACTGAGTACTAAATATTCCTGGTTCAGGAAAGATAGGGAAGGAAAGAAAGAAGGAGGGGTGGCAGTATTGATTGAGAATATTACAGTGCTGGAGAGAGAGAATGTCCTAGAAGGGTCAAGTACAGAATCTATTTAGTTAGCGCTAAGAAGCAATAGAGGTGCCATAACACTGCTGGGTATATTCTATAGGACACCAACTAGTGGGAAAGATATAAAGGAGCAAATTTGGAGGGAAATTAAGGACAGCATGCAGTAACTATCGAGTAGTGATATTGGGGGGCTCTAATTACCCCAATACAGACTGGGATAATAACAATGTAAAAGGCAGAGAGGGAGCAGTTTCTGAAATGTGTTCAGGAGAATTCTCTTGACTAGTACATTTCCAGCCCAATGAGGAATGAAGCATTGCTGGATCTGGTTCTGGGGAATGAGGTGAGTCAAATGGATCAGGTGTCAGTAGGGGAACATTTAGGGAACAGTGATCATAGTATCATAAGGTTTACATTAGCTATGGAAAAGGACAAGGAACAATCTAGAGCAAAAACACTTAATTGGAGGAGGGCTAATTTCACTGGGGTTTCGGACCAGAGGAAGATATACTCTGGGTTCCCCAGAGTCAGTACTAGGACCACTGCTTTTCTTAAGATATATTAATGACTTAGATATACAGGTCACAATTTCAAAATTTGCAGATGACACAAAACTTGGAAATATTATGAACTGAGGACAGTGACAGACATCAAGAGGACATAGACAGGTTGGTGGAATGGACGGACTCGTAGCAGGTGAAATGTAATGCAGAGAGATGTAAAGTGATACAAATTGGTAGGAAGAGTCTGGGTAATATAAAGAAAAGGATACAATTCTAAAGGGGGTGCAGCAACAGAGACCTGAGCGCTTATGTGCACAAATCATTGAAGGTGGCAAGGTAGTTGAGAAAGTGGTTAAAAAGACATATGGGATCTTGGGCTTGAAAATTGTCATGCAAGGAAGAAGCCATGATGAAATGAACAATGAATTAGAGGAAACATAAAAGTAAGAAATCAACTGTTAAACTAAACCACAAGAACATGGACATCTGCACCATAATCAAAATGGAGTAGAGGTCATGTGACCCCTTCTGTACTGGAAATCAATAAACCTCTCTGCAAAAGCAAAACTCATTAACTATGTCTAAATAGCTTTGGGGAGAACCCATTGAAATGTAAAGGAGCACCATTGCATATTGATGACTCCTATCTACATGAATGAACTAACGAAAGGTTCTGGAGACAAGCTGACTCTCAACTCAAAACAAAATGACTAGGTGTGGAGTAGCACCATTATAACAGAATGGTCCCCATTCAGATAGCAACAGATAGCCATGGTTTCCATATGCTGGTCTGTTGTGTAGTCACACCAGGGGAGAGGGCCATGTGTCACTGAGTAAAAAATCAAAGATGATGGAGTTTTACCTTAAATGTTAGCCCTCTGGAGACAGAGGAGAGATTGAGGAACAAACAATGAAAGCCAGTCCAGCCAAAGGCTGTGAGGTTGGACCAGCACAAAGAAGAAGCCCCGCTGCTAATTCTACACTTCAACTTGCTGCAGCAGAGAATTTAAAGTGACCACCGCCTCCAGAAATCTTCAACACCTCAGCAAGTTCACGACTACCAACATCTAGGTCTGTGCCTTTGAAAAGACTTTTCCTCCCGAGAAGATACAACAGGTTTTCTGTGAACCACAAACTCTTACCTCCCTTTGAACTTAAATTGCATCCTATCCTTTTTCGCTCAAGCTATTTATTCTTGAGTATGCATCTGTGTGTGAATGCGTGAGTGGGTGAGGGTTACAAAGTTTGGGTTTTTGCTGTTTAAATAAACTTAATATTTTTAAACAACCTATGGGAAAACCTGTTGTTCGTCTGTTTATTTGAGCCTAAAACACTCAGGGACTAACGCATCATTTTTAATAAAGCACGATTGTGGTTGGCTGGAAAGTGAGGAGTGGAAGCTATCCACACTGCCTAACACCAGTCCCTAACATTATGAAGAACCTTTATGAAGCACTGGTTTGGCCTCAACTGAAGTAGTGCCCAGTTCTGAGCATCACACTTTAGGAAGGATTTGAAGGCTTTAGACAGGGTGCAGAAAAGATTTATAAGAATGGTTCCAGGGATGAGGGACTTAAGTTACATGGATAGAATGGAGAAGCTGGAGTTGTTCTCCCTGGAGAAGAGAAGGTTGAGAGGAGATTTGATAGAGGTATTCAAAATAATGAGGTGTCTAGACAGAGTAGATAGAGAAACTGTTCCCATTGGATAACAGTGGGGAGTTTAAAAGAGCAGCGGCAGAGAAAGAGTGAGATCAGTGAGGAGTTGGAAAGAGCAGCAGGTAGGAGCAAGGGAGGGAGACCTGTGGGGCGCTTGAAAGAGTGGTGGGAAGGAGCAAGAGAGAGCGAGACCAGCTGAGAGTTTAAAAGAGTGGTGGAGAGTTTAAAAGAACTAGCTAGTCCAGTCCCGTTCATGGCTCCAGAGCTGACCGATCATGTTCTGAAAAAAAAATCGAAGTGTGACATCACAGGAAAAAAAGTAGTTGATGGGTTGGTGAGTATTTTTCTCATTTATCTTTCAAAATTCAGGTAATTTTAGTAATTGTAAGGATTTATTAGCAGTAGTAAGGTTTACTATTGTAGTACAGCTTATCAGATTGGCTGGGAGTATTTCCTAGTTATTACTATCACTGTTGGTAACGTTACTTACTATTGGTGAGGTTATTAATACTAATGGCAATATTTTAGTATTGGTAGGGTGCACTAATAGTGGTAAGATAGATTATTATTGGTTAAATTTATTATTAGCTGTAATAAGGTTATTATTACTATTGGTAAGGTTTACTACTATTGGTCGAGTTATTAGTAGTAGCAGGATTCAGTTGTAGTCCCAAGGTTTATTACCTAATAGAAAGAGGAATGGCAGAGCTCCAACCTCTGGAGTGCACATCCTGTGCTATGTGGGATCTTCAGGATACTTCTCCTATCCTGGATAACCACTAGACAGTCAAGAAGAAACAGACAAATACTGCAGAAGACCACCAACAGCATCTCACTCTCCAACTGGTATTCAGTTCTTTGGGGCAGAGAATTCCAAAGACTCAACACCCTCTGAGTGAAGAAATGTCTCCTCATCTCAGTCCTAAATGGCCTGCCCTTTCTTCTGAGGCACTGCTCCCTGGTTCTAGACTCCCCAGCCAGGGGAAGCATCCTTCCTGCATCAACTCTGTCAAGCCCTGTAAGAATTTTCTATGTTTGAATGAGATCACCTCTCATTCTTCTAAACGCCAGAGAATAAAGGTCCAGTTTATTTAATCTTTCCTCATAGGACAATCCCTCCATCCCAGGAATTAGTTTAGTGAACCTTTATTGCACTCCCTCTATGGCAAGTATATCTTCCTTAGATGAGGAGACCAAAACTACACACAATACTCCAGATGCGGTCTCATCAAGGCTCTATATGATTGCAGTAAGACATCTGCACTCCTACACTCAAATCTTCTTGTAATGAAGGCAAACACACCATTTGCCTTCTTAACTGCTTGCTGTACCTGCATGTTAGCTTTCAGTGACTCATGACAAGGACACCCAAGTCCCTTTGAAGTTCAACACTTCCCAGCCTCTCACCATTTAAGAAATACTCTGTATTTCTGTTTTTCTACCAAAGTGGATAACCTTCCATTTCTCCACATTGTATTCCATCTGCCAAATTTTTGCCCTCTCACTTAGCCTCTCCAAATCTCTTGGAGGGTCTTTGCATCCTCCTCACAACTTCCACTTCCACCTGGTTTTGCACAATCTGCAAACTTGGAAATATTACATTTAATCCCTACATCCAAATCATTGATATAAATTGTGAATAACTGGGGCCTAAGCACGGATCCTTACTGTACCCCACTAGTCACAGCCTGCCAACCTGAAAATGACCCATTTATTCCTACTCTGTTTTCTGTCTGTTAACCAGTTCTCAATCTATGCCAGTATATTCCCCCCAATCCCATGCGCTTTAATTTTGTTTAGTAACCTCTTGTGTGGGACCTTATCAAAAGCTTTCTGAAAATCTCAATACACCACATCCACTGGTTCGCTTGTTTATTCTGCTAGTTACATCCTCAAAAAACTCCAACAGGTTTGTTAAATATGATTTCCCTTTCATAAATCCATGTTGACTCTGCCCAATCCTACCATTATTTTCTAAATGTCCTGTTATTACATCCTTTATTATAGATGCTATCATTTTCCCTACGACTGATGTTAGACAAACAGGTCAGTCGTTCCCCGTTTTCTCTCTCCCTCCTTTCTTAAATAGTGGGGTTAAATTGGCACCTTCCAATCTGTAAGAACCATTCCATAGAATTCTGAAAGATGACCACCAATGCATCTTCTATCTCTACAGCCACATCTTTCAACACTCTGGAATGTAGAGCATCAGGTCCAGGGGATTTATCTACTTTAATTTCTCTAGTACTTTTTTGTTTTACTAATATTAATATCTTGCAGTTCCTTGTTTACACTGGTCCCTTGAGTCTCCATTATTTCTGGGAGGTTTTTAGTATTTTCCGCCGCGAAGACAGACACAAAGGGCTGGATTTTACTAGTGCGCCGCAACTTGCGGTGGCACGCTTTAAAGTCGGGGTCTGCCCGCATGCAGCAGACGCCGCTGAGCCCCCGGGATATTTCGCACAGAGGACTCATTATCATCACAGCGACGCGCCGCTCACCACCCCCTCCCCCGCAATATGACGTGACGGGAGGCGGGACATCCGGCACCGTGATGGACATTGGCTCAGCTGTGTAGCAGGTGCTGGGGCCCAATTTAAAGCACCCCAGCACCTGCTTCCTGACAGCTGCCAAATAAATACTTACCTCACTATTGAAGAGTGGGATGCTGGCAACCTGGCAGCAAAGCAGAAAGTGCTAGAGTCACATACCTGAAAGTTAACTCTGCTTCTCTCTCCACAGATGCTGCCAGACCTGCTGAGTTTCTCCAGCATTTTCTGCTTTGCTGCCACATACTTATTCTGCTTTGTCCTAGTATTGTGTGCAGTTGAGATCCTCTTCTTCCACTCAAAAGTATCATTCTTTCTTGTAGGTTTGCTGCACCTGGTGAATAATCTTAGTTTTGCACATACCAGAACGTGAGACTGAATTGTGTCATAAAAGGAAAATACACTCGGAAATAAAAGCCTAATTTAAGAATATCTACATACTATGGGCTTTTAATTACCTGAATGTGAAAAGCAGCAGACGAATATGCATTTGGAATCTGTATTCATTTCACTGCTAACTGTTTTGTGAAAAGACTGGAATTAAAAGTACTTCTTAAAGTACCAGGAAAATGTGTTTATATTCTAGCTGCATTGCAAACCAGAAATACTACATCAATAATTATGATCAACTCCTGCAGAAGCAAAGTGTACATGAACATGTGTCGATCTGTCATAGATGAAAAACCAGGGCAACAGCACAGATTTCCTCACAAGTCCTTCATTAGTGTTCAAACATGTGCAAAAAAAAAACCTTGCAGCCAGAAGTTAGAGCAGTTACACTGTGGAATCACCTTTGCATTTAAATGACCAGAGTAAGAACTGAAGATGGCAGAGGGGTGCTTTAGGCTGGCCCCATGGTTTAGCAATGCCTCCCTGCTCACTCTCCTCCAGGCTGTGTGGGCAAGGCAGGAGGTCTTTTTCCCCAGCGATGGTAAGAAGAGGCCCTCCCACCTAACCGAGGCAGCCTGGCTGGAGGTGGCAGAGGAGGTGTCGTGGGGTCATCCGGCGTGAAAGGGTCCAATGCCCAAAGAGGATGAACGATCTGCTTCGCACCACAAAAGTAAGTGGCACTCTGTATCATAGCCCCACTGAACCTGGGTGTCTCCACACAGAGTGGCACATGTGTAAGCTGTAAACCCGACGGGATTCTCACCGAGATGACTGTATCTGCGCTGGTGGAAGGTGCGGGAGTGTCATGGGACGCTACTTGCTCTGAGATGCAGGAGGTGTCCTGGGCTGCCATTGCCGACTGAGTGTTGACTTGAAAGATATAATGAGAAGAGCGCACTGTCAGTCTTTATGGTGAGCATGTAACAATTGTGACAACATTGTGTCAAACAGCAGGATTTTCACACTGATCATTGTGTATATCAAATGGATGCATGTTCGCCCAGGAGCTCGAGCTCAATGGCACCGAATGCACAGTCCACAGTCTTCCTCCTCAGCCTGCGTCATCGTCCGTATATCTGGCAATGGTCCGACTTGCCTTCCAAGCATTGTGGGCTCTCTTTGCCCGGAGGAGCAAGGAGGCAGAGATTAAGGATGGCAAGGCAACAACCCGAAACATGAAACAAAAGGGGTGCTGGACCCAAAGGTGGGGAAGGCCCAGTGTGCACTACTGAGTGAACTGCAGATAAGGGTGACTCCTGTCATACTTTCATCCATTCATGTCACAACATTCATCCCTGCCCAACCTCCCTGTCTTTGGCATGACACAGGCTGAGGAGGAGGACTGTGGACTGTGCATTCGGTGCCGTTGAGCTCGAGCTCCTGGGCGAACATGCATCCATTTGATATACACAATGATCAGTGTGAAAATCCTGCTGTTTGACACAATGTTGTCACAATTGTTACATGCTCACCATAAAGACTGACAGTGTGCTCTTCTCATTGTATCTTTCAGGTCAACACTCAGTCGGCAATGGCAGCCCAGGACACCTCCTCATCTCAGAGCAAGTAGCGTCCCATGACACTCCCACACCTTCCACCAGCGCAGATACAGTCACCTCAGTGAGAATCCCGTCGGGCTTACAGTCGTGTTCACAAGCTGGTGAGAGCACTGCACACGTGCCCAAACAGCTGACTAAGCCAAGGCCCTTGACAGTCGGAGGGCTGGGGTGGCCAGACCCATGCTGAGGCCCAGGCTGCCGATGACCCTCTGTTGTGAACAGCACAGGGCACGTTGGAGCTGCAGCAGCAGTCGTGGCAACATCTGACAGCACAGGCCATGTGCAACCTTGAGTGGATGAAGGGGGAGTCCATCCAGGCCATGACAGCTGCCATGTCCCAGGCATTTGAGCATATGGCATCATACATGGAGATGGCGGTTGCCCTCCTGGTGAACCACATTCCATCAATATGCGATGACTTGCAATCCCTCGCCGAGACCATCAGATCCACAAATCAGTATCAAGGTGCGAGAGGGACCAAGGGCATGGAGACTGCCCCTGCCTGGCTGAGCAGAGAGGTTCAAATGAGCCTTGAGCTGGAGGAGGCGAGCCTGCGTGCTATATCCGGCGTCCATCCTCAAGGCGCATCCATTGTGGCCACCGGCCCCTCCACTGGTGAGTCAAGCTCCAGCAGCCACGAAGTCTGAGGAGAGTTGTGCAGTGACGCAGGATTCCTCCAGCCAGCCGGCGCCCTTCCGGTCTCGTGCACACAGAGGATGACCACCAAAGTCACCCACAGCCAAAGGGCAATGTGATCAGCAGCCTTCCTCCAGTCAGGCTGCTAGCGCAGAAGTGGCACCGCGAAGGAGCATCCACAAGCGTTTCCAAAAAACACCATGACACAAATGGGTCTGCAGAGGTGATACAACAATGTAGAAAGGTCGAAATCAAAATCTTCTTCCCTAACATGTGTGTTGCTTTTACTTAGTGAATGAAGTGTGCCAGCATGTACCATCATGTCTCCTCCCATTACATCATTGGCCTTTCAGAACTGCCAATGTATGGAATAACAGTGCCATGTCATAATTACTCATGTGCTTCTTCACAGATGTAGTAACATGGACAATGGCTCAGTATGCTGCTGCCTGTAATGGTGGACGCAAAGATGTTGCAGATGTGGACTGCTGCACAACAGGTGAACGAGGGTGCTATGTGGCTTGCTGAGCCCACGGTGGTTCCTATGGAGTGGAGTACCTTTCATCAATGAGGCGCTGCTGTGCATTCCGAGCTCACTGCTTGCCATGTATGCAGTGCCTCGATACCTTCTGTCCTCCCAAATCACTTCCTGCTGTAAGTCCTCATCATCCGAGGATAAGTCCTGCTCATGTCTGTCCTTATCCTGCAAGGCCTCCCCCCTATTGACTGCGTAGTTATGCACAGCACAGCAGACAGCAATGATGCGAGCTACCCTTTTCAGGTCATACTGCAGGGAACCAGTCAATCTATCCAGGCAGCAGAAGCTCATTTTCAGCAAGGCGATCGCCTACTCAATGGTGGTTCTTGTAGCTCCGTGGCTATCATTGTATCGCTCCTCTGCAGCAGTGGTAGGGTGTCTCACTGGTGTCAGGAGCCATGTCTGCAAGGGGTAGATCTCGTCTCCAAGAATCACCCCTCCATCTGAGCCAGTTCAGTGAACAGCAACAGCAGCTGGGATTGGCGCAGAATGAAGGTGACATGGCAGCTGCTTGGAAAGTGGGCACAGATTTGCATCAAGCATTTTCAGCGATCACATACGAGCTGCACGTTGATTGAGTGGAAGCCCTCACAGTGTACGTATTCAGCTGGTCGCCCGGTGGGAGCCTTGATGGCCACATGGGTGCAATCTATGACCCCTTGCACCTGTGGCAATCCCACGATGGAGCCAAAACCTATGGCCCTCTGGGCGTGGCTTACAGGGTCTGTCGTGAAGTGGACAGAGTCACCGGCCCTCCAGTATAGGGCAATTGGTGACCTCCTTGATGCAGCGGTGCACTGCAGACTGTGTGACCACCACAAAGGTCTCCGGTGGGCCCCTGAAATGATGCAGAGGCATAAAAATTAAGAGCCATTGTCATTTTGAGGGCCACAGGCATAGGATGTCCCCGAAGTTGATGGGCTGCAGGCCATTGTTGAGCAGGGCACAGAGATGTTTCACCACCTCTCGACATCCGCAGTCGCCTCTGACACTCTGACATCTGCAGGTTTGTCTTGCGGGAACTGTAGATATGCGGCGATCTATAGTGGCGAGCTCTCCTTGGGTGCTGCTGCTCATGACTGGGGGCCTCTACGTGGGCTGCAACTGCCGTTGGTTTTGCCTGCGGCACATATGGATCCTCATGAGAAGTGGGAAAATGCATATAGGGTGAAACATCTCCATCACAAAGTTGCTATTAAACTCGGTTCCTTCACTTCTTCAAAGGTACCTAACAGGGCAGAGATTGATGTTGACTGGTATATCATGTGCTTTCATGCATCAACCATGTGGCATGGCATGGCATTGCCCGTCTTAGCTCCCACTAAGACTGGTACTGCATGACCACATAAAGATTGAACAAGCTGCATCGATTGGTCCACCAGACATATAAACTTTACACACCTACCATTTCTGGCACTCTCCCCACATACAGGGTGACTCAAGTGCCATTGCTCCTTCACTGACAGAGACAATCAGTGGTACAGAGTGGACAACCTTTATGGAAGGCGGAAACGCAGTGGCTCCCTACACGTCTATAATCGTGCCCACTGTAATACCATCCTCCCTCCCACCTCCTTTCCAGTATGCAAACTTGTGCCCGCTGTAATACTATCCACCCCTCAACTTCCCTCCCAGTATCCAGAGTTGAGACCCTGATAATCCCATCCCCCCTCCCTTCCAGTATGTAGAGCTGAGACCCTGATAAACCCATCCCCCTCCCACCTCCCTTTCAGTATGCAGAGTTGAGACCTCGGTATATCCAGACCTACCTGCACTGTGAGCGAGTACTCCCACCTCTGATGTACCGTCAGCTTTTCATATTTGTAAACGGGACAGTACATGACAGCCGTTCAATGAAAAATGCGGAACTGTGGAGTGAGAGGCGGCGGGATGCATAATCAGGAAAGGTAAGTAGTGCATTACATATGGTAATTGGGGGCCGTCGCCAAAGGGCGGGGGGGGGCCACACCAAGGTCCCACCGCCGCCAGTAAAATGCGGTGGGGCATTCTCGGCATCGGGGATCAAGGTGGGCCTCTCCTGGCATAATTATAAGGCCCCCCACCTCCCCGGAGGGCTGGTAAATCCATCCAAAGTATTTTAGTTTCTCTGCCATTTCCTTATTCCCATAATAGATTACCCTGATTCTGCTTGTAATGAACCCACATTTGTTTTTGCTTATCTATTCCTTTTTACATATCTGTATGAGTTTTTATAGTCATTTTACAGTCTCCCACCTCCTCCCAAACATACTGCAATACTGGCATATGGTGATGGTACTTGAGTTGATTGTGAGGTGCAGAGCACCATCAGCTCAAAGGTCCAGTCACCAAACACAAGCTGTGTGGCTGAGCCACTCTATCAGTTGCCTACTTGCTCTATTGCATGTCCCACTTGTAGATTATGATTAGATTAGATTAGAGATACAGCACTGAAACAGGCCCTTTGGCCCACCGAACATCTGTGCCGAACATCAACCACCCATTTATACTAATCCTACACTAATCCCATATTCCTACCAAACATCCCCACCTGTCCCTATATTTCCCTATCACCTACCTATACTAGTGACAATTTATAATGGCCAATTTTACCTATCAACCTGCAAGTCTTTTGGCTTGTGGGAGGAAACCGGAGCACCCGGAGAAAACCCACGCAGACACAGGGAGAACTTGCAAACTCCACACAGGCAGTACCCGGAATCGAACCCGGGTCCCTGGGTCTGTGAGGCTGCGGTGCTAACCACTGCGCCGCCCTCAAGTAGTTCCTTGTACTTCATTTGTGCCTCTGGCTCTTCAACTTTACTAACAGAATGCCCTTTGAGGCTTTCTAAAGGACCAATGAATTTTTGCTTCCCGTCTAACTTCAAGAGTCCTTAAATTGCACTTGAAGTCTGCCCATTTGGCTATCTAATTGAGCTATGAATACTCATGCTAATAAGCTGATCACAGAAATCTGCTTTCAATCAGCAAACAACAATACTGGCCAGCTTTTCACTCATTTCTGATCATTCTGGTCTGAACTTACCCAGAGCAGCAACATTTAGGTACAAGACTCCAGTAATGTTATGTTCCCTCTCTACACTTAACACTGCAGCTACAATTTTCTTAACAAAATTTCAAGACCAGGTTGGTCTATGATTATGGGGAACTGGAAAAATGACAACCGCTTTACCAAAAGCCCTCGTTAACACCATTAAATTCAGTTTTCCACTTGTCGGGAAATCCTGAGAAAGGGAGTGCATGGGACAAATCTAGTATAACATAATTATGAAAGATTTGAAGCCACAGTCAGATCAGACATGACCTTATTGAATGGTGAAGCAGGCTCGAGAGGCCAAAACGGCCTACTTCTGTTCCTATTTCTTATGTTCTTGTGTTCTTATATGTTATTCAGTGTGCTAAACTAAATGGGCTTGGTGTTGACATTGTAGGGATCACAATTTTTGGGAAAATTTGGCAAAAACTATATTGGCCGGAGTCTGTGGTCAGTGGCGAAGTAGTAGCACCAGCCGATCATTACACTTACATTTGCCCACAAACTTTTCGTGGGTTGTTGCACAGCAACTAAGGGTAATTTGAGAACCATTTCAACGTGACGCCATATACAGGAGATCTGGGACCTCTGTCAGCAGGGCAAGCAACAGTGTGTTTCTTCAACCAATCAGATTGAAGAATCCTCACTGAGACACACAGAGTCTAAAGCAGGAAGTGTAAGTACAACGTAAAATCATGTACAGGAAGTGAAATAAAGAGAGGGAATGCAAGATAGGATTCAGCGAGATAAAAGAGACAAAGCGAAAGTAAAAATCTTCAACAATAATTAAAATCTGATGGAACGAGACTCCACACTTGAAGTAAATTTTCTGTGCCAAAGAGGTTGTTTGGCAATAATTAAGACATATCACAGTGCTAAAAATTTACTTACACAGGAATGGAGAAGCCCCAACTTGTTCTGGCTTGTTTCATGGTAAGTATCGCAACTTCATGTATTTCATGTGTTTGAATTCCAACACTCTCGATGTGGTACTGGAGTAGCTGAGCTTCTGAGGAGCAGAGCAACTCAGATAGCAACTTCCTGATTTCCACATTTAACTGCGCGTATGTGAGCGCGGGAAGTTGCTGTCTGATTAACTCCCTAACAATGGTAACCGCTGATAGCTAGACTCACTGTTACTCCTACCTCAAATTCCAGAGAAGTGTAGTGGTAATATCACTGAACTAGAAATCCAGAGGCGCAGGCTAAGGCCCTGGGAACATGAGTTCAATTCCCACCATTGCAGCTGGTGGAATTTAAATACAATTAATTAATATTCAATTAATTAATAAAAATCTGGAACTGATCTCAGTAATGATGCCATACAACTATATCAACTGTCATAAAAACCCATCTCATTTCAATAATGTCTTTGAGGGGAAGAAATTTGCTTTCCTTACCTGGTCTCGCCTACATGTGACTCCAGACCCAGAGCAATGTGGGTGAATCTTAACTGCCCTCTGAAATGGCCTATCAAGCCACACAGTTATCAAGGACAATTAGGGATGGGCAACAAATGCTGACCTTGCCAGTGACACCCACATCCCATGAAAGAATAAAATTGTTTTCTCTGAGATCTAACTGTATGGGTTGGGATTTTAAAACACAAAGCAACAAGGCACCCTTGCATTAAAATTCTTCGGGAGCCAACATTCCAAATGATAAGACACCCAAAAAATATAATTAAAAACAGCTACTATTAATATGAAGCAAACTTTCTACTGCACTATTGAGCAAATTGCTTGTGATTTTCTTATTGGGATATGAGGGATCATCCCTGCCTCAAGATATCCTAGCTGCAATTCTGGACAGCTTTCATCAGCATCTGATACTGGATATTGATTAACAGTTACCAATGAGAATGTCCATATCATTAGTACTCAAAATGGCAATGTGACAAACCACCTTCATGACCGAAACAAGCTATAAATGATGGACTTTTTTGCAGTATTTCAAGTGGTTAGCTGTTTAGTCCAACCACACAGACAATGAAATTACACTTTTGCACATCAGCAATAACCTAAATTCACAATGAAAGAAACATTGGTGGATGTTCACAAAGAGCACTATTACTGCAATGCAAATCTTTTCAATTACATACTTCCCCTCCAAGTCACACACCATCCTGACTTGGAACTATATCGGCATTCCTTCACTGTCGCTGGGTCATAATGCTGGAACTCCCTTCCCAACAGCACTGTGGGCGTACCTACCTCACACGGACTGCAGCAGTTCAAGATGGCGGCTCACCACCACCTTATCAAGGGCAATTAGGGATGGGCAATAAATGCTGGCCTAGCCAGCAATGACCACATCCCATGAACAAATAAAAAGAATGGAACCCTTAATTATAAGAATTCTTATAATACCTTTACGAAATAAAGATGTTACTATCGTGTAGATGTATTGTAAATTAGATTCGTGAATATAGTTATCATTGATGCACACGCCTTTTCTAATAATTGAATTCAAAAATTGGCTCTGTATGTTAGAGTTTGAGGAAGCAGGGACCTCTGAATCCACCATGCAGCGTCCTTCCACTCAACAGCACAAATTCCTCAGAGTGCATTCCTAGCATGGTTTATGAACTGAATTACAAATCCAGCATCATGCTGCATTCATTTGACGTAGGCTTTCCTTCAAGAATCAGGCTTACATTAGGTTATGAGATTTAAACATTTGATAGGCTGTATTAGCATTTATGCAGTAACTTGTATGATTTTCAATTTATTAGAAATATTATTCTGAACATGATTTCACAAAAGATTATTCACTATTTTGTATACATAGTATCTTTGTATTTTTATGTGATAACTACAGATTTAAAATAGGTATATCATCATTATGGCTTTGTTTATCTGTAAATCTGTGTCCTAACATCACACTAATACTCATCATAGGACAGGATTCAGGTACCATATTGTCTGTGTGCTTAGTTTAAAATCGTACAGGACCTAACAAACGCTAGGATTGAAATGAAATGATTGCTCTGGAATATAATTTGAAAACTTTCATTTGTATAGCAATATTGCACTTTCTTATCCCTTTTTATGCAGAGTTTATGACTCATTTTCTTTTTCCTCAGATGTCTGTCATGCTGGACAACAATAGATGTTGACTCCAGACTGTATAGTATAATTAGGCCAGAGGCATTGGGTGGCTACTAGAAAATACCAAAGTGGCTGTATAACTATCCCTGTTGTTACTGCAAGTTCAGTTCAATTTAATAGTAGGTGTATGAAATTCTTGTCCTGTACAGTGGTACAATGAAAAATAACCAGTAGTGCGTACATTTTGTACCATCCAAACTTAGCTCATGTCCACAGAAAGTATTTTTTTGCTACATTAACACTGGGTTGAAGACCTGACTGTTTCATGTCTATCACTGGCAATGCTAAGAACAATCCAAAATGATGAATTGAAAGCATCACACAAGTATGCTATCATAGTCTTAAAATATATTGCACCAACGGTAATTTTCCCTATAGCAATACAGAAAATAAGCCTTGTGACCAACACTGTTTGGAATAAGCCAAGGACCGGGTATTTTTGTACTTCTAGTGAGAAGCTGCGCTCGTATGAAATACAGATTAGGTCATCGGAGCTACAATGCTGTAGCTCTATTTCCAACCCATACTCCCCTTGAATGTGGCATCCCTTCCAGAAGCGTGGAATTCCTGAATTAACGCTTATCATTACAACTGAGAGCATCAAAACAAATGTAGGTGCACTTAAAACTGTAATGGTCCATAATAGTGCTGCCCATTAAAAGTCATCAAAGTAAATTAACTAGGATTGTTTCCAGTAATGTATAAAATATCCATTTTATTTTGCAGCACAATCTTTCAGATGGAAGGTTGTACTTCAAAATAAAATGGAGGCTGCTTTCATCTCAGTAATTAATAATTAATTTAACTGATGCAAAACAAAAAATGTGTTTTTAAAAAGGTCTCCATGGTGTAGTACCATGAGTAAAATGGCACAGCTTCACATGTTTAATGCTACTTCTTTGAAGTTATTTGAAGGGGAAAACTCTTCTTGAATCATAGCCCCAGCATTTTTTCAACCAAGATCAAATACTAATATTGGATGAATATGTGTGGTTGTTCCATGTGACCACTCTATAGATCTTAAAAAGGTAAAACAATATATTTAAAACTGACACGTGGAAAATGCATTGCTCTCGCTGAATTGTCCTTTAATTCAGCATTGTTTTCAATCCAGAAGTATTCACATTTCCCTGCACTCTTCCCATAGATCTATTTTCTCTGCTTTGCATGTTTATCTCACTGATAGAACATAACTGAAAGTAAAAATATATTTTTGAATATATCAAAATGACGAAAGTAGCAGAAAGCATGACATTTTGAATTCTTTTGAAAACAAAATGTATCTACTAGAGGTTTATATTTATTTAAGTTTTCATGAAAATAAAAGCAGGGGGAGAGACTGAGGTAGACACAGACAGGGACAGATAAACATATGCATGGAATATTTAATACCCCTGGATTTTATGGTGCTGAAGAGGGCCATCCAGCCAACTGTGACTGTGTCAACTCTATTAAATCAATCCAAAACTAATCCTAGTGCCCCGCTCTCCCCATAGCCATCCATTTTACTCGACTTCAAATATTTATCCAATTTCCCTAAAAAGCTGCAATGGTCTCAACTTCAACCACTTCCGGTGGGTTAGCATTCTAGGTTTCAACATCCTTCTCCTAACTCTGTGACAATTTTAAATTAAGGACATCTCATCACTGAGTCCCCAACCAGGTGATAAAGTCCTTCGCAATTTACTTAGCAAAACCTTTCATAACTTTGAAAACCATTATTAATTCTCCTCTAAGCCTTTTGTTGTCAAGTGGAAGTAGTCTTCTTATCACTTGGGGCGGCACAGTGGCGCAGTGGTTAGCACCGCAGCCTCACAGCTCCAGGGACCCGGGTTCGATTCCGGGTACTGCCTGTGTGGAGTTTGCAAGTTCTCCCTGTGTCTGCGTGGGTTTTCTCCGGGTGCTCCGGTTTCCTCCCACAAGCCAAAAGACTTGCAGGTTGATAGGTAAATTGTCCATTATAGATTGTCACTAGTATAGGTAGGTGGTAGGGAAATATAGGGACAGGTGGGGATGTTTGGTAGGAATATGGGATTAGAGTAGGGTTAGTATAAATGGGTGGTTGATGTTCGGCACAGACTCGGTGGGCCGAAGGGCCTGTTTCAGTGCTGTAACTCTAAAAAAAAAACTATTATTTCCCAAACCTGCTTTCATCATGATTTTTGGCTTTTCTGAAAATTAGAGCCTCCAAAGCCAGCACAATCCTGTAAAAATTATGGTCCAAAGTGAAAAAAAAGGGGGGAAAAAGCCCAAATTTAAGATCCAATAGTCTATGCCTCAAGGGCTTGAACAGGACTGTCTTAACTTCTCACTGTTTTCTGTGGCACACCATCTTTGGGATAGTCTGCTCGGTAAAGAATTAGAATCCCTTAGTGAAAGACATTACTCATGAGGTTACTCAGTAGGCTGCATGTATTTGCATACATGGCATGGCTGTAAGAGTGATGTTACCGTATTACCCTATACTGGTTGGAAACGAGCAACATAGATTACCACATAACCTATATCACCTGAGCATGGGCTCAAATGCATCCCTGCAGCAGATAATAAGACCATGTTCTTCCTTGTTTTACAAATGTCATCAGTGTGATGTTTTTAATCTATAAACAAACAGATTGCCTATGTAGTTCAGTGGAAGTGGACATTATGAAGAACAGGTTACACTGCCTGGACTCTAGGTTATAGTGCTTCTGGGATGATTAAGTCCCAAGAGTATACCTTCTTTCTTGATTTGACTCATGGTTAAGCAAAGGCACATCTACAGTAAATGTCAAAGAAAGTTGTGTTTGCAGAAATTTGAAACCTGATGTAATATTTGCCTAGGTTTCCCAACAAGAGGCATTTACAGCTGTAATATCCATCCTAAGATTAAGAAACATGCTTGTCTCAGAAACACTTTTATAATATTCAGGTATTTGACTATCAACTGATTCAAATATTATTCACCGACATACATGTAAAGGTGCATTTACATAAGTGCAAAATTATGCAATATTTGATAACATTGGACGATCAAAAGTTCTAACACTGTATTTTAGCAGTATTAAAAATTCAGACTTTAAAGGTGAGTTCTGTGCCTCCATGCAGTCATGGTGCACATTCTGAAATAAGAATGTTGCATTAGTTTGCTGCATGGCAGACCATAGACTGCAGTGCCTACACCATAGTGTCTGTAAAACCATTTTTTAACAAATTATAATATCCGTTTGACTGCGAATGCTATCTTACTTTTAAACTGCAGTGTTCTCTGAGCAGCACTGCATAGTGCACAATAAAACAGGTGGAATAAAAGAAATGCAGAACATTGCCTTTTCTTCATTAAATATTCTCCACTTCACAAATAAAATTGTTGAATGAGTGAGCCTGAGGGATTTATTTTTTATTGCCGCCTCCTGTTCCTGGTGCTTCTGACTGTTCAGAGTTCCTTAGTTTTTGAAAATGCTGATTTTACCCTCCAACTTTACCACATCATCTACAATATTGCTGAAGTACATGTGTTTTCCTATTTTTGAATGAAATATTCTTGTTGAAATGATTTCTGATATGTTTTATAAGCTCAATAGTATATACATTCATAATTCCTAAATTTTCATTTGCCAATTTTCATATATGCAAGGAGTATCCCCCTGATTTTTCCCAAACTGTCATCAAACCAAAAGGATAAATTATTCAGATGTATTAAAAAAAAGAACTGGATGTTCAGCACACATGAACATTCACCTCAGCACTGTTGGTCTGACAGACATTGCAGCAATGATGCTGCTAACTATTTGCAAGACAGTCAACTGTTTCAAGATGCACAGAAACATACTCTTGAATCCATCTGTTTAAAAAAAAAACAATATCCTACGAAGACATGAAAACAGAAAATACTGGAAATACTCAGCAGGTCCAACAGGATTTGTGGAGAGAGAAAGAGTTAATGTTTCAGGTCAGTGACCATTCACCCAAGCACCGACCTGAACAACCTGAAACATTAACTGTTAATAAAAGCAAAATACTGTGGATGCTGGAAATCGGAAATTATAACAGAAGGTGCTGGAAATAGTCAGCACACCTGGCAGCATCTGTGGAGAGAGAAACAGTTAACGTTTCAGGTCTGTGACCTTTCATCAGTTCCGATGAAAGGTCACAGACCTGAAATGTTAACTCTGTCTCTCTCTCCACACATTAACTCTGTTTCTCTATCCACAGATGCTGCCAGACCCGGTGAGTTTCTGTTTTTATTTCAGATTTCCAACATCGCAGTATTTTGCTTTCATCCCAGGAAGACACACTGGCAGAATACAATGATGCACTAACAAGTTGTGCTCTGGTGAAATTTGGATACAAGTTCACATTCCCTGATTCTCCACATGGCGAACTCCGAGGGCTGAATTTTAACGTGCAGAAGTGTGTGGGCTTGGGAGTTGGAGGGAGGGAGTTGGAGGGAGGGGGTGGGTTAAAACCAGGCAAATTGACAGCATGTTGGGAGGCTGAGTGCAACCCGCCAACTTCCAAATTTAACTACAGCGTGTGAGCTAGGTTGTCAATTTGAATATATTAATTATTCAATTAAGAACAAAGAACAAAGAAAATTACAGCACAGGAACAGGCCCTTCGGCCCTCCAAGCCTACGCTGATCCAAATCCTCTATCTAAACCTGTCGCCTATTTTCTAAGGGTCTGTATCTCTTTACTTCCTGCCCATTCATGTATCTGTCTAGATACATCTTAAAAGACGCTATCGTGCCCGCGTCTACCACCTCCTCTGGTAATGCATTCCATGCACCCACCACCCTCTGCGTAAAGAACGTTCCACGGACATCCCCCCTAAACTTTTCCCCTTTCAGTTTGAACTCGTGACCCCTTGTAATTGAATCCCCCACTCTGGGAAAAAGCTTCTTGCTATCCACCCTGTCTATACCTCTCATGATTTTGTACACCTCAGTCAGGTCCCCCCTCAACCTCCGTCTTTCTAATGAAAATAATCCTAACCTACTCAACCTCTCTTCATAGCTAGCGCCCTCCATACCAGGCAACATCCTGGTGAACCTCCTCTGCACCCTCTCCAAAGCATCCACATCCTTTTGGTAATGTGGCGACCAGAACTGTACGCAGTATTCCAAATGTGGCCGAACCAAAGTCCTATACAACTGTAACATGACCTGCCAACTCTTGTACTCAATACCCCGTCCGATGAAGGAAAGCATGCCGTATGCCTTCTTGACCACTCTATTGACCTGCGTTGCCACCTTCAGGGAACAATGGACCTGAACACCCAAATCTCTCTGCACATCAATTTTCCCCAGGACTTTTCCCATTTACTGTATAGTTCACTCTTGAATTGGATCTTCCAAAATGCATCACCTCGCATTTGCCCTGATTGAACTCCATCTGCCATTTCTCTGCCCAACTCTCCAGTCTATCTATATTCTGCTGTATTCTCTGACAGTCCCCTTCAGTATCTGCTACTCCACCAATCTTAGTGTCGTCTGCAAACTTGCTAATCAGACCACCTATACTTTCCTCCAAATCATTTATGTATATCACAAACAACAGTGGTCCCAGCACGGATCCCTGTGGAACACCACTGGTCACACGTCTCCATTTTGAGAAACTCCCTTCCACTGCTACTCTCTGTCTCCTGTTGCCCAGCCAGTTCTTTATCCATCTAGCTAGTACACCTTGGACCCCATGCGCCCTTCACTTTCTCCATCAGCCTACCATGGGGAACCTTATCAAACGCCTTACTGAAGTCCATGTATATGACATCTACAGCCCTTCCCTCATCAATCAACTTTGTCACTTCCTCAAAGAATTCTATTAAGTTGGTAAGACATGACCTTCCCTGCACAAAACCATGTTGCCTATCACTGATAAGCCCATTTTCTTCCAGATGGGAATAGATCCTATCCCTCAGTATCTTCTCCAGCAGCTTCCCTACCACTGACGTCAGGCTCACCGGTCTATAATTACCTGGATTTTCCCTGCTACCCTTCTTAAGCAAGGGGACAACATTAGCAATTCTCCAGTCCTCCGGGACCTCACCCGTGTTTAAGGATGTTGCAAAGATATCTGTTAAGCCCCAACTATTTCCTCTCTCGCTTCCCACAGTAACCTGGGATAGATCCCATCCGGACCTGGGGACTTGTCCACCTTAATGCCCTTTAGAATACCCAACACTTCCTCCCTCCTTATGCCGACTTGACCGAGAGTAATCAAACATCTGTCCCTAACCTCAACATCCGTCATGTCCCTCTCCTCGGTGAATACCGATGCAAAGTACTCGTTTAGAATCTCACCCATTTTCTCTGAGTCCAAGCATAACTTTCCTCCTTTGTCCTTGAGTGGGCCAATCCTTTCTCTAGTTACCCTCTTGCTCCTTATATGTGAATAAAAGGCTTTGGGATTTTCCTTAACCCTGTTTGCTAAAGATTTTTCATGACCCCTTTTAGCCCTCTTAATACCTCGTTTCAGATTGCGCCTACAATCCCGATATCCTTTCAAAGCTTCGTCTTTCTTCAGCCGCCTAGACCTTATGTGTGCTTCCTTTTTCCTCTTAGCTAGTCTCACAATTTCACCTGTCATCCATGGTTCCCTAATCTTGCCATTTCTACCCCTCATTTTCACAGGAACATGTCTCTCCTGCACGCTAATCAACCTCTCTTTAAAAGCCTCCCACATATCACATGTGGATTTACCTTCAAACAGCTGCTCCCAATCTACATTCCCCAGCTCCTGCCGAATTTTGGTATAGTTGGCCTTCCCCCAATTTAGCACTCTTCCTTTAGGACCACTCTCGTCTTTGTCCATGAGTATTCTAAAACTTACGGAATTGTGATCACTATTCCCAAAGTAGTCCCCTACTGAAACGTCAACCACCTGGCCCGGCTCATTTCCCAACACCAGGTCCAGTATGGCCCCTTCCCGAGTTGGACTATTTACATACTGCTCCAGAAAACCCTCCTTACAAATTCTGCTCCATCTAGACCTCGAACATTAAGTGAATCCCAGTCAATGTTGGGAAAATTAAAATCTCCTAACACCACCACCCTGTTGCTCCGACATCTTTCCATAATCTGTTTACATATTTGTACCTCTATCTCACGCTCGCTGTTGGGAGGCCTGTAGTACAGCCCCAACATTGTTACCGCACCCTTCCTATTTCTGAGTTCTGCCCATATTGCCTCACAGCTCGAGTCCTCCATAGTGCCTTCCTTCAGCACAGCTGTGATATCCTCTTTGACCAGTAATGCAACTCCTCCACCCCTTTTACCTCCCTCTCTATCCCGCCTGAAGCATCGGTATCCTGGGATATTTAGTTGCCAATCATGCCCTTCCCTTAACCAAGTCTCAGTAATAGCAATAACATACTCCCAGGTACTAATCCAAGCCCTAAGTTCATCTGCCTTACCTACTACACTTCTTGCATTAAAACAAATGCACCTCAGACCACCAGTCCCTTTATATTCATCATCTGCTCCCTGCCTACTCTTTCCCTTAGTCATGCTGACTTCATTATCTAGTTCCTTACAGGCTTTAGTTACTACATCCTTACTCTCCACTGACCTCAATTGGTTCCCATCCCCCTGCCACATTAGTTTAAACCCTCCCCAACAGCGTTAGCAAAAGCACCCCCAAGGACATTGGTTCCAGTCCGGCCCAGGTGTAGACCGTCCAATTTGTAATAGTCCCACCTCCCCCAGAACCGGTCCCAATGTCCCAAAAATCTGAACCCCTCCCTCCTGCACCATCTCTCAAGCCACGCATTCATCCTGACTATTCTTTCATTTCTACTCTGACTATCACGTGGCACTGGTAGCAATCCTGAGATTACTACCTCTGAGGTCCTACTTTTTAACTTGGCTCCTAACTCCCTAAATGCTGCTTGTAGGACCTCATCCCGTTTTTTACCTATATCATTGGTGCCTATGTGCACAACGACAACTGGCTGTTCACCCTCCCTCTTCAGAACGTTCTGCAGCCGATCTGAGACATCCCTGACCCGTGCACCTGGGAGGCAACATACCATTCGGGAGTCTCGTTTTCGACCACAGAACCGCCTATCTACTCCCCTTACAATCGAATCCCCTATGACTATAGCCCTTCCACTCTTTTTCCCGTCCTTCTGAACAGCAGAGCCAGCCACGGTGCCATGAACCTGGCTACTGCTGCCTTCCCCTGGTGAGCCATCTCCCTCAACAGTATCCAAAACGGTATACCTGTTGTGGAGGGAGATGACCGCAGGGGACACCTGCGCTGCCTTCCTGCTCTTTCTCTGCCTTTTGGTCACCCATTCCCTTTCTCCCTCAGCAATCCTAATCTGCGGTGTGACCAATTCACTAAACGTGCTATCCACGACCACCTCAGCATCGCGGATGCTCCAAAGTGAGTCCATCCACAGCTCCAGAGCCGTCATGCGGTCCAACAAGAGCTGCAGCTGGACACACTTCCTGCACGTGAAGGAGTCAGGGACATCAGCCATGTCCCTGAGCTCCCACATTGAGCAAGAGGAGCATGTCACGGGTCTGAGATCTCCTGCCATTTTTAATCTTAAGCTTAAACTTAGTTAAATGAAAAAGGAACGAAAAGTTTTTTACCAATCACACGATAAAAAAAAGAGAAATAGAAAAAGCCTTACCTTATCTACACACCACCGAGTCCTTTTTTTTGGTTTGAGGAGGAGGGCGGGTGGGAGACAGGTGTAGTGTCTCGGATTCAGAAACGGCCCAAATATATAGGGTTTTACTTACCCAGCAGCCCCCTGGTCTCCGCCGAAAACAAAAGGAAATTAAATTTACTTTAAACTGACCTTCCCAGCTGCTCACTCGCTCGCACTCTCTGCTCCCGAAAAAGCTGCTGCAATTACAGTGAGATTAGCATGACTTTTACAATTTAACTGTGGTTCCATGGGCTTTCCGGACTTCCTGGAACTTGCCAGTGAAAAGCAAGGTTAGAACACAGCAGCAATTGGCTAAAGGTATAACAGGGAAATGTGCCAATAAACACTGAAATCTCACAGTTGCTTTCTTGCCAGCTTCCTTGTTGGAACACCAGTGTCTCACAAGATTCAGGGTCTCACGTCACATGGTGGCAGACAGTTGCAGCCTGCTGGAATAAGACCTTCTGCCAAGCAGAGCTGGTGGCTAGGCTTTACCAGTGGCTGTCAAAGTCACCAACGCCCTCAACTACTTTGTCTCTGGATCCTTCTTGGGCTTTCCGAAAAAATTTTTTTAATGATCTCACATTCAATGGCCCACAAATGGATAAGACAGCTGACTGATGGTTTCTTTGCCTGCGATGATGACAGTAAGAGTGAGCAGGCATGTGGGATTACAGCTCTGGCTGGCTTCCCACAGAAGAAGGGCATCATCTGCTGCAACACATGTGGCCATTAAGGCACCCCAGAACACCCAGGAGTATTCCTCAATCACAGGGGTCTCTACTCTATCTATGTGAAGCTGGTGTGTAATCACAAAGATCTTTCTGAATGTGTGCACAAGATCCCAGGGCAGCTGCCATAATGCTTTCATCCTGCAGCACTCCCACCCTCCCTGATCTTTTCGCACCTTGAAGCAGAGTTACCGGCTAGCTGCTCAGAGACAAGGGATACCCACTTAAAACATGGCTGATGATACCTCTGAGGAAGCCAACCGATGAGGCCCAGGAACAATACAAAGACAGCCATAACACAACCAGATGTGTCATCAAGCGAGCAATCGGCATGCTGAAGATACACTTCAAGTGACTGGAAAGATCTGGAGGTGCTGTTCAGTACACACCAGCCAGGGTCGCCAGAATGGTTGCAGTGTGCTGTGCTCTGCAGAACAATGCACAGCAGTGAGGTTTGGACCTGCAGGAGGAATAAAGCACAGAAAAAAAAGTGTCTTCAGACAATTCCAAGGAGGAGAAGACAGAACATGATGTGGTCAATGCACCAGCAGCAGAAGGGGAGGCGGTGGTGTCGTCGTAATGTCACTGGATTAGTAATCCAGAAGGCCAGTGTTACGTCCAGATGAGAAAGGTGTCCAGGGGTCCCTTTTCGCCTTCACCTGGTCTTACTGTAACAGGACTTTATTTTTAAACACACCGTGTTTTGAGCTCCCCCCTGGTGAATCCTTGTACACCGCTTTCCAATTATAAGGCAAAGAAATGAGCACAAACAGGCTCTCTTAGGTTGAAAGAATAAGAGTGAAATTTATTAAAACTTAAACTCGGTTAACGCCTCATGCTAGCATGCATACACGATACACACATGCAAATAGAGACAGAAAAGAGAAAAATAAAGTAGAGGTTTGAGGCAATCACTGAAGAGGGGTTTTTGTTACTGTGCTTCGAGCTCGCTGTAGTCCTTGCTTGCAGGTAGATCTTTTCGTTGGGGCCCAGTATTCTTCTTGAACCTTGTTCATTGTAGGAGACTTTTCACTCTCGGGGTTCATATGTCTTCAATGGATTCCGAAGCTGGTGAGAGCGAGATGAGAGCAGACAGGAGAGAGGTCCTTTCAGTCCAGGAGCAAGCAGCTTTCATTCTTCAAACACTGGTTCTCCAATTTAAAACTCCCCTTGTTGGCCAGCAGGTGGTCACGTGACTGACTGGTTTGACCTGGTCTCTTCTGTGTATTGGGAGCATCTTAGCAGTCAACCTCGATGGCTAGCTTCTTCACCTTCAACGTCTGGTAATCAAAAGTCCATTGTGGATTAAATTGGAGCAGGGAGAGGCCCCTTTGTCCTTTCCAAGTACCGTCTGTTACAATGCAAATGTCGTTCCAGTCAAGGGTCTGGCGTTTTTTTTAAAAAGCAATTTCTTTCTTTACTCCACTAACAGTTTAAAAATCAATGTTCATGTGGTGAAATTAATGTGCCTCATCCTTGGCAGGTGGGGGCCTGCATGACACTCAGACTAATGCTCTGGGACATGGGTTCAAATCCCACCAAGGCAGATGGTGAAATTTGAATTCAATTAATAAATTTGGAATTAAAAGCTAGTCTAATGGTGACCATGAAACCACTGTTGATTGTTGTAAAAAGCCATCTGCTTCACTAATGTTCCTTAAGGAAGGAAATCTGCCGTCCTTACCTGGTTTGGCCTACATGTGACTCCAGACCCACAGCCATGTGGTTGATTGTTAAATGCTCTCTGAAATAGCATGGCAAGCCACTCAGTTGCATCAAACCGCTACGAAGTCTAAGAAAAGGAAAGAAACCAGACGGACCACCCGGCATTGACCTAGGCACTGAGAAATAACAACAGCCCTGTTGACCCTGCAAAGTCTTCCTTACTAACATCTGGGGGCTTATGCCAAAATTGGGAGAGCTGTCCCAAAGACTAGTCAAGCAACAGCCTGACAGTGTCATACTCACCTGACAGACAATATTTCAGACAGAACCATCATCATCCCTGGGTATGTCCTGTCCCACCAGAGGTGACAGCACAGTGGTATACAGTCGGGAGAGAGTTGCCCTGGGTGTCCTCAACATTGACTCCGGACACAGTGAAGTCTCATGGCATCAAGTCAAACATGAGCAAGGAAACCTCCTGCTGATTTCCACCTACTGCCGCCACACCACCACCACCTCCACCACACCCCCCTGCGCCCCCCACAAACCACCCCGCTTATGAATCAGTGCTTCTCCATTTTGAACACAAATTGGAAGCACAGATGGTAGCAAGGGCACAGAATGTACTCTGGGTGGGGGATTTCAATGTCCATCACCAAGAGCGGCTCGGTAGCACCACTATTGACCGAGTTGGCCGAGTCTTAAAGGACATAGCTGCTAAACTGGGTATGTGGCAGCTGGTGAGGGAACCAACAAGAGGGAAAAACAGACTTGACCTTGTCCTCACCAATTTACCTGTCACAGATGCATCTGCCCATGGTATTGGTAGGAATAACCACTGCACAGTCCTTGTGGAGACAAAGTCCTGTCTTCAAATTGAGGATACCCTCCATCGTGTTGTGTGGCACTATAACCATGCTAAATGGGATAGATTTCGAACAGATCTAGCAACTCAAAACTGGGCATCCATGAGGCACAGCGGGCCATCAGCAGCAGCAGAGCTTTATTCAACCACAATTTGTAACCTCATAGCCCAGCATATCCCTTCCTCTACAATTACCTTCAAGCCAGGGGACCAACCCTGGTTTAATGCAGAGTGCAGGAGGGCATGCCAGCAGCAACACCAGACATACCTAAAAATGAGTGTCAGCCTGGCGAAACTACAGCACAAGACTATTTGCATGCCAAACAGCGGAAGCAGCATTAAATAGATAGGGCTAAGCAATTCAACAAGCAACGGATCAGATCGAAGCTGTGCAGTCCTACCACATCCAGTCGTGAATGGTGGTGGACAATTAAACAACTAACTGGAGGAGGAGGCTCCAGAAGTATCTCCATCCTCAATGATGGGGAGACCAGCACATCAGTGCAAAACTCAAGGCTGAAGCATTTGCATCCATCTTCAGCCAGAAGTGCTGAGTTGATGATTCATCTCAGCCTCCGCCTAAAGTCCCCAGCATCACAGATGCCAGTCTTCAGCCAATCTGATTCACTCCCCGTGGTATCAAGAAACGACTGAAGGCACTGGATACTGCAAAGGCTATGGGCCCTGACAACATTACAGCAATAGTACTGAAGACTTGTGCTCCAGACCTAGCTACGCCCCTAGCCAAGCTGTTCCAGTACAGCTACAACACTGGCATCTACCCGACAATGTGGAAAATTGCCCAGGTTTGTACTGTCCACAAAAAGCAGGACAATTCCAACCTGGCCAATTACAGCATTATCAGTCTACTCTCAATCAGCAAAGTGATGGAAGGTGTCGTCGACAGTGCTATCAAGCGGCACTTGCACAGCAATAACCTGCTCACTAGTGCTCAGTTTGGGTTCCGCCAGTGCCACTCAGTTCCTGACCTCATTACAGCCTTGGTCCAAACATGGACAAAAGAACTGAACTCAGGGGGTGAGGTGAGAATGACTGCCCTTGACATCAAGACAGCATTTGACTGAGTATGGCATCAAGGAATCCAAGCAAAACTGAAGTCAACGGGAATCAGGGGGAAATGCTCTGCTCGTTGGAGTCATACAAAGCACACAGGATGATGGTGTGGTTGTTGGAGGTCAATCATCTCAGTCCCAGGACATCAATGCAGGAGTTCCTCAGGGAAGTGTCCGAGGCCCAACCATCTTCAGCTGCTTCATTAATGACCTTCCCTCCATCATAAGGTCAGAAGTGGGGATGTTCGCTGATGACTGCACAATGTTTAGCACCATTCGCGACTCCTCAGATATTGAAGCAGCCTGTAACCAGATGCAGCAAGACCTGGACAACATCCAGGCTTGGGCTGATAAGTGGCAAGTTACATTTGCACCACACAAGTGCCAAGCAATGACCATGTTCCCTTGACATTCAATGGCATTACCATCACTGAATCCCCCACGATCAACACCCTGGGGGTTACCATTGACCAAAAACTGAACTGGACCAGTCATATAAGTACTGTGGCTACAACAGCAGGTGAGAGGCTAGGAATTCTGTGGCGAGTAACTCACCTCCTGTCTCCCTCATGCCCGTCCACCATCTACAAAGCACAAGTCAGAAGTGTGATGGAATACTCTCCACTTGCCTGGATGGATGCAGCTTCAACAACACTCGAGAAGCTCAACAACATTCAGGACAAAGCAGCCTGCTTGATTGGCACCCCATCCACCACTTTCAATGTTCACTCCCTCCGCCACCGATGCATAGTGGCAGGAATATGTACCATCTACAAGATGCACCACAGCAATGCACCGAGGCTCCTTCGACAGCACCTTCCAAACCCACAACCTCTACCACCTCAAAGGACATGGGCAGCAGATGCATGGGAACATCACCACTTGAAAGTTCCCCTCCAAGCCACGCACTATCCTGACTTGGAACTAGATCGCCGTTCCTTCACTGTCACTGGGTCAAAATTCTGTAACTCCCTTCCTAACAGCATTGCTGGTGTACCTACACCCCAAGAACTGCAGCGGGTTCAAGAAGGCAGCTCACCATCAGCTTCTCAAGGGCAATTAGGGATGAGCAATAAATGCTGGCCTTGCTAGCGACATCCACATTCCATGAATGAATTCTTAAAAAGTGCACACTGCTACCCGGGATTCCCTCATTATTGAAAGGTTCATGTCTTACCATTCATCACAAGTAAAAGGGTCACTGACCCGAAACGTTAACTCTGCTTCTCTTTCCACAGATGCTGCCAAACCTGAGTATTTTCAGCATTTCTTGTTCTTATTATTATTATAATAAAAGGGTCACTTGCCAGCCAGCAACCAAAAGGGCCAAGTCGGGAAAGCAATGGAAAGAAATAATATTGCTGTGGCTCAAAAACAGAACAGAAACTTACCAATGTAACATTGTGTAACACGTCCGTGTGCACACCCTTGTACAACTACAAATCTTTACTCTTCCACTTCCTCGCACGTGATGCGACTCCTGTGGCTTCAGCACAAGTAGAAACAGGCTGCTCAGATCCTTGCTTCGACTGCTGAGATGCTCTTGGCTGTTGTCGTCTGGAATCCGTAGCACGAGGGCTCTGGCATAGACTGCTCCACCTGCACAGGGGCAGACTTGGCTATTGGGACACTTGGCAGCACGTTTGGTACTGACTGGGGGAGGGCGGTGGGGGAGGGGGAGGTGGTGGTGGTAATGAGTGGAAAGTGGAAATGCGTTCCGCAGAGTTCCAACTTCCATGTACCCTTTCACCATCATTCCTCTTTTGGTCCACCCACACTTCGCTTGCTAGCAATGAGCTGGAGAGCACTTTGCAGCAGATCAATGGAGTGATGGCTGGTTGGCATCCTTCCACCTATGAAAGATGATGGACACACAGCAAACAATCCATTTAGGTGGGGTGTCTTCTCTTTGTGCATCTTTGCTGATGGCTGTGAAGGCCAATCCTTGAGAGGCTGGTTCTGCCACAAGTGCTGCACATGAAGCTGCCAAGTGATGCTGTGAGTTGCTATTTTCAGCACTGGCGTTTGTGGCCAAGTTGCTGTAGCCACTAGTCGTGGTGGTAGTGCACACCATTCCACAGGATATGTCGCCATTTCTCTCTTTCACCAGCTTGTGACTCCCAGGTCTGATAGTCAACATTTAGTGCCTTCATGTCACGCTTGCAAGCATCCTTGAAACAGAGCTTTGGGCACCCCCAGTGGGCATCTGGGCCCAAATACCTTGCCATTCAGAAGGTCCTTGGATGTGCGACCATCTTCCATCCTGCTGATATGTCCTCCCAGCCACTGAAGCCGCCCCCGTTTGATTAGTGCTAACATACTTGACACTGAATTACCTTGAAGTAGCTGTTTCCAGATCTGGAAAAATCTAGATCTAGATCTTCTTTCAAACTTGGCTTCAAATTCCTGGGCATCTCTCAACATCAACAAGAAGTTTTTGCTCTGGACTACACTGGTTATACTGTAAGACCCAACTTTTGTCTCTGATTTGCTGCTCTTTTGTGATAGTTGAAGCAATTTTGATCTGTTTACTGCCCTTCTCCCACCACTGTTGTGATTGAGAGACTTCAATCTCCTGCTGAGCCTGTGACTGGCCACTGGTTATCCTGGTTTTTCAGCATAAGCCTGTTCCTGGTCAGAAAATCACTTGCCTGCACTGAGATCGCTCCTAAGCGACCTATAGTCATCTCAGATTAACGATCTGAGGGTGTAGTAAATGGATGGTTCGGGTAATGGAGGTGGCAACCTCAAGGTAGGAAGTGGCGACCTGGAGCTGCTCCCTTCACACACCTGGGGGGGGGTGGGGGTGATGGATGGCCAAGACTATTGTATCATACATCCTATTTAAGGTGCCTTCATGGTGTCAGAGCTATTGGTGAGGGCCTGCATGCATTCGTTTGATGGTCACATTTGATGCTCCATGCAGGTGACCAGTCTTTCCATGGGCAAAGACATCATCTCAAAGGCCTGCAATATTATGCCATTCATGCATGAAATGGACTCCTCCAATCTCTCTGGAAGCATATACAGTGCAGTTGAAATGCCTGCCAGTACAGCCTGTGCAGCTGCTCCAGAAATATCTTGTTCATCAATGGCCTCCTAGATACAGCATCTACGTTCAGCTTTTCAGAGGTTGGAACATCCTGCAGCCTCTGAAGTGGAGTCTCCACTGTTGCTTCTGTCTTCACCAGCTGCTCTTGCTCACTTGTGATCGAAGAGTCACCTGGCTAAAACCCAACTATTTGCCTTACTAGTTCCACCAAAGTGAGAGTATCTGAACTGTGCATGGCCTGCATGAGTCTGGTGACTGTTCACCCTCAGAGGGAGTAACTTCCTCTGAGGAGTTGTCACGGTCCTCCTGCACCACCTCCTGTGGGAGAATAAAGACATGAATTAGAACTGTCAACTGCTAAGTGGCTGACATCAATTCAACATGAGTGAGTGCTGTATTCACGTGACTGTCTGATATTTAATCAGGTAGCTGGGAGGCCTCCATCTCTCATGTCCATCACCTCCTCTTGTGCAACTGGCAGTTTTGAGATGGTTGAAGGGCGACCTCTGGCTTTCTGTCTCTCTCTCGTGCCTGTGCTCTTTTTTCCTGCAAGGAGGGAAAAATGAGACCTATCAGTGAGTGTAATGACATATGTTGAATGGATGGATGGAGAGCATTTGTTGAGGTTGACTATGAGGGACAGACATGACAATGCACAAAGATGAGGGTGAGTATCAGTGATGGCTGGACAAATGAGGATGTAAGAAAGTGCACAGTGAGGGATGGGTGTACCTGCATGGTGAGTGGTTTGAGAAATGATATGTTGGAGTCGGTTTGTGAAGGCAGAGTGAGGGGGTTGGGTGAAACACACATCAGGATGTAGGTGAATGTGCCACTGTACTCACCTTTCCTGTCCTGTTTCAGTCATTGAACTGCTTTTGTCATTCAATCCATAAGTCATGGCACCACGCTCCTGCTGCTGACCTCATGGAAAAGGTTAACAGGGAACAGTATCTCCCAGTGGGCTCGTACAGCCCCCAGCATCACATCCAGGGAGACATCACTAAATCGAGGCACAGCCTACGAGCTCCTGGACTCGATTTTGCCAATTCCCTCTGTTCTGCTCCCAACTCCAAATAGCATGTTTGGAGTGTCCCTTTAAACACTGGAATTGAAGTCAACTCAGGTGGGTCATTATCATGGCCATTTATGTTAATTGGTCAGGAGACCCAGAAATAATATAGTAATGTTGCAGCTGGGTTAAAAAGCCACTGACAGACACACTGTGTTGTGGTTCCCATGCGATTCCAGCGCCAGTGTTTCAGGAACTTAAAATTCAGTCCCTAATTTTAATTAGGTGACCAAGTGAGCAGGAAACCAAAGGTAAACCACTTGTATGCAGAGAAGAAAAGACAGAAAATCAGGGATGAATTGATCGGAACCAGAACACCATCATCCGCATGCCTGACAAAAGACTCCTCAAACAAGCTTTCTACTCTGAGCTTCGTCACAGCAAGTGGTTACCAGGAGGGCAGAGGAAACGCTACAAGGATGACCTTAAAGCTTCCCTGAAAAAATGTGACATCTGCACTCATTCATGGGAATCTCTTGCTCGAGACCATCCAAAATGGAGAAGAAGCATCTGCGAAGGTGCCAGCCATTTCGAACAATGTCGACATGCCAAGGCAGTGACCAAGTGCAAACAGTGGAAGGAGCATCCTATTCACTCACCTCACGAAACACCACCTGCCTCACCTGTGGCAGAGTGTGCAGATCCAGAATTGGACTACTCAGTTTTTTTTCGCCCCAAAAAATCTACTTTATTCATAAAAATTTGTAAAAAAAAATACATTAAAAAACAGTTCAAAACAGTACCAAGTTGACATTCGAGAAAGTGCAAAAGAAAGCAGTTTTCTTCAATACAGGAGTGAGTTACCTCACAACCCTTCCATTCCATTTTACATGCAATATTCATTTTACAGCAAACCCATATTTGGTGTATACAGCCTGAGGGGTTTCCCATGGGTCCAGCCCCTCAGTTCACTATGGCGGGAGGACCTTACACAGTGGTCTTTCCCCATTGAGCCTTTGCAGCGGCTGCCCCAAACTTTAGGGCATCCCTCAGCACGTAGTGCTGGACCGTGGAATGTGCCAGTCTGCAACACTCGGTCGTGGACAACTCTTTGTGCTGGAAGACCAGTGGGTTTCGGGTAGACCAAAGTGCGTCTTTCACCGAATTGATGGTCCTCCAGCAGCAGTCGATGTTTATTTCGGTGTGTGTCCCTGGGAACAGCCTGCAGAGCACAGACTCCTATGTTACAGAGCTGCTTGGGATGAACCTCGACAAAAACCACTGCATCTCTTTCCACACCTGCTTTGCAAAGGCACATTCCAGACGGAGGTGGGCAACTGTCTCTTCCCACCACAGCCACCTCGAGGGCAGCGTGCGGAGGGGTTGAGACTCCAGGCGTGCAGGAAGGATCTGACTTTGGCAGACTGCTCAGGGAACCAGCCGAAAGGATCCACCATCTCCTTTTCCCGTAGAGCCTTGAGGACATTCCATGCAGACCAATGCCTGATGGATTGGTGGTCAAAGGTGTTTTCCCGCAGAAAAATTTCCACGAAGGATTGATGGTATGGCACAGTCCAACTGGATGGAGTGTTTTGCAGCAATGTGACTAGACCCATCCTTCGCAACACTGGGACAGATAAAACCGTAGCACGTACGGACACTTGGTGTTTGCATACTGGGGCTCTACACGCAGCCTGATGCAGCCGCACACGAAAGTGGTCATCAGGATGGGGCGACATTGGGTACATTTTTCCCGCACTTATCCAGAGGTTTGAACATCGTGTGACCGCCACGGCGCAGGAGTGGGGTATGGTCCAGACGTGCACCACATACAGCAAAAATGTGAGCGCCTCCCTCTGATGACCAGGTTATTACCCACAATGGAGAGAGATAGCTGCTCCCACAAGCTCAGTTTATGGTGTACCCTGGCAATTTGCTCTTTCCAGGTTTTTGGCACACTCCCTGGCCCTTCCGAACCATATCCCTAGCATCTTCAGGTAGTCTGACCTGACGGTGAAGGGGACAAAGGATCGGTCGGCCCAGTTCCCACAGAACATGGCTTCCCTCTTGCCGTGGTTTACTTTGGCTCCCGAGGCCTGTTCGAACTGGTCGCAGATGCTCATCAGTCTGCGAAGGGACAATGGATCTGACCAGAAGACGGCGACGTCATCCATGTACAGGGAGGCTTTGACCTGAGTGCCTCTGCTACCTGGGATTGTCACCCTTCTTATGCCCACATCCTTCCTAATGGACTCAGCAAAAGGTTTGATACAGCAAACAAACAAGACAGGGGAGAGAGGACAGCCCTGTCTGACTCCAGATTGGATCGTGAAACTCTCTGATTCCCACCCATTGATTGAGACTGCGCTACTGATGTTTGTGTAGAGCAGTTGCGGATTCCTTCCCCAAATCCCATTTTGGAGAGCATATCCAACATGTTTGTGTGCGATATCCTGCCAAAAGCCTTCTCCTGGTCCAAGCTGATGAGGCAGATGTCCACCCTCCTATCCCGTACATAGGCGATCGTATCCCTGAGTAGCGCGAGACTATCAGAGATCTTCCTGCCGGGTATAGTATAGTCTGGTCAGGGTGAATCACCAACTCCAGAGCAGACTTGACCCGACTGGCGATGACTTTGGACAGAATCTTATAGTCAATATTAAGCACCAAGATGGGCTGCCAATTTCTGATTTCCACCCTCTGCCCCTTCCGCTTGTAGATGAGGGTGATGATGCCTTTCTCATGGATTCGTATACTTCCAGCAGGACTGGGCCGATCTAGCCCCACAGAGCCAAATACAACTCAACCGGTAAGCCGTCGTTTCCGGGAATTTTACTCGTCTCAAAGGACCTGACAGCGTTGGTCAGCTCATCCAGAGTTAGCAGTTTGTCCCGTCACTCTCGCATACTGTCATCTAAGACCTCCGTGATAGATGACAGGAAGGACTGGGAGGCCGTGCTGTCCGCAGGCTTCACATCGTACAGCCCAGCATAAAAGGATTTGCTGATCCTTAGTATGTCGGACTGCGAAGGAAAGTTGTATTGCTCACAAAACTATTTTCAGTAAGCAACCTTATTTACTATGAATACTTCAAAAGCATTTAAACATCTCCACATAGCTTGTTCAAGGAAACATTAGAAATTATTTGCCTCTATCCTTGAATTATAATTATGAAGAAGCATGAAATTCTTGGTATGTAAATCAGTTTTCATATCAACATGATAACTATTAATATGGGAAGCTTTACGATTTTAGAAAATACAATCATGCAAAAAATACTTTCAATGACTACCTTCATTCAGCAAGTGTGCTGAATGCCTTCTTGTTTACATTAAATGGCAATTAAACTAAAGATATTTTGTTTCATTGCTCAGAAATTTTACATGGTACCTGTGGATAAGGATTTTATGACCAAATGTGCACATCAGTCAAAATTTCAATCAATGAAAAGAATGCTAAAAAACTATCATCTCATTGATTTTCCTTTGATGTCTGAGAATCTGTGTTTGCATACAAATTATTCTTCTGCTACAAAAGAGACTGCTTTCATTGTTTTTTTCTCCTCATACACATCCAGGAAAGAAAACACATATCAACTGAAAATCATGCTGTGCGCCTGCATTAACCAAACAACATCATGGAAATAAGAAGTGCATAAAAAAATTTTCAAATAGTCAGATTAATTTAAAATTAATAAGATTTAAATAAGGATATTAATGCTCCGCTGAGATTTACTGCCATGCCAATGAAATTATAAGTGCAAAGTTGCTGTTTCTGCATAAATTTTACAGGTTATTTTTGCAGGTGCTCACAGGATGAACTTTTTCAAATATGATGCTTATGTTGCCATTTCACTGAGACAGTGCAAAAATTAATGCAATACGTTGCTAGCTTTTGTTTTACACTTTGAAAGAAGTCAGTACCCAACAGCTTTTCCATCAATTTGCCTACTATGGAGCAAGTTGGAAATTGGCTTGGTATAATGCAGAATAAAATTCTTGTCATTTATTTTGATGATTCTTTTCTGAAAATAGAATTAAGTTTTATATTAAATGAATGACTCAAGACAGAACAAAAGCACTGTTACAAAATGGCAAACATGGATCACGCCTGTAAAGCTAACACAAATGAGTTCCCAAATTCAGCATGTTGCCGTGGTAAACGCACGAGAAAGAAATCAGATCCATTCCCAAAGTGAAAAAGATCAGATGAGTCATCACCATAATTTTCACAAGTTTTCTACTAACTAGATCATAGCAGCAATTTTCGTGGTTCATAGTTCAAGGAAATTCTTTAGAAACCTCAAAATAAATACTTTTTAAAAGAATTAAATTCAGCGGTTATGCACAAATACACAAGTATCAAATAGTCTGCTTCTCCAGTATTCCTTTGAAGTAAAACAGTCATTTGTTTGCGGTGGCTGAAAGCAGCTATTAATCCAAATGATTGAATTAATGTTCATGGCTCTATAAGGTTGTGTAGTTTGATGCTGGTAAAAAGTAAATTTATGGAATTGGGAAGAGGAAGACAGAGAAGTGTATAAATAAAAAGTACAATTACACAAAAATGTGACAGCAACTATGTCATATTTCCATCATTCTCACACAAATCTAGTTTTGCTTTTCAACTTCCATCACAACTAACCTCTTAAATATCTTTTACAAATTTGCTTTCACTTGAAAGATTTGACCTTTGGTCTATAAACATGATAAACTTATTTCAGTGGCGCAGTGGTTAGCACCGCAGCCTCACAGCTCCTGCGACCCGGGTTCAGTTCTGGGTACTGCCTGTGTGGAGTTTGCAAGTTCTCCCTGTGACTGCATGGGTTTCCGCCGGGTGCTCCGGTTTCCACCCACAGCCAAAGACTTGCAGGTTGATAGGTAAATTGGCCATTGTAAATTGCCCCGAGTGTCGGTAGGTGGTAGGAGAATGGTGGGGATGTGGTAGGGAATATGGGATTAATGTAGGATTAGTATAAATGGGTGGTTGTTGGTTGGCACAGACTCGGTGGGCCGAAGGGCCTGTTTCAGTGCTGTATCTCTCTCTGACTCTAAGAACAATTATTTAGAAACCTGCATTAGACCTTCCAAATTGCATTACCTCACATTTGTCCGGATTGAACTCCATCTGCCATTTCTCCGCCCAAGTCTCCAACCAATCTATATCCTGCTGTCTGGTCTGACAATCCTCATCACCATCCGCAACTCCACCAACCTTTGTGTTGTCCGCAAACTTATTAATCAGACCAGCTACATTTTCCTCCAAATCATTTATGTATACTACAAACAGCAAAGGTCCCAGCACTGATCCCTGCAGAATACCACTAGTCATAGTCCTCCATTCAGAAAAGCACCCTTCTACTGCTACTGCTGCATACTTATGGCAAAGTTTGCAATCTGTTTTTATGTTACTTGCTAGCCTACTCTCATGCCCTCTTTTCTCCTTCCTTCTCTATTTCTTGGTCATCCTTAGCTGAATTCTAAAATCCTCCCAAACCTCAGGCTCACTAATCTCTTTTTTGACAACATTATAAGCCTCTTCCATTGATCTAATAATATAGTTAACTCCTCTTGTTAGCCAGAGTTGGACCACATTTTCTATGGGGTTTTTGTGCCTTAAAGCAATGTACATTTGTTACGAATTATCTATTAATTCTTTAAATGCTATCCATTGCTTGTCCACTGTCCTATCTTTTAAACTATTTGCCCAATCTACCGTTGCAAACTTGCTGCTCACATCTACATAGTTTGCTTTTTTGAGATTGAAGACCTTAATTTTGAACTTAACTAAATCGCTTTCAAACTCAATATAAAATTTTATATTATGGTTACTCTTCCCTAGAGTCCCTTTTACTATGAGTTTATTAATTAACCCTTCCTCATTACACAACACTAGATCCAAAATAGCCTGTTTCCTAGTTGGTTCCTCAACATACTGATCGACAAAACTGCCTTGTATATATTCCATAGAACATAGAACATAGAACATACAGCACAGAACAGGCCCTTCGGCCCACAATGTTGTGCCGATCCTTTGTCCTCTGTCAAGGACAATTTAATCTATACCCCATCATTCTCCTTTATCCATATACCTATCCAAAAGCCTTTTGAAAGTCCCTAAAGTTTCTGACTCAACAACTTCCCCGGGCAAGGCATTCCATGCCTCGACCACTCTCTGGGTAAAGAACCTTCCCCTGACATCCCCCTTATATCTCCCACCCTTCACCTTAAATTTATGACCCCTTGTAACGCTTTGCTCCACCCGGGGAAAAAGTTTCTGACTGTCTACCCTATCTATTCCCCTGATCATCTTATAAACCTCTATCATGTCACCCCTCATCCTTCTCCTTTCTAATGAGAAGAGGCCTAGAATGTTCAGCCTTTCCTCGTAAGACTTATTCTCCATTCCAGGCAACATCCTGGTAAATCTCCTCTGCACCCTCTCCAAGGCTTCCACATCCTTCCTAAAATGAGGCGACCAGAACTGCACACAGTACTCCAAATGAGGCCTTACCAAGGTCCTGTACAGCTGCATCATCACCTCACGGCTCTTAAATTCAATCCCTCTGCTAATGAACGCTAACACCCCATATGCCTTCTTCACAGCCCTATCCACTTGAGTTGCAACTTTCAATGATCTATGCACATAGACCCCAAGGTCTCTCTGCTCCTCCACATGCCCAAGAACCCTACCGTTAACCCAGTATTTTGCATTCATGTTTGTCCTTCCAAAATGGACGACCTCACACTTTTCAGGGTTAAACTCCATCTGCCACTTTTCAGCCCAACACTGCAACCTATCCAAGTCCCTTTGCAGACGACAATAGCCCTCCTCGGTATCCACAACTCCACCAACCTTTGTATCATCTGCAAATTTACTGACCCACCCTTCGACTTCCTCATCCAAGTCGTTAATAAAAATCACAAACAGGAGAGGACCCAGAACTGATCCCTGCGGCACGCCACTGGTAACTGGGCTCCAGGCTGAGTATTTACCATCTAAGACCACTCTCTGCCTTCTATCAGTTAGCCAATTCTTAATCCAACTGGCCACATTCCCCACTATCCCATGCCTCCTGACTTTCTCCATAAGTCTACCATGGGGGACCTTATCAAATGCCTTACTAAAATCCATGTACACCACATCCACTGGTTTACCCTCATCCACTTGCTTGGTCACCTGCTCAAAGAATTCAATCAGGCTTGTGAGGCAAGACCTACCCCTCACAAAACCGTGCTGACTGTCCCGAATCAAGCAGTGTCTTTCCAGATGCTCAGAAATCCTATCCCTCAGCACCTTTTCCATCAACTTGCCTACCACCGAAGTAAGACTAACTGGCCTGTAATTCCCAGGGTTGTTCCTATTCCCTTTCTTGAACAGGGGCACAACATTTGCCACCCTCCAATCACCTGGTACCACCCCCGTCAGCAGAGAAGATGAAAAGATCATTGCCAGCGGCTCTGCAATTTCATCCCTTGCTTCCCATAACATCCTTGGATATACCCCGTCAGGCCCGGGAGACTTGTCTATCTTCAAGTTATTCAAAAACCCCAACACATCTTCCCTCCTAACGAGCACTTCCTCGAGCTTACCAGTCTGCTTCCCACCGTCCTCTTCAGTAATACACCCCTTCTCATTCGTAAATACCGAAGAGAAGTACTCATTCAAAACCTCACTTATCTCTTCCGGCTCAACACACAGTCTCCCGCTATTGTCCTTGACCGGACCTATGGTCCCCCTAGTCATCCTCATATTTCTGACATACGCGTAAAAGGCCTTGGGGTTTTCTTTTATCCTACCCGCCAAGCATTTTTCATGCCCTCTCTTAGCTCTCCTAATCCCTTTCTTCAGATCCTTCCTGGCCATCTTGTATCCCTCCAGAGCTATGCCTGTGCCCTTTTTCCTCAACTTTATATACGCATCCTTCTTCTTCCTAACAAGACTCTCAACCTCTCTTGTCAACCACGGTTCCCTCACATGACCATCCCTTCCCTGTCTGACAGGGACATGCTTATCAATGGCCCCTACTATCTGCTCCTTGAAAAAGTTCCACATTTCGACCGTGCCCTTCCCTGCCAGCATATGCTCCCAACTTATGCTCCTCAGTTCCTGCCTGACAGCATCATATCTACCCTTCCCCCAATTGTAAACCTTGCCCTGTTGCACATACCTATCCCTCTCCATTACCACAGTGAATGCTACAGAATTGTGATCACTATCTCCAAAGTGCTCGCCCACCAACAGCTCTATCACTTGCCCTGGTTCATTACCTAGTACCAAATCCAATATTGCCTCCCCTCTGGTCGGGCAGTCTACATACTGAGTCAGAAAAGCTTCCTGGACATACTGCACAAACACTACCCCATCCAAACTATTCGATCTAAAGAGTTGCCAATCAATATTTGGGAAGTTGAAATCCCCCATAATTACTACCCTGTGACTTCTGCTCCTTTCCAAAATCTGTTTCCCAATCTGCTCTTCCACCTCCCTGCTGCTATTGGGGGGCCTATAGAAAACTCCCATCAAGGTGACTGCTCCTTTCCTGTTCCTGACCTCAACCCACAGTGCCTCAGTCGGCAGATCCTCCTCGAAAATTCTTTCAGCAGTTGTTACACTATTTCTAACTAACAATGCCACCCCCCCACCTCTTTTACCACCATTCCTAATCTTATGAAAACATCTATAACCAGGTACCTCCAAAAACCATTCCTCCCCCTCACCTATCCACGTTTCAGTGATGGCCACAACATCGTAGTCCCAAGTGCCCATCCATGCCTTCAATTCACTCACCTTATTCCTGATGCTTCTTGCGTTGAAGTATACGCACTTTAACCCTTCTCCGTGCCCATCTGTCCTCTGTGACAGTGCTACCTTCCCCAATACCTCACTACACTCTTTGTCTTTCTGAGTGGACCCACTGGTCCCTGGATTACAAGTCCGGTTCCCATCCCCCTCCCAAACTAGTTTAAACCCTCCCGAACAGTACTAGCAAACCTCCCTCCCAGGATATTGGTGCCCCTCTGGTTCAGATGCAGCCCGTCCTGTTTGAACAGGTCCCATCTTCCCCAGAATGCAGTCCAATTATCCAAGAACTGGAAGCCCTCCCTCCTACACCATTCCTGCAGCCACGTGTTCAGCTGTGCTCTCTCCCTATTCCTAGCCTCACTATCACGTGGCGCCGGCAACAAACCAGAGATAACAACTCTGTCCGTCCGAGCTTTCAACTTCCAGCCTAACTCCCTAAACTCACTTCTAACATCTGTGCCACCCTTCCTTCCTACGTCGTTGGTGCCAATGTGCACCACGACCTCTGGCTGCTCCCCCTCCCCTTTAAGGATCCTGAAGACGCGATCACAAACATCACGGACCCTGGCACCAGGGAGGCAACAAACCATCCGTGCGTCTCGCCTGCGCCCACAGAACCGCCTGTCCGTACTCCTCACCATCGAGTCCCCGATGACTAGTGCTCTCCCATTCTCCCTCCTTCCCTTCTGAGCCACAGTGCAGGACCCCGTGCCAGAGGCCCGGTCACTGCAGCCTGCCCCCGATAGGCCGTCCCCCCCAACAGTATCTAAAACTGTATACTTGTTGTTGAGGGGAACGACCACAGGAGATCCCTGCACTGACCTCTTCCCACCTCTAACTGTTACCCAGCTGCCTTTGATTTGTGGAGTAACGACCTCCGTGTAGCTTCTATCTATCAACCCCTCAGCTTCCCGAATGATCCTCAGTTCATCCAGCTCCAGCTCCAATTCCCTAACACGGTCTGATAGGAGCTGGAGACGGATGCACTTCCAGCAGGTGAAGTCGGCAGGGCCACCGGAGGTTCCCCTCACCTCGAACATTCTGCAGGAGGAGCAATACACTACACTGGCTGCCATTTCTTTTATTCAATTACCCCTTAGTTAAGTACAACTATAGATATTAACAAAAACAGTAAATAGCTTACCTGCTCAGTCCTTTTTGGTTAGAGGAGGAGGGTAAAAAGGGTCTTATTATTAGGTTAGAGGAGGAGGATGGGTGGGAGACACTACATGTGTAGTGGCTCGGGTTTACTCAGCTCCGCACCTTTAAGGAAAATACCTACCCAGGAGTCCTCGCTGCCGACCAGCTTCCGGTTCCTCCGGTGCCAAAAGAAACTCAAAGACAAGGAAAACAGTAAGTAAAACAGTAAGTACTTACTTTTAAAACACAGCTCCTGATGCCTTCACTCACCCACCGAAGAGACGCTACCTTCTCCTGCTGCTCCGCCGGGAAATGAGCTTGCAAATTCAGTTTGCCTAGTCTATATGAAGATTAAACTCACCATGATTACTGTATTACCCTTATTACATGTGCCTCTAATTTCCCGATTTATACTCTGCTCCACACTACAACTACTGTTAAGGGGCCTATAAACAGCAGCCACCAGTGTTTTCTGTCCCTTTCTGAGCTCCACAAAAACTGCTTCCACTCCTTGATTTTATGAAAAGATCCAGTCTCTCTCCTGTCTTTATCCCATCCTTTATTATCAGGACAACCTTTCCATTTGCCTATCTCTTCAAAAGCTTAAGAATCCTGGAATATTTAGTTCTCAACCTTGGTCACTTTGCAACCAGGCCTCCATAAATGGCTTTAGATTAAACCCATTAGTTCCTATCTGTGCTATCAATGGGAAAATAGGAACAAGACGAGGCCATTCAGCCCATCGAGCCTGCTCCGCCATCCAATATGATCATGGCTAATCATCCACTTCAATGCCTTTTTCCCACACTATCCCCATATCCCTTTATGTCATTGGCATTTAGAAATCTGTTAGTCTCTGCTTTAAACATACTCAATGACTGAGCTTCCACAGCCCTCTGGGGTAGAGAATTCCAAAGATTCACAACCCTTTGAGTAAAGAAATTTCTCCTCCTCTCAGTCCTAAGTGGCTTCCCCCTTATTTTGAAATGGTGTCCCCTGGTCTTAGACTCCCCAACCAGGGGAAACATCTTAGCTGCATCTACCCTGTCTATCCCTTGAAGTATTTTGTAGGTTTCAATGAGATCATCTTGCATTCTTCAAAACTCTGGAGAATGCAGGCTCAGTTTCCCCAATCTCTCTTCATAGGACAGTCCCTCCATCCCGGGAACAAGTCTGGTGAAACTTTGTTGCACTTCCTCGATGGCAATAATATCCTTCCTAAGGTGAGGGGACCAAAACTGCACACAGTACTCCAGGTGCAGTCTAACAAAGGTTCTATACAATTGAAGCAAGACTTTGCTACTCCTGTACTCAAACAAACATACTGTTAGCCTTCTTAATTGCTTGCTGCACCTGCATGTTAGCTTTCAGTGACTTAATGACAATGACACCCAGGTCCCTTTGTACACCTACACTTTCTAATCTCTTACCATTTAAGAAATACTCGGCACATCTATTCCTCCTACCAAAGTGGATAACCTCATATTTTTCCACATTATATTCCATCTGCCGTGTTCTTGCCCACTCCTAAGTCTGTCCAAATCCCTCTGAAGCTGCTTTGCATCTTCCTCACAACACACATTCCCACCTAGTTTTGTGCCATCTGCGAACTTGGAAATATTACATTTGGTCCCCACAATCAAATCATTGATATATATAGTGAACAGCTGGGGCCCAAGTACTGCTCCTTGCAGTACCCCACTACGTACCTATAGAAGTTTTACAGTCCATTTTTATGTTTTTTGCTAGTTTACATTCATATTCTATTTTCCCTTTCTTTATCAGTTTCTTGGTCCTCCTTTGCTGTATTCTAAAATCCTCCTAATCCTCAGGTTTACTAATATTTCTGGCAACTTTATAAATCTTTTCTTTTAATCTTATACAATCCTTAACTTCCTTTGTTAGTCATGGTTCACTGCCTTTTCTTTTTGTGTTTTTGTGGCTTGAAGCAATATATAGTTGCTGTAAACTATGTAATAATTCTTTAAAGACTATCCATTGCCTATGTATTGTCATACCTTTTAATGTATTTTCCCAATCCTCAGCCAATTTGCCCTTCATAATTTCCTTTGTTCAAATTTAACACCATGGCTTCAGATTGAACTACCTCACTTTCAAACATAATGTAAAATTCTATCATATTATGGTCACTCATCGCTAAAGGTTCTTTTTCAACAAGATGATTAATTAACCCTCTCTCATTACATAGTACTAGATCTAAAATAGCCTGTTCTCTAGTCGGTTCCTCAACATACTGCTCTAGAAAATCATCCAGAAACTCGTCCTCCACAGCATTAGTGCTCAATAGGTTTACCCAGTCTATATGCAGATTGAAGTCACTCATAATTATTGTATTACCCACGCTACACGCTTCTCTAATCTCCTGATTAATACCATGCCTCACACTATCAGTACTTTTAGGTGGCCTATGAACAACCCCTACCAATGTTTTCCACCCCTTGCTGTTTCTTAGTTCCACCCAAACAGATTGTTCTTCCGATCTGAGATCCTCCCTTACTAATGTACTGATCCCGTCCCTTATTATCAGCGCACCACCAACTCCTTTTCATTTTTGCCTGTCCTTCCTAAATGTCGAATATCAGTGAATATTTAGTTCCCAGTTTTAGTCACCCTGTAGCCACATTTCCATAATGGCAATTAGATCATACCCATTTACCTTTATTTGTGCCTTTAAATCATCTACCTGTTACGAATGCTGTGCGCATTCAGGTAAAGTGCCCTTAACCTCGTCTTCTTGACATTATTCTGCACTCTAAGCTTAATTGATGCTCGCCTTTGTTTCATCTGCCTTCTACTATCATTTGCTACTTTTTTACCTCCTGTTACCAGTTTTACGTCGTTCCAATTTGAGCTACCCATCAGGTACCTATCCCCGATAAGCTAATTTAAACCCTTCCCAACAGCACTAACAAATCCCCCTGCAAGGATATTAGTTCCAGTCCTGTTAAGGTGCAGCCTGTCCATCTTGTACAGGTCCCACCTACCCAAGAACCGGTCCCAATGCCTCAGAAATCTGATGCCCTCCGTCCTACACCAATTCTCTAGCCATGTGTTCAATCGATCAATCCTCCTATTCTCACTAGTACTTGGGACTGGGAATAATCCTGAGATTACTGCTCTTGAGGTCCTGCTTTTTAATTTCCTTCCTAACTCCCTAAAATCTGCTTTCAGGACCTCATCTCTCTTCCTACCTATGTCATTGGTATCAATGTGGACCACAACCTCTGGCTGTTCACCCTCTCCCAGAAGGATAATCTGTAGCTACGCCGTGACATCCTTGACCCTGACACCAGAGAGGCAACACACCATCCTGGAGTCATGTTTACTTTTGCAGAAACACCTGTCTGATCCCCTGACCATCGTATCCCCTATCACTATTGCTCTTCCACTCTTCTTCCTCCCCTCCTGTGCAGCTGAGCCACCCGTGGTACCACGGACTTTGCTCTGGCTGCACTCCATAGGAACCAATGCCCTCACCAGTATCCAAAAGGGAAAACCAATTAGCAAGCAAGATAGACTCATGGGACTCCTGCACTGCCTGCCTGGTTCTCTGAGACTGCCTGGCAGTCATCAATTTCCTCTCTGCCTGCATGCTCCTAACCTGCAGTGTGACCACCTCCATAAATGTGCTATCCGCTTGGTCCTCCGCCTCACGGATGCACAACTCCAGTGGCTCCAGCCGTTGCTCGAGTTCCAAAACCCGGAGCTCAAGCTTCTGCAGCCGGTGACATTTCCTGCAGATGTGTTCATCTAGGACACATGGTGCGTCCATAACTTCCCACATACCACAGGATGTACATTCCACTTGGCCGAGCTGACCTGCCATACTGTAACTTTAGAAGCTATTTATTGCAATTAGAATAAGTAGAATGACTTACCAGTTATTTCCTTTGCACCGAAGAAACAGCCAGCTACTGGAGGCTAAAAAAAGGTAGAGAAAGAAAGGAGCACCTCCCTCACTTGCTAAACTCCCACTTTACATTCTGTGCACTCAAAACAGCGCTCAGTGCAGACGAAGCAGCGCTAAGGAAGCCCTGTTTTTACACTTTCTGAAAAACAACTGATTCAAGCTTCTGAAAACCAATTTATGCCAGCTCCAAAGTAGCTAGCTGTAGCTGACTTTTCTCCAATTTTCCCTGACATCACCTTAGTCACAAATGCCTTATTTCTTTTGTTATTCCCACTGTCCCTTTCTGACCAGCTCTGCTTATTTTTAGCCAAAATACTGATCTGCCCTCCAGCCATATCATTTCCCTGGCTCCTTTTGAATTTACCCGTTCCTGAACCCTCCCAACCACCCTTTCGCCTTTATTAATTTCAAGCCTGGCTACTGCCCTTGTTCAATTCACCAGGACGCTGCTACCAGCCATGTAAAAACATATCAACATGCTCATAAACAAAAGAAATACCTCCGTGGCCAGCTGGTCTTTCTGTATCCTTCATGTTTGAATGTTTCATGTGCGTGGTTTCGTTGGCTTGATCACAAAATTAATATCCAAAAACTCTATGGGCTGGATATTGGGCTGGAGGCGGGGCTCCTGGCGCCAGGCCGAAAAGGTGGGGGGAGCCCTGCCTCTGCCTTTTTTCCCTCCGCCAGAACAATCCTCCAGTGGCAAAGTTTTAGGAGGCGGGATCCCATCCCTTTAATGTCTTTAAAGACAGGGATTCCATCACCAAGAGCTGCCAGCCAATCACAGGGCCGGCAGCTCAGCAGTGTCCGCACGCCACTGAGTGCGGTGGCCACTGCCAGTACTGCAGAGACCTCAGACCCAGATGGCGAAGAGGTTGGTCGCCAGGGCCAGTCCAGAAGGCCCTGGTGAGCGTGTATGGGGGGATGGTCTTGCGGTCCAGGGTGAGGTGTGTCCCGGGGTGAATTGGTTCCCAGTGGGGGTGCTCCGTGTGCCACAAACTGCCCTCGGAGGAGGGACCCTGCACCCCCCAAACCCACAGGAAGGGCGCCGCGATATATAAGGCGGGAAGAAGCCCTTAATTGGCCCTTACATAAGGGTCTCAATTTGCACCTGGGCAGGAAGACCGTCGTCAATCACGCCCCCAGGAAGATCGCTGGGCGGCGGGGATGCAACGGGCCGTCTGCCCTGCCACCACCCATTGGGATTCTCTGTGCTGCCCGCCTCCAATCCAGCCTCGAGGTGGGGGGGGCTGTAAAATCCCGGCCTATGTGTTTTTACACTATAAAGTGGGACTAGAGGCACAAACCGAGTACGACATTCATCGGAATCATAGAAACTTACAGCACAGAAGGAGGGCATTCAGCCCATCATGCCGGTGCTGGCTCCTTGAAAGAGCAGCCATGCTTAATCCCACATCCCTGCTTTTTCTCCATATCTGGATAAATTCTGCACGCTCAAGTACCTGTCCAACTCCCTTTGAAAACTATCAATGGAAACAGCTTCCACCGGTTCTTCAGGTAGTGCTCCATAACCCAAGAATTCAGAGTGAAAAAATATTCTCCTGATCTCTTCTCTCGATCTTTTGTCAATGGAAGGAAATTCATTAGCTGCATTTTAAGCATGGACAGGCCCAGCTAGAATGAGCTCAACATGACATCCACAAAAATCGAGATTTACTCATGTTTCATTGACTTAAGGCCACCATTTTTAATAAATTCTGAGCATGTGCTGTAACCAGGGTATATTAGTGACAGTCAGCTAAACTAAGTATTTTTCCTTCAGCTTCTACTCAAATCTTCCTAAAATTATGTGAAGATAAGGTAGAGGACAGATTACAAGAGTTTAAAAACGTTTGTTTGTGTGTGATGGTGGTGCGGGTGGGGGGCGGGTGCGGTGGGGTGGAGTATTCTGATTGCACACATGTTGCAGCCTTTGTTTTGTAATCTTTAGATGGAGGTAATTGAGGGGGAGAATGAATATGCCTTTCTTCATGCAATCTTATTTAAATCTTCAAAAAAGCAGTGATTCACTTTACCATGTTTTGTTGATAACTGGAAAAGTTTCATCTAATGTCTTATAACTGTGAGACAGACATTCTAATTTCTCACATCTGTGAGACAAGAAAAAGAACAGCACAAAACAGACACACCTGCAATTGGGGAAGGGGGATGTTCAGTGAGGGGAGTGAATGGAAGATTGAGGTGAGTGACAGCAGAGCAAGGAGATGATACAGGAGTTAAGCAGGTAGTTTAGAAGTAGGGGTAGTGATAGGAGTGCGGTTGTGGTAGGAATGGACATGGGTAGCGGTAAGGTCAAAGGGTAAGGGACAATACAGTGGTGAGTGTGTGGGGTAGCGAGAGAGTGGGGAGAGGCCTAAGTGATTGAAGGAATCATCTCTTAGGACCACATTTACCTCTCAACAGACTCATCCCAAGTGCAACATACAGTCACTGGTGGCTTCTTTTCCCTGCCATTTCAATTACCACTTCCTACCCAAAAGGAAAAAAGTCACAGAGAAGCAAAAAAAGCTTCAAGAGAAAAGCAGAAGAGAAAGCAATGAGAAAGACAGAACCAGAGGAAGAATGATAAAGAGAAACAACACAAAGACAACAGAAACAGGTAACAGAAAGAGACCACACTGTTGAACTTACCATTTGCAATGGCACAAGTACATTCCACAATTAATTCTAATGCCCATATTTGCAATGGAAATAATTTCCGAATAATGTCAGGTTATAATTACACCCTTTCAAGTAGAGCCACTGCAGTATCATCGTTAATGGGACAGTTTCCATTATAACATTGGACATAGCAATATATGACAGCGTTACAAAAATAGAGCATATGAGTTAAAAATGGAGACTGAATTACATCTGAATCTATCATCCACCTCCTCCTAACTCTACTTCTCCCACAGAGTACACTGGGACATGGCTCTCTATGTGCAATGTCATGGGAGATCAACTGTAATACATCAAAAATCTTATGACTATGCACAACAACATTTCCGATTATAAATTCTTATGCTTATATTCACAGTGGAAACTGCCTCTGTAAATTTCTCACACTGTAATTGCACTCTCCCACCAGTGGTTACGTTAGAAACCAATAACCTCCCAGTTCTGGTATCATCCTTATGAATCTTTTTTATACTTTCTCTGATACCTCTACATCCTTTTTATAATATGGAGACCAAAACTGTGCACGGTAGTCCAAGAGTGGTCTAACCAAGATTCTGTGCAAATTTAACATGATTTCTTGGCTTTTCAACCCTATCCCTCAAGAAATGAACCTAAGTGTTTGGTTTACTTTGTTAAGGGCCTTGTTGACCTGCACCACTACTTTTAGCGATTTGTGCATCTGTACCCCTAGATCCCTTTCCTCCTCTATCCCATTTAGACTATTATCCAAGCAGTCTCTGCCCTCCTTACTCTTCTTGCCAAAATGCAGCACCTTGCATTTACCTATATTGAAATTAATTTGCCAATTCAACACGCATTCTACAAGTTTACTAATGGTTCACATCTCCTACCTTCTTAGCCTATACTTCAAAGAAACTCCTTTAATCCAATCAATGCTACTGTCCTGCTTCCTAAATTGACATACGTTTGCTATTTAACTATAAGTAATAGTATAAAATGGAAGCATTATGTCAAACGAAAGGAAAGAATTTATGACTTCAAAACAGGGACTGAACTCAGGCAGCATCCTGGTCCAATGATCTCCCTTTCTCTTACTCCATTGCTCCTGAAGACTATATTTAGTGTCTACATGCAACACCACAGGAAATCGAATCATAATTTCCAAAAATATTCTGCACAATTCTAGGCAGAACATAGACTTCATTTCCTCATTTTTTCCAATAAACTATGTTACGTGTAAGTTCAATAACATTTGTTACTGTCAAAAAGAATAGTAACAGGATTAATTAAATAAAATCATGAAAGATTGAAGTATAAATTACAAAGATAAAGAAGGGTCTCTCAAGGATTTGGGAATCTATATCCATCTGGCCAAAAAAAAAACTTAAGTTTAACAAGAGTAGACTGAAAAAAAAGTAACTAATTGGATCAACACACAATTGGGGAAACAGTGGCATAGTTGTAATGTCACTGAACTAGTAATCCAAAGGGCCAGGCTAATGCCCTGAGGACATGGGTTCAAATCCCACCACAACAGCTTATGGAATTTAAATTCAATTAATTCAATAAAGAAATCTGGAATTGAAAGATAGTCTCAGTAATGGTGCCATGAAACTATCATCGATTGTTGTGAAAACCCATCTCGTACACTAATGAGCATACTTGGTCTCACCTACGTTACTCCAAACCCATAGCAATTTGGTTGAGTCTTAACTGCCCTCTGAAATGGCTTAGCAAGCTCCTCAGCTGTCATGGGCAATTAGGGATGGGCAACAAATGCCAGCCTTGCCAGTGATGCCCACATCCCATTAAAGAATAAAAAAAGTAATGACATACGCAAGCTTCCCAAAACCTGCAAAGGAGGGGGAAAAGCGTCAACTGGGAACAATGCAGGAAAACAGAAGCATGTCAAAAAAGATCAGAAGGTCAAAGGAGGAAGTAGAAACCAGCATAATTGCAGATGATCAGTATCACAGCAAGACATTCTTCCAATCAGGCCAGCCGATCATATGGCAAAAGGTACCCTAAAGCTGATCAGACCATACTTGACGTATTGTGTTCAGCTCTTGCACCAAGATGCAAGGAAAACGTTGAAGTTATTTGACTGCAGCAGTTCAAGAAGGCAGCTCACCACCACCTTCTCAAGGGAAATTAAGGACGGGCAATAAATGCTGGCCTAGCCAGAGATGCCCACATCTCACAAACAAATAAAAAAAGTCACAGATGCAGTGCTGAGCAGAGCATTAAAGGATTGAGATAGGAGAAAACATTGGAAAAACTGGGTCTCTTTTGCACCAAGAGGAGGTGACTGAAAAGTGATCTGATGGAGGTTTATGAGATAATAAAGGCACAGCTAAAATAAATCCAGATCACTATCTCAAGGTATATCAGCCTACTAGAACAAGGAAGAATAGGTCAACTCAAGATAGATGTAAAGAAGAATTTCTTCACATAAAAAAATGATCAAGACTTGGAATGGTCTTCTGGGAAGGTTAGTGGAGACGAAAACCTTAAATTTCTTTAATGAACAGTTCAATAACATGAAGGAGAAGAATGCAAGTCTTTTTTTCTAGCTGAATGAGCAAAGATGGGCCAAATTTCTATTGATCTTGTGATAGGACCATTCTATAATTGATTCCCAAACATTGTGTGTTAAATTAAGAGAAGAGAAAAACTAAGAACTTGCTTTCATTTGGTACCTTTCATGACTTCAGCACATCCCAAAGCGTTTTGCAACCAATTAAGTACTTCAAGTGCTGTCACTGCTATAATGCTGGGAAACACAACAATCAATTTGCACACGCAAAGACCCCCCCAAACAGCAATGACATAAATCAACAGACAATCTGTTTCAGGGACGAGGATTGAAGGAAAAATGTTGACCAACATCCTGGGGAACTCACCTGCTCTTTTTCAAATAGGGACCTTTAAATTCCAAAAAATGAGATCTCCAAGAATGCAGCACTCCATTTGTACTGGAAGTGTCAGCCTACATTTTGTGCTCAAATCTCTGGAGAGGAGTCTGAACCCATGATCTTCTAACATAGAGGCGAGCATGGTATCCCTGAGCCATGGCTAACACACCTACTTTGTAAGGTATAATTACCTTATGACCCACAAAATTAACAGTTTGGTAACAAATATAAGTCAAAACCGTTCATATTAACCCAGTATAATTTAGAGTACATTAGGCACATTTAGACAACGTATGTTCCAAAAGACTTGGATGCATAGGAAAATTCAGGAGAGATTAGAATGACTTGAGATTTAGAATTATAATTTTTGAAGAAATTGACACTTGCATTAAAATGTCTGATTTCATGGTGAAAAAATCTTAATACTGAGACGTATCATGTGCAGTTTATTTCACTTGTACTGCTAGCTTTAAAATGGAGGAGACAAACATAAAATTATCAAGACTGAACAGTAGGATTGTTTTCCCATCCTCTGGATACGAGAAACAGACCCTCACAAATGTAGTGCACCAATGTTTTAAAAATGGGATTGTATAAGATAGCGATGATCTACTATGGTGTATAGTAATTAAATAGGTTACATCTATTAGTTAAAAATATACATTTAACTATGTGGCATTCTATTACTTACCCTTAAGCTCAATTATTGTTGCTATAGAAGACCCATTACAGATCCTCTTTTTTGTAATATACAGAAAAAAATCAAAAACAAAACAGAAAATACATAGCCCCTCTTTTCTATCAGCAGTATGCTGCAGTACTGTCCACAAGTTCTCTTCTACACTTTGGGTTTCAGTCTATTTTATTTCATCTTTACATCAAAAAGATATAATTTATAACAAAAAAAATTAATTCCCTTGGAATGCAGAGATAAATGGAAGTGTGAGTGCCTTGCACATAATAAAAGTAAGACTGCCCCTTTGGGAAATTGTCTACTTTCAGAGTGCTAGGTATTCAAAGCTTGTTCAAAAGTGTTCATTTAGAATACAGATATCAAAAGATGATGCAAATATTCAAGAGATAATCATGAAACTTACCAGATGTTCTAATCCTACTTTGATGTTCGCAGAATCTCTGTGAAAGAAAAAAAATAAAGTCTTAAATAAGAGTTATTCAATTCCATGCAATGCCCACCCCAATATCCAAGTTTCAAAAGTGTTCAACTTAAATTAAACATATAACATTGTGTAATCTACAAAATAAGAATGATCACAATGGCAAATCATCACACTGTTGCTATGAGATAATCATATCCATTTTTACGTAGTTTAAGCATTGAATTGTAGATGAAATATAAAATTGTTCTGGCAATAGGTCATTGACTTGAAACATTAACTCTGTTCCGCTCCACAGATACTGCCTGACCCAGTGAGTATTTGCAGTGTTTTCTGTCCTTATTTTAGAATTGTAGGCTCTAATATGTTTCTCCAACCCAACATGTAACCCATTTAGCAATTGAAAGCAAGCATCCAACAACTTTCACTGTATGCCAGCTGATAATTTTTGGAAATTAAATATTCTATTGCTTCTTGAAGCATTTTATGGGATATCTAGATATATTTAAATGTTCATAAAAACCTTATAAACAAATGTACATGTAGAGTTACCCCAGAAGATTATGCTGGGGTGTTGAACTTTGAAAGAGAATTTTTTTTTTAATCCATAAAGAAAGCAGAGGATGGCATTACATATATGATCTTGCAGTCACATATTGAAATTTCAAACAATATGCTTGCCGGTTACATTATTGCTCAAATATTTCTCTCACGCTTGGTAGCAAAGGCCACACATGTATATAAAAAAAACAGTAGTCACTACATAGTATATGTTTATCTGCCCAATATTTAGTAATGCAGCAAGCCTGGGGTGGAACAAAAAGCATTGTTAGTTTGTTTAATTCACTGGATATTTCATGAGCCTTCTTGTGATTTGCTAAACTTTGGAAAGCAGCATAATAAATAACGAGTTCATAAACTCCAGAACAGGTTTATTAAACAGCAACAGCTAAGCAATATAAGATAGTTAAAAAAGATTGCAGAAGATTATTTATCTATCATATCTACTCCTCTTTTCAGTCCATTTATAAGAGAACCAGAGGTAGATGTATGACAATAATTTTACATGAAATTTTTACTTATTCCCTAACAGGGCATTCCATATTTCTCTTGATGGCCTCAGAAGAACTGGTGAACTGAGTGTTCTTAGATATATCCTGCTACTCTTTCAAGTTTGACCCAAGACAAACAAAGTCAACATATCGCAACAGCATCAGCCGTGGCTCAGTTGGTAGCACTCTCGCTTCTGAGTCAGAAGATTGTGGATGTAATATTACTTATTCCTTTGCTTTATGAACTATGGTAAAATTCACAGGACTACAAGTTAACATTCAAAGAATATGTGGGTTTTTATACACACAGCTACTACAGGAGCCACACCAACACACATCTTACTCTGTAGGGCTCCAAACACAACTCCCTGGTCATGTGTAATGCAACATCACTTCCTCCAGTGACCTTCACTTACAGCCTCTTAAGGTGGTCCAATAACAGTGGGATCAAGTCACATTCCAGGACTTGAGCACAAAAAGGGCTGACACTCCATTGTAGTGCTGAGGGAATGCTGCACTGTTGTAGGTGCCGTCTTTCAGATGAGACATTAAACCGAGACCCCATCTGCTCTCTCAGGTCGACATAAAAGATGCTATGGCACTATTCTGAAGAAGAGTAGGGGAATTATTCCCGGTGTCCTGACCAATATTTATCCCCCAGTCTGGTCATTAGCACATCGCTGTTTGTGGGAGCTAGCTGTGCGTAAATTGGTTGCTGCATTTCCCACATCAGAGTAGTAACTACACTTCCAAAGTACTTCATTGGCTGTAAAGCGCTTTGGGATATCCTGTGATTATGAATGATGCCTTATAAACACAAGTCTTTTTTTAAACTGTGCCTATATTATCAGATTCAGCCAAATCAAAGTTGTCGAAAATTTAATACGTTCATGATTTCCAGAGGGCTAGATTCATAAAGATGGCAGGGCACTTAAATCAAGTCAACTGGGCAACCCTCTGAGGTGAGGCTATTACCAACACAGAATCAAAGTGGAACATCTTTAAACCCAAAAAGAGAAAGGAAGCCATATATGTCCCTGAAGTCAAAAGAAAGGCATGTGGTTAAACAAAGCCAAAGTGGCTAATTGGTCATGTGCAACGGCAAATCAAACTGTAACAAAAATATTTTCACAGACTAAAAGAAAATAGTTCTCAGGAGAACAAGAATAGATATTGAGCTCCACTCAAAACAAAAAAGCTGCTATTAGAGCAGCCAAAAGAAAAAGTAGGTTAACTCCAGCAACAAAAAATTTGTTTTAGCTATATTAGAAGTCAGAGAACCATTAAAAATTGCATAGGGCCACTAAAGATTCCTCCCAGGTTCAGGTGAAGTCCCAGAACATGACAGAAGTTTTAAATGACAGCTTTGCCATTTCACTCTGGTAGACAATTCTCAGTCACAATTAATGCAGTGTATAATTGATTCTCAAATTGTAAGTGCCAAAGTGGATATGGATAAAGTCTTGGATAGAATAAGGAATCTCAAAAAAGATTCGCCCTGACAGTATTCACCTGAGAATGCTCAAATGAAGTTGTGCTTACTGAGCCTCTTGCTAGCATATTTAACAGCTCACTAGGATCTAAGATTGCTCCCATGGACCAGATGGAAGCCATGTACGTGGTGTCAATATCCAAACAGTGCAACAAGTCAGGACTGAGATATTAGAGACTTAGATCATAGACAAGGTTGCTAAACTTTGTGATATTCTGGACAGAGACCAAGTTATTTAGGACTCTTTACTTTCTGGGAAATTAGCAATTTTGTACTGTACCAATTTTTTGGATTTGAATTTAAGTTACTAGGATGGAGGATGCAGCCTGGATGACATCATCTACCTAAATTTTCCAAAAACTTTTGAAAACGTGCTACATCATAGATTACTAAGATGGACTGATGCGGCATGGAACCAGTTACCATCAGGATCCCATATGGATCAGTGTTAGAACTATTACTATTCACAATCTTTACTCATGATCTGGATGAAGGCATGAGGGGATCTATCTTCAAGTTTCGGATGATGCATAGATTTGAGAGAGTGTTAGGATCGTAGAGAAAAATTGGCTACAATCAATGAGATGGAAAATGGACTAGTGTCTGGGAGGTTCATTTAATATAGATAGATATAATGTGATGCACATGGGTAAGGGTAAGGCCAGCTATTTGTATACCATGCAGGGTTCTGAACTCAAGTCTGTTGAGGGCTGGAGGAGATTACAAGGGTAGGAAGGGACATGGCCATGTAGGGATTTGAAACCAAGGATGAGAATTTTAAAATAGAGGCGTTGCTTAACTGGGAGCCATTGAAGATCAGTGAGCACAGGGGGGGGTGGGTGAATGGGACATGTGCAAATTGGGACACGGACAGCAGAGTTTTGGATAATCTCAAGTTTACCAACGGTAGAACGTAGAAGGTTGGCCAGCAGTGCATTGGAACAATCAAGTCTAAAGGTAATAAAGGTACAGATAAGGGTTTCAGCCACAGATAAGCTAAGGCAGGGGCGAAGTCCTGTGATGTTACAGAGATGGACATAGGCCATCTTATTGATGGCACGGATGTGTGATCGGAAGCTCATCAAGTCATCTCATAGGGGTCAAATATGACACCAAGGTTTCAAACAATCTAGCTCAGCTTCAGAAAGTTGTCAGTTACACAAATCTTCCAAGTTCACGGCCAGTCTGCAAGGTCACAGCAAAAGGGAATAAAGTATTAGAATGTCTTGCTACGACATGCCAATACAAAACACAAGGAACTATACTGTTCCCGTTTAAGACCATGGTTCGGCCGCATCTAGAATACTGTGTCCTTAATATGGTGGATGATAGAGGGGTTCTGAAAAAGATTCAATTGAGTTTACTTGATTAATACCTAGTTTAAAAGCTCTAAGCACCATTCTATTCTAGACACGGGTAGCTTTTGAAGAGATTTGATTAGATATAATGATTTGATTAAAATAATGAAACTATCATACTCTGGCCACGTGGATCGACCACTTGACTAGGCAGATCAGGAAGAATCAGAAGACATGCGTCCATGTGACATAAGCATAAAACCAATTTAGATGTCAGGAGGTTTTCCTCATCACAGAGGGTCAGCGATCTTCGGAACAAGTTGCCGGATCATACAGTGAGTGCAAATTTGCTGAAAGTATTCAAAAGGGAATTTCTAGCTGTGGCTGATATCACAGAGTACAAAAGGTAGAAGAGGTATTGGGAGATGTACCTCAGTCACTGTGGTCTCCTCGAACTTGTTTCATTCGCCTTTCAAACTCACAGACAAATTTCCCAGATTCTATTTCCCCACGAATTGGGTTTATGTTTCTTTTCTGATAGTGATGGGTGAGGCATGATACACAGTGCATTATGAAGGTACGAGACAGACTCAATGGACCAGTTGTTTATTTTTCCTGTCCAATATTTTTGTACATTCTTTCAAAATCAAATAAAGCTTAAAAAAAATTATACATATTCATAAAGAGTCAACAAAAGTGTCAACAGTTCCAGAGACTAATCTCCTGAAATGTCAACAGTATTTATCCAGTGTCAGATTCCAGCCCAGTTATCACTTTACTTCAAAGTCCTTCAATCTTTATTGACCATACACTGAACAAAACAAAACTGTGCCAAATGTCTCTTAATTGAAATAGATACTTTTTTTTTAAGAGTTTTGCAAATAAACTGTACTTGCATGGGAAGAATGTCTTGTCTAGTAAACTGGATATAAAAACCATAGATCTCATTTGCAGTGGCGTGTGTATTTCAAAATTGAACACTGGTTGTGGCAGTTACCAACATACATGAACAGCTATAAGAAGGAACCATATATTGGAATGTGAATTCTATTTATTAGTGTTAATTGATTGCTGTCTGATAGTATTTTTTATAGATACTGAAGGATATAAACTTAGAATTGTGATCAAACCTCCTCATTAGTCACAATGACTTTGTTTAAACTATCAACAATTTAACTGTTGTGTAATGTCAAATTCCTTCATGATTCCATTGCTTAATATCATAATTTTTTTTAAAGCTTATTATTTCAGCTTCTAAACTGGATGTTCCAGCGTTTATTTCGCTCTTCGCAAAATTTAGAAAAAGTGAATAATCAGTGTATTTTCTGGTGAAAGGTCGTTGATCCGAAATGTTAACTCTGTTTCTCTCTCCACAGATGCTGCAAAACCCCCTGAGGATTTCCAGCACTTTGTTTTTATTTTGGTGTATTTTACTTCTGTGTTTGCTAAGAATTCTTCAATGTGATTGGCTGCTTACCCTGTTTGATGACATCAATGTTGCTGAATGCCAGGGGATGTATCTGTCCAAATTAAACACCAGGAAAGGAGAAATCCAGGTCACGGAGACTGCTAGATCTTAGTGGACTGCTTTTCTCTTGGTCACCAGTGAGAACCATCACTTCGCTGCTGACCGTAAAATCAGCCACTGTTCTTAAAAGTATAACATTGAAAATGGCTCCAAAGTAAACTTTCATTTATATTGCACCTTTCACATCCTCAGATATCCCAAACTTCTTCACAGCAAGGTGATGGAAGGTGTCAATAGAGCGACCAAGCAGAATTTACACAGCAATAACCTGCTCACCGATGCTCAGTTTGGGTTCTGCCAGGCCCACTCAGCTCCAGACCTCATTACAGCCTTGGTTCAAACATGAACAAAAGAGTGAACTCAAGAGGTGAGGTGAGAGTGACTACGCTTCACATCAAGGCAGCATTTGACCAAGTTTGGCATCAAAGATTCCTAGCAAAATTGAAGTCAATGGGAATTAGGGGGAAAACTCTGCACTGGCCAGAGTCGTACCTCGCACAAAGGAGATGGTTGACGTTGTTGAGGGCCAAACATCTAAACCCAAGACATCACTGCAGGAGTTCCTCAGGGTCATGTCCTATGCCCAACCATCCTCAGCAATGACCTTCCCACCATCATAAGGTCAGAAGTGGGGATGTTTGATGATGATTGCACAGTGCTCAGTACCATTCGCAACTCCTCAGATACTGAAGCAGTCCATGTCCACATGCAGCAAGGCCATGACAACATTCAGGCTTGCACTGATAAATGGTAAGAAACTTTCGCGTTTTACAGGTGCCAAGCAATGACCATCTGCAACAAGACAGAATCTAACCATCTCCCCTTGACATTCAACTGCATTACCATTGCTGAATCACTCACCAACATCCTGGGTAGTACCATTGACCAGAAAATTAACTGGACCAAGCATATAAATACTGTAGCTACAAGAGCAGATCAGAGGCTGGGAATTCTGCGGCACATAACTCACTTCCTGACTCCCCAAAGCCTGCCCATCATCTACAAGGCACAAGTCAGGAGTGTGATGCAATATTTTCCACTTGCCTGGATTAGTGCAGCTCCAACAACACTCAAGAAGTTCGACACCATCCAGGACAAAGCCTCCTGCTTAATCGGCACCCCATCCATCAACTTAAATATTCACTCCTTCCATCACTGGCGTGCAGTGGCAGCAGTGTGTACCATCTACAAGATGCACTGCAGCAACACACCTCCTTTGACAGCACCTTCCAAACCTGCAACCTCTACCACCTAGGAAGATAAGGGCAGCAGATGCATGGGAACACCATCGCTCCAAGCCACACACCATACTGACTTGGAACTATATCACCATTCCTTCATTGTTGCTGAGACAAAAACCTGGAACTCCTTTCCTCAGTACTGTGGGCACCCTATACCAGATGGACTGCAGCGGTTCAATTAGGCAGCTCACCACCACCTTCTCAAGGGCAATTAGAGATGGGCAACAAATACTGGCCTTTCCAGCAATGCTCAAATCCCATGAAAGAATAAAAAAAATTCTGAGTATAACCCTTGATGTAATGGAGGAAAATGTGGCAGCCACATTTGCACACACCAAGATCCCACAAACAGCAATGAGACTACTGACCAATTAATGTGTTTTAAAAACAGAAAAGGTTGGAAATACTCAGCAGGTCAAGCAACATTTGTGGAGAGGGAAACAGTTAACGTTTCAGATCAATGACCTTACATTATAGGTATAGGTAGGTGGTAGGGAAATATAGGGACAGGTGGGGATGTGGTAGGAATATGGGATTAGTGTAGGATTAGTATAAATGGGTGGGTGATGGTCGGCACAGACTCGGTGGGCCGAAGGACCTGTTTCAGTGCTGTATCACTAAACTAAACACATCAGAATTGACCTCAAACATTAACTCTGTCTATTTCTCCACATTTTCTGTTCTGATTTCAAATTTCCAGGACCCACAGCATTTCGCTTTTGTTGTAGTTAATCTGTTTTGGTGGTACTCATTGAGGGATTAAAGTTGGCCAGGATACCAGGAGAGCTTCTCTATTCTTGGAATAGTGCTTTTTTTTTATGTCCACCTGAGCAGGCAGTTCATTATCTCTTCTAAAAGACATCATCTCCAACAGTGCAGAGCTCGCTCAGGACCTACTAAAATGCTAGGTTTAAACAAAATATTGAATTTTATGATTTATTGCTATAGTCTAATGATGCTCATGTTTATATTCTTAATAATTTTACAGAATTTAAAAATAAAACTTTCTATAAATATTTGTCCGATGAAAATAAAATTAAAACTGCACTCATTCATTTCCCTTTACTCTCAACAGCAAATGATTAACAATTGAACCAAAGTTAAAACAATTTGCATATCTTTCAAAATGTTATTTAGCAGTTAAATTGTGAGTTTTCAGTTTCAATTTATGACCAAACTGGTGGGTAAGTTTGTGCTTTGGATCTATGACCACGAGAAAATAGGTTGAGACTGTACAAACTGATTTTCCTGCCTCTTGAGTACTCACAGATAGTAGACAGAGCAGACTTTCAGTCCATCAGTTTTAGCTGTTCAAGACCTAGAGGCAATAGGCCAGTGTCCTATCCCTTTGTGTCATCCCATTCCCAGTTAAATATCCCAAACTAATTTGTGCAAAATTATGTTAGGTTCACTACCCTGAACAGTCTGAACATGTTAAAGATTTATGACGGTGAACAATATATGCACAGCAAGGAACAGTCATTTTAATAGGACAACGTGATCAGAAATTTCTGACCTGGAATCAAACTTATTAAAGCACTTGTGTATATCTTCCCTTGTGTCTAAGATTGAAAAACATTATTTCTATTAAACTGACATTTTAAACTAATGGCACCTTAGAAAAACAATTTATTTGATTCAACACTTTGTGGAAAATAATACAAGCGATAAATACAATAGAGCAAATGCAAATATGCCAAAATTGGGTGCTTCTTTCTTTAATGGTTTTGGGCAACTTCAAAAGTAAAATATTCACCAAAAGTTTTTCATAAAGATTATATATTCAGAAAAAAGTATAAAGTGGTCTTGATTGCAAATACTGAAGTCTCAATTTTACTTCTCTGAATTGCTCAATTTTTGGACATTTCTGGCTTGAGTCTTCTGAAGAACATCTCCTCATATGCACAATTATATTAGTATATTCATTTATTCAGTAATGTGTATTAAATCAATGTGCTTTAGAATGGAGCATTGGAAATAGCTGATCTGTTCAATGTTGAGTCTGTTTTTACCTCATTTATGTGCATTCTGCAATAGTCCAGTCAGTATAACAAAAAAAAACTCAAGTAGAGTCAGAGTTTTGCAGCACAGAAACAGGCCCTTTGGCCCATCGTGTCTGCGCCGGCCATCAAGCACCTATCTATTCTAATACCATTTCCCAGCACTGGGCCTGTAGCCTTGTACGCTGTGGCATCTCAAGTGCTCATCTAAATACTTCTTAAATGTTGTGAGGGTCCCTACCTCTACCACCCCTTCAGGTAGTGTCCCAGATTCCAACCACCATCTGGGTGAAAAAATATTTCCTCAAATACCCTCTAAACCTCCTGCCCCTTACCTTAAATCTATGCCCCCTGGTTATTGACCACTCGCTAAGGAAAAAAGTTTCTTCCTATCCTATCAATGCCCCATATAATTTTGCATACCTCAATCAGGTCGCCCCTCAGCTTTCACAGCTCTACAAAAAACAACCCTAGCCTATCCAGTCTCTCTTCATAGCTGAAATGCTCCAGCCCCGGCAACATCCTGGTGAATCTCCTCTGCACCCTCTCCACTGCAATCACATTCTTCCTATAATGCAGTGACCAGAACTGTACACAGTACTCCAGCTGTGGCCTAACTAGATTCCTTCTGAATGCTAACGAATTCTACTTTGTCTTGAGTATTTCCAAACAATTCCTAAGTTTGTAATGGAGTGTTCTGCCCTCTGATTTGGTAGATCCCGAACATTTTTTAAAGTCCGAATAGACCCCTTTCACTATTTTCACACCTTTTCTTGACATTTCTAATATTTTCTCTCACTCAGTTTAATTTATATTTATTCTTCCATTGCTTCACCCATCAAAATTATAGACCGTTGCCTTCTATAATCATAATTTTGAAATCCACACTGTCTCCAGGCTACTACTTGTTCAGTCTTGGCTCAGTAATACCACTCTCTCTTTTCATTTAGAAGGTTGTGGGTTCAAGACCCAGACTAGCTAGTAAGTTCATAATCTATACTGGCACTTCAATGCAGTGGTGAGGGAGGGCTGCACTGCTGTAGGTGCCATTTTTCTGATGAGACTGTCTGCCATCTCAGGTGGATACAAAAGACAGACAGACTTGCATTTACATAGCACCTTTCATGGTCACAGGACATCCATAAGTGCTTTTTTTGACATGTAGTAACTGTTGTAATGTATGATATGTGGTAGCAAATTTGCACACAGCAAGCTCCCACAAAGAGCAATGTGCTAATGAGCAGATCATGTGATGTTGATTGAGGGATAAATATTGGCCTGGACAGCAAGGATAACTCCCCTGCTCTTCTTCAAAATAGTGCCATGGGATCTTTTACACCCACCCAAGAGGGTAGGGCAGGGCCTCAGTTTAACATTTCATCCACAAGACAGCACACCCTCAGTACTGCACTGGAATGTCAATCTTGATTTTTGTGCTCAAGTCTTGGAGTGGGATTTGGACCCACAGTCTTCTGACTCAGAGACAAAAGTACTACCAACTGACCCACAGCTGACATGTGGATGATACCACGCCACTATTTGAAGACCAGCAGGGGAATTCATCCAGTATCCTGGCCAACATTTGTTCCTCAGTGAACAGCTAAAGCAGATGACCTGGTCATTTATTTTCTTTCTGTTTGTGGGACCTTGCTGTGCGCAAAATGGTTATCACATTTGTCACAGAGCCTTTAATGCAGTAGAACATACCAAAGCACTGCACAATAGCATTATCAAACAAAATCTGACATCAAGCCACATAAGGAGATGTTAGAGCCAATGACCAAATGCTTGGTCAAAGAGTTAAGTTTTAAGGAGCATTTTAAAGGAGGAACAAAAAGGGAAGAGCAGTAGAGGGGTTTAAGGAAGGAATTCCAAAGCCTGGGGCCTTGGCAGCTAAAGGCACGGCATCAATAGTGGAATGTTTAAATATGGGGATGCTCAAGAGGCTGGAATTGGAGAAGCGCAGTTATCTCGAAGGGCTGGAGTAGATTACAGAAATAGGGAGGGAAGAGGCCATGGAGGGATTTGGAAACAAAGATGTGAATTTTAAAAATCGAGGCATTGCTTAACTAGCAGCCAAGTCAACGAGTACAAGGGGTAATGAGTTGGTACGAGTTCAGACAGCAGACCTTTAGATGACTTCAAGTTTGTGCAGGGGAGGCCAGCCAGGAGTGCACTGGAATAGTCAAGTCTAGAGGTAACAAAGGCATGGATGAGGGTTTCAACAGCAGGTGAACGGAGGCTGGGGAGGAGTTGGGCAATGGTATGGAGGTGAAAATAGGCTGTCTTAGTGATGGCGCAGATGTAGGGTTGGAAACTCATCTTGGAATCTAACATGAAACCAAGGTTGCACCCAGCCTGGTTCAGTCTCTGACAGTTTCCAAGAGAGATGGAGTCAGTGGCTAGAGAACAGCATTTGTGGAAGGGGAAAAGGACAATGGCTCTGGTCTTTCCAATATTTAGTTGGGGGAAATTTCTGCTCAACCAATGTTGCATGTCAGACAGACGATCTAACAATCTAGAGACAGTGGAGGGGTCGAAAGAGGTAGTGGGCTGAGGTAGAGCTGGGTGTTGTCAGTGACATGGGGAAATGGACGTGCTTTTGGAAAATTTTACCAACGGCAGGAAATAGAAGAGAAATAGGAGAGGGTCAAGGATAGACCCATGGGGAAAACACACAGTTCAACAGTGCCTATATTTCGGAAGTACGTCATAGGTTGTAAATTGCTTTGGAATGTTCAGAGATTGTGAAAGGCACTATATAAATGAGTATTTCTTTTATTCTTTTTACTGTTCCATACTCTTTCAATTACAGTTGGAAGTGTTTAGAATGGTTTTGGCTGCAAGTATTTCCTCCACATACTCAAAGATGGAGCATTCAAAACCGCAAAACATGAAATAACAATGAGATTGACCTCGCATTACAATTTAAGCCTGAATTTAAAATTGGACCCTCTGGATTGTAGTACTAAAGTAGTTTCTGATCTGCTTTACTTCAATCCTTTTCCTATTAACTTCCTCTTTTCCATTTCTTTCTTTATGGCCATCTTGTTCCTCATTTTGATTTTGTGGTTTGTCTCTAGGCTGTTTCCATCATTTATTTCGAATTCAGATGTTTATTTCAAATGGCATCTACTTTATACCCTTTTTCTTTTGACTTATTTTCCGTTTTGTTCTTCACCATTTCATTATTTTTCCAGTTCCCACAGTGCCTTCCTTTAAATCTTTTTTCCTACACTTCATCACCCCTAATATTAGCAGTATGAAATTGATCTGATTAGCAGAAGTTTCCTTTGATGCCGGCACTAATCACACAGATTTTGTTATTGCAGCATGTCCACTGCAACCAAAATCTCAAAGGCTTCATTTCAAATATGCATAGAAAAGTAAAAGGAATGCAAAAGTATGCGCGCAGCAGGAAAAATATAAACAGCTGACTTTAAGAATCTTAAAACATATTCCAGAATGTCAAGCATATTATGATGGTAAACTAAGTTGCAATTTTAATCTTGCCAAGTATCACTAAATAAAACTAGGAGCACCACAGCATACTGAAATGTTTCCACATAAAATGTGCACATGGAGTACAGCCATCAACTCAGTTGAAATCGACCGAACCAGCAATATGTTCTCGTCAGTGATGACATGAAATATTTATTCTAAACCAAACTTCAAAAGACTTCATCAACATCTGAAAGACTTCTTGCCTCCCAAAGTATGCTGCTCCTCAGTATTATTTTTTAAGTCACAACTTTTTAATTTATTTTATGCATTTTGTTGAATGCTGAAATAAAGGCATTCTTTGTTTTTAAGATCCCATGCTCATATCCAAAATGGGAGAAAAGACCCATTTTCCAGATGCTTTTCATAAACGTCTAAAGCAGTTGCTCTTCTCCAGGATTCACACATTGAAACAATTGTTCTTTTCATTCTTTCATGGGATGTGAGCATTGCTGGCAAGACCAATATTGTTGCCCATCCCCAACTGTCCTTGAGAAGGTGGTGGTGAGCCACCTCTCTGAACCACTGCAGTCAATGTGGTGTAGGTACATCCACACTGCTGTTAGAGAGGGAGTTCCAGAATTTTGACCCAGCGATAGGGAAGGAATGGCGATATAGTTCCAAGTCAGGATGGCGTGACTTGGAGGGGAACTTGCAGGCGGTGGCATTCCCATGCAGCTGCATCTCTTGTTCTTCTAGGTGGTACAGGTCACAGGTTTTGAAGGTGCTGTCACTTGGCGAGTTGCTGCAATGCATCTTGTGGATGATATATACTGCTGCCACTTTGTTCCAGTGGCAGAGGGAGTGAACGTTTAAGGTGATAGATTGAAAGGTGCCAATCAAGCAGGCTGCTTTGATCTGGATGGTGTTGAGCTTCTTGAGTGTTGTTGGAGCTGCACTCACCCAGGCAAGTGGACAGTATTCCATCACACTCCTGACTTGTGCCTTGTAGATAGGGAGTCAGGAGGTGAGTTACTTGCCACAGAATTACCAGCATCTGACCTGCTCTTGTAGCCACAGTATTTATATGGCTGATCCAATTAAGTTTCTGGTCAATGGTAACCCCCAAGATGTTGATGGTGGGGACATTTAGTGATGGTCGTGAACGTATAGGAGATATGGTTAGATTCTCTCTTGTTGGAGGATGGTCATTGCCTGACAGTTGCGCGGCGTGACTGTTACTTGCCATTTATCTGAATGTTGCCCAGGTTTTCCTGCACATGGACACGGACTGCTTCAATATCTGAGGAAAATGGTACTGAACATCGTGCAGTCATCAGCAAACATTCCCACTTCGACCTTATAATGGAGGGTAGGTCATTGATGAAGCAGCTGAAGATGGTTGGGCCGAGGACACTACCCTGAGGAATTCCTGCAGTGATGTCCTGGAGCTGAGAAGATTAGCCTCCAATAACCACAGCGATCTTCTTTTGTGCTAGGTATGACTCCAACCAGTGGAGAGTTTCCCCTCCGATTCCCACTGACTTCAATTTTGCTAGGGCTCCTTGATGCCACGCTCGGTTAAGTGAAGCTTTCATGTCAAAGGCAATCACTCTTACCTCGCCTCTAGAATTCAGCTCTTTTGTCCATGTTTGAACCAAGGCTATAATGAGGTCTGGAGCTGAGGTGCTGATACCAGAAATGAACCTCTTCTCAGTAAAACCTCAAGAATGGAAAAAAATTCCAGTTGCAATAAGATAGAAACAGTCATTTAACAGCCTGTTACATTTCAAAAGTTACATTCTTGTGCAGGATCTGATAGGAATTGTTCTAATTTTGCAGTAGCAAAAAATATGGTGCTGGAAGCCCACCGGCCCTATGCGACTCCTCTAACCACCATTTCCCACGATAGAACGTCCTTGAATATGATTTCCATTTTAGTGCCTACTTGTGGGCAATTATGCCCTATGAATTAGAAACTCAGTTTAGAATGAGCACAGCCACTTCTAGGGATCTTGCAGTGTGCACTGAAAGGAACCTATCACTCTGCACTAGATTCAAATACAGATTACTGAAGTGACAGGATAGTGTCCAAATCCAAAGTCTTCTTTCAAATATTATTTAAGTTGATTTCAAAATGTGGTTTAACTCATGGCCATTTTTCACAGGTCTAAAGGAAAAATGAGCTTTTTGCTACTATATTGTAAATAGTGCACTAAGATGAGCAAATTACATTCTATTTAGGCATGTGATAGGCGAGCAGTTCCAGATGAGTATGGAAACTTACTCAGATACATTTCAACAGCTGCAGCACATCATTTTCACTGTAGTTTGATGCATAAAAACACAAACTGCAAAATAAAAAAAGGACATTCACACCTCAAAAATTTAAAATGTTTTTAAAAGTATAACTTTTCCATGCTGAGCCCTTCAACCCTTGATATGCTGCCAGAGGCAGCACAGTGCACTATACTTAGTTCATCTCCATAGGTAGCCTCAAACAAAGATTTATAAATGGGATTGGAAGCGATGAATGAATTCAAAAATGGGGAAAAAATCTCTCAAAACTGCGCTGAATTCATAACCTCTGGTGGATAAAGTTTTTTTTTTTAAGATGTCCAAATAAAGGAAATGGTCCAGCACCTCAGTACGTAAATTTATGTATTTCCGTTCGGTAAATATGACAGGATGTGATATTTGCTGGATACTGGGACCTGTTACGACCGAGGTGGGAGGAGTGCACTGTTAATTCAGTTCCACTTCTCCACAGGTCAAAACAAATCAATAAATGTTCCCACTTACTGATACAACCAATTATATACTGTACTTATCCCCAGAATAAATCACACCAACCAGGTTTCTTTCATAAACAATAAAATTATCCGTTTATTATAAAACCAAGTCTCAATCAATAATGAAGTAAATATATGCATGAATCGAAATATTAAAGCCCCATATTATTATCCTAGTCCTCATGCACGTACATCCAAAAACCAGTTAACCGGAGAAAAAAAAGAGATTTTTGTTTACAGCTGTTTCAAAGGAATAAAAGGAATTCTAAAAAATAACTTAAACTGCAATGATCTGGAAGGAGGTCCATTGGTTTGGCGAGGTGTATCAAAGTTGAACAGGTAGATGCCAGTCGGAGTCTTTTCAGGCGAGGTTGATGAACAGTCTGTTTTGGGTAGGCAAAGAAATTCAACTGCAGAAGCTTCACATTGGTCTTGCATCAGGTGTGCAGCAACAAGCGGCAGTTCTCTGTTACACATTCAATGCAAAAGTCCTTTTAAAGATGCAAGGTTTCTGCAAATATTCAGGGTTTCTTCAAATAAATGCAGGAGGCAACAGTACAACTTCATACAAGCTTTTGCTTTTCAAGAGCAGGGATTCTTCAAAGACCAGAAAAATGGAATCGGCCACAATTGAAATGCAGGGTTTCTTCTCAAGAGGTGCAGGATTCCATTTCAAACAGAAAGGTGCGCAGTTTTTCTCCTCTCCAGGCAGAAACAACTGACTGTTTCAACAGTTCAAAATGAAGTTAAACTTTTCCAGAAACAAGTCACATGGCAATCATAAATTCTCTCTTGTCACAACACAGGGTAGCTCTTAGATCAAAGCCCCCTGTGGTTTCCTTGACATCATCGGGTTTCCAGTATTTGTTTACTGGTCAAAACCAGAAACCTCTTGTTGACCTTGCTTTTTTTTTTAAATCATCCATAAGGTTCAGCTATCTCCAGATGTTTCAATGTCCGTAAAATCCTTTTTTAGTTTTTCAAAATTATTAATTCCCAAGTTTTAACAAAAAATTGAACTCTCGTAATAGACCTGCCTGTTCTTTTCCAGTCCTGTGCATTCTTATATTCCGATGTCATCATACAACATAGTTATTAAATTGACTAGAAATGTCACTTAAAAACATTTTCCAATTCCATGCAGATATGTAATTTCAACCATTTCACTTTCAAAAGGACACAATAATCGACAGTTACAAATTTATTACTAGTAAAATGCACTTAAATAACACTCCTAAAAAATACCCAATCTTCCACAATGCCCCAATACACTGAAATTCAAAAAAATCTTTATCTGCCATCATGCATTTTTACAGTGCAACTTGAAAATGACTGCCCTCTTTTCAAATTGCCGTAAACAATTCGACAATACATGACTTCAAATCAAAATTAGTGCAGTTTATTTCAGATTCATTACTGCAGGGTCAATGCAGTGTAATCAACCTAATGAATGGCAATTAACAGGAAACCGTTTACATCACCGTTCACGAGAAGCCTCCAGTTAATGGCATATGAAGACTGCCCTATCAGTGGTCTGTCTCCAGTACTGTCCTTGTCATTATTCCATCAATATTTGTACAACTTCTTCTCCTGCGCTGAAAGCAGACCTAATTCAATTATGGGTCTCAAAACTGATAAAATGGTCCTAAAGTGGAAAATGGGAAGAGATTATTGGCAAATGAATAAAGATTTGTATCGAACAAGCACACAGGAGTACAACAGTCCTTTTTTTTTTATCATCTTCTGCCTTTGGTCTGTTGGGAACCTTGAGTTTCCCTTTCTCTCATGCAGTGCATCGATTTCTGAATTAGACTGCAATATTAAATAATTAATATACTTGCCATGATTGATGTTTTGCATTAGTTGAATATTAGGTTATCAATCAAAATCCACTTGGTTTAATGTAATAATATTGAAAAAGTGTCAAGGACTGTTCATCCAATTTGTAGTTGAAGCAGCCCAGATAGTCATATTGGTGTAACACGAAGCTCTGAAGCAGGAAATGTACTGGTTTAACATTCATAAGTCAGAGATTATGAAACTTGTGGAGACACGGCTCAGGCTGTCCTAAATAAACCTCACGGCACCTGTCAATTTCAATCACAGCAAGGTCCACACAGAAATAAACCATCACCTACAACTGCCTTTCATCAGGTCCACAGGAAAACAAAGTCTTCGAAAAACATGAACACAGATTTTATTTAACATCAAATCAGGATCCTAACTAGACAGCGTTCCAGAAGCTTATCTGCATCAGATATCACGCTCTTGTTGCAGAAGAGTACAAGACTTTTATTTGCCTACAGAAGACAAATTTTCACTTTTTAATTAATGTGACTGCCATAGGACGTCTAAACTGACGATGAGTAAAGCCATCTGCTTCCTGAGTTTTATTTTACAGTCTGGAAAGATGAAAGAGCATTAGCCTGGTCAGCCTCTGAACCATAAACAAAATAACAAAAAGGAGCATTGCTTATACAAGAGGAAAACTACTATTCTCTTACCAAGCAAGAAATCTTATTTATACCACACTTAATTAAGCAAAAGAGAACAAGTCAAAGTGTTAAAAAGGGCTAAATTTAATGCATTGCTTTTGTTGCAGTAAATATTGGCAAATTGGAAATGTCTAGCATATCATTCACGTCAAGGGAACTGTGTGGCTCCAACCCAAGTCTCTTAGTCCCAGGTCGACATCATTATCGACTAATTCTGAAGGCTACTGTTATGTTCATAGTTACTAAATTTCTCTGCAACAGCTTCCTTTAATCTGTAGCTTGAGTTCCAGGTAGCATACAATTAATTAAAGCCAGAACACCAGTTGAATTGTCAGTCATGGTCAAATTTCAAATAATTGCATTAAATTCTTTTGCTGTTCTATCTCTTCCTGCCACAGCTTAGGCAAACGCCTATTGCCAGTCAAGCTAAGAACCACAAATTTAAAATGTAAAGCCAGTCATTTGATTTCCACCTAACAGGGTGGCCCATTAGCACACTGCTCATCAGCGATGCACTATGGTATGATGGCTTCAATCCCCGACATCTAATTTAAAAAAGAAATCTTTGTAAAGAAGTGATGTCGGTGTGTGAAAGTGTCTGCTAGTAATGACAGAAAAATCACAGGCAACTTCAAGCTTCATGAACCAAGTAATAGAGGATTCGGTATATTTTAAAGTGCTTAACAGTGGAGACAAATATAATTGTGAAAAAAGCCTCTTTTAAGACACTTGTCTGCAAATAGAACAAATCAATAATTAAAGTATAAAATAGGCCAGTTTATAATTTCCAGAAGAAATAGATAAGCACAAAGGATTTTTTGTTTATTCCATCCCCATTCCACATTATGCAATACACAACTCATAACTGAAAGCTCAGGTACGTATTTTTTTCTTCCTTGACCAAAACCAATTTTTCATCCAATAATCCAGATCACAGCTATAAAAGTTACAACACCCTCATGTCATTTTTAGCTGAATAGATGAGTAAATGGTGCGGTATGCAGGCAATTAGATCATCAACATCCAAGGTATCATCACCATTTAGTACTGCATCTACCAATGTTAGCTGGGGGCAGGGCACGAAAAATTCTCTCAACATCTCTTTATTGGAGAAAGGGAAAAGGAATGGTCCAGGATTTCTATTGCTGGTAACTAACTTAAGACCTCTTCAGTGGGCCTGGTCAGACCTGGGCTTGATTTATATCAAGAGCACACCAATTACCATGATCTGGTTCACAAATAAAGGTGGTCATTAGGCTTTGGCAAACTGGTGCACCTTGAAAACCATACTTCCAACATGTTTTGTCAATAGGACGAGGATAAGGGGAGAAAATTAAAAGGAAATACTGGAAAGGAGGAAATAAAAGAGAATTTAACTATCATCCTAGTACAAATTTGAACATTTGTACCTGGAGTGATTAAAAATGACATGATGACAGCAAGTTGTTTTTGAGCTTAACAAATTTTAAAAGTGTTAAGACACAGATTTGCATCCATATTCTACACACTGTGAGCACAGACCAAATTTCTCTTCCCCCTTTCTTTGAGGAAGATGATAAAATTAGTAGGCATCTCTCATGCACCCCCTGGTAACTACAAGGAAATCACAAATGCATGAAGTCATTTTCAAAAGAAGCCCCAAACATGAGTACAGTATATGTGATCAGGATCAAAGATGATAAATTCAGAAGGGTATTAGCTGCAGCCAAAGAAGACTTAAATGTTTTGTGAGGTAGTCGAATAAAGGAGTGATCAGTAAGGATTGAATTGAAAAGTACGAACAGTGCATAATGTATGTAACGGACATTTTTAAAGGAGCAAAATGAGTTCTTAATTATAACCTATATCTCATTCTGACACAGATTTTGCTTGTTCCTAAGCATTGCATGGTAACACATATAACTTTTGCAAAGGATTTCAAAAAGCAATTAACAACTGGGACAAAAGTAAGCAGTCTGACAACATGTGCAAGTTAACATGCATCATGTGACATCACAATAAATACAGCAGCATTTTCTCTAATACTGGCAAATCTCCCGACGGTTGGCTCACACTGATTTAGAAGTTACATTTTTCTTTTTGGGGGCGCAGTGAACATTTGTACAATTTTTCTTCAAGAAGTTTCCAAAGGACCCACTATAGAGACTGGCGTTCTGGATCCTTGGAAAATAAAAAAGTCTTTATTTTCCTTATCCACTGCAGGTGTATGAAGACATTTTTCAAATTCGCTAAGCTGGGGGAGCAGCTCTTTACATTTCCAGTCTATCTGTTCAAAGTACAGATTTTAATAATGAGTACGAAGAAGAAAAAAAAGCTGAAGTTTGAAATCAAATGCATCTTTCTTTCACTCCCAGATATTTCGAGCGCAGTAGCATTATGAAAAGCTTTTGTGAATAGAAAACATGTTTAAATTTAGAACCTTTATTCAGTAACTCCCTTGAATAATGGGATAGTTCATCCAGAATCCCCATTGTATATAGCAATAACTTTATGGTTATTTTTAAGTTTTCAAGTTAAACAAATAAAATAAATTACTAAATATAAAAGATCAGTGATAAATTCCCAAGTGCTTAGTTCAATTTATCACAACATGCTTTGCTAAATAAATAACCCAAGATATTAAGCAATATTGCTATTTTTCTAGTAAAGTTAACCAGAAAAGTTCAAAGGTTCATGTTTTACCTCGTTTTGAAAGTTTATACAAAAAAAAACTGTTCACTGCTCCTGAAAGTGATTTGTCCTCAGCAACTTTCCGTTTATACAAAAAATACTGGAGGGGGTGAAGATTACAAATGCAAAATCCTGGCATTTGGAATAAATGGCTGGTCTTGCTGCAATCATAAATGAACTTAGAGTTATAGTTATAGATGCATGCTGGGAGCTGTAGTCTGTTACCTTATTGGGTCTCTTCAAGCTGACAGTGATTAGTCTGGGAAGGCTGTGAACTAAATGCTCAAGCTTGGAGGCATTCACACAAGGGAAATGTCCCTGCATAGTTGCAATTCTTTATGTCTTTATTATGTTACAAACTTTATTTCCAGTTTTGAATGGTCAGCTTAGCGGGAAACAAAATCAAGGTATGGGCCAAAAGGATTTTGAAAAAAATATTTGAAGCAATTTAACAGTTTTTTGCTTTTATTGGTAAATACTGTTGACGGTTCACGACTGAAAAATTGTTCTCAAATGTCCTTAGTGGTTGTGTTCATTGGGTAGTTTTTTCAAATGCTTCCTTTGTAATTTATACATTCTCTCCATCTTGTTCTGATTGGTTTCTGTTTTATGCATAGAATAGCAGCCGTACACCTTTTTCATGTAGCTGGGCTTGTTTGCCCATTTACAGGCCTGCCTGTGTATCACATTAGACATCAATAAAATGACTAAGTGTGTTATCCACCATGCACCGCCCACACCATCCACAACTTTTAACTTGTTTTTCAGTGGCAAAATGGATAGTCGTGGATTAAATTTCTCCTCTTAGGTATACTTATCCACAAATTTCGCATTTGTGGAGTTAATTTTAATAGACTAACCAAACTTTTCTGTAATTCAGTGGAGTAGAATGAAATTGAAAACTGGCTATAATTACTGCCATGCTTGGAATGGCCAATAGTCATATCCTTACTATTTGAAGTGACAAGAAGCATTGTCTAAAATATTTCTTGCAATTCAAATCTTTCAAAGTATCCAACAATGACCAACACTAAAATTGACATGTTTTGACAATGAAATTGACTTTTTTTAAAAATTCTTTGATGGGATGTGGGTGTCGCTGGCAGACCAGCATTTGTTACCCATCCCTCATTGTCCTTGAACTGAGTGGTGTGCTAGGCCATTACAGAGGGCAGTTAAGATTCAACCACATTGCTGTGGCTCTGGAGTCACATGTAGTCCAGACCAGGCAAGGATGGCAGATTTCCTTCGCTAAATGACATTCGTGAACCAGATGGATTTTTACGACAATCGATGATCGTTTCACGGCACCATTACTGAGACTAGCTCTCAATTGCAGATTTTTCTTAATTAATTGCATTTATTAATTGATTTTAAATTCCATCAGCTGACTTAGTGGGATTTGAACCATATTTCCAGGGCAGTGGACAGAGCCTCTGAATTAATAGTCCAGTGATATTACCGCTGTGCCATCGTCGCCCCACAATTAAAAGGACAAACAACATAAAAAAGTAATTAGGAGAGCAAAGAGGGGATATGAAAAAACACTGGCGGGCAAGATAAAGGAAAAAAGCAGGGAAAAGGTAGGGCCCATTGGGGACCAAAGTGGCAATGCGTGTGTGGAGCTGGAGGACATAGGTCAGTTTTTAAATGATTACTTTTCATCTGTGTTCACCATTGAGGAGGATGATGTCGGCGTAGAGATCAGGGAGGGGGATTGTGATATACTTGAACAAATTAGCATTGAAAGGGACGAAGTATTAGCTATTTTAGCAGGCTTAAAAGTGGATAAATCCCCAGGCCCAGATGAGATGTATCCCAGGCTGTTATGTGAGGCAAGGGAGGAGATAGCAAAGACTCTGACACAAATTTTCAAATCCTCTCTGGCCACAGGAAACACCAGAGGACTGGAGGACAGTGAATATGGTACCATTATTCAAGAAGGGAAGCAGGGATAAACCAGGTAATTACAGGCCAGTGAGTCTAACATCAGCGGTTGGGAAACTATTGGAAAAAATTCTAAGGGACAGGATTAATCTCCACTTGGAGAGGCAGCGATTAATCAAGGATAGTCAGCATGGCTTTGTCAGGGGGAGATCCTGTCTAACAAACCTGATTGAATTTTTCAAGGAGGTGACTAGATGTGTAGACAAGGGGAAAGCAGTTGATGTAGTCTACATGGACTTCAGTAAGGCTTTTGATGAGGTCCCGCACAGGAGATTGGTTAAGAAGCTAAGAGCCCATGGGATCCAGGGCAATTTGGCAAACTGGATTCAAAATTGGCTTAGTGGCAGGAGGCAGAGGGTGATGGTCAAGGATTGCTTTTGCAAGTGGAAGTCTGTGTGTATCACGCAGGGATCGGTGCTGGGATCCTTGCTCTTTGTCGTGTACATTAATGATTTAGTTGTGAATATAGGAGGTATGATCAGTAAGTTTGCAGATGACACAAAAATTGGTGGGGTCGTAAATAGTGAGAAGGAAAGCCTTAGATTACAGGACGATATAGATGGGCGGAGCAGTGGCAAATAGAATTTAATCCTGAGAAGTGTGAGGTAATGCATTTTGGGAGGACTAACAAGGCAAGGGAATATACGATGGGTGGTAGGACCCTTGGAAGTACAGACGGTCAGAGGGACCTTGGTGCACTTGTCCATAGATCACTGAAGGCAGCAGCACATGTAGATAACGTGGTTCGGAAGGCATATGGGATACTTGCCTTTATTAGCCGAGGCATAGAATATAAAAGCAGGGCGGTTATGATGGAGCTGTATAAAACGCTAGTTAGGCCACAGCTGGAGTATGGTGTACAGTGCTGGTCACCACACTATACGAAGTATGTGATTGCACTGGAGAGGGTGCAGAGGAGATTCACCAGGATTTTGCCTGGGCTGGAGCATTTCAACAATCAAGACAGACTGGAGAGGTTAGTGTTGTTTTCCTACGAGCAGTGAACTCTGAGGGGGGACCTGATTGAACTGTACAAAATTATGAGGGGAAATGATAGGATAGGTAGGAAGAAACTTTTTCCCTTAGTGGAGGGGTCAATAACCAGGGGGCATAGATTTAAGGTAAGGGGCAGGAGGTTTTAGAGGGGATTTGAGGAAAAAATTTTCATCCAGAGGGTGGTTGGAATCTGGAACACACTACCTGAAGGGGTGGTAGAAGCAGGAACCCTCATAACATTTAAGTAATATTTAGATGAAACGCCATAGCATACAAGGGTATGGGCTAAGTGCTGGATAATGGGATTAGAATAGATAGGTGCTTGATGGCCAGCACAGACACGATGGGCCGAAGGGCCTGTTTGTGTGCTGTATAATTCTATGACTCTAAAAAAAAATTCATACAACTGATTGCTTCATTAACCAGCCTGCCCTTCTGCCTGTGCAAAGAAACTCAAATTAAAAAACAAGTCTCCCATGACTAGAAGAAGAGACAGACAGCAGTTAACCGCTTAACTACCAGGGTGAAAACAAAGGCCAAAAAAAAACTCCCACAGTCATGAAAAATAGAACAATTAGACTGGGCTGCACAGCTCTTTTTAATAGCAATAGCAGTTCCTGCCATCCCTCCTCTCTCCTGAATATTTTGATTCATTTCTTGATTATATTATCTTTCAGTACTTTGCCCAAGTGGCCATTTTTAATTGGAATCTCATACAATGAACTACAGGCTATATTACCTCAATCCTGGCCAAACATCCATATACGTTTCAGAAGGGTTCGGTAATGGCCATTGTTACGAAGGTGCCTTGGTTTTGTTAAATATATTTTTGAGAATTCATTTTTGAAAGATCGAATAAATGTTAAACTTTGGGGTTTTCAAAGGGGATCATGTACAGGCCACTTGACTTTGAAAAAACAGTCCCTGGAAATGCTTTTTAAAAGGGGCACTGAAAGGTCATGTGAGGAAAACAAGCCATTCCAGGAAACCACTTGATTTCCAGAAGCCTTTCCAGGAAACCACTGGACATCCAGTTCAATAAACAACAGAGAACTCTGGACACCTGGAGAAGTTGTTTACAAAGAAGTGACAGGTCACGATCAAAAGGTTGACCTCCTATTGCCAGTTTTGCTTTTGAATTGTTTTGAGTTAGGGCTGAACTGTATAAAAAGGGAGAGAACTTCGAAGGAGAGAAGAGAATTCCCAAGGAAGGAGAGAAGACCACAACGCAGCTCAGCTTTCCAGCACCTCTATGGAAGACCCTGAAAGTCCACTGTGTCAACTTGTATTGTCTCCTGTCTTTGAAGAAAAGCCTGCTAAATTAATTCTCAATGCCGCCTGAAAAGTATCGTAAATAGTGAGGAGGAAAGCCTTAGATTACAGATCGATATAGATGGGCTGGTAAGATAGGCAGAGCAAAGGCAAATGGAATTTAATCCAGAGAAGTGTGAGGTGATGCATTTTGGGAGGACTAATAGGCAAGGGAATATACAAGGCATGGCAGGACCCTAGGAAGTACAGAGGGTCAGAGGGACCTTGGTGCACGTCCATAGATCACTGAAGGCAGCAGCACAGGTAGATAAGGCGCATTGGAAGGCATATGGGATACTTTCCTTTATTAGCCGAGGCATAGAATATAAGAGCAGGGAGGTTATGATGGAGCAGTATAAAACGCTAGTTTGGCCACAGCTGGAGTACTGCATACAGTTCTAGTCGCCACGCTATAGGAAGGATTAGATTAGATTAGAGATACAGCACTGAAACAGGCCCTTCGGCCCACCGAGTCTGTGCCGAACATCAACCACCCATTTATACTAATCCTACACTAATCCCATATTCCCAACAAACATCCCCACCTGTCCCTATATTTCCCTACCACCTACCTATACTGGTGACAATTTATAATGGCCAATTTACCTAGATGTGACTGCACTGGAGAGGGCGCAGAGGAGATTCACCAGGATGTTGCCTGGGCTGGAGCATTTCAGCTATGAAGAGAGACTGGATAGGCTAGGGTTGTTTTCCTTCGAGCAGAGAAGGCTGAGGGGGGACCTGATTGAGGTATACAAAATTATGAGGGGCATAGATAGGGTAGATAGGAAGAACCTTTTCCCTTAGCGGAGGGATCAATAACCAGGGGGCATATATTTAAGATAAGGGGCAGGAGGTTTAGAGGGGATGAGGAAAAAAAATTTCACCCAGAGGGTGATTGGAATCTGGAACGCACTGCCTGAAGGGGTGGTAGAGGCAGGAATGCTCACAACATTTAAAAAGTATTTAGATGAGCACCTGAAACACCATAGCATACAAGGCTAGGGGCCATGTGGTGTAAAATGGGATTACAATAGACAGGTGCTTGCTGGCCGGCACGGACACAATGGGCCGAAGGGTCTGTTTCTGTGCTGTATAACTCTATGACTCTAAAAGATCCCAGTGATCTGTGTACGTGTACGCGGAGACCAGACTGTATGCCAGTTTTGGAACACAACATATCTCATCTGCTGTTTCTTCAAGAGTAAGGAAGCATTCAGCCCAAGTGTTTTTTTTGTCTGTAATAGAGCTCCGGTGTGTGTGTGTGTGTGTGTGTCTCTAAGGTAAAAAGAGAACTTTAATATTTCAATCTGTGTGCTTATGCTTTACTTCATTACTGGTTAAGACTTGTTTTATAATAAACTGATACTTTTGTTGTTTATTAAAGAAAACTGATTGGTGTGTTTCATTCTGAGATAAAAATAGAATCTATGATCGATGGTATTAGTAAGTGGGAAAAATTTAAATATATGTTGTGACCTGGGGAGAAGTGGAACTGGAATAAATTGTGCACTCCTCCCACCTTGGTCTTAACACCATCAAGATTTGAAACCCTGACTGATTTTCCCCTACCACACCTGGTCTCAGACCACAAAGCCAATTGTCTCATCCTTCCTGTTGCTTCAGCCAACTCAATACACATAATGAATTTTACTTTGAGATCCTGCGATCTCAAGTTATAGATTAGCTTTACCAATTGAGCCATCAGGAGACCCTACAGAGGAAATGTGTCTTCTGAAAAATTCTGGAAAGCAAAACAAAGTTTGTAAATTTTTACTGAAAACAGAATGTGAACATAATTGATTTTGCTCATAATGCTGAGGCATCACACCAACATTAGATCAATCTGTGGCCCTTGCAATCTGCATAGCCTAGTCCTGCTCAGTATGCATTGGAGACTCCTTCACAGCTGTTCCAAGATCACTTGACTCGCCTTTGTGAATTGAAGGCCCCATTTTGTTGCTCCATGTCTCTGTAACCAAGTTAGGGAAGTGAGTTGGGAGACAAAGCAACCCTAGCCTCCCCTTTCATGAAAACTGACATTACCTTTTATGGGTGTAAAGCACTTTGGAACGCCCTGAGGTCAAGAAATATGCTAAATAAATGCAAGTTCTTTCTTTCTTAGATCATGCTAGCACTTCAAACACAAACTGCAGTTGGGTTTTAATACATAGTGTAAACTCACTGATTCAATGTTTCCAGTGAACAGCCACAATGCAAAGGAGTCTGATTCACAGAAATCATAGAAATTTGCAGCACAGAAGGAGGCCATTTGGCCCATCACGTCCATGTCGGCTGACAAGGAGCCACCCAGCCTAATCCCACTTTCCACCTCTTGATCCCTAGCCTTGTAAGTTATGGCACTTCAAGTGGATATCCAGGTACTTTTTAAATCTTATGAACGTTTCTGCTTCTACCACCCTTTCAGGCAGTGAACTCCAGTTCCCCACCATCCTCTGGGTGAAAAATTTCCCCTTGAATCCCCTCCAAACTTCCTACCTCTTACCCTAAATCTATGCCAACTGGTTATGGATCCCCTCAACCAAGGAGAATAGGGCCTTCCTATCCACTCCATCTAGACCCCTATTAACTCATAACTAAAATTCTCCAGTCCAGGCCACATCCTCGTAAGTCTCCTCTGTACCTTCTCTTGTGCAATCACATCTTTCCGATAGTGCGATGCCCAGAACTGCATACAGTACTCCAGCTCTGGCCTAACCAGTGTTTTATACACTTCCAGCATAACCTCCCTGTTCTTATATCCTATCCCTTGGTTAATAAAGGCAAGTATCCTTCTCGACAACCATATCTGCCTGTCCAGCCACCTCAGGGATCTGTGGACAAACACTCCAAGGTCCCTCTGTTCCTTTCTACTTCTCAGTATCCTACCATTTACTGTGTATTCCCTTGCCTTGTTAGCCTTCCTCAAACGCATTACCTCACACTTCTCTGGATTGAACTCCATTTGCTACTGTTCTGACCACCTGATTAGTCCATTAATATCTTTCTACAGTTTACAGCTTTCTTCAATATCCACCACATGGCTAATTTCTGTATCATCTGCAACTTCTTAAATCATAGGCCCTACATTCAAGTCCAAATTATTTTTTTCTAGACCACAAACAGTCTGGGACCTGGGACTTAGCCCTGCAGAACCCCACTGGAAACAGCCTTCCAGTCACAAAAACACCCATCGACCATTACCCTTTGCTTCCTGCCTCTGCTTCAGGACTACAAAACTGCTACCCCAATTCGCCAACCCACTCTATTCCAGGGTGGTTCCCCTTTGGGAGCATGGGATTGGTGAATTTATCCTTATACCCGAGTCATGAAACACTGCATTAAAAACTTTACTGCTTTTGCAGCAACAATTTATCATTTGCCAATATTGTTCCTCATTCATTCTTGCTAATCAGAGACAATAAATCCCCCATTCTAATTTTTTGCACATATTTTTATGATTCTTTCCTCTTCTTCAAAAGACTTTCCTATCTGTTTCAACTCTCTGATCTGAACAACATTAATTTCTTCTGCTCTTTATGCATTAGCAATGCCTCAAGAAACCCACTAGTACCAAATAAAACTAGTTAATGTTATACTTTTGCAAGGCATCTCTGAAAAGACTACACTGGTTGGTGTTACGGATATTCAATCAACTCACAGGCATGAACATGTTGTGACCAGAACAGTATTGAATATACTTTCTTTATTCTCTCTCATGTAATTCACTTATTTTAATGCTGTTGTTCCATTACAAATTTGGCACCAAATTCACAGCAATGATGTAATTCAAATTCAAAAGATAACCGTTCCAGATTCGAAATTAGCAATGTAAGTCATTGATAGGCAGTCCGCAAGCAGGACCCTGAGCTTCCGGTTGCTTGCCATTTCAACACTCCCCCCTGCTCTCATGCTCACATCTCTGTCCTGGGATTGCTGCAGTGTTCCAGTGAACATCAACGCAAGCTCGAGGAACAGCATCTCATCTACCGATTAGGCACACTACAGCCTGCCGGACTGAACATTGAGTTCAATAATTTCAGAGCATGACAGCCCCCCATTTTACTTTCATTTTTAGTTATTTTTTTCTTCCTTTTTTTTTTACATTCTTTACTATCTTTTTTTGCATTTATTTCATTTCATCTTAGTTTGTTCAGTTTGCTTACCCACTGTTTTTTTCAGGTTTTTTTTCAGGTTTGCACTTGCTGCTGTTCAATATTCAGTGTATTCACACCTAATCTGTACTAATGCTTTGTCTTTCAACACACCATTAACATATTGTTTGCCTTTGCTCCATGACCTTTTGGTCAGCTATGTGGCCTGGTCCAATCTGCACCTTCTCCTTTGTTATCTCTTGCCCCACCCCCACCTCACTTGCTTATAATCTGTGACTTTTCTAATATTTGTCAGTTCCGAAGAAGAGTCACTGACCCGAAACGTTAACTCTGCTTCTCTTTCCACAGATGCTGCCAGACCTGCTGAGTGATTCCAGCATTTCTTGTTTTTGTGTCATATGAAGTAATATACTGGCTGTAGATGATATACTGTTGACAGTGTGAAACCAAACCAGTGTGGAAATACCACTGCAGTATAATTGAAACTCACTAAAACGCTAATTAATGGTGGCTTTGCTGATATTTTATTGCGCATGTGGTGTCAGAACAGCCACTTTTCAGCAAAACAAATTTTCAGTATTAATGCCTTATAAGATAGGAATTTGATGCAGGGCTTGCTGCTTCAAAAAGAAACCTCAACTATCAGGCAAATACTTCAAAAGATGGTTATGCAGGCACATCTCTGGTAGTTAATTTTTCTGTCTATTCCTGTAACTTTTATAGCACACCTTCTGATTTTGGAATTGAATATTTAGTTTTAACATTATAGATTGAAACAGTATAATGCCTTTATTGTATGGAAGGCCACTCACGGTTTCTACTGCAGGCACAGTGCAACAGTTAGTGAGTTCATGGCAAATACACATTCTGAATCAGTAGAAGCAAATCCTCTACTTTAAATGCTAATAGCAATATGTAAGAAACAGATGTAGAAATTAAATATTGCAAGAGATAATATAAAAGACTGCCATCAGTGAATATGCATTACATGGTACACTTTGTTATTTGACTCACAAACCTACCTGTTTTAGAAGTAATCTGCTTCAAATAGACTATTCTGACTCCATTCACAAATTTGGCTTAATTACCAAATATTGCAATGATACTGAGAAATTCCAATTCCAGTAGCCTAGAAAATTAGGAAACAGACTTTGGCTGCTCTTATATAAATAGGGTAATGAGGCAATAAATCAAATAGGAGGCATTTATATTTACACAACACTTTTAGGAGACTTTAAATTGGCCAACAGATGGCAAGTAATCACTACCTTTAGCTTTGCAGACATGTTAGAGGACTTAGTATTTGCGAATTATTTCATGCTAACTCATTCTCAGTTGCAATTTTAATTAAACTAATATCTTTCATTTCCATTTGAATCATTACTGTTTGCATATTTTTTACAAACAACTAAAAATTCTCGATAAGGGAATGTTACCTAAACCAGGAAATTCCTACTGCTTGACAAAGAGGAAAAGGTGTACCTTTTTCATCCACTTAACTCCACCTGCAGAATTTGTGTAATGCACATTTCTTCTACTATTAGTCTTTTCCACTGTGCTGAATATTAGCTGGACATTAAGAGTCTTGTCCTTCACATAGCTGAAGTCAGTTCTATTTGCTCAGCATGAATGGTGACATTACTAACCTCACTCTACAAACACGTATATAGTTAAAGTTTTAATATACGTTATTTCAATTAACCTTACATCACACGCCATTTGCAATCTTCAAAATTTGATTAACTGCCAAGTGCTTTGTAATCGTTCATTCACCAGCAAGAATCTCTGTACAAATAACTAATTAAAACATAAGAATAATCTCAAAACATCTAAGCTTTCTATGCCAAGCACAAGGCAAGGAAATTATTTGTGATCATTAATTACACATTAATAACTGGTAAAAGAGAAGTGAAAAGCAAGATGCCTGTATTATTTGTACAAACAATATTTATTGCCCATCCCTCGCGATTTGATATAACGTAGTAGCTTGCTGGGCTACTTCAGAGGACAGATAAAAGTCAACCACAATAATGTGGATCTGGATATCATTGAATTAGCTGAAGCTTGGCTTCTGTGATGGTGGGGTCCGCCGGAGGAGACTGAGATGGATCATCCACCCCTCACTTCTGGCCAAAAATGGCTGCAAACGCTTGAGCCTTGTTTTAGTGCACTCGTGCTAGGTTCTGCCATCATGGAGGATGGAGATGGGGATGTCCATGGAGCCTCCTCCTCCAGTTTGTTGTTTAATTGTCCACTACCATTCACGATTGGATGCTATCACTGTTGATGATGCCTTCTATCACTTTGCTGATGACTGAGAGTAGACTGATGGGGCGGTAATTGAACAGATTGTATTTGTCGGACTTTTTTGGACAAGACATAACTAGGCAACATTCCACATTCCACAGGGTAGATGCTTGTGTCGTAGCTGTACAAGAACAGCTTTGCTGTTAGGGGTACAGCTAGCTCTGGAGCACAAGCCTTAAGTACTACAGCCGGATGCTGTTGTCAGAGCCCACAGCCTTTACAGTAACCAGCGCCTTCAGCCATTTCTTGATATCACGTGGAGTGTATTGAATTGTTTGAAGACTGGCATCTATGATGATGGGGACCTCAGGAGGAGGCCGAGATGGATCATCCACTCGGCACTTCTGGCTGAAGATGGTTGAAAATGCTTCAGCCTTGTCTTTTGCACTGATGAGCTGGGATCCACAATCATTGAGGATGGGGATGTTTTTGGAGCCTCCTCCTCTGATTAGTTGTTTAATTATTCAACACCATTCACGACTGGATGTGGCAGGATGGCAGAACTTTGATCCATTGGTTGTGGGATCGCTTAGGTCTATCTATAGCATGCTGTTTCCACTGTTCTAGTTGTAGCTTCATTAGGTTAGTACCTCATTTTTAAGTATGCCTGGTGCTGCTCCTGGAATGTTCTCCTACAATCCCCATTGAACCAGGGTTGGTCCCCTGGCTTGATGGTAATGTTAAGTGAGGGATATATTAGGCTATGAAGTTGCAAATTGCGGTGAAATATAATTCTGCTGCTGCTGATGGCTGACAGCGGGATTACTAGACCATTTCATAGCATACAATCTGAACCTGATTCGTCCTCTATCAATCAAATTAGTTCACTCATTTGAACACTTGGTGAGGGGGGCTTAGGATTCATCTCTAAGGTTTATTTCAATGTCAGGTGGATGACCCAACCAGTAGGTCCAGGGCTGCGGGGGGGATATTCAGGGTTAGAGAGGAACCTGATATGGCCTGTATCATTTTTGTGGAGTACCAATTTGCACAGTAAATGGGCGGAATCAGTTAAATGCGCTGGTTAACCAACAGCAGGCCCTTACCAAGATGGCATTGGCAGGATTAGCAGTAAGAATGGGATGGTAAGCTTTTCCTTGCCATTTCTGGGGAATTATCATCCTGTTTCTGCCTTGCAGTGCCAGTGAAAATCTCCCCCAGAATGTTTAGATATCAATTAGCATCCAGAACAAATTCTCATCAGTCTCATTCAACACCTACTGCAATAGCAATAACAAAAAGAAAAGAATCTTGTTACAACCACAAACCTTATTTTAACTTTGATTTTATACTGTTGTATCACACTGACTTATGAGCAGTACTCGAACTAAGATTCACTCACATCCCTTTGTCACTTAATCGAGTGAAATCTAAATTATTTATTTATCTTGCTTTGAATTGCAACTGCAGTATGTCATTTAACAAAGTCAAACATAAAAGATCAAATTAAACAGTTTTCTATTTATTTAAATTACCAGAAAATAGAGGAAAAACTGAAATGTCAACCATTGTATATTAGCTAGTATCTTGTCAAAACAAAAAAAACATAACCTTCAACCCATTTAAGTAGGATCACTTTCACAAATACATTATTTTTCTTTTATTAGTCTGCAGAGTGTTATTTCAAGATCACATAAAAATGGACACCCCAAGCAGCAGTAAAACACTTCAATATCCTAAAAATAATATACAGATGCCCAGAGGAATGTCACTACAATATAATTAAATAAATAATGGACACTCCAGAATGGTTACAAAACAATAATATTGTTGAGGGGTTCAGATGATGTCATAAACCACAAAAAATGAAACTTTAGTAATGTATAAATATTGTTGGAACCCAAGACAATTTCAAAGTCTTGAAATCAGTCTTTTGCACCTGTCAATATCCTGCGCAATTCTGGGGCAGCTTTATTTAATTTAGATTCCTATTTTTGCTGCCAGTGAGCATCATGGCGCATCAATGACCATGTACTTACTGAAGCTGACTTTTCTCATTTCCCTACTTTTCTCCTTTCCTCTTCTGAAGGCAGTGACTTTTGCTGGGGTGTAATTCCACAGTCATCAGGCACCTTCCGGTACCCGTCTTTTGCTGTCTAACAAAAGTCTGACTTGGAGTTGATTAGCTTCCCAGAGCTACTGCTCTGTCAGCTGAAGGAAGTGAGAAATTACATCTGTGCCGACAATATCGAGGATGCTACAGTCTGAGTGGGTGAGCTGTGGAGTATATCCTGGCATGCATGAGTATGATTTCAATTCCTTATTACTGGAAATAGTACCCACAGGGTTAATTATTGTTTGAGAGATATCTCTGCATATTTTTACGCTGGCTGGCAAAAGCTGATGAATATGCAGTTTGGTCTTGGTTTCTGTGAAGCGAAAGCTAGTTTTAATATGCTAGTATGAATTGAATGCAAGGACATTGGATTTTACTGGCTTGATGACTGGATGGACACTTACTGCAGATATATCAGCTAGAGTCCAAACAGCTTATGCTATTGTCAAAGAATGGTTAACCATCTAGTTTATTTGTGTGAAATGCAGTTCTTTGTGAATGGGATTTGTTCAGTTTATCTTCAAAAGAATTGGAATTACACTTCTCTGGGTAAATTTGCTCAAAATCAGTATACAGTCTGTACCTCATAAGAAAACTGTTTAACATCTTCGTGACAGTGATCCACCACATAAAATATGAACATCCATTTTCAATCATCAGTGCATGTAGGAGCATAGTCCAACGAGATGCACCTTTCTATTTTGAAAAGGATAATTTACTTCATCATCACTATAAAGTGTACTGTTCACACTGAATTGTGTTCACTTATTTACTCCACAATAAGTAACCAGTCTATTGGTTGCATTCTCAGTCAGCAAGAGTGTTTATAAAATCTGCCTAGCAAAGGCAAGGTCAATCATGTGATACATTCCAGTAAGCCAGTGTACAGTGGGAGGGTTTCTCTGTTCAATCCATGGATTTCATTATTGTTTATCTAGATATTTGATCAGTGATATTACACTTTCAGTCACAGGAAGTATGATGTCCACTTATGGGAGTGGTCAGTGACACTGGCCATCAAGTAGAACATACAATGTAAAAAACCAAAACTGTAAGGACAGCATTGCGTGTTAATCGGTGCTCAGTATGGTATGTCAGGAATGGGTATTCACAATAGTGCCCTCCCACCAGCCCTGTCCAATCCTACATATACGGCAAGAAGAACACAGGGCAAAGTTTGCTGAGCAACAGCATGAAGTGCAGCTTACAGCTGGCCCATATCAATACTTCACTCCTGAGAGATAAGGTCCATCTCAGTCCCAGAAGGCTTCTATTACAACAATAACAACTTCTGTATACATAGTGCTTGAAAATTGAAAAAGTTCTAAGTTCTTCATAAATGAATATAGGGAACAAATGCTGAGATGTGGTGGGATAGGTTAAGAGGGGTGACTATCAGGTTGATTACCAATCTTCTCAAAACCCGCAAAGTTGGAAACACATGGCGAGGTAGAGAAGTTTTAATAGGGAGACCAAGAGATATGGGCCAAGGTAGCTGAAGGCCTCATTAACGGTAATATGGGGGGGGGAGGAGATGGAGAGAATGCACAAAAGGCCAGTGTCAGAGTACCAAAGAGCATGGGAAGGAACCTATGGCCAGAAGAGCTTTGGGGACTAGGATGAGTTGAAGTCATAGAAGGAATTGAAGATTGAGATCTTGAATACAACAAAAAGAGTGATTGGTGAGCAAGACATGGTGTGGGACCAGATATGAGTGACTTCGTTTTGGACAAGCTGGAGATTATGAAGCATGGAGGATGGCAGATCAGCGAGAAAGACATTGGATTAAAAAGCACAGGTAAGGGCTTCAACAGCTAAAGGGGCTGAGATAGTAGTGAAGATGGAAAATATTGTGGAGGCGGAAAAAAGCTCTCGTGATGGACAGAATGTGGAATTGGAAGCTCATCACCTGGTCATGCAAAATGTCACTGTTTCTGACAGTATAGCTCAGCCTCAGTGAGTGGCCTGCAAGATGGGAGTAAAAAAAGTTTGTCAAAGAAGGCAAACGCAATGACTTTAGTCTTCACAAAATCATTATTGATATAGATGTCCATTTAACCAATCTTCATTAATCCATCTATAAAGACCCAACCATTTAATACCCTCTTAAATAGTGACAGAGATTTTGTCCCCACTACTCCATCTGGAAAACCATTCCAAGGCTTGATCAATCTGTCTGAAGATCATCACAGTATCAATTTCAATTTGCCTTTTACTAGATTGAACCAGTGGCCTCTTCTCGCTTTTGAAAATTAATTTATGTAAATAATAGATTTATCTTTTCCATTTCTTTAACTATCTAATATGACCTTTTCAATCAACACTCAAGCACCATCTTTCGAGGTTGAAAAGTGTAGTTTTCTCCAGCCTTTCCCAATAACTTATATCCCTGACATCAGGGATCAGCTTTGTGACTCTTCTCTACACAGCAATTAGTGCTTGAATGTCTCCCTTGCCTCTCTGCAAACAGAAATGAACACAGTGTTTAAGGTGTGGTTTGACTGCCTCTGATTTACATTCTACCTTTTTGGTTATGCAGTATAACATCTGTTAGTGTTCTTGATTGCTGTGACTCTGCATTGGATTAAGATATTTCCTGTTGGGTCCATCAAGATTGCCAAGCCACTCTCAACTTTAAACTTTGCTGTTTCGACACCGACAAAGAGTGTGTCCATCATACATTTTTCTTTTACATGTGAACTTTACACTTGTCTGCATTAAATTTCAACTGTCAGCATTTGGCCCACTTGCATATTTTGTCCAGCTAATTCTGTAATTTCATAGCTTTTTTTGGATTCTACTCACCTCCAAGTCTTGCCAAGGTCCAGGTGAAGGAAGTTGTTAATCATCCATGAATTCTGACAGCGCAAAGGTAGTCCTAGGGTTGAGAGAGTTGGTGGAGACACAGAATTAGGTGTCCTTGGCATATGTGTGGAAGTTGATTCTGTGCCTGCAGATGAGATCTCAGTGAGGCAGTAATTGGATGAGAAAGAGCAGCAGGAAAGGAAGGAATTCAAGTAACAGAGTCAGCTGCACAAGCCGTTTCACTTTTAGAGATAAAGGATTGCATGAGCTCTTTACACCTGGTACTGGAAGTAAGGACAGAGAGGATAAGGAAAGGGTTTGAAGAGGGGATTAATCATGCAGAAAAACAGCTTTGAACTGGTCTTGCCTTTCAGCATGAACCTGGAGTTTTAACTGAAGGGAGCAAGGCTGGATACTGTCCAACCTAATATGCTGATGGAGGACCAGAAAGGGAGTGTGTCGAGTTCTGTCAAGTTTACAGTCCGACTTTAGGGAGACAAGATCAGCACAGCAGGCAGCCATCTCATAAATGCTACCTCAGTGGCAGGAATATAAGAGAAGCTGAAGGCTAGAGTTAAGGGCACACACTTTCAAGACACTGACATTGAGGGGAAGCAATGAGCTAAGGAAGATGAGATAAATGCACAATACGGTTTTACATTTAAATCTTAGTTGTACTGATGTTAATTTTCTTGCAGACATTCTTGAAAAGCTGTGGAATTTGCTTTCATCTGTTGCCATAAATGGTGAGGTAATTAACACAAAACAGTTAATTGATAGCATAATTGTACAACAAATGGAAAAGCTCAACACGAGACTGTTATTCCGTTGGCCAGAACTGGTAGTCAAGAGAAGATATCCTTTATAAATATGGCAAGATTGTAGCATGAGTTTCCCTCTGCTTCCTTTCCAAGTTTCTACTGCTCCTCTTGCTGCCCATGGGCACCTTGTGCCTCATTGCCATCCATACTGTAACACAAAGGGGAGGGGGGGGGAGGGAGTTTTATCCTGGCAACGTGGGTCTCGACGTCTGGAAAAACCAACACCGAGAGTCCCACGTCGCCTCTTCTGCAGAAGGTCGCTGAATTTAGTGCCAATTAGGCACTTAAGTGGACAGCGGTGAGCCTTTCACGGGATCAATGACCCCATCTCCGGAATCCCGTCCTTGCAGAGCTGCTGGCCAATCAGAGGCTGGCAGCTGCAGCGCCACTGTGGAGGTGATGGCTGCTGCTGCAGGTGCACCAATCCGGAGGCCATGGAGCATCGCTGGAACCAAGCCTCCGGTAGGTTAGGGTGGGATGTGTCTTGCAGGGTGGGGGTTTGCAGTAAGAGCAAGGGGGGTGGTCCTCAGTGGGCCACCAAACCACCCCCCACGCCTTCCTGATGCTGGATCCCTTGTCAGGCACGAAGTGCCTTTTAACGAGCGATCCCCCCCAGAACTGGGAAGTAGCCTGCACAGTTTTCTGTGCCGTGCTTCCCGTGCAGTAACCGGGCTGCCCGCCGCATGGCTAATTGCAACTACAGCGGGAAGAGGCCCTTAATTGCGGTTAATTGTCAAGTTAAGGGCCTCAATTGGGGGCAGGGCAGGAAGGTCGTTCACGGGCCTTCCCGCCTCATACTAAGTTTTGGTGGAGGCAGGATGATGGTGGTGGGAACCCCCACCCCACCCAATTTTATGCTCTCCCCGCCTCCAAACACGCCGCGGGGGAGAGCATAAAATTCTCCCCAAAGTCATGGAGTATGAAACTCATAACCATGATCCTTGCCACCTTAACAGGATTCGACTGCAGGACGCCCTGCCAGATTAAAGTACATCTTCAACTTGCCAATGATGTGCTCAGTCATTCCTCTGATGCTTGAATGGATCACATTAGCACTTATCCTTGGAAACCACACAGGTGCAATCAGCCACAGATAGAGAGGATAGCCTTGATCTGGCAGAAGCCTCAGAAGACCTGCTTTTGTATGGCCATGAGTGCGAGCACTGTGGACGCCTCTAAAAACATTGCAGCAATTGCTAGGGAAATGAGCGTTCACTTGCATTATGCTGTGCTGCTGGTCACAAACAAGCTGTGCATTGAAAAAATAGAATTCTTCCCTCTTGACGTAAGGTCATCACAATACAGAAATAAGAATGTACAGTGCAATGTTAAGACTCCTTGGTTAAAAAATTGGATAGGGCCTGAAAACGGTTAATGCAGGTATTGCAATGCATAATTAATACATGTTCATTGCTTCTGATGCAGACAATACACAAACTTTGCGCTGCCTGCTGATTTGCATAATAGATTTTTTCCAAAAATATACTTTGTTCACAACAATTTGCAAAAAATACACAACAAAAACAGAAAACAGTTCAAATTTGACATTTTGGAAAGTGCAATAGAGATCAGATTCCTTCAATACAGAACATGAGGTGCCTCACAACTCTTGCCATTCCATTTTATGTGCAATGTACATTTGCATTACATGGCAAAAACATTTTTGGTGCATACAGCCCGAGGGGCTTTACACGGGTTTCAGCCCCTCGGAATACTACGGCGGGAAGTCCTTACTAAGTGGTTTTTCCCCATTGAGCCTTTGCAGCGGCTGCCCCTAGCTTTAGCGCATCCCTCAGCACATAGTCTTGGACCTTGGAATGTGCCAGTCCGCAACACTCGGCCGTGGACAACTCTTTGCACTAGAAGACCAGCAGGTTTTAGGCAGACCAAAGTGCATCTTTCACCAAGTTGATGGCCCTCCAACAACAGTTGATGTTTATCTCGGTGTATGCCCCTTGGAATAGCCTGTACATCACTGAGTCCTGCGTTATGAAGCTGCTCGGAATGAACCTCAACAAAAACTGCTGCATCTCTTTCCACACCTGCTTTTCAAAGGCACATTCCAGAAGGAGGTGGACGATGGTCTCTCCCCACTACAGCCACCTTGAGGGCATTGTGTGGAGGCAGCGAGACTCCAGGCTTGCAGGAAGGATCTGATGGGGATCCACCAGACAAGCTACGCCTTGGTGCTTCTTTGAAAGTTCTGCCGATGAGGCATTCTGCCAAATGACTGACAGTCTGCTCAGGGAACCATCCGACAGGATCCACCATCTCCTTTTCCCGCAGGGCCTTGAGGACATTACGTGCAGACCATTGCCTGATGGATTTGTGGTCAAAGTTGTTTTTCTGCACAACCTTTTCCATGAAGGATAGGTGATACGACACAGTCCAACTGAATGGAGCGTTCCGCGACAATCCTTCGCAACAACGGGGACAGATAGAACCTCAGCACATAGTGACACTTGGCGTTTGCACACAGTTTGTTGCAGCTGCACACAAGGTGATCATCAGGATGAGGGCGATATTGGGTACTTTTTTTCCTCTTTTATCCAGAGGTTTGAACATCGTGTCCCTGCGGGAACATGGTCCATTTTCGATCTTCAGAAAAAGCGGAAAATGGCTCGGGTGACCGCCACAGTGCAGGAGTGGGGTATGGTCCAGACCTGCGCCACGTACAGTAACGTGAGCGCCTCGCACCTAATGACCAGGTTCTTACCTGCATTGGAGAGAGAATACTGCTCCCACATGCGCAGGTACTGTTTTACCATGGCTACACTCTCCTTCCAGTTTTTGGTGCATGCCCTGGCCCCTCCAAACCATATCCCCAGCACCTTCAGGTAGTCTGACCTGACAGTGAAGGAAACAAAGGATCGGTCAGCCCAGTTTCCAAAGAACATGGCCTCACTCTTGCTACGATTAACTTGGGCTCTCAAGGCCGGTTCGAACTGGTCACAGATGCTCATCAGCCTGCGAACAGATAGCGGATCCGAGCAGAAGATGGCGCTGTCGTCCAAGTGCAGGGAGGCTTTCACCTGCACGCCTCTGCTGTCAGGGATTGTCACCCCTCTTATGCCTGAATCCTTCCTGATGGATTCAGCAAAAGGTGTGATACAGCAAACAAACAAGACAGGGGAGAGAGGACAGCCATGTCTGACACCAGATTTGATCGGAAAACTTTCTGATTCCCATCCACTAATTGAGACTGTGCTACTGATGTTTGTGTAGAGCAGTGGTATCCAATTGTGGATTCCCTCCCCAAAACCCATTTTGGAGAGCACGTCCATCATGTAGGTGTGCAATATCCTGTCAAAGGCCTTCTCCTGGTCCAAGCTGATGAGGCTGATGGTCAGCCCCTGTCCTGCACATAGGTGATTGTATCCTTAAGTAGCACGAGGCTATCAGAGATCTTCTTGCCGGGCACAGTGATCGGGGTAAATCAACTCCAGAGCAGACTTGACCCAACTGGCAATGACATTGGACAGAATTTTCCAGTCCACATTAAGTAGTGAGATGGGCCGCCAATTTCTGATTTCCTCCCTCTTCCCCTTCCACTTGTAGATGAGGTTCTGACATGCTGCCAGCCAGAAGCATACTCTCGTACACTTCCAGCAGTTTGGGCTGATCCAGTCCCACACAATCGAACACAACTCAACCGGTAAGTCGTCGCTTCCGGGAGTTCCAAAAAGCGGTTTGTCTGGACTCTCCCATGTACTGTCATCTAAGACCTCCGTAAATCCCTCAATATGACAATGGTTTGCCTACATTATGGGTTCAAGTCCACACGAGGCTTGAATCTACAAACATCTGACGCAAAGTTTCAAGTCTACCAGCTGAGCCAAGGAGGCCGTGCTGTCCGTGGGTTTCACATCGTACAGCCCCGCATAAAAGGATTTGCTGATCCTTAGTACGTCAGACTGCGATGATACTACCTAGCCATTCTCTTCCTTCAGACTGCTGATCACAGAGCTCTCTCTGTACCTTTTGGAAGAAGGCACGTGAGCACATCTCAGCCTGCTCAACGGAGTGGACTCTGGATCGGATGATGATCTTGGAGGCCTCCATGACAAAGAGTGAGGCCTGCTGTCTCCACCTCTTGAAGATCCTCCTTGACCTCAAGCCCCATCGACTGCAGCAGCATTCTTTCTGGAGTCGGGACATATCCCTCCGTTTCTCTCTCGCCTTCTGAACACCTTTGATGATGAAAAACCTCAATGTTCACCTTGATTGCTTCCCAACAGTGGGCTGGAGACTCAAAGAGGGGTTTCATGGTTCTCCAACCTTTGCAATCCCTTTTGAATTTCTCAACTATCTCTGGGGTCAATGGTTTTACGCTCAGCTTCCATGTCCCCCTGCCAACCCGCTGGTCATCCTCTCTGCAGGGTTGCTGAAGACATCACACGACTTGGCATCTTTTATAGTTTCCGTCAGGAGTCTGGACATGCTGACGTCTCTGCCAGATCGTCTAGCTGCATCGATGATGTTGTTGAAGTCACCACCGAGAATGACCGCCTGGACATTGCCAGCAACAGTGGGAGCTTCTGGAGGACAGTCAGCCGCTCGCTGTATTGGACCGGGGCATGCATGTTGATTAAGCAGAGCGGAAAATTGTCGTACGTTACATCAGCTACGAGGTGACCACCCACCACCTCCTTAACTTGGGAGATGGTGAAGTTGCCTCCCCGCAGGTTACCCAGCCAGAGGAACGGGAATCATTTCCCCCTGACCAGATCAATCGCCTATGGGTCCACCACCTTGACCATTGCCTGTAAGTGCTGAAGTGCGGTATCGCACACTCCTGCAAAGAAAGGTCAGCTTTGACTTTGGCCAGGTAACCGAAGGTCAAAACATATCGTGTCGTGGCTTTAACACTACGCATGTTAATAGAGGCAATTTTTAAAGCCCATTTTAAAGATTTTAGATTATACGTCCGAAAGTCTATGCAAGTTCCAGCTCCTGGGGATACTCCTGCATAAACTGTTGCACTGTTTCACGGCTGAGAAAGCAGTCCTGCTCTGCCACAGGAGCATTGTACCATCTGGGTGACGTTGAGGGGGTCATGTACTCGAGAAGGGTTGCCTTGTGCTCAGGTGGTGTCGTTTCACTTTGCTCCTCGTTGAGGCCATTGCTGCTCCTGCTTGCCTGGAGATGGCCACCCTTCCCACACAGGTTGCAGCACTTGCTCTCTTCGCAGTCCTCTGTCAAATGCCCTTCCTGCTTGCAGTTCGGGCAAAAGATTGCACTGCAGTTGGCAGCCAAGTGACCAGTTTTGCTACAGGTGCGGCACACTTTGGGCTGCCCCACATACAGTAAAAAACCTCGACTTTCTCCAATGGCAAAGCTGAAAGGAGGGTGGAGGATGGCTTCATTGGCATCCACCTTCAAAGTCACCCTGACCTGCCTTTCGCTTGTCCAGATCCCAAAAGGTTCCTTGACCTCCATGCTGTTTCCAGTCACCTCAACGTACCTGCCAAGGAAGGTGAGCACATCCACCACAGAGATATGTGGGTTGTGCATGTGAATGGTCATCACCTGGTTTCGTTGTGTTGGCAGAGTAAACAAAGATTCTGCAGTGAGGATCGATAGCAGTGCCTGACTTCCTCCCTCCTTGAAGGTGTTCAGGAGTTTGACACATCTTGCAACATTTTTAAATGTCACATCGAAGTATCCAGTGCTGGGGAAATCCTGCAGGCAGAAGATGTCAGCGGCTTCAAATCCACAGCAAGGCCCGCTTCACAAAGATGGTGAAGTCTACAGGCACTCCTTCCGCCAAGGTCTTCACTGCCAGCCTGACAGTAATGTGCACCTCTTGGCCCGGAGCTTGGGCACTTGTAGCAGCCATAGCTTAAACGTTAAGTTGTTGCTGTATTGGCGTTAGGCCAATCCCAGCAGAGCTCAAATGTTGTCGTTGTCGACAAAGATCTTCACACTCAGAATTTAGTCTGCCTGAGAATAGGATCAAGAACTCTCCCCTGCCAGGTAAGTATGATTAGCATAATAGCTATGCGAAGCCTCAGCAGGGGCCCAAGTTTATGTGACACGAGCACCACTTTAACCTAGCCTGTGCTACTTAAAACCAGATAGCACCTTCATTCAGGCTGCAGCAGGTGCTGGAACTGGTTGCAAAAGAACACTGAATTATGGCAAATTAGTGCAGGGAAAGTACGTCAAGGTTCTCTGACGCTCTGCTGGACTCCTTTGTGGAGATGATAATTAGGAAAGAGAGAGCTCGACTATCGACAGAAGACCCGCCAGACAAACTGTGCAAAGGCACTGAAAGCAGATAGCCCTGGTGGCCATTGCCAGAGTCCAGCCACAAGGACATGATGCAGTGACGCAAGATGTTCAATGACCTCACAAAAATTGTCAAGGTCAGCGAATTAATCTTCAAATGCCACATCCCACCTTCTATTCCACTCGCTCCACACACTGCTCAGTGCACCACAGTCCCTCACACTCACCTACCAACAATCTCCATTAATCATGGTTCATACCTTCACCTCACCCTTACACACTTAACACTGTTGCAAGCCTCAAACTCACATTTCAGATTGTACACAAATTGCCAGCTATTCAAGCATGACAACTACATCATCCAAATGCATTGCACCACGCTAACACACTTCCCTCTCATTTGCAGGGCTAGATGGCACATAACTGAAGGCAAAAACAGCTAACTGATGGGGGACAGGCAGTTTTTCCCCATACAGGACATGTGCTTGACTTCACTGGCATAGTCATGACTGAGGCTACGGCCAGCAGTTGGGCTAAAACCACTGAAGGTGACAGTAATTTATCTTTGCCCAGTCACTGGCAATGCCATCATTTATTGCCCATCCGCAATTGCCCTCGAGAAGCTGGCCATGTGTCACCTTCTTAAATCACTGCAGTCTGCATGGCGTATGACAAGGATGGAGCGGAAATAAAGGTACTGAATTGGGGGAAGCCCGATTTCAATATGATTATACAGGATCTGGCCAAAGTGGACTAGGAGCAGCTACTTGCAGAAAAGTCTACATCAGACCAGTGGGAGTCATTCAAAGAGGAAATAGTGAGAGTTCAGAGCCAACATGTACCGTTCAGGTGAAGGGTAGGACCAACAAGTCCAGGTAACCCTGGATGTCAAGGGATATAGAGGATTGGATCAGGAAAAAAAAGGAGGCTTATGACAGATTCAGAGCGCTGAAAACAGCGGAGGCACGAGAGGAGTACAGAAAGTGTAGGGGGGTACTTAAAAAAAAGTAATTAGGAGAGCAAAGAGGGGAAATGAAAAAACATGAGCAGGCAAGATAAAGGAAAATCCTAAGGTGCTTGATAAGTATATTAAGGGCAAGAGGATAAGCAGGGAAAAAGTACGGCCCGTTAGGGACCAAAGTGGCAATGTGTGTGTGGAGCCGGAGGACATAGGTGGGGTTTTAAATGATTACTTTTCATCTGTGTTCACTAAGGAGAAGGACGATGTAGGTGTAGAGATCAGAGAGGGGGACTGTGATATACTTGAACAAATTAGCAGTGAAAGGGAGGAAGTATTAGCTGTTTTAGCAGGCTTAAAAATGGATAAATCCCCAGGCTGTTATGTGAGGCAAGGGAGGAGATAGCAGAGGCTCTGACACAAATTTTCAAATCCTCTCTGGCCACAGGAGAGGTACCAAAGGATTGGAGGACAACGAATGTGGTACCATTATTCAAGAAGGGTAGCAGGGATAAACCAGGTAATTACAGACTGGTAAGTCTAACATCAGTGGTTGGGAAACTATTGGAAAAAATTCTGAGGGACAGGATTAATCTCCACTTGGAGAGACAGGGATTAATCAGGGATAGTCAGCATGGCTTTGTCGGGGGAGATCGTGTCTGACTAACTTGATTGAATTTTTCAAGGCGGGGACTAGACGTGTAGATGAGGGTAAAGCAGTTGATGTAGTCTACATGGATATCAGTAAGGCTTTTGATAAGGTCCCACATGGGAGATTGGTTAAGAAGCTAAGAGCCCATGGGATCCAGGGTAATTTGGCAAATTGGATCCAAAATTGGCTTAGTGGCAGGAGGCAGAGGGTGATGGTCGAGGGATATTTTGCAAGCAGAAACCTGGGACCAGTGGAGTACCACAGGGATTGGTGCTGGGACCCTTGCTGTTTGTAGTGTACATTAATGATTTAGACGTGAATATAGAAGGTATGATCAGTAAGTTTGCAGATGAAACGAAAATTGGCGGCGTCATAAATAGTGAGGAGGAAAGCCTTAGATTACAGGACAATATAGATGGGTTGGTAAGATGGGCGGAGCAGTGGCAAATGGAATTTAATCCTGAGAAGTGTGAGGTAATGCATTTTGGGAGGACTAACAAGGCAAGGGAATATACAATGCATGGTAGGGCCCTAGGAAGTACAGGGGGTCAGAGGGACCTTGGTGTACTTGTCCATAGATCACTGAAGGCAGCAGCACAGGTAAATAAGGTGGTTCGGAAGGCATATGGGATACTTGCCTTTATTAGCCAAGGCATAGAGTATAAGAGCAGGGAGGTTATGATAGAGCTGTATAAAATGCTAGTCAGGCCACAGCTGGAGTACTGTGTACAGTCCTGGGCACCACACCATAGGATGTGATTGCACTGGAGAGGGTGCAGAGGAGATTCACCAGGATGTTGCCTGGGCTGGAGCATTACAGCTATGAAGAGAGACTGAAAAGGCTAGGGTTGTTTTCCTCAGAGCAGAGAAGGCTGAGGGGGGACACAATTGAGGTATACAGAATTATGAGGGACATTGATAGTTTAGATAGGAAGAAACTTTTTCCCTTAGCGGAGGGATCAATAACTAGGGGCCATAGATTTGAGGTAAGGGGCAGGAGGTTTAGAGGGGATTTGAGGAAAAAAAAATTTCACTCTGGGTGGTTGGAATCTGGAAAGGACTGCCCGAAGGGGTGGTAGAGGTAGGAACCCTCACAACATTTAAGTAGTATTTAGATGAGCACTTGAAACGCGATAACATACAAGGCTGTGGGCCAAATGCTGGAAAATGGGATTAGAATAGTTAGGTGCTTGATGGCCAGCACATAAACGATGGGCTGAAGGGCCTGTTTCTGTGCTGCATAACTCTCTGACTCTAGGTACACACATAGTGCTGTCACATAGGGAGTTTCAGGATTTTGGCCCAGTGACGATGAACAAATGGCAATATGTTTCCAAGGTGTGTGACTTGGAAGCGAACCTGCAGATGGCAGCGTTCCCATGCATCTGGCGCACTTATTCTTGTCTGTGGTAGAGGTCGCAGGTTTGGAATGTGCTGTTGAAGACACCTTGGCAAGGTGCTGCAGTGCATATTGTTGATGCTAGACACAATAGCCACGGTGCACAATTGGTGGAGGGAGTGACTGTTTAAGGTAATGGATGGGACACCGATCAAGCGAGCTGCTTTGTCCTGGATGATATCGAGCTTCTTCAGTGTTGTTGCAACTGCAGTGATCTAGGTAAATGGGGACTATGCCATCACTCTCCTAACTTGTGCCTTATAGATCGTTTAACCATAGAACCATAGAACAGCGACGGCACAGAAGGAGGCCATTCAGCCCATCGTGTCCGCGCCAGCTGAAAAAACTAATCTCATAACACCTTCTGACACCTGGTCTATAGCCTTGCAGGTTATAGCACTTCAGATGCATGCCCAAGTACCTTTCAAAAGAATTGAGGGTTTCTGCCTCCGCCACTGATCCAGGCAGTGAATTCCAGACACCCACCACCCTCTGAGTAAAAAAACTTTTCCTCATGTCCCCTCTAACCCTTCTCCCAATCACTTTAAATCTGTGCTACCTGCTAATTGACCTCTCCGCTGGGGGAAACAGGTACTTCATGATTTTGTACACCTCAATTAAGTCACCCCTCAGCCTCCTCTGTTCTAAGAAAAACAACCCGAGCCTATCCAATCTTTCCTCATAGCTGCAATTTTCAAGCTCCGGCAACATTCTTGTAAATTTCCTCTGTACTCTCTCCAGAGCAATTATGTCCTTCCTGTAATGTGATGACCAGAACTGCCCGCAATATTCCAGCTGTGGCCTAACCAGCATTTTATACAGTTCCAGCATTACATCCCCGCTTCAATATTCCATACCTTGGACAATAAAGGAAAGCATTCCATATGCCTTCTTCACCACTCTATCTGCCTGTCCTGCCACCTTCAGGGAACTGTGGACATGCACTCCAAGGTCTCTCACTTTCTCTACCCATCTCAATATCCTCCCAGTTTATTGTGTATTCTCTTGCTTTGTTTGCCCCAAATGCATTACCTCACAATTCACATGATTTATTTCCTTTTGCCACTTTTCCGTCCACGCAACCAAACCATTAATATCATTCTGGAGTCTTCAGCTATCCTCTTCTTCAACGACACGGCCAATTTTTGTGTCGTCTGCAAATTTCCCAATCATGCCCCCCACATTTAAGTCCAAATCATCAATGTATACCAAAAGCAGCAAGGCACCTTGAGCCCTGCGGAATGCCACTGAAAACCATTTTCTATTCGCAAAAACATCCATCGACCACTACCTTTTGTTTTCAGTCACAGAGCCAATTTTGGATCTAACTTGCCACATTCCCCTGTATCCAATGGGCTTTCATTCTTCTGACCAGTCTGCCATGTGGGACCATGTCAAATGCCTTACTAAAATCTATGTAGACCACATCCACTGCACTAGCCTCATCAATCTTCCTTGTTACTTCCTCAAAAAATTCAATCAAGTTAGTAAGACACGACCTTCCCTCAATAAATCGATGCTGAATATCCCTGATTAATCCATGCCTTTCTAAGTGACAGTTTATCTGGTCCCTCAGAATTGCTGTTAATAATTTACCCACGACCAAGGTCAGACTGACTGGCCTATAAATATTTGGCCTATCACTCGCACCCTTTTTGAACAATGATACAACATTCGCAGACCTCCAGTCCTCTGGTTCTTCACGTGTATCTAGTGAGAATTTGAAGATGATCCTCAAAGCATCCACTATTTCCTCCCTGGCTTCCTCTATCAACCTTTGATGCAATCCATTCGGCCCGGCAATTTATCCACTTTAAAGGATGTCAGACCCTCGAGAACTTCTTCGCTCATTATGCTCATCATATCTAGTATTTCATACTCCTCCTCTTTTACTACGATATCTGTATCATCCCTCTCCTTTGTGAAGACAGAGACAAAAAAACTCATTAAGAACCCTGCCCACATCTTCTGAATCCATGCATAAGTTTTTTTTATTCATTCATGGGATGTGGGCATCACTGGCCAGGCCAGCATTTATTGCCCATCCCTAATTGCCCTTGAGGTGGTGGTGGTGAGCTTGAACCGCTGCAGTCCATGTGGGATAGGCCCACCCACAGTGCTGTTAGGAAGGGAGTTCCAGGATTTTGACCCAGCAAGTGAAGGAATGGCGATATAGTTCCAAGTCAGGATGGTGGTGTTCCCATGCAATTGCTGCATTGTCCTTCTAGTTGGTAAAGTTCGCAGGTTTGGAAGGTGCTGTCTAAGGAACTTTCCTGTGTTGCTGCAATGCATCTTGTAGATGGTACATATTGCTGCCACTGTGCGTCGGCGGTGGAGGGAGTGAATGTTTGTGGATAGGGTGCCAAACAAGCAGGCTGCTTTGTCCTGGATGGTGTCGAGCTTCTTGAGCGTCATTGGAGCTGCACCCATCCAGGCAAGTGGAGAGTATTCCATCACACTCCTGACTTGTGCCTTGTAGATAGTGGACAGGCTTTGGGGAGTCAGGAGGTTCGCAGGATTCCTAGCCTCTGACCTGCTCTTGTAGCCACGGTATTTATATGGCTACTCCAGTTCAGTTTCTGGTCAATGGTAGCTCCTAGGATGTTGATAGTGGGAGATTCAGCGATGGTAATGCCATTGAATGTCAAGGGAAAATGCTTAGATTCTCTCTTGTTGGAGATGGTCATTGCCTGGGACTTGTGTGGCGCAAATATTACTTGCCACTTATCAGCCCAAACCTGGATATTGTCCAGGTCTTGCTGCATTTGTACATGGACTGCTTCAGTATCTGAGGAGTCACGAATGGTGCTGAACATTGTGCAATCATCAGCGAACATCCCCAGTCTGATCTTATGATTGAAGGAAGGTCATTGATGAAGCAGTTAAAGATGGTTGGGCCTAGGACACTACCCTGAAGAACTCCTGCATTGATGTCCTGGAGCTCAGATGATTGACCTCCAACAACCACAACCATCTTCCTTTGCGCTAGGATATGACTCCAACCAGCGGAGAGCTTGCCCCCTGATTCCCATTGACTTCTGTTTTGCTAGGGCTTTTTGATGCCATACTCGGTCAAATGCTGCCTTGATGTCAAGGGCAGTCACTCTCACCTCACCTCTTGAGTTCAGCTCTTTTGTCCATGTTTGAACCAAGGCTGTATTGAGGTCAGGAGCTGAGTGGCCCTAGTGGAACCCAAACTGAGCGTCACTGAGCAGGTCATTGCTAAGCAAGTGCCGCTTGATGGCACTGTTGATGACACCTTCCATCACTTTACAGATGATTAAGAGCAGGCTGATGGGGCGGTAATTGGCCAAGTTGGACTTGTCCTGCTTTTTGTGTACAGGACATACCTGGGCAATTTTCCACATTGCCGGGTAGATGCCAGTGTTGTAGCTGTACTGCAACAGCTTGGCTAGGGGCGTGGCAAGTTCTGGAGCACAGGTCTTCAGTACTATTGCCGGAATATTGTCAGGGCCCGTAGCTTCTGCAGTATCCAGTGCCTTCAGTCGTTTCTTGATATCACATGGAGTGAATCGAATTGGCTGAAGTCTGGCATCTGCAATGCTGGGGACTTCAGGAGGAGGCCGAGATGGATCATCAACTCGGCACTTCTGGCTGAAGATTGTTGCGAATGCTTCAGCCTGATCTTTCACACTGATGTGCTGGGCTCCCCCGTCATTGAGGATGAGGATATTTGTGCAGCCACCTCCTCCAGTTGGTTGTTTAATTATCCACCACCATTCATGGCTGGATGTGGCAGGACTGCAGAGCTTAGATGGGTTATGGGATCGCTTAGCTCTGTCACAGTTTGGTACGCAGGTAAGTCCTCTGTTGTAGCTTCACCTGGTTAACACCTCATTTTGAGGTACGCCTGGTGCTGCTCCTGGCATGCCCTCTTGCACTCTTCATTGAACCAGGGTTGGTCTCCTGACTTGATGGTAATGGTAGAGTGGGGGATATGCCGGGCCATGAGATTACAGATTGTGGTTGAGTACAATTCTGCTGCTGATGGCCCACATGGATGCCCAGTTTTGAGTTGCTAGATCTGTTTGAAATCTATCCCATTTAGCACAGTGGTAGTGCCACACAACACGATAGAGGGTATCCTCAATGTGAAGGTGGGACTTCATCTTCACAAGGACTGTGCGGTGGTCACTCCTACCAATACTGTCATGGACAGATGCATCTGCAGCAGGCAGATTGTTGAGGACAAGGTCAAGTATGTTTTTCCCTCTTGTTGGTTCCCTCACCACCTGCTGCATACCCAGTCTAGCAGCCGTGTCCTTTAGGACCCGGCTAGTAGCAGTGTTACCGAGCCACTCTTGGTGATGGACATTGAAGTCCCCTATCTAGAGTACATTCTGTGGCCTTGCCACCCTCAGTGCTTCCTCCAAGTGCTCTTCAACATGGAGGAGTACTGACTCATCAGCTGAGGGAGGGCGGTAGTTGTTTATCAGCAGGAGGTTTCCTTGTCTTTGTTTGACCTGACGCCATGAGACTTCATGGGGTCCAGAGTCGATGTTGAGGACTCCCAAGGCAACTCCCTCCCAACTGTATACCAGTGTGTCGCCACCTCTGCTGGGTGGGACAGGACATACCCAGGGATGGTGATGACAGTGTCTGGGACATTGCCTGTCAGTAAGTATGACTATGTCAGACTGTTATTTGACTAGTCTGTGGGACAGCTCTCCCAACTTTGGCACAAGTCCCCAGATGCTAGTAAGGAGGAATTTGCAGATTCGACAGGCTTGGGTTTGCCATTGTCGTTTCCGGGGACTAGGTTGATGCTGGGTGGTCCATCCGGTTTCATTCTTTTTTGACTTCGTAGCGGTTAGATACAACTGAGTGACTTGCTAGGCCATTTCAGAGGGCATGCAAGAGTCAACCACACTGCTGTGGGTCTGGAGGCCAGACCAGGTAAGCAGATTTCTTTCCCTAAAGGACATTAGTGAACCAGATGGGTTTTTACAACAATCGACAATGGTTTCATGGCCATCATTAGACACCATTAGATTCTCTCTTGTTGGAGATGGTCATTGCCTGGCACGTGTGTGCCACAAATTTTACATGCCATGTAACAGCCCAAGCCTAAAAGTCGTCCAGCTCTTGCTGCTTGCAGGCACAGTCTGCTTCATTGCTTGAGGAGTTGAGAACGGAACTGAACATCAAACATCCCCATTTCTGATCTCATGATGGAGGGAAGGTCATTAATGAAACAACTGAAGATGGTTGGACCGTGGTCACTGCCCTGAGGTACTCCTGCAATAATGTCCTGCAGCTGAGATATTTGGCCTTAAACAACCACAACTATCTTCCTTTGCGCCAGGTATGACTCCACCCAGGGGGCAGTTTACTCTGATTCCCATTGACCTCAATTTTACAAAGGGCTCCTTGACAGGTTACTGCCCAGGGTCATGAGTTCAAATCCCATGTTAGCTGGTGGAATTTAGATTCAATTAATCAATTAAAAAATCTGGAATTGAAAGCTAGTCTCAATAATGGTGCAATGAAATGATCATCGATTGTCGTAAAAACCCATCTGGTTCACTAACGTCCTTTTGGGACATGACTGACCCACAGCGATGTGGTTGACTCTCAACTGCCCTCTGAAATGGCCAAGCAAGCCACCCAGTTGCCAAGGGCAATTAGGGATGAGCAACAAATGCTAACCTTGCCAGTGACACCCATATCCCATGAAAGAATAAAAAAAATGCTGCTGTTTCCTCCATATGTTCATACAGAATCCTCCCCCTCACGTCCCACTTTCCTCTCATTCCCATCTATTCTGATTTACAGGCTGCAGAGGATGTCAGCATGCACCTCTAGCTCCCCCCCGACTCCTCTCCCCACACCACTCCGCTGACCTCCCCTCAGCACAATCCTAACTTTGTCCCTTTCTCCTTTCAGATAACCAAGAACTGCAACCTGCCCACGCAGCGGTGCAAGAGAAAGAAGGGGAAAAGATAAAAGACAGTAAAGAAGAAACATTTGCTCACTCTCACATGCACAGCCACCAGCTCAGATACTGGCATTGTGCGTACTTCAGAGGATAGCTTAGAGGCAGGATCTGCACATGGTGAGACACCAACACCTTGTAATTATATAGCACCTTTAACATAATAAAATATTCCAAGATGTTATAAAGCAAAATTTGGCACCAAACCACATATAGATATTCGGTCAGTTGACCAAAAGCTTGGTGAAAGAGGTAAGTTTTAAGGACCTTTGAGAGGATAGGAAGGCAGAGAGGCGAAGAGACCTCGGGAGGGAATTCCAGAGACTAGGGCTTTGGCATATGATGGGATGGCCATCAATGGTGGAGCAATTAAAATCGGGGATGCTCAAGAAGCCAGAAATCTTGGAGGGATGTGGGACTGGTAATCACAGAAATAGGGAAGGGCAAGGCCTGGAGGAATTGGAAAACAAGGATGAGAGTTTTGAAATCCAGGATTTGCTTAACCGGGAGCCAATGTCAGTGAAAACAGAGTGATGCATTTGGTTTAAGTAAGGACATGGCAGCAGAGCTTTGGATGACCTCAAGTTTATAGAGGGGCAGATTGTGGGAGGCCGGCTTGGAATGCGTTGGAATAGTCAAGTCTGGAGCTAACAAAGGCATGGATGAGGGTTTCAGCAGCAGATGAGCTGAGGCAGGGGTGGAATCAGGCAATATTATCATAGTGGAAATAGGCAGTCTTGACAATGGCGCGGATATGTGGTTGGAAACCCAATCTTGGTTAAATATGATACCAAGGTTGCCAACAGGGTGAGGGTTGGAATTGGAAGCTAGGAATGCAGTTTGGAGCCAGGACTGAAGAACATGGCTTCAGTTTAGCCAATATTTAATTGGAGGACATTCCTGTTCATCCAGTACTGGATGTCAGAGAAGCAGTCTGATAATTTAGAGACACTGGAGGAGTCGAGAGAGGCAGTGGTGAAATAAAGCCGGGTACCATCAGTGAACATGAGTAAACTGACGCTGTGTTTGCAGATGATGCCCCTGAGGGACAGCATGTAGATGAGAAATAGAAGGAGGCCAAGAATAGATCAGGAGGTAATGGAGTGTGAACAGACACCATTGAGATTGATTGTCTGGCTATGATTTGAGAAATAAGAATGGAACAGGTGAGTGCAGCCCATGAGCTGAATGATGGTGGAGAAGCATTGGAGGAAGATGGTGTGGTCAATTGTGTCAAAGGCTGCAGATAGGTCGAGAAGGATGAGGAGGGATAGTTTACTTTAGTCACAGTCGCATAGGATGTTAATTGCAACTTTGACAAGTGCCATTTTGGTACTGAGTGATGTTGCAAATATCCCCTGCTCTAGACTGGAAAGAGCAAGACTCAGACGTTCATGGTCGTAGTCACCTTTGCAGTCACTGGCAATGCTGTCCTTGCCCTGCTCTGAGGCTGTAGTTGTGGCTGCAGTAAGTGGCAGATTTCAGTGAGGACCTCCTTAGTGAAGCAGAGATGTCTGACACACTGCTCCTCACTGAGATTTGGGTATAAAATCTCTCCTCACTAACGCACCTCCCCACCAAGAAGTGCACGGAGATGGGTTCACGAGCTAGCAATACAGAAGACTATGTTAGACAATATCAATTAGAATTTATATTGGAATTTATTGAAGAACCGAACATGCAATTCACAATTGTGAGTCAGTCAATTGCAATGCTAATAGTTCTAGGAAAAGACAGCAAGTAGAATCTAGTTTCGAGTCGAGAATCCAATTTTTAAATCTAAATATTGTTCCAGAAAAATCAAGTAGAATATTCAATTATTGAAGTAACATTTACCTTAAATACCGAGTGGAAGGCTACAGAGTTAGTGAGATACTTCTGTCCCAGTTAAGGGCAGAATTATCATCACCTTGCTCCAGTAGTTGTGCCTTTATCATGAGAGATGTTGGAGTAAGTCCAATGAGTTTAAAAATCATACGTGTACTTCCAATATTTATACTGTTTTCCAAGTTGCATAACTAATTTCTTATGCATGGGGGTGTTACCTCAAACTGTAAATAAGCTTGGCCCCCTTTATTTCCCACATAAAACTGTATAATTTCGAGGTAAGGTCTGTTCTCTTTGATTCCTAAGAAAGCCAAGCTGCAAGCCTTGAGATGGTCAATTTTTCATCAGTCATCTAACTGCGTTTCAAGATTATAATTCAGTTTTTGGGTTTGGTTAGCTTTGTCAAAAATTTTGTTGACTGTGGTTTAGGACCATCAGCATAAAACCATCTTATCAACTATTACACAGTGGTAGTTTTTCAAACTGTCATGAAAGCTATCTTATCAATGTTGTCATGTGATACGGTTTCTGACATTAAAAGCGGATCCCTCTTATCTGAAGCTGCCTTTATAGTTCTAAGATGAGGCAAGCTTTTTCACAGAGGCTTGTGCCCAGTTAGTGTTTGTTATGACTGAGGCAGGAGGAGTGCACGGTTTATTCTAGTTCCACTTCTTCACACGTCATATTAAATTTTACCACTTACCAATACGGTCAATCATATATTCTATATTTCCCAGAATAAAACACACTAACCAGGTTTCTTTAAGAAACAACAAAATTATCAGTTTATTACAAAACAAGTAATGAAGTAAAGCATAAACACAGATGGAAATTTTAAAGTTCCCTTTTTACCTTAGCCCTTCACACTCGCATACACTGGTTAACCAGAAAAATAAAAGAGATTTTGTTTAGAGCTCTGTTACGGACCAAAAAAAAACACTTGGGCTCAATACTTGCTCATTCTTGAAAAAAAAAACAGAGGAGATATGTTGAGTTCCAAAACTGGCATACAGTCTGGCCTCCGAGTACACACAGATCGGTCACTGGGATCTTTTAGAACAGCTCTTTTCAGGCTATGTTGAGAATTAATTTAGCAGGCTTTTCTTCAAAGGAGATGAGATGAGTTGACACACTGGATTTCTCAGGGTCTTTTAGAGAGGTGCTGGAAAGCTGAGCTAGGTTGCAGTCTTCTCTCCTCTTTGGGAATTCTCTTCTCTCCTTGGAAGTGCTCTTCCTTTTTCTGCAGGTTTTGAAAAGAGATGGAACAGGCTGGGCTGAGCTGGGTTCAGTCCTTCAGTTTTTTTTTTTAAAACTCCAACCTCTTTTAAACAGTTCATTCCTAACTCCAAACAATTCAAAAGTGATGCCGGAAACAGACGTCCACCTTCTGACCTGTCACTTTTCTGCACACAACTTCCCCGGTTACCAGGGTTTCTGTTCTAGTTTTAACCTGAGTCATGAGACAACCAGTAAATGTTATTGTCAAACAAATCCTTTCAGTTTCTCTTGATGACTATCTTGGAAAAAAAAACTGGTCCAACATTTCTTCAGTCTGACAATGAATTCTGAAAAACGTTTTTTAACAAAAATAGAAGCACTTCTGTAACGTATTATAGAGATTAACTTTTTAAAACTCTTTTAGGAAGATGAACCTTTTAAAAAAAAATTGTAATCACTCATTCATAAGAAAATAACTCTTTTAACCTTATAACCCCTCATTATAGCCGGATTCCTTCACAAGGTCATCGACCTGCAACGTTACTCTGTTTCTCTCTGCACAGATGCTGCCAGACCTGCTGAATACTTCCAAGCATTTTCTGTTTCAGTCAGCAACTAACCTGAAAGTAGTTGATCCTTTAAGTGGCACTAGTGGGGTTCCTTTCTGTTGCTGAATGAGCGTTCAGCTGTATGAGTTTGAGAGGTTGTTAAGCCGGAGCATTGAGCTGGAAAATGGCAGCACTGGCGTTATGATCTGCCTACTCTGCATACTTCTCGCAGATGCTCCCTGCCCATGCATGCTAAACCCTCACTAAATCGGTATCTGGTGCGGTTTGCACCAAAAGTGCGTATGTGCACCACAGACACCTTTTAGAAGTAAAATAGTACCCGTAGCGCCAGAAAACCGGGTGGTACAGAGTTGAATTTCATGGCCTATATCTCTTCAGGACTCATGATACTCCATAAAATTACAATATCTCAGCACACAGCCACTGAATGTCCACATGGAAGAGGAATGAAATTGCTTCCTCACGCAAAGAATGTATCCATCCTTTTTTCAAGTATTTGTGCATAGCTGATTGGCCAATATTAATGATATCCCCAGTGACAATTTGCAAAGACCCTGTGGCATTAACACATAAGCAATTGTGACCAAAAGAGCTATTAGCAATGCGGTTGTAGGTTTATTTTGGTGCCGTTATTATGTCGGATAGCAAAGCCTGTAAATACAGGCAAACTATATATTCAATATTAAAAGAAATTGCCTGTTAGTTTACAAACCAAATCTGTTTAAACGCACACTCAATATGTCTACTAACAACAATCATGGCAGCACAGGGTACATTCCAGAAACCCCAGCTCTCCAGTTGCACCATCAATATACAGGTAGCACTGTGGTAATCCTTCGGCCTGAGCAGATTGACCCCAATCAATCCCCCCCATCACCCACCCACTTACCACTCCCATCACTTCTTGCTCTGCAGTTTCAGCTCATCAGCCCCATCACAACAGCCAGTCTCTGGGGACCATTTCTTGAACTCTGCCTTGAACCCAACACAAGACTTCACATTTCACAACAAATGCAAAACAATCTTTTAAAAAAAAGGATGAAAGCCAGTCACTTAATGGTGAATGTCTGAAACAAATATTTTCCATCTTCCACTTCCCTCACCAAAAAACAATTAAATTTAGATTGATCAACACCACAGAAAATTCACCAAAATAGCTGTAAAAACTGTAAATAGCAGTGAACAGATTAGTACTTAAATATCATAAAAACAAGCACAGCAGTGCAGTAAAGTAGCAGTAAGGGTATTAATTTGGTAGGATTTGCACCTCAAGGTTCTTGGGTTATCTACAAGTTATTATTCTGTAGTTATTCCGTTTCAGTTTGAACTTACAGCTGATCCACGGTTAAAAGCATACAAGGATGTTTTACATAAGTGGTTAGGAAAGGATTAAATACTTTATACTTTAGTTTTATGGTAATTTCTCAGCCAAGAAACATAAACGTACAATGGTTACAATAATTAGCAACACGCCATCTGTGTCGGCATAAATTTCAACTAAATATGTGCAGGAGTGCAACAAATTTCAGACTTCCTTTAAAGTCCCTTTTCATTTAGTTGTGATAGCAAAACAGACCATGAGAAGCCTCACACCAAAACCTGCTTGAAGACAAAACAAAAAAAAGTTACATTAATTATATTTTCTATATATGTTGCCAATAATATACACTTTCGTACCAGTATTCAAATAGTTACTTGCAAGCAAAAGATGGTTCCTCGACACTTGCCAATGAAGATTTTTTTTAAAAACTGCAATCTGCTTTCTCAAATTTATTTCATTGAATAATTGAGACAGCGCAAGCAATCGAGCTCTAATCTTCCAAAATGCTCATATCCTTCATAACCCAGTTATGACACAAAGGAGCACTTCAATTTTTGCTTAAAAACTCTATACCACCATTTGAAAAATATAATAGTACCATCGAATTCTAAAATAGAAGATTTTCAATGAAGCACTTGTACTGAAAGAATGAATTCCAAACTGAGATTCAAATATTGAAATCCACATCAAAATAACTAGCTTTTTTGCAAGTGTAAAACTGAGAGAACAAAAGCAGAAAACATAGCATCTGTCATATCAGAATATAAAAAGATGATCCTGGCACAAAATGAAAAACCCTCTAATTCACTTGCAAATCAACCCTGCCAGTTCTATTTCAAGCTGGCCGTAACTGTCAGGAGTTAACAAGATAATCACTTTCAATCCTGCCTTCAATGGCACATTACACCCGTTATCCCATTCAATAGGCTCTCTCTTTGGGGCAAAAGATGAATGCATTTCATTTAAAACTCTCACAAAAAGTCATGGCAAAAATCCTTGGAGCGAAAGCAAGAAATCCCTTTATGGATATTTATCTGACGGTACTTGGTACCGGGTGGGACAAGACATTCTGACTACATCTGTGTCCACTTAGCATCACTAGTGCTTCAGGCCTCATGGTCTACTGTTTTGAAAGCCCTTGGCATGGGAAGAAAAACAGTGAATAGAATATGTATGTGTTTTAACTGTTAATTAGCTTTAATATAGTGTAACTTCATTTAGACCACTCGTATGGTGAAAGATTTGCATGACATTTTAAAAATTGAAGCAATGCTACAACCAGAACAGTAGTCAAACCCCTGACAATGGCAGCAGTTGTTCTTCAGCAGGCCCACTGCAAGAGTGCACATAATAAATACAATGCAGTTTTATAGTAACTGAAAACCTTTGGCTCCAGGATATTTCAAAAGTTTCAAAATGCTCTTTTGAAAAAATTTTCACAATTTGCACAAGATGTGAAAACAACCAACAACAAACAAACAACCGAATAAGCCTATATTCGGAAAATAATTGTAATTGTTCTTTCAAAATAAAGAGAGTTTAAAACTAAACTAAGACTTCAACAGGAGACGCAATAAAGGGCTAATAATACTGAGGATAATCATGAGGAATATGCAAAGTGTAGCAAGAAGCTGAAAATGGGAATTAAAATCTCAAAGTAAACAAAAGTTTTTTAAAAATCTAGCAGATGTTATTGAAGGATTTAGGAAGCAACCTTAATATAGAAAAGCATCCAAAGATGATCCACAGAAGCAAAATCAGACAAAAATAGATATGAAGCCAAAGGAGGGAGATGTTAGGAGAGGTAATTAAAAGCTGAGTCAAAGAAGTAGGTTTTAAGAGAGGTCTTAAGAGAGGCAAGAAAGGAGGAGAGGCAGAAAGGTTTACAGAGGGAAGTACAGAGGTTAGGGCTTAGACAGCTGAAGGCTGGAGATGGATGCACAACAGGCCAGAGTCGAGGAATGTGAAGTTGTCTGGACAGGGAACATTATAGGAGGATACAGAAATAGGGAGGAGCAAAGATGAAGTGATTTGAAGATGAGAACGCAAAATTTAAATTCAAGGTGTTGGGGTACAGGGAGCCAATGTAGGTCAACGAAGACAGGTGAGCAGGACACGCAGCAGAGTTTTAGAATGATCAGAAGTTTATGCAGGGTGGAGGACTGAATCACAGAATGGTTACAGCACAGAAGGAGGCCATTCAGCCTGCAAGAGCAATTTAGCTAGTCCCACTCCCCCACCTTTTCCCCACAGCCCTGTAAATTTTGTCCCTTAAGGTGCTTATCCAATTCCCTTTCGAAAGCCACAATTGAATCTGCTTCCACCATCGTTTAGGAGGCAGGCCAGGAGAGCATAGGAATAGTCAAGGCTGTAACTAATAAAGGCATGGATGGGGACTTTGATATGGAGAACATAATCTTGAAATTTCCTTCAACACAAAAGTGGAAGGTTGGTAAACAGTAAGGCGATCTGTAAAAGACTTTAGGAAGACTTAACCAGCTTAGTGAAATGGGCAAAGAGGCCTAAGACAAAATTTCATGTGGCTAAGTGTGAGCAAACACATTTTGGGAGAAAAAGATACTTCTAAAAAATTCGCTGGAGGGTGTGGTTGAACAGTGACACCTAGCGATTCAAATACATAACTCCCTGAAAACACAAGTGTAGGTAGATAAAGCCAAAAAAGCACAACAGGCTTTTGGGTTTTATATGTAGAGACACAGAATAAAACAGTAAAGTAGTAATGATAAATTTGTACAAAAAACTGGTTGGGTTACAGTTGTGGTACTATGTGTCGTTTTAGGTGCCCCATTTTTAAAGGGCATGAAAGCTATCGAAAACGAACAATGTCGATTTACCAGCACGATGCCAGATATGAAAAGTATCGTAATGAGGAGAAATTTGAGATACTGGGACGATTCCCACAGGATCAGGGAAGGCTAAGAGTCGATTTAATAGAGAATTTTAAAATTAATAAGTGTTTTGATAGAGCGAATAAGGAAAGATTATTTTAGCTGATTGAAGAATCAGTAATGAATGGTCATCAATTTAAATTGCCACTAGAGAGTGAGAAGAGAGGCTAAGAGAATTATCTTTTTCACAGAGGGACTGATGAATCATGGAATGCTTTGGCACAGGGATTGAGGCATCTTTTGAAGGAAAGAAAGATATATATTTGAAGCAGGGGAACATACAGGACTATAGAAAGAAAGGGAGGAAAGTGGAATTCATTTTGGATTACTCTAGCCTTAAGCTGGCAACAGACACAAACCAAATGCCTTCCTTTGGTAAGAACCCATTGTTTCATTAAAATCTCCACTTTGGAGCTACTCAATCGTAAAATCTAGGTCATTTGAATGTAGGAAATATTACACACCTTATTTATTTATTATGATTTCTAGTAACATTAAATAATAAATACATTTCAAATATAAATGCATTGTATAGATATGAGACTCAACAATTCCTGAAATAATTATACTTTCAAAAATGAGAAAAGTTTTAAAGCATGCTTTTGTTTGTACCCAATATGCATTGATTTTTGTAAAAGATTATAAAAAGAAAATCTAAGATTTTGCTGAGACAACAATCCTTCAATAAACTTGTTCTCCTCTGGGACTCATGTTCGCCAAACGACACCAATAAATGGGTACCACAAATTATTGTAATGTAAACAAAAACAGATATACAACACCAGAACAAACAGTGAAATGGTGTAACATCAAGAGTAATAGATGTCTGCAATTGAGTTACAAGGCTGTAATTTGATCAGTGATGATTTACACAATGTCAGATGCTCTAATAGTGGAAGGCTGTGCAGTTCACTGTTATCAGACTGGTATCCTAAATTACACACTGAACTCCTTCCTAGATATCTATATTACCCAATAGTTGTGCTAATGGTATTCAGTTGTTTTTTTAAGAATTTATTTTTCAGCCGCCTTCGTTGCTTAGCCTGCTACTGAAAGTGTGCAAACCAAGAATGTGATTGCGAGTTCCATGGCCCCTTTAACAGTTCCTAAAACATACTCGCACTCTACGGCCAAAGAGTAAAAATCATCAGATGTCGATAATCATAACAGTTGCAGAGTAGGCCCAAATAGAAAAGTGCAAAATTTCTGAGAAAAGTTACATTGCATTATGAAGCTTGATTGAAAGAATACTACCAATGAAACATAATGATGAACACTCTCATTTGCAACCATATAGAATGATGCATTATTTTTGCACACTACTGGGTTACCATGAATGTTGTACATATTACAACCGTATATAGTAATGCCGATTAAAATAAAGAAGCCAGCAAGAAGATCGCCCCCTCTCAAATCTCAATCAGGGGACACAATCACTGACCAACGCAAGCAAATGGACTGCTGGGTGGAGCACTACCTAGAACTGTACTCCAAGGAAAATGTTGTCACTGAGACCGCCCTCAATGCAGCCCAGTCTCTGCCAATCATGGATGAGCTGGACGTACAGGCAACAAAATCGTAACTCAGTAATGCCATTGATTCTCTAGCCAGCGGAAAAGCCACTGGGACGGACGGCATTACCCCTAAAATAATCAAGAGTGCCAAGCCTGCTATACTTTCAGCACTCTACGAACTGCTTTGCCTATGCTGGGACGAGGGAGCAGTACCACAGGACATGCGTGATGCCAATATCATCACCCTCTATAAGAACAAGGGTGACCGCGGTCACTGCAACAACGACCGTGGAATCTCCCTGCTCAGCAGAGTGGGGAAAGTCTTCACTCGAGTCGCTTTAAACAGGCTCCAGAAGCTGGCTGAGTGTGTCTACCCTGAGGTACAGTGTGGCTTTCAAGCAGAGAGATCCACCATTGACATGCTGTTCTCCCTTCGCCAGCTACAGGAGAAATGCTGCTTACAACAGGTGCCCCTCTATCTTGCTTTCATTGATCTCACCAAAGCCTTTGATCTAGTCAGCAGACGTGGTCTCTTCAGACTACTAGAAAAGACCGGATGTCCACCAAAGCTACTAAGTATCATCACCTCATTCCATGACAATATGAAAGGCACAATTCAGCATAGCGGCGCCTCATCAGACCCTTTTCCTATCCTGAGTGGCGTGAAACAGGGCTGTGTTCTCACACCTACACTGTTTGGGATTATCTTTTCCCTGCTGCTCTCACATGCGTTCAAATCTTAAGAAGGAATTTTCCTCCACACAAGATCAGGTGGCAGGTTGTTCAACCTTGCCTATCTAAGAGCGAAGACCAAAGTACGGAAAGTCCTCATCAGGGAACTCCTCCTTGCTGACGATGCTGCATTAACATCACACACTGAAGAGTGTCTGCAGAGACTCATCGACAGGATTGCGGCTGCCTGCAACGAATTTGGCCTAACCTCAAGAAAACGAACATCATCGGACAGGACGTCAGAAATGCTCCATCCATCAATATCGGCGACCACGCTCTGGAAGTGGTTCAAGAGTTCACCAACCTCGGCTCAACTATCACCAGTAACCTGTCTCTCGATGCAGAAATCAACAAGCGCATGAGAAAGGCTTCCACTGCTATGTCCAAACTGGCCAAGAGAGTGGCAGGACCCTATCTCCAACACAGAAGTCCTCGAGGCGGCCAACATCCCCAGCATATACACCCTACTGAGGCAGCGGCGCTTGAGATGGCTTGGCCATGTGAGCCGCATGGAAGATGGCAGGATCCCCAAGGACACATTATACAGCGAGCTCGTCACTGGTATCAGACTCACCGGCCATCCATGTCTCCGCTTTAAAGACGTCTGCGAACGCGACATGAAGTCCTGTGACATTGATCACAAGTCGTGGGAGTCAGTTGCCAGTGATCACCAGAGCTGGCGGGCAGTCATAAAGGCAGGGCTGAAGTGTGGCAAGTCGAAGAGACTTAGCAGTTGGCAGGAAAAAAGACAGAAGCACAAGGAGAGAGCCAACTGTGTAACAGCCCCGACAACCAATTTTACCTGCAGCACCTGTGGAAGAGTCTGTCACTCTAGAATTGGCCTTTATAGCCACTCCAGGTGCTGCTTCACAAACCACTGACCACCTCCAGGCGCTTACCCATTGTCTCTCGAGACAAGGAGGCCAAAGAAGATAGTAATTCCAATTGAAATACTGCATTTAAACTGGAACATATACCAATAATAAAACACTTGTTTCAAACAATCCCATTCTGCCAATAACACTATTTATCACTGGACACCTGCAAGAATATAATTTTGAACACTGGGAACTCCATGTACCACTTTACACAAAGAAAATATATAATGTAATTAAAATGATTCTGGGAACATGAAGTCATTTTGGAAGCTCAGCAAATATCTTTTATATATTATTGTAATTGTTAGGTGTATGAAAGTTAATTTTGAAAATTCCAAAGGGCTTTCAGTATTCACTTGGTAAATAACAAGCAAGTTATTTTCATCAATAAAAGAGAATTTTTAAAAAGGCAATATTCTTACTTACTCACAATAGTGTCCACTTTAAACCTGCATTACTTAGAAGACCGTACTTTATATTTTTATATTCAGTGCTTCAGGTTTACGACATCTGTTTTTCAAATTAGTTTTTGATACTGCCTGATGTACTCGAAACAAACAAAAAGCATTAAAGTTTGTACTTACAAATAGATGTTACAAAGGGATTGAAAGGATATTATTCCTGAAGTAAGGTACCGGTAGGATTGGATTTTAAATTCAAGACAAAACCATATTAGGTCTTGAACTTTTAGAAAACCTACATATCAAACTTAACAAAGCAGAGTTTCAAGTTGATTTTGTATCCATTCTTAGTGCAATTTGCCATACTACAATTTGATGCCTAAAAGAGTTATATGAAGTTTATTTAGATCAAATCAGAAACTCGCCATTTAAAATAAAGCCTTTAAAATCCATCTTACTGGTAGCTTAATTCCAGAGTGACACCCATTTAAATTTATTTGTAATCTCTATCAAATACTACAAATTTGAGCCTTGATAAAAACGTAAAACAGAAACAAAAAGTCTGTTTTGCTTCTGATTAGATTAGAAGTTTAAGCTTTCACGTTCTTCCTAAATTAATCTTGAAAGATGGACTCTGGTACTGGAGGGAAATTACAGGTCATGCTGCATACAGTGAGACATCACAAGTATAACCATAGCTAGGGAACTAAGACAAATACTCCCTCTATCCAAAAACTGCATACATCTAGCAATGTGTCAAAGGCATACAACAACTGAGTTCACAGGACATCACAAACTTAGCTATCTGAATACCAAGTACTGGTAACATCTTCACTTTATATGAAATCTATGTCTCGGACTTACCAAAGCAGATTGTTAAGTTTAGCTGAGGCCACAGAGGCAAAAATCTAGCTGGTGCAAGAACTTGCTTAATGCGGACTAAGCCAACAAATGCTACATTAGTGTGCACATTGTTGAGAAATCACTGAAAACAATTTTTTTTCCTAAAAAATAGTTGAAGAAAAAAAATTGTAAAAAATGAAGAATACACCAGCAGTCCAAGCAGACTGAATCCACTGAAGCTTTTTTTAAAAAAAGGAGTCAGCAAACAAAAAAAGTTGCTTAACCTAGGTCTGATTTCTATTAAAAATCAGATTGGGAATATCTTAATAAGGCTGTAGAAAAGGAAAATATTTGTTTCTTACAACAGTGGCAGTTTAAGCTGTTCCATCAAGTGCATGTGTGTATATTGGCAGCAGTTAATTTAACAGACACAGAAATACTGAACTAGATAAAGTCACATCATTCTATTATATATGGAATAACAGACTGAATTCCCTAATTTCCAGAGATGATCAAAAATATATATTTTCAGTTGGTTCCAAAACACTATTAGCATAAACTGTCTTCCTGTTTGAAACCTCATAGAACTACTGATACTATTGTTTGAGCTTTGTAGCTCAATAAGTGATACATCAGAAAACTGTTTTGTAAGTAATGAAATTCTTGAATTGACAGTTAATGAAGCTTCATAAGATCACAAAAGCTCACGTGGAAACTAACATTCATCAGTAAAACCCTGCTGATCTCCCTTGCACCAAACCTCTCTTGTGATCAAGGCTTTCTTAAATCCGAAATTAACAAAAAAAAAGCAAAATATACAGTGGGCAACAAACACTCGGCTTCTTTGCGATCTCAGGCCCAGCCTGGTTCAGCTGCACCACAAGGGATGATCTATGGCCATTAAGAGCTAATTTGAATAATCAATGTGACACCTTATTTTTTGATCCAAACAGGATTGCTACAGCAAGGTGTCTGACCGCCACATCACAGTCATGGCCTACTTTAACCTCTAATTAGATTTAGGTGATTATCCCTTCACTCTCTTACAAGTGTGTAGCCTGGATAAGCAGTAACAAAGGCTATGTGCTACTTATGCTGGTTTGCAGGCTGCAGGTTATCCAGGGAGATATGGCACGATCTTGGAAACAATTGTTATTCATATCATCTACAGTTTTATAATAGTCACAGTTTTCATCAGAAGTAACTAAAAAATGGCCCAAAGCACTTGGCAAATGAGGACCATTTCAGGACATCAGGGTTATACAAATGCAGATCCAAGGTGAAATACTAAGAAAATAATCCAAAACTGATGTGCTTTTGCGACAAACATGTAGGACAGAGGTCTAGTGATGTTTCCAGCTATTCTTGCACATAAATACATCCTAGTTAAGACCTTTTATAGCATTTGATATTACAAACACAATGTTAATAGTTTAACTTCACAGAATTTTATAAGACTGACAATTATACTGTTCCAAAGAAGAAAACCTATTTAATAGCTGTTAAATCTATTTTTCTTACCTACATGATTCAATAATAATACCCTATTAACTGTTATGCTGCAAAGGTCATTAGAAACCTGTCAAATTCATGAACTTTTTCAAATTTTGTTTTTCAAGTTGTCCTCAAAAGGATCTGTTAAATGTGTTGCTTCCAAGACTTAGGGAGATAAAACACCATCCAACATCAATGAAATTTTAAAAAGAATTAAACCTTAAAAGTACCTTGATGACCTACCGTCTTTTTATTGCAAATTGGTTAACAATCATTAAAAAAATCCACTAAAAATGTTTAAACATCAAGGTGAAGCTTTTACTCAATTTTCTAGGCTTTGGATCGTGTAAGTCTAAAAAAAAATGTTCAAATTATAAGATGATTAAATTCAAAAACCTTGACTAAGTATAACTAAAAGCTAAAACTGTTTAGGATCGTATAACTACTTGCAAATGCAGCAAAAAAATAGCTGTTTAGAAAGATTTCTGGGTATGCAATATTAAATGTATACTATAATTCAGGCATCACACTTGGGTGTGATTACATTAGTGTTTAAACTTCAGAAGTAGTTTATTGGCGATAATGTGCTTTGAGAAGTCCTGCAATTGTGAATGGTGCTCAATAAATGCAAGACTTTCTTTTTCTTATTTCTTTCTCATGCTTTTTATATGTTAATTTTGCATCATGTTTCCACTTGATTGGCTAAAATATGTAAAATAATGAGAAACCACAACAGACGATGTAAAATTGTGAATAAGACTGTAGACAAATTCCAATGAAACACTATTGAGGACTTTTTAAAATTCTTTCATGGGATGTGAGCATCCGCGGCAAGGCCAGCACTTGTTGCCCATTCCCTAATGTCGTTGAGAAGGTGGTGGTGAGCTGCCTTCTTAAACCACTGCAATTCATCTGGTGTAGGTACACCCACAGTGCTGTTAGGAAGGGAGTTCCAGGTTTTTTAACCAGCGACAGCAAAGGAATGGCCATATAGTTCCAAGTCAGGATGGTGAGTGGCTTGGAGGGAACTTGCAGGTGGTGGTGTTCCCACATGTCTGCTGACTTTGTCCTTCTAAGTGGTAGAGGTCGCGGGTTTGGAAGGTGCTATCAAAGGAGCCTTGGTGTGTTGCTGCAGTGCATCTTGTAGATGGTACACACTGCTGCCACTGTGTGTCGGTGGTGCAGGAAGTGACTGTTTAAGGTGGTGGATGGGGTGCCAAACAAGTGGGCTGCTTTGTCCTGGATGGTATCGAGCTTCTTGAGTGTTGTTGGAGCTTTACTCATCCAGGCAAATGGAGAGTATTCCATCACACTCCTGACTTGCGCCATGTAGATGGCTTTGGGAAGTTAGGAGCCGAGTTACTCACTCAGAATTCCCAGCCTCTGACCTGCTCTTGTAGCCACAGTATTTATATGGCTGGTCCAGTTAAGTTTCCGGTGAATGATAACCGCAGGATGTTGATGGTGGGGATTCAGCAATGGTAATGCCATTGAATGTCAATGGGAGATGGTTAGATTCTCTCTTGTTGGAGATGGTTATTGCTTGCAACTTGTGTAAAACAAACAAATCAAAAACAAGAAATTAACAAAATCTAACAATGGAAGAAAACAAACTGAATAACTTCAAATTTTCTTTGGAAATTCTTTTAGCTGGAAACAAGGTTTGTAACTTATGATTTATTAAAATGACTAAATTTAAAACAAAATAATAAGACCCAGTAGAATAGCATGTCCTGTGTTTCAAATGCTCACATCAAATGTAGTTTGTTAGAGGCATGACTTTGAGCGCCCAAAGGTAGCAGGCTTCGGCAAGCATGGGCACCTGCAACTTCAAAATTTTCAGGACTGACAGAAAGACTGACTATTCACAAAGAGTACCAGGAACCATCAGGCCTAACCATCAGCCTCAAGAAAACGAACATCATGGGGCAGGACGTCAGAAATGCTCCATCCATCAATATTGGCGACCACGCTCTGGAAGTGGTTCAAGAGTTCACCTACCTAGGCTCAACTATCACCAGTAACCTGTCTCTAGATGCAGAAATCAACAAGCGCATGGGTAAGGCTTCCACTGCTATGTTCAGACTGGCCAAGAGAGTGTGGGAAAATGGCGCACTGACACGGAACACAAAAGTCCGAGTGTATCAGGCCTGTGTCCTCAGTACCTTGCTCTACGGCAGCGAGGCCTGGACAACGTATGCCAGCCAAGAGCGACGTCTCAATTCATTCCATCTTCGCTGCCTTCGGAGAATACTTGGCATCAGGTGGCAGGACTATATCTCCAACACAGAAGTCCTTGAAGCGGCCAACATCCCCAGCTTATACACACTACTGAGTCAGCGGCGCTTGAGATGGCTTGGCCATGTGAGCCGCATGGAAGATGGCAGGATCCCCAAAGACACATTGTACAGCGAGCTCGCCACTGGTATCAGACCCACCGGCCGTCCATGTCTCCGTTACAAAGACGTCTGCAAACGCGACATGAAATCATGTGACATTGATCACAAGTCGTGGGAGTCAGTTGCCAGCATTCGCCAGAGCTGGCGGGCAGCCATAAAGACAGGGCTAAATTGTGGCGAGTCGAAGAGACTTGGTAGTTGGCAGGAAAAAAGACAGAGGCGCAAGGGGAGAGCCAACTGTGCAACAGCCCCAACAAACAAATTTCTCTGCAGCACCTGTGGAAGAGCCTGTCACTCCAGAATTGGCCTTTATAGCCACTCCAGGCGCTGCTTCACAAACCACTGACCACCTCCAGGCGCGTATCCATTGTCTCTCGAGATAAGGAGGCCCAAAAGAAAGAAACCAGGAACCTACTGAGAACAAAAACTCACAAGAAAACCATATTTCGGAGCAGTGAAGGTCTTTTTAAAAAATCTGTATATAGTATCAGCGTAAGGTAGAACAGAAGAAAAAGCATAAACTCTTTAACTTTTTGCTGAGGTAGCCTTGAAAGTAAAAAAATTTATTCTGTGTCCCAACTGATTTTCTATAACAGTCAGTGAGCATAAGAGAGCCAGTTACAGCTAAGTAAAGTCAGAGTGGGAAAGTACTGAAGTTTAATGACTTGGAACACATTTGTCTATCTGCTAATGTATTTTACTAGGAGCATTTCTCAAAAAGAAACCTTCTATATGTAATCAGCAACAAATTCCAGACAACCTATATCATCATTCAAATTTGGAAGATGATTCTGGAAAAAGTATAAAGTAATAAATTTTGGTCAGAAGAATGAGGAGAGGCAATATAAATTAAAGGATACAATTCTAAAGGGGGTGCAGGAACAGGGGGACCTGGGGGCATTTGTGCACAAATCATTGAAGGGGAGGTTGAGAAAGTGGTTAATAAAGCAAATGGGATTCTGGGCTTTATAGATCGGGGCATTGAGTACAAAAACAAGGAAGTTATGATAAACCCGTATAAAACACTGGCTCGGCCTCAACTGGAGCATTGCCCCCCGTTCTGGGCACCACACTTTCGCAAAGGTGTTAAGGCATTAGAGAGGGTGCAGAAAATATTCATGAGAATGGTTCCAGGGATGAGGAACTTCAGTTACATGGATAGGATGGAGAAGCTGGGTCTGTTCGCCTGCAAGAGAAAAGAAGGATTAAGAGGAAATTTGATAGAGGTGATCAAAATCATGAGGGGTCTGGACAGAGTAGATAAGGAGAGACTGTTCCCATTGGCCCAAGGATCCAGAACCAGAAGACACCGATTTAAGTTGAGTGGCAAAAGAAGCAACAGCGACACGAAGAAAAAAGTTTTTTTACACAGCGAGTGGTTAGGATCTGGAATGCACTAAATGTGTGGGTGGAGGCAGATTCAATCGAGACCATCAAAAGGGAACTGAACAATGATCTGAAAAGCACAAATTTGCAGGGCTACGGGGAAAAGGCAACGGAATGGGACTAGGTGAGTTGCTCTAGCAGAGAGCCAACACAAACAGGACGGGCCAAGTGACCTCCTCCTGTGCTGCAATCATTCTACAATATGTATGAATCTCACATGACTAGATACTTGGGTGAGGAACTGAGGGCACAGGGATACCCACAGGATGAAAATTCACAAACTCAACGTATTTGTATGGTTCCAGTTTTAAATCAAGCTCAAGTAATGCAAGACAGTGCAGCTGACAGAAAACATCTCCTTATGGAACAAGATGGAAACAACAGATTCAAGAACTGATCACTGGATGTGGGGATCCAGTACCTTGTGAAGCGAATTAGTTGCACTATAATTGCACTGTGTTACTACCGAGGCGGGAGGATGCACTCCCTTCCTCTAGTTCCACTTCTCTGCAGGTCACAACATATATTTAAATGTTTACCCAGTTTAACGATATGGCCAATTATATACTCCATATATTTATTTTCGAACAAAATCCACCAACCAGGTGTCTTTAATAAACAAAATTATTAATTTATCAAACAAGACTTATATAGTAAAGATGCAAAGCATTCAAATATGAAAGTTCCCTTTTAAATTAGCCCAACACACACACACACACCCAAATTCAAAATAAAGGCCCAGCCTCCACAAGAAGCCAAGTTTGCAGTCCAATAATGTTTTAGAATTAGTTTGTGTGTCACTTCAAAATAGTCTGGAGAAAATGTCATTAAATGGAGAGTTTTAAGCACTCTCCCCTCTGATCCTTCGTGCCAGCTGTTTTAAGCACGCTCCCCTCTGAAAGAAAAATAAAGAACTTTTCTCTGCAGACATCTCTTTTCAAAAAAAGACAAAAAAATACTTTCGCCAAATGGTTGTTAAATCTTGAAGGAAAAGGAGAAGATATGGAATGATATCAGTTGTCCCTTCATTCTGGAGTCCCAAATACATATAGACGGCTGTCACTGGATATTTTTGGAGCAGTTCTCTTCAGGCAACGTTGAGGATTAGTCTGGCAGGCTTTCCAGGAGAAATGCAGCATCAGGGGTTTCAGCTATCTCACTGGATTCTGGAGAAAGGATGAACTGGTGTCTTCTCTCTTAGCAGGCTGACCCCCAACTGACTCAAAACATTATCCAAAACGAAACCAACTCTTGACCACCATAAATCTTGACATGTCACTTCTCTGTAAACTACTCCCCTAGTCACCAACACTCTTGCTCTTCATTTCGCATAAGGCATGCAACATCCAACAAGAGTTTGTTTTCAAACAAAGTTCCCCCGAGTCCTTCCAGTGACCTTATGTTAAAAAAAAACAAAGTCTAGCATCTATGGAATCTCTTCAGTCTCAAATGAATCCATCTCCACAATCTTCAGACACGAGTCCTCAAAACAAATTTTAAAATGGAAGTACTTTTATAAGAACTGCAAAACAAGAAATATATCTGCCCTATTTTTCAGGTTTTTGTATTCTAAATAATGTTCACTTACGGAAATGCTGAATTGCCAATCAATATGGGCTTCAAAATCATCATAATTGACCTGTAGCTCAACCACAAAATACAAATGTTATCCTACGTGCCCAGTCATGAACTAATTCGCTGATAATAGGTTGCGTTCAAAGATGTGTTGAATTGCAGTAGATACAAAAAGCAGATTCTGTAGTGGCTCTGATGAGATTTCACTCATCTGCTGAGGTATCCCAGCTTTCCTCATAACTCAGAACCAACAAAACCATGATTTGAGTCAAGCTCCAAAAGGAAGCTTGCATGAACCAGCCATCAAAATTTGGATCAACATATTGGTATTTCATTACCAAATGCACATTATGCATTTCCTAAGTGATACCAGTGCAACAGAAAAACGTTGTACTGTTAATTAATTTCCTCTACAATGTAATGTTCAGATGTCTATTCAAAATTACGCATCTTTAAGGATTACTAGCCAGTTTCTTGAATAGAACCATAGGACAATTACAGCACAGAAAGAGGCCATTCAGCTCATCGTGCCCGTGCCAGCTGTAAAGAAGCAGCCACCCAATCTAATCCCACCTTCCAACACCTGGTCCATAGCCTTGCAGGTTACAGCACTTCAGGTACATGTCCAGGTACCTTTTAAACCACCATTCCTGGCAGCGAATTCCAAACACCCACCACCCTCTGGGTGAAAAAGATTTTCCTCATGTCCCCTCTAATACTTCGACCAATCACCTTAAATCTGTATCCCCTGGTAACTGGCCTCCCCCACCAGGGGAAACAGGTCCTTCCTGTCCACTCTACCAAGGCCCCTCATTATTTTGCACACCTCATTTAAGTCACCCCTCAGCCTCGTCAGTTCAGGGAAAACAACCCTAGCCTATCCAATCTTTTCTCATAACTGCAACTTTCAAGCCCTGGCAACATTCTTGTAAATCTCCTCTGTACTCTCTCCAGATCAATTACGTCCTTCCTGTAATGTGGTAACCAGAACTGTATGCAATACTCCAGCTGTGGCCTAACCAGCGTTTTATCCAGTTCCAGCATTTCATCCCCATTTTTGTATTCTATGCCTCGACCAATAAAGGAAAGCAATCCATATGCCTTCTTCACCACTCTATCTACCTGCCACCTTCAGGGACCTGTGGACATGTACTCCAAGGTCTCTCACTTCTTCTACCCCTCTCAACATCCTCCTGTTTATTGTGTATTCCCTCACTTTATTTGCTCTCTCCAAATGCATTACCTCATACCTCTCTGGATTGAATTCCATTTGCCACTTTCCCGCCCACTCAACCAAACCATTGATATCATTCTGGAGTCTATGCCTATTCTCTTCACGATTAACTACACGGCCAATTTTAGCGTCATCAGCAAATTTCCCAATCATGCCTCCCACACTTACATCCAAATCATTACAAACAGCAAGGGACCCAACACTGAGCCCTGTGGAATGCCACTGGAAACAGCTTTCCATTCACAAAAACATCCGTCAATTACTACCCTTTGTTTCTTGGCCCTGAGCCAATTCTGGATCCAACCTGCAACCTATGTATCCTATGGGCTTTCATTTCACTGACCAGTCTGCCATGCAGGACCTTGTCAAATGCTTTACTAAAATCCATGTAGACCACATCCACTGAACTACCCTCATCAATCCTCCCTGTTACTTCCCCAAAAAGTCAATTAAGTTAATAAGACATGACCTTCCCCTAACAAATCCATGCTGACTATCCCTGATTAATCCGTGCCTTTCAAAATGGCAGTTTAACCTGTCCCTCAGAATTGATTCTAATAATTTACCCACCACCGTCAGATTGACTGGCCTATAATTATTTGGCCTATCCCTCACACCCTTTTTAAACAATGGTACAATATTCGCAGACCTCCAATCATCTGGTACCTTGCCTGTATCTAGTGAGGATTTGAAGATGATCCTCAGCACATCGCTATTTCCTCCCTGGCTTCCTTTAACAACCTGGGATGCAACCCATCCGGTCCTGGCGATTGATCTACTTTCCTCTCTCATTATGCTTAGCGTATCTAATATTTCACACTACTCCTCTTTAACTACAATGTCTGCATCAACCCTCTCCTTTGTGAGGAGAGAGACAAAAAACTCATTAAGAACCCTGCCCACATCTTTTATTTTATTTATTTAGAGATACAGCACTGAAACAGGCCCTTCGGCACACCGAGTCCGTGCCGACCCATTTATACTAATCCTACATGAATCCCATATTCCTACCAGATCCCCACCTTCCCTCAATTCCCCTACCACCTACCTATACTAGGGGCAATTTATAATGAACAATTTACCTATCAACCTGCAAGTCTTTGGCTGTGGGAGGAAACTGGAGCACCCGGCGAAAACCCACGCTGTCACAGGGAGAACTTGCAAACTCCGCACAGGCAGTACCCAGAACTGAACCCAGGTCGCTGGAGCTGTGAGGCTGCGGTGCTAACCACTGCGCCACTATGCCACCCTGCACTGCATTCACGTATAAGTTCCCTTGTATGTCTCTGATAGGCCCTACCCTTTCCTTAGTAATCCTCTTGCTCTTAATATAGGCTACAAGAGCAAGTCAGAGGCTGGGATAAAAGCAAAATACTACAGATGCTGTAAATCTGAAATAAGAACAGAAAGTACTGGAAATACTCACTCAGCAGGTCTGGCAGCAGCGGTGGAGAGAGAAACAGAGCTAACATTCAGGTCTGTCACCTTTTATCAGAACTGGCGAAGGTTAGAAATGTAATCGACTTTGAGCAAGGGGGCGAGGGCTGGGGGAAGAACAAAAGGGAAGGTGTGTGATAGGGCAGAGGAGATTAAATGACAAAGATGTAATAGAACAAAGGCAAAGGGAGTGCTAAAAGTTGTATGAAAAGACAACGCATTAGTCAAGAGAGATTGTTAATGGCAGAATAATGAACAGCTCTGCTCAAAAGCAAAAACCTGAAAAACAAGTTTACAACAGGCACATGGTTAAAAAGTAAAATAAAATAAAATAAAATAATTAAAAAGCAGTCATGCTCTGAAATTGTTGAACTCAATGTTGAGTCCAGAAGGCTATAGAATGCCTAATCGGAAAATGAGCTGCTGTTCCTTGAGCTTGCGGTGAGGTTCACTGGAACACTGCAGCAGGCCAAGGACAGAAATGTTGACTTCGGAGCAGGGTGGTGAATTAAAATGGCAAGTAACCAGAAGCTCAGGGTCATGCTTGCAGACTGAGCAGCGGTGTTCCGCAAAGCAGTCACCCAATCTGTGTTTGGTCTCCCCAACGTAGAGGTAACCGCATTGTGACCAGCAAATATAGTATACCAAATTGAAAGAAGTAAATTGCTGCTTCACTTGGAAGGAGTGTTTGGGGCCTTGGATGGTGAGGAGAGGGGCTGGGAATTCTGCGGCAAGTAATCCACCTCCTGACTCCCCAAAGCCTGTCCACCAACTACAAGGCACAAGTCAGGCATGTGATGGAATACTCTCCACTTTCCAGGATGAGTGCGGCTCCAACACCACTCAGGAAACTTGACACCATCCAGGGAAAAGCAGCCCATTTGATTGGCACCCTAACCACCACCTTCAACATTCACTTCCTCCACCACCGACGTATCGTGACAGCAGTTTGTGTACCTTCTACAAGGTGCACTGCAGCAACTCAGCACGCCTCCTTCAACAGCACCCTCCAAACCATAACCTCTTCCACAAGGACTCCATTCCTTCAGTAGTGAGAATTCATACGGATAACCTGAAAGTTTTGAAAGCTAGGCAAGCAGCAGAGATTGCTGATGATTTTGAGCTTGTGAATAAGCCAAACTATTTTGTCCGTCACCCCCATAAACCCGAGATGGATAGAATGTGGGAGAGCGAAAGGAAGGCAAGTAGCCGGGGACAAGAAGGAACAGCTAGGAATGCCCCAGGATCACCTCCTTCGGTCAGAAAGGAAGGTGCTGAGGGTAGGAGTGAGGTTCGCAAGCCGAAGTGTTATCATTGCAACAAAACAGGTCATTTTCGTTCAGAGTGCTGGAAATTGCAAGGTAAACCCATAGGACTTGTTGGGGTACTCAAAGTTAGTGCAGAGGAAAAGACTCTGACTGAGAGTATAGCAGACCAGGCTACAACTTTAACGACAGCTATGAATGTGAAACCAGATACTAAAACCAAAAGGAGTGTCGAGGTTAGGAATAAAATACCTGAGAGTTATAATGAATTTTTGTCAAAGGGGAGAGTAACTCCGTACCCTGTAAGTGAGACAGGAAAACCTATTATACTCAGGGATACAGGAGCAACCCAAACACTCTTGCTGGGGAAAGATATGAGGTTTCCACCAGAGAGCGCCTTGAACGCTAAAATTTTAGTTAATGGAATTGGCAGGGAGTGTATACCCGTACCTTTGTATAAAGTACACCAAGACAGTGACTTAATATCTGGAATAGTAACTGTAGGTGTTGTCCACAGTTTACCAGTGAAGGGAATTGATCTACTCCTAGGAAATGATTTGGCTGGATCAAAAATATCAGTTCCTCCTATAGTTACTGAGGAACCAAGTGAAATTAAGGAAATGGAGCAATTACAAGAACAAGTTCCAGGAATACTTCCCACCTGTGTGGTCACCAGAGCAATAGCTAAACAGGATCCATTGTCGGAGGTAAAAGGGGCACCACAAATAGATAGCCAAGCATCTGAAACCTTATTTGGGGATTTAGATAATCTAATGAGTTGTTTAACAGATCGTCTATCATTGAAGCACAGCAAGCTGATCCAGAGATATGCCGAATAGCACAGATGGCTCTGTCAGAAGCTGAGGCGAAAGGAGTTCCGGAAGGCAAACGAGGTTTTGAGGAGGAAATGGAGACCGCCTCAAGGGCCGGCAGATGAAGATTGGACAGCTGTTGAACAGATAGTGGTACTACCTAAATATCGACAAGGATTATTAAGGTTAGCACACGACATTCCTTTTGCAGGACATAGGGGAATTTGGAAGACTAAATCACACATAAGTAAACATTATTACTGGCCATTATTACAAAGGATGTGAGACAATTTTGTAGGACATGCCATACCCGTCAATGGTGGGAAAACCACAACCTACCAAAAAAAAAAATGGGGTTAGATACAGAGTAAAGCTCCCTCTATACTGAAAAAAAAATAATAAAAAGGGGATGAAGTATTCGTGTTGCTACCGATAAAGGGAGAACCATTAAAAACACGGTTCAGTGGCCCATATAGAGTGATCAAAAGAGTGGGTAAGGTAGATTACTTGATTGGCATGCCGGTCGCCAGAAGACAAACCGGTTGTGTCACATTAATATGCTCAAACCATATTACCACAGGGAGGAAGATAAGCCAATACAGTTATGTCAGGTAATCAGGACTGTTGAGAAGAAAAAGGATAGTGAGGATGAGGCAGAAGCAGCCTAGGGAATTCTCAGATTGAACCTCCAACTATCCGGTTAGCGAATACAGAATGGCTAGGAAAATTAAACAATAGGCTTTTACACTTAGAGGCAAAACAGCTTGCAGTCCTAATCAGGATTTTCACAACGTTTCAAAATGTTTGTAAGGATAAGCCAGGGTGTCCAACCTTAGCTACACGATATGGGTATGGGGGGAACCATTCCTTTAAAACAACATCCTTGTCGCTTAGGACCAGACAGACAGGCCCAAGTGGAAGCAGAGGTATAATGCATGCGGAAGAGCAGCTTAGTTGAACCTTATCAGGACAGCTGGAATTCGCAGGTGGTCTTGATGTCTAAACCTGGTGGGACGGCTCAAACTTGCATAGACTCTAGAAAAGCCACGGTGGTAGAGAAGGCAGACTCGTACCCAAATTCTTATTTAAAGGACCATACAGACAGAGTGGGCAACACAATGTGTCTTAAAGAGACAGATGTGTTGGATGGATACTGTCAAAATCCTTTGACACCCCAGATTAAGAAAAAATCAGCTTCTATTACACCGGACAGAGTTTTCCAGTGTCAAGTGATACCAAATAGGTTAAGGGGTACTCGAGAAACTTCTCAGAGAATAGTAAACCCAGCAGTGGTCATTGCTCCTAGCTGTGCAGTTCACCTGGCTGAAGGGATGGACAATAGGGACACTTGGAAGGAAAACACAAAACAATTGGAAGACTATGCTTATAAATTTGAAATGGGTTAATTGGGACAACCTTTTTGAAAATTTAAAGCCAAAATATTCTGGTGGAACTTGTTGCTGTAGTCTAAACATTTTAGAAAAGTGTATGCCTGTAAATGTGAAAAAATGCGTTAACATTTTCTTCAATTTGTATTTTTTGCACGTTGTAATGAAGCGCATTCCAGGAATGGTGTTTCATTCTGCCAGGGGCTGAGGTGTTATGATCCTGTAGTTTTTTTTGGGAAGAGTGCGGTGTGCCTTTAAGGCTGGAAAAGGAGTCGTACTGCTTTAAGAACCAGCAAGCCTCAGGAGTTAGAGAAAGTGCATTTTGGTTGCCATTGTATACAATCATACAGAGAGGGAACCAACCAGATTCAAAGAATGCATCCTGGTTACCCAACAACCAGAGACCAAGGACCGGATATACAATGTTGCAATTATCTTTTGAACTGGCTTTTTAGTTGAGACAGACTGTCCTAATTGGAGAAACAGACAGACAGTTGTGTGTTAGTACCTGAAAGGAGAAGCAGACCATTTAAACTGAAGGAAGAGAATTTAGTCTTTTTGTTTATTATTCTCTCTCAAAAAAGTCAAGCCAAAGCAAAAAATCATCTCTGATAATTTAAACTGAAGGAAGAGAAGTTAGACTGTGACAATCTTTTATCCCTCAAAATATTCTCTCAAAAAGCCAAATTGATTCATAAAAACGTGCTGGCAAGTTGTCAATTGTTGAAATTCATCACTGGAGAAGGAGCAACAATTTTGACTTCTAAATTAGACTACGGACTGTTCTACTGTTGAAGACCTTTTTTTCCCCCATCGGATGGCTGTGAGGATTTCAAGCAACCTTGGACTGTTCCACATCCGTCAGGAGCATAAATCTGCAAGGAATCTATTTTATTCTACTTTAAATGTTGTTTATATCTTAGTAGTGTTTAAGAATTTAATTTTTCTAATTAAACAGTTTAATTTGTTGATTTAAAGACATCTGATTTGGTTCGCCTCATTCGGGGGTTAATAGATAGTATAATTTGGCTGGGTCGTTCTTTAATTTGGAAAGTTTAAAATGATATGTTAGGTGATCTGTCGAGGGACGGGATTGAATTAACAGTGCGTTTCTCCCACCACAATCAGTCGTATATTTTGATTGAGGGTTTTGACTGGAGCGGTCGGACGTAACAAATTGCACACCATACGAAAATGTTTTGGAACTTTCACCTAATCCAAGCCACTCTCAAAAACGAAGAGAATTCAAAAATGAATGTTATTTATTCATCTCGTCTCTTTTTTGGCTACTGTAGGCAAAAGAAAGACAAATGAGACCAGCATATTATTGGTTTTATCTCATGCATACACTGAGCCCAGAGGTGTGATGCAAAGTACAGTTCAAATATATGAGAAGGGTAACCACAGCTGATGTTTTAGCCTAAGGGTTCAAAAGAATCTCTTCGAACTGTCTTTTGCCCAGTCAGCTTTTTTCTGACCTTTTACTATTTTTTTCAGTAGCTTTGTTCCTTCAACCAAGCATTAAATATGCTTGAAGCGGTATTACTACTCATCATATAGTAATACTAGTTTAAGCCTGCCTAGCATAAACAGCCAGTTTGTTTCCATGCCCACAAACTCATTTTTTCTTACACCCTTCACACAAACTTCACTGAGTAGATATATGAGGGAGTCAGTGGCGTAGTGGTAATGTCACTGAACTAGTTATTCAGAGGCCCAAGCTAATGCCCTGGGGACACAGGTTTAAATCCCACCATCATTAAATTCAATTAATTCATGAATATCTGAAATTGAAAGCCAGCCTAAGTAACGGCACCATGAAACTATCGATTGTTGTAAAAACCCATCTGGTTCACTAATGTCCTTTCACAGAATCACAGAATTGTTACAGCGCAGAAGGCGGCCATTCAACCCATCATGTCTGCACCGGCTCTTTGAAAGAGCAACTCACTCAGTTCCATTCCCCTGCCATCTCCCCATAACCCCGTACATTCTTCCTTTTTATATAACTGTCTAATTCCCTTTTGAATGTTTCAATCAAACCTGCCTCCACCACATGCTCAGGCAGTGCATTCCAGACCTTAACCACTCACTGCATGAAAAAGTTTTTCCTCATGGAACTTTTGATTCTCTTACCAAATACTTTAAATCTGTGTCCTCTTATTCTCAATCCTTTCACGAGTAGGAACAGTTTCTCTTCATCTATTCTGTCCAGACTCCTGAAGATTTTGAAAACCTCTATCATATCACCTCTCAGCCTTCTCTTCTGCAATCTATCTTCCTAACTGAAATCCCTGGAACCATACTCGTGAATCTTTCCTGCACTCTCTCCAATGCCCTCACGTCTTTCCTCAAGTGCGGCACCCAGTATTGGACGCAATACTCCAGCTGAGGCCGAACTAGTGTCTTATACAAGTTCAACATAACTTACTTGCTCTTGTACTCTATACCCCTATTAATAAAGCTCAGGCGACTGTATGCTTTATTAACCGCTCTCTCAACCTGTCCTGCCACCTTCAATGACTTATGCACAGATACACCTAGGTCCCTCTGCTCCTGCACCCCCTTTAGAATTGTATCCTTTATAATAAATTTTGATAATAAACTTGCAGAACTGGCATATAATTGGCAAATTCATTTCAACATGCAAGAGTGAAGTTTTGGTAAGAAACATAAGGTCACACAGAACTTGGAAAATATGAATCTAAATGGGGTAGAGGAACAAAGGGATCTCAGTGCAATTACACGACTCACTAAAAGTAGCGACGCAAGTTAAGGCCATAAAGCAGATGAAGCATAAGGGTTTATTTCTAGATGAATAGAATTCAAAAGTACAGAAGTTATGCTAAACTTGTTTCAAACCTGCTTAGACTACACTTACCAGAACTGTGTGCAGTTCTGGTTGCCATATTATAGAATGGATAGAGGCACTCGAAAGGGTGCAAAAAAATTTACAGGGATGGTACTAGAAATGCCAGGTTATAAGCTTCAGGAAAGGATGAACAGGTTGGATCTCATTTCTCTTGAAAACAGAAGGCTGAGGGGTAACCCAATAGTGGTCTTTAAAGTTATGAAAGGTTTTGAAAGAATAGACACAAAGTGTCATCACTTGTGCAGAAGAGCAAAACTAGAGGCTATCAACTAAGATATTCACCAAAAAATCAAACAGGGAATTCAGATGAAACTTCCTTACCCAGAGAGTGGTGGGAATGTAGTACTCTTGCTACATGGAGTAACTGAGGCAAAAAGTATAGATGCATTTGAGGGGAGGTTAGATAGGCATATGGAGAAAGGAATAGAGGGTTATGCTGAGAGAGTTAGATAAGGAAAGACAGAAGGAGGCTGGAGTGAAGAATAAATGCCAGCATGGACTGGTTGGGCCAAATAGCCTGCTTCTGTGCTGTATATTCTACGTAACTCTACATAATTATGTCAGATAAAATCATGGAGTTCAAATTTGAGAGAAATGTCAGAGTGAAGAGTGACTGATAAAACACTTTCGTCAGCCCCTTCCTTGGTTTTCTTATCAGATTCCCTAGCTTCTTTTTTCACTGTCCTCTGAATTTGAGCTCTCCTCTCCGTCCTCCATTTGCTTAAAATCCAATTTTTGTTCCTCTGGAATAGATTCCTTGGGAGCTTTCTTTAACGATATAAATTAGGGAAGGAAATCTGCCATCCTTACCTGATTTGGCCTACGTGTGACTCAACGTGTGATTGACTATTAAACATAGAAAATAGGAGTAGGCCATTTGGCCCTTCGAGCCTGCTCCACCATTCAAAAAAGATCATGGTTGATGGTCTAATTCAGTACCCTGTTCCCACTTTCTCCCCATATCCCTTGATCCCTTTGGCATTAAGAAATATATATATCTCCTTCTTGAATATATTTAATGACTTGGCCTCCACTGCCTTCTGCAGTAGAGAATTCCATAGGTTCACCACCCTCTGGGTGAAGAAATTTCTCCTCATCTCGGTTCTAAATGGCATACCCCATATCCTGAGACTGCGTCCGCTGGTTCTGCATTCCCCAGCCATCGGGAACATCCTCCCTGCATTGAGCCTGTCTAGTCCTGTTAGAATTTTATAGGTTTCTATGAGATCCCCTCTCATTCTTCTAAACTCCAGTGAATATAGGCCTAGTCGACCCCATCTCTCCTCATCCATCAATCCTGCCATCCCAGGAATCAGCCTAGTAAATCTTCTTTGCACTCCCTCCATGGCAAGAACATCCTTCCTCAGATAAGGAGACCAAAACTACACACAATATTCCAGATCACAATATTCCAGATCTGGTCTCACCAACACCTTGTATAACTGCAGGAGGACATCCTTGTTCCTGTACTCAAATCCTCTTGCAATGAAGGCCAACATACCATTCGCCTTCCTAACTGCTTGCTGCACCTCAATGCTTGCTTTTAGTGACTGGTGTGCAAGAACACCCAGATCTCGCTGTACCTCCCCCATTCCCAATCTATCACCATTCAGATACTCATCTGCCTTTCTGTTTTTACAAGTGGATAACCCCACATTTATCCACGTTAACTGCCCTCTGAAATGACCTAGCAAGCCATTCAGTTGTCAAGGGCATATAGGGATGGGCAACAAATGCCTGCCTTGCCAGTGATGCCCACTTCCCATGAAAGAATTGCAAAAAAAAATCTACAAGGATCAGTCAGTAAATTTTAAAACATAGAATGCACACACTTCAGAACTAAGCTGCTGCATTAAACTCTCAAGGTTAGAAAAGCAAAATATCTACAAGTACAAGACAAACATGATTCCCTCCCTGCATCCCAGCAATGTGGCATCAATGAGTTTTAGGGTTACACAAATTCAACCACTGAAAAATTTAATACCACTTGTTTCCAAAAATATTGTCCATTAATTAATGTTTGGGTCCACCTAATTTTCTCCCCTCCCCATCCACTCCGCTGAAGACACAAATTCATCCCAGAGTTGTGTCCCACAAGGAATAGTGTCTCAGCAAAATGGTTTTTCATCAAGTATGATCTCAGGCAGTATACGTCAGCTGACTACCTGACTCCAGGCAACATCATAGCTGAGCCTAATCCTATCCTCAATGGTTGTTTTTCCAGGAGGGAATCGCTGATCTTTCCACTCCTTTGCCCTGGGATCAAATGCCATGTTGCTGAAGATCAACAACTCAATAAAGATCAGGGATTGAGCTTCAGAGTTCCCTGACCTGTATGGCTTAATACATCTTAATACCTACACAGGCTGACTCACGAAGCAAGTTGTTTTGCTTTGTCCTTTCATTTCCCATTGTACCAAACTCAAAATGCCTCCCACACAACATACTACTCTGCTAAAAAGTTGGATCGACAACCCTTATCTGAACGCGCTATGTACCACCATTCCACAGGATAGTCTCTCAGTGTATAAGTTCGCTACTTTTTAGTTAGGCTACTTTTTTTGTTCTTTCTATAATGAGTATCTGTATGCCAAATCAATTTAACAGGCTACTGTACAAATAAAAGAGTATATTGGTATCGTCAAACAGTCCAGCAGGAAGGAAAGCTTGCCTGATCATAGTACTCAACTGTACCCTTGTTCTGGTTGCCAGATTGTATTTAAAGAAAACTGCTGCAAACTTAATAAGACAATTCTTTTATCATCTATTTATTAGTTGACTACTGTGACATGTATTGGCTGTATTGAGCCAGAAGAATTAAGACTTGCTCGCATCACTCTTTACTTATCTGATCTGTGCCTTGTCCAGTGAAATGCTAACAAAATAATGAAAAGGCTTATGATTTCAATGATTCAAATGTATTCAAGTACATGTCTAGCTGGTTACTTTGAAAAATAATGTTAATTACCTCAATGGCTCAACAAGCTTTTCCAGTGAGGAGTTCAGCGATACTGATGAGGAAGGTCCCAGATTTGTACTAAGTTAGTTTATTTCAGCCAGAATGTGAGAAGGGGTGCTGCAGCTGACCTTAATGCCCCAGTTAGGGAAAGCAGGCTTTCCTGCTTTTGATCACTAACCAGAAAACCCACTAGGATAGGCATGTGTCGGCACAACAGATGCAGACAAGATTAGAGTTAACTGATACTGCTGCAGTCAAATGCTCTTTCGATATTCACTGTCAAGGCTTCTACAAGAATGATCTCCACTTGGATGAGGTACCAGAAGTTGACCAGTCATCATGGAACTACAGGAAGAAACCTTCAGAAAAGGAGGGCTGGGAAGGAGAGAGAATTGGCAAGAAAGAAAAAAATGCCAAGATGGTAATATATTAAGGAAAGTAAGTCTAAATAATACCATTTTATTTTCAGTAAAACAAATCATGTTACTAAGTAAAATTGCTGCTTATATTAATTTGACAAAATAATTTAATACCCAACAATAAAGGGTCAACTCAATATCTGGTAGTCGCTTATAAGCATAGTCCAAAAGCTCCCAGCGGCTTCTACTTGTTTGTGCATTAGCAGACCAAATTATTCTTTTCATTTTGTGTAGGATTATTATCGTTGGTGAACTATTCATCTTTGTAGCACAGAGTCTCCAGGGTATCTGAACAGTAAATGACTATTCTTAGGCTGTAAAGAGATTACAGCTCACACTAACTGGATTTTCGCAGCTCTCAAAAACTCGCGTAGCATTGGCTCTGATCAAAATAAATTGATCCAGTTCAACTCTTTTCCAATTTTTTATAACAGCAGGTCACTATTAAATCTGACGAAGGGAATGGATGAACTGCTAAGAAATGCCGAGTCCAGGCAACATGAAACGCAAGTATGTTATGTGTATTTATATATCACCAACCATTATATGCCATAAACATTTGGTACTAGCAACTATGAGTTAACTAAAACTGTTTCACCATGAATTAATAAGGGGCTTTTGAAATATAGACATATTCCACCAATATTTAAATGCATTATTCCAGAAAACTGATCACAAATAAAACGGATTATGCCAGCTGATTTAACATACTTCCATTTCATCAATGCACACAACAAAGAGCAGAGCCCAATCTTTATCCTTGCCTATCTGCGTCAGTTTTATTTCCTTGTTTTTTTTCCAAACTGGGTGCATTCTTCCTTCCTTCCAATTTTCCTCCCACAGATGCTGGATAGTTCCATAGCAGGCATTGACCCTCCAGTACCTGGGCCCAATGCTGAGGACTGAGTGCTTAATATTCAAGGATATAAAGTGTTCAGAAAATATAGGGCAGGAAAAAAGGAAGGTGGGCTGGCAGTACTGATGAGGAAAGACATTGTGGTGTTGGAAAGGGGGGGATGTCCTTGAGGGGGCAAAGACAGAATCCATTTGATTAGAGTTGAGAAGCAAAAAGGGGATGATCACGCTACTGGGGGTATTCCAAAGGCCTCCAATTAATGAGGGATAGATAGAACAGCAAATCTGTAGGGGAATCACAGAGATCTGCAAGTATAGAGTGGTGATATTGGTGAGCTTTAATTACCCAAATATTGATTGGGCTAATGCTAGAGTAAAGGGTAAGGAGGGGGTGGAACTTCTGAAATTTGTTCAGGAGAACTTCCTCAACCAGTATGTTCTCAGTCCAGCTAGAAAGGAAGCATTTCTGGATCTGGTGCTGGGGAATGTGGTGTGCCAAGGCACCAAATGTCTGTGGGGGAACACTTAGATAAGAGTCATTATTGTATCAGAAGGTTTAGATTAGCATTGGAGAAGAGCAAGGAACAACCTAAAGTAGAACTTCTAAATTGGAAAAGGGCTAACTTCAACAGGATGAGGGGGGATCTAGCCAGGGTAAAATGGAACCAAAGATTGACAGGAAAGACTGTAACAGAACAATGGGAGATCTTTAAGGAAGAGATGTTTCAGGTAGAGGTTAGGTACATTCCAACAAGGGCAAAAGGTAAGGGAACCAAAACAAGGGCTCCCTGGATGATGAGGGATATAGAGAATATGATGAAACCAAAACAGGGGGTGCATGATGAATGTCAGGTGAATTTTTCAAGCAAGAACCAGGCCAAATACAATAAATTGAGAGGGGAAGTAAGGAGGAAAATATGATTGGCAAAGAGAGAATATGAGAATAGAATTGCAGCCAACATAAAAGGGAACCCAAAAATCTTCTCCTGGCAGATAAATTGTAAACAAGTAGTAAGAGATGGGGTGGGGCCTATTAGGGACAAAGATGGTGATATATGCTTCGAGGCGCAGTGCAAGGTTAGAATACTTAGTACTTTGTATGAGTGTTTACTAAGGAAGAGGATGCTGACAAAATATCGGTAGAAGCGAGATGGTAGAGGTAATGAATGGGGTGAAAATTGATAAGGAGGTGGAACTGGAAAGGCTGGCTATGCTAAGAGTGGATAAGTTGCCTGGCCTGGAAGGCTTGCATCCCAGGTTGCTAAAGGAAGTGCCTGTCATAATCTTCCAACCTTTCTAGATACAGGAGAGGTACCAGAGGATTGGAGAGTGGCAAATGTGAACACCCTTAATCAAGAAAGGGTGCAAGACATTCCTAGTAACTGCAGTTTAACATCAGTGATGGATAAGGTTTTAGAAACAATATTCAGGGGGGGGGGGGGGGGGGCGGAAATCAGTAAGCACTTGGAGAGGTTTGAATTAATTAAGGAGAGTCAGCATGGATTTGTAAAATAAAAGCAAAATGTTGCAGATGCTGGAAATCTGAAATAAAAACAAGAAATGCTGGAAATACTCAGCAGATCTGGCAGCATCTGTGGAGAGAAATGCAGAGTTAACGTTTCAGGTTAGTTCTGAAGAAGGGTCACTGACCTGAAACGTTAACTCTGCTTCTCTCTCCATAGATGCTGCCAGACCTGCTGAGTATTTCCAGCATTTCTTGGATTTGTAAAAGGCAGATTGTGTTTGACTCATCCAATGGAATTTTTTGATCAAATAACAAAGAAGGTTGTACCACAGAAGGTTGACAAAGGGAAAGCAATGGAAGCTGTTTATATGGATTTTAAGAAAGCCTTTGACAAAGTACCACATAAAAAGGCTGGTCAACAAAATTGAAGCTCATGGAATAGGAGGATCAGTGTCAGCTTGGATAAAAGATTGGCTTAAGGACAGAAAACAGCGGGTCATGGTAAACGGTTGTTTTTCCAGACCAGAGGATGGTAAACAATGTTGTTCCTCAAGGTTCAGTGCAAAGGCCACGAATGTCTTGGACATTGGAATGCAGAATAAAATTTCAAAATTTGCCTATACCACCAAACTTGGAGGTGTGGCAGATGGTGAGGATGATACCAGTCGACTACAACAGGACAGATAGGCCAGCAGAATGGGCAGACGTGTAGCAGGTGGAACTTAATAAATAGAAATGTGAGGTGATACATTTTGGCAGAAAGGAGAGGGAGAGGCAATATAGACTAAAGGGCACAGTTCTAAAGATGTTCAGGGACAGAGGGACCTGGGCGGTTCCTGTGCATAGATTTTTGAAGGTGGCAGGACATATTGAGAGAGTAGTTAGCAAAGCATATGGGATCAATTGGGGCTCTTTCTGGGGTAGGTGGGACCTCGACAAACAGGATGGTCTTCACCTGAACCAGAGGGGTACCAATATCCTGGGGGGGAGATTTGCTAGTGCTCTTCGGGGGGGTTTAAACTAATTCAGCAGGGGAATGGGAACCTAAATTGTAGTGCCAGTGTACAGGATATTGAGAGTAGTGAGGTCAGGCATATGGTTACAAGGACGCAAGAGGGCACTGGCAAGCAAGAACCTGGTTTAAAGTGTGTCTACTTCAACGCCAGGAGCATCCGGAATAAGGTGGGTGAGCTTGCAGCATGGGTTGGTACCTGGGATCTCGATGTAGTGGCCATTTCGGAGACATGGGTAGAGCAGGGGCAGGAATGGATGTTGCAGGTTCCGGGATTTAGATGTTTCAGTAAGAACAGAGAAGATGGTAAAAGAGGCGGGGGGGTGTGGCATTGTTAATCAAGGAGAGTATTACAGCGACAGAAAGGACGTTTGAGGACTCGTCTACTGAGGTAGTATGGGCTGAGGTTAGAAACGGGAGAGGTGAGGTTATCCTGTTGGGAGTCTTTTATAGACCTCCGAATAGTTCCAGAGATGTAGAGGAAAGGATAGCGAAGATGATTCTCGACAGGGGCGAGAGTAACAGGGTAGTTGTTATGGGGGACTTTAACTTTCCAAATATCGACTGGAAATACTATAGTTCGAGTACTTTAGATGGGTCAGTTTTTGTCCAGTGTGTGCAGGAAGGTTTTCTGACACAGTATGTAGACAGGCCAACCAGGGGCGATGCCATATTGGATTTGGTACTGGGAAATGAACCCGGCCAGGTGTTAGATTTAGATGTAGGTGAGCACTTTGGTGATAGTGATCACAATTCGGTTAGGTTTACCTTAGCGATGGGCAGGGACAGGTATATATCGCAGGGCAAAAATTATAGCTGGGGGAAAGGAAATTATGATGCGATTAGGCATGATTTAGGATGCGTAGGATGGGGAAGGAAACTGCAGGGGATGGGAACAATCGAAATGTGGAGCTTATTCAAGGAGCAGCTACTGTGTGTCCTTGATATGTATGTACCTGTGAGGCAGGGAGGAAGTTGTCGAGCGAGGGAGCCGTGGTTTACTAAAGAAGTTGAAGCGCTTGTCAAGAGGAAGAAGAAGGCTTATGTTAGAATGAGACGTGAAGGCTCAGTTAGGGCGCTTGAGAGCTACAAGCTAGCCAGGAAGGATCTAAAGGGAGAGCTAAGAAGAGCAAGGAGAGGACACGAGAAGTCATTGGCGGATAGGATCAGAGAAAACCCTAAGGCTTTCTATAGGTATATCAGGAATAAAAGAATGACTAGAGTTAGATTAGGGCCAATCAAGGATTGTAGAGGGAAGTTGTGTGTGGAATCAGAGGAGATACGGGAAGTGTTAAATGAATATTTTGCGTCAGTATTTACAGTAGAGAAAGAAAATGTTGTTGAGGAGAATACTGAGATTCAGGCTACTAGACTAGATGGGATTGAGGTTCACAAGGAGGAGGTGTTATCAATTTTGGAAAGTGTGAAAATAGATAAGTCCCCTGGGCCAGATGGGATTTATCCTAGGATTCTCTGGGAAGCTAGGGAGGAGATTGCAGAGCCTTTGTCCTTGATCTTTATGTCGTCATTGTCGACAGGAATAGTGCCGGAAGACTGGAGGATAGCAAATGTTGTCCCCTTGTTCAAGAAGGGGAGTAGAGACAGCCCTGGTAATTATAGACCTGTGAGCCTTACTTCGGTTGTGGGTAAAATGTTGGAAAAGGTTATAAGAGACAGGATTTATAATCATCTTGAAAAGAATAAGTTCATCAGAGATAGTCAGCACGGTTTTGTGACGGGTAGGTCGTGCCTCACAAACCTTATTGAGTTTTTCGAGAAGGTGACCAAACAGGTGGATGAGGGTAAAGCAGTGGATGTGGTGTATATGGATTTCAGTAAGGCGTTTGATAAGGTTCCCCACGGTCGGCTATTGCAGAAAATACGGAAGTATGGGGTTGAAGGTGATTTAGAGCTTTGGATCAGAAATTGGCTAGCTGAAAGAAGACAGAGGGTGGTGGTTGATGGCAAATGTTCATCCTGGAGTTTAGTTACTAGTGGTGTACCGCAAGGATCTGTTTTGGGGCCATTGCCGTTTGTCATTTTTATAAATGACCTGGAAGAGGGTGTAGAAGGGTGGGTTAGTAAATTTGCAGATGACACTAAGGTCGGTGGAGTTGTGGATAGTGCCGAAGGATGTTGTAGGGTACAGAGGGACATAGATAGGCTGCAGAGCTGGGCTGAGAGATGGCAAATGGAGTTTAATGCGGAAAAGTGTGAGGTGATTCACTTTGGAAGGAGTAACAGGAATGCAGAGTACTGGGCTAATGGGAAGATTCTTGGTAGTGTAGATGAACAGAGAGATCTTGGTGTCCAGGTGCATAAATCCCTGAAAGTTGCTACCCAGGTTAATAGGGCTGTTAAGAAGGCATATGGTGTGTTAGATTTTATTAGTAGGGGGATCGAGTTTCGGAGCCACGAGGTCATGCTGCAGCTGTACAAAATTCTGGTGAGACCGCACCTGGAGTATTGCGTGCAGTTCTGGTCACCGCATTATAGGAAGGATGTGGAAGCTATGGAAAGGGTGCAGAGGAGATTTACTAGGATGTTGCCTGGTATGGAGGGAAGGTCTTATGAGGAAAGGCTGAGGGACTTGAGGTTGTTTTCGTTGGAGAGAAGGAGGAGGAGAGGTGACTTAATAGAGACATATAAGATAATCAGAGGGTTAGATAGGGTGGATAGTGAGCGTCTTTTTCCTCGGATGGTGATGGCAAACACGAGGGGACATAGCTTCAAGTTGAGGGGTGATAGATATAGGACAGATGTGAGAGGTAGTTTCTTTACTCAGAGAGTAGTAAGGGCGTGGAACGCCCTGCCTGCAGCAGTAGTAGATTCGCCAACTTTAAGGGCATTTAAGTGGTCATTGGATAGACATATGGATGAAAATGGAATAGTGTAGGTCAGATGGTTTCACAGGTTGGCGCAACATCGAGGGCCGAAGGGCCTGTACTGCGCTGTAATGTTCTAATTCTAATTCTAAACATTCTAATTCTTGGGCTTCATTAATAGAGGTATTGAGTACAAAAGCAGGGAAGTTATGTTGAACATTTATAAAGCTCTGGTTAGGCCACAAGAAGAGTATTGAGTCCAGTTCTGTCATCACACTTTCGGAAGATTGTGAAGGTGCAGAGATGATCTACCAGAATGGTTCCAGGGATGAGGGATTTTAGCTACCAGGTTTAGATTTAGATTTAGATTTAGAGATACAGCACTGAAACAGGCCCTTCGGCCCACCGAGTCTGTGCCGACCATTAACCACCCATTTATACTAATCCTACACTAATCTCATATTCCTACCACATCCTCACCTGTCCCTATATTCCCCTACCACCTACCTATACTAGGGGCAATTTATAATGGCCAATTTACCTAGGTTAGAGAAGCTGGGATTGGTCTCCCTGGAGCAAAGGAGATTGAGGGAAGATTTGATAGAGATGTACAAGATTTTGGTAGGTTTAGATAAGGTAGACAAAGAAAAGCTGTTCCTACAAGGACTAGGGGGACACAGAGTTCAGGTTTTGTGCAAGAGAATGCAGGGGGGATGTGAGGAATAACTTGTTTATGCAGCGAGTGGTAAAGACCTGGAACACGCTGTGAGGGTGGTGGAAGCGGAGGCAAGGAAGGATTTTGAAAGGAAATTGGATGGGCACTTCAGGGAAATCAACTTGCAGGGCTATGGGAACAGAGGAGGAGAATGGGACTAGTTGGTTTGCTCTACAGAGAGCCGGCATGGATTCAATGGGCTGAATAGCCTCCTTCGTTGCTGTAATAACTATGACTCTACCTGGCTGAAACAGGTATTTCATGTGCATCAGACTGGTTAGTGACTGTTAGTAAACTAATAAATAATCACCATTTGTCCTTATGTTATGTCATCACAGACACAAATCCAACCGTGGTTAGTGATCACAAGCAAGCACTTTGACTCATTTTTCCACTCCCCAGCCCAAGGATTTTGGAATTAATTGCAATGGTACCACCTCAATCCTTACTGAGGGTCAGCCAAGTTAGACATAGTTCCAAAAAACTGAACTTGAGAATTAACAGGTTCAATTGCTGGGACTATGCTGTCAGCCAGCCGCAGCAAGGATAGCCTAATACCATTCGGAGACAAATTTATCCACTGAACTATTTTGGGACCCTGACTTTCATCATAAACCAACAGATGTGCTGGGTTTTTGAATTTACTTATGATTTCCTAAGCTGACAGCAACCAACTTGGATTTTTTAACAATAACGAACTTGATGAGTTAAATGAATGCTGTGCATTTACAGGCACACAGACTAAACTAACCCATTATCACACTTAGATTGCAAAGTTTATGATGAAGCAAACACACTGCAGAACATTCATACAAGTGCAAAAGTACTCGAATTGCATGTTGGATAAAACTGGTTGGTAACATATAACAGAATATGATAACAAATGGCTTTTTTTTAAAAAACATAACTGAGTCAGATGCTGCAAGGATCTGTTCTGGGTCTTCTGCTACTTACACTGGACACAGATCCAGAAGAATTAGATTAGATTTTAGATTAGAGATACAGCACTGAAACAGGCCCTTCGGCCCACCGAGTCTGTGCCGAACATCAACCACCCATTTATACTAATCCTACACCAATCCCATATTCCCAACAAACATCCCCACCTGTCCCTATATTTCCCTACCACCTACCTATACCGGTGACAATTTATAATGGCCAATTTACCTATCAACTTGCAAGTCTTTTTGGCTTGTGGGAGGAAACCGGAGCACAGGGAGAACTTGCAAACTCCACACAGGCAGTACCCGGAATCGAACCCGGGTCCCTGGAGCTGTGAGGCTGCGGTGCTAACCACTGTGCCGCCCTCTTGGGAAGATGTATGTGGCAGTTAGGACCCAGCAGAAGTGAGAGAGTCAGGAAGATGTGGTTCGTGCTCAGATTGGGCTTGCAGCTGTGGCCTCCTGCCATACTCACCCAATTCCAGCATCCTAGTCTCATGTCATTCCCACTGGGTACAGGGTGTAGGTGGGCTTGTACAATCATGAGGAGGCCTGGGAGTTAAAAAGGCCCAGGTCTCACATCAGCAACTCTTTCACCCCACTACCCCCAAGCTGACCTCTCAACTGGAATTAAAATCTGTACTTTGGAGTCCATAATTTCCAATGAATTGAGTAGTTATTAATGCATGGAGAACTACTCTTTCTTTGTGTTTTTTTTCCTTGATGTGATCAATTCCCACTCCCCAATTTCAACTTGCAACCCTGATGCCATTTGCCCTCACTCTCACATGCGTTCTTGTGCCCCAGTCAGATCTCTTTGCCTCACCCTCTCCACTGGAAAAGGTAGCCTGCATCTCAGATCTCTTTGCAAACCCAGTAACATTAAAATTAATAGCAGCAGTGATATGCACGTCTTGGAGGACTTGGGACAGCGGATGTCGACTGAAACAAATGTACGTGAAATTAGTTGAGTTCAATTTCTCAGAAACTGAGCAGAGTTTGAGACAATCTGGCACATCAGGGAGGGAGAACACAAGAAATAAGAGCAGAGGTAGCACAGTGGTTAGCACTGCAGCCTCACAGCTCCAGCAACCTGGGTTTGGTTCTGGGTACTGCCTGTGCGGAGTTTGCAAGTTCTCCCTGTGACTGCGTGTGTTTCCGGCGGGTGCTCCGGTTTCCTCCCACAGCCAAAGACTTGCAGGTTGATAGGTAAATTGGCCATTGTAAATTGCCCCTAGTGTAGGTAGGTGGTAGGAGAATGGTGGGGATGTGGTAGGGAATTTGGGATTAATGTAGGATTAGTATAAATGGGTGGTTGTTGGTCGGCACAGACTCGGTGGGCCGAAGAGCCTGTTTCAGTGCTGTACCTCTCTATGACTCTATATGGCCCATCGAGCCTGCTCCGCTAATCAATACGACCATGGCTGATCTTGGGCTTCAATTTCACTTTCCTGCCCACTCCCCATATCCCTTGATTCCCTGCGAGACCAAAAATCTATCCCAGCCTTAAATGTATTCAATGATGATGCATCCACAACCCTCTGAGGTAGAGCATTCCAAAATTCATAACCCTTCGAGTGAAGTAATTTCTCCTCATCTCAGTCCTGAATGATTGGTCCCTTATCCTGAGACTGTGTCCCCGTGTTCTAGATTCCCTGACCCGTGGGAACAATCTCTCAGCTTTTACCCCATCAAACCCTTTCAGAATCTTGTATGTCTCAATTAGATCGCCTCTCATTCTTCTAAACTCCAGAGAATATAGACCCAATCATAGGACGACCCCTCATCCCATGCACCAATTTAGTAACTCTTTGCTGCACTGCCTCCAGTGGAAGTATATCTTCTCTTAAATGTGGAGACCAAAACTGCACACAGTATTCCAGGTGCGGTCTCAACAAAGCCCTGTACAAGTTTAGTAAGACTTCTTTATTCCTGCACTCCAATCCCCTTCCAATAAAGGCCAACATGCCATTTGCCTTCCTAATAGCCTGCTGCACCTGCATGTTAACTTTGTACATTCCTTGTACGAGTGCCCCCCAAGTCTCTCTGAACATCAACACTTAACAGTTTCACATCTTTTCAAAATATTCTGCTTTTCTATTTTTACAACCAAAGTGAATAACTTCACACTTTCCTACATTATACTGCATGTGCCATCTTGTTGCCCACTCACTTAACCTGTCTATATCTCTTTGCAGCCTCTCTACATCCTCCCCACAGCTTACCTTTCCACCGAGCTTTGTATCATCAGCAAACTTGATACATTACTCTCTGTCTCTTCATCCAAGTTATTAATATAGAGTGTAAATAGCTGAGGCCCCAGCACTGATCCTTGCGACACCCCACTATTCACTGCCTGCCAACTTGAAAATGCCCCATTTATGCCCATTCTCTGCTTCCTGTCTGATAACCAATCCTCTATCCACGCGAATATATTACGCCCAACTCCATGAGCCCTTATCTTGCCTATTAATCTTTGATGTGGCACCTTATCAAACGCCTTTTGAAAATCCAGGTATACTACCATTAACTGATTCCTCTTTCTCTACCCGACAATTTGCATCCTCAAAAAGCTGAAACATTTTAATCATACTATGCTTTTCCAAATGCAATGTTAATATTTCTTTAATAATTTCCAGCATCTTCCCAACGACTGATGTTAGGCTAACTGGCCTGTAGTTCCCTGTTTTCTCTCCACCTCCTTTCTTGAAAAGCGGCATAACATTTGCCAACATCCAATCTGACAGGACCATTACTGAATCTAAGGAATTCTGGAAAATCATAGCCAGCACATCCACTATCTCTGCAGCTATCTCTTTTAGAACCCTATGATTTGGCCATCTGGTCCCGGGGACTTGTCAGATTTTAGTCCCTCAGGTTTCTCCAATACTTTTTCTCGGTTGATATCAATATCCTTAATTTCCTCACTCTTTTTAGCCCCTGGTTACTGCCTATTTCTGGTATGGAACTTATGTCTTCTACTGTGAAGACAAGACACAAAATATTTGTTCAATGCCTCTGCCATTTCCTCATTCCCCATGATGATTTCTCCTGTCTCTGCCACTAAGGGACCAACGTTTACATTAGCTACTCTCTTCCTTTTTATGTACTTATTAAAGCTCTTACAATCTGTTTTTATATTGCTGGCTAGTTTACTCTCATATTCTATGTTTCCTTTTTTATCAACATTTTGGTGGCCCTTTCCTGGTTTCTAAAACATCCAAATCCTCAGACTTGCTACTATTTTTTGCAACACTGCAAAACTTCTTTTAGTCTAAGACTCTCCTTAACTTCCTGAGTGAGCCATGTATGGGTCTTTCTTGATGAGTTTTTGTTTTTGAACAGAATGTACTTTTGTTGAACCCTTTGAATTGTTTCTTTAAATGTTTCCCACTGTTGATTTACCACCATACCTTCCAGTCTATTTACCCAATTAACCTGAGCTAGTTCTCCCCTCATACCTTCACAATTGGCTTTAAGATTCTTGTTTGTGATTGAAATGTGTCACTTTCAAACGTAACATGAAATTCAATAGTTATTATGATCACAATTTCCCAGTGGATCTTTACTATGATATTGCTTATTAACCCTGCTTCATTACACAATACGAGATCTAAGATAGCTTTATCCCTCGTCAGTTCTACAACATATTGTTCCAAGAAACTGTCACGAAAGCATTCTACAAATTCATCTTCCAGACCAGTGTTGCCAATTTGATTGTCCCAATCTATATGCAGATTAAAGTCGCCAACAATTAATACATTAATTTTTTTTACATGCTCCAATAATTTCCCGTTTAATGTACTGTCCAATAATATACCTACTGTTAGGGGGCCTATAAACTATTCCCACAAGTGCTTCCTGACTCCTGCTATTAACTTCCACCCAAACTGATTCTACTTCACTATCTTCTGAGGCCAGATCCCTTCTTATTAATGTCCTTATGCCATCCTTTACTATCTGGGCTATCCCTCCTCTTTTGCCATTCTGTCTCTCCGAAATATTGTGTACCCTGGAATATTCATTTCCCAACCTTGATCTCCTTGTAACCCTATCTCGGTAATGGCAATTAGATCTAGATCATTTACCTCTATTCGTGCCACTAGTTCATCTATCTTAGTACAGATGCTTCGTGCATTCAGATAAAGGAACTTTAATTTCATTTTTTCACCTCCATTCGCTGCAATGACCTTATTTGCCAATGTCCAATTTTTGTGAAACTCTCTGTCCCTTCCTGTCCCATTCTGTTGGGAGTTACCCACATCACTATCCTGCTCCGATGCTCTGGCCCCTCTCTTTGGATTTCTAAATTTTCCTTTACCCAAACACTCCCCCCCGCCCCCTATTAGTTTAAAGCCCTGTCCACAGCCCTAGTTATGCGATTGGCCAGGACACCGGTTCCAGCCCGGTTCAACAGAAGCCCATCCCAATGGAATAGCTCCCTCTTCCAAGTACTGATGCCAGTGCCCCAAGAATCAAAACCCCTTCTTCCCACACCACTCTTTGAGCCGCGTGTTTAGTTCCCTAATCTGTTTGACCCTGTGCCAATTTGCACATGGCTCAGGTAACAATCCGGAGATGCTTTGATGTTCTGTATTTTAGTTTGGACCCTAACTCTTCAAATTCTTTAAGATGATCATTTCAGGTTCTACCTATGTCATTGGTTCCCACATGGACCACAACAACTGGATCCTCCACCTCCCACTCCAGGTTCCCCTCCAGCAGCGAGATGTCCTTAACCCTGGCACCGGGCAGGCAACACAGCCGACGGAGCTCCCAGTCGCGGCTACACAGAACAGTATCCATCCCCCTAACTATACTGTCTCCTATCACTACCACATTTCTCTTCACCCCCCCCCACTGAACTGGCATCTTTCACCATGGTGCCATGGTCAGTCTACTCATCCACCTTGCAATCCTTCTCTTCATACACCCAGGTAGCAAGGACCTTGTACCTGTTGAACAAGATCAGAGGCTGAGGCTCCTCCATCACTACATATTGATTCCCCCTACCTGCCTCACTCTCAGTCACACTCTCCTGCCCTTGACCATAGGCCGCCTCTAAGGGCCTCCCTGCTCTAAGGGGTGTGACTGCCTCCTGGAACAAAGTGTCCAGGTAACTCTCCCCCTCCCTGATGCTCTGCAATGTCTACAACTCAGTCTCCAGCTCAGCAAGTCGTGCAAGCTGCAAACACTTACTGCAGACATGGTTGTCCAGGACTGCAGTGCATTCCACAGATTCCCACATGCTGCAGTTGCAGCCCACCACCAGCCCTGCCATCTCTGCACAACCTTTTATTTAATTAGTCAATTAGATAATAATCCAAGCTGAAGTCGTGGAAAGTTTCACTCACCTACCTTAGAGTCAAAGGAAGACGACTCACCAACTGCTGGAGGCTAAAAAAGATAGGAAAAGGAGCCCCTCTTTTCCCCTCTGCACCGAATACCCATATGCACCAAATTTCCAACTTCACTCTGGCAAATGCCTGAATCAGGAAACTGTCTCTTCTCAACTGCGTCCCCTCACTGAGTGGAACAGTTGCTGGAACAAATGTTTCAGCCACCAATGTATCCATAACTCAGGGAAAGTGAGGGACAGGTTGAAGCAGGAATCTCCAGAGCAAAATATCCTTGCCAACAAGTTTGAAGCATTGGGTTCCTTGCGGGCAGAAAACGAGGGTGGGTGGGGCTGAGGACCCAATAATAAAAAAGTGAATGTCGTCTTTTGAAGTCCATATTGTGCATCTAAAGTGCTTTGTTACCTGTCAGGTGCTAGGGTGAGACACATTTCAAAGATTGGAAAAGTAATGCTTGAGAAAGCAGTCAGTCGTTATGGTCCAACAATATAGGAAATGAAATTTCTGCAAAAGGACACTAGGAAGCAGGCTTGGGAGCAGTCATTCAAGGGTAGTAATCGCCAGATCACTGTCCAAATATTGAGTTAGAATTAGGAAGGATAGAAATATTATGGAGGTCAACACATGCCTAGAAGGTGGCCTCAGCAAGAGGTTGTTCAAATTATGCAGCATTGGCAATAGTTATGGACAAACAAGAGCCATTCCACAAGGATGGGTTCCATCAAAAACAGGAAGGGAGCTAATGCACTGACAAAACAGATAAACTGGTAAGTGAAGAGCAATTGAAACTAAGAAGGGTAAAGGAAAATAAAATGCAATCAGAAAGAGCAAGTCGAGAAGGTAAAAATAGATGAGGTTAATATATCAATAAAACATAATTTAGCAAAAGTTGTAGGATAAAGAAATTAAGGAACTAGGGGACAAAAATTACAAACCCGTTATGAGCAGAAATAAATGGAACAAGTTGCTGGCTTGGACAAAAAGAAAGGAAAAGGCGAAACATTAAATACAAAACAAAAATACTGACAAAAATTAACTTATATTCCTCATATTATTTTGGATTTCTAATGAAGTAATGGAAAGTGCAACTGCAGTCATCAGTTTTTCTATTTTTCTCTGGTTGTCTGAAGTCAAATTATTCTGAAGACAGATTATAATATATTAAGCAGTTGTTAATACAACTATTATAAAAATGCATCCCCTGAACTACCCTTCCATAGGGATCTAAAGTTCACCCTCACTACCCTACCTAGTTGGCCATTCCAGATAGTAAACATAACTTTCATGAAGAATTGCTAACGGCAGTTTGAAACTTGCTGTCACCAGTTTGTCTACCCTGAGGCACAGTGAGGCTTTCAAGCAGAGAGATCCACCATTGACATGCTGTTCTCCCTTCACCAGCTACAGGAGAAATGCCATGAACAACAGATGCCCCTCTACCTTGCTTTCATTGATCTCACCAAAGCCTTTGACCTCTTCTGCAGACGTGGTCTCTTCAGACTACCAGAAAAGATCGGATATCCACCAAAGCTACTAAGTATCATCACCTCATTCCATGACAATATGAAAGGCACAATTCAGCATAGCGGTGCCTCATCAGACCCCTTTCCTATCCTGAGTGGCGTGAAACAGGGCTGTGTTCTCGCACCTACACTGTTTGGGATCTTCTCACTGCTGCTCTCACATGCGTTCAAGTCTTCAGAAGAAGGAATTTTCCTCCACACAAGATCAGGTGGCAGGTTGTTCAACCTTGCCCGTCTAAGAGCAAAGCCCAAAGTACGAAAGGTCCTCATCAGAGAACTCCTCTTTGCTGACGATACTGCATTAACATCCCACACAGAAGAGTGTCTGCAGAGACTCATCAACAGGATTGCAGCTGCCTGCAACAAGTTTGGCCTAACCATCAGCCTCAAGAAAACGATCATGGGACAGGACGTCAGAAATGCTCCATCCATCAATATCGGCGACCACGCTCTGGAAGTGGTTCAGGAGTTCACCTACCTAGGCTCAACTATCACCAGTAACCTGTCTCTCGATGCAGAAATCAACATGCACATGGGAAAGACGTCCGCTGCTATGTCCAAACTGGCCAAGAGAGTGTGGGAAAATGGCGCACTGGCACGGAACACAAAAGGATGCAGAAATCAACATGCACATGGGAAAGACGTCCGCTGCTATGTCCAAACTGGCCAAGAGAGTGTGGGAAAATGGCGCACTGGCACGGAACACAAAAGTCCGAGTGTATCAAGCCTGTGTCCTCAGTACCTTGCGCTACGGCAGCGAGGCCTGGACAACGTATGTCAGCCAAGAGCGACGTCTCAATTCATTCCATCTTTGCTGCCTCCGGAGAATCCTTAGCATCAAGTGGCAGGACTGTATCTCCAACGTAGAAGTCCTCGAGGTGGCCAACATCCCCAGCATATACACACTACTGAGCCAGAGGCACTTGAGATGGCTTGGCCAAGTGAGCCACATGGAAGATGGCAGGAGCCCCAAGGACGCATTGTACAGCGAGCTCGTCACTGGTATCAGACCCACCGGCCGTCCATGTCTCCGCTTTAAAGACATCTGCAAACGCGACATGAAGTCCTGTGACATTGATCACAAGTCGTGGGAGTCAGTTTCCAGTGATCGCCTGAGCTGGCAGACAGCCATAAAGGCAGGGCTAAAGAATGGCGAGTCGAAGAGACTTAGCAGTTGGCAGGAAAAAAGACAGAAGTGCAAGGAGAGAGCCAACTGTGTAACAGCCCCAACAACCAATTTTATCTGCTGCACCAGTGGAAGAGTCTGTCACTCTCGAATTGGCCTTTATAGCCACTCCAGGCGCTGCTTCACAAACCGCTGACCACCTCCAGGCGCCTACCCATTGTCTCTCGAGACAAGGAGGCCAAAGAGGAAGAGTGCTGAGGATTAAATTTTTGTATTACACTTAGTGACTTGTATATCTCTAATGTCCCCTCTCAGAGGCCTCTTTCCAGACTGCCAAGTCCGAACTTTTCTGACTGTTAACTCCATAACTCAGATCCCTCACACTAACGAAGTAGCAGTAGAGATTAACTTAAATTATCCTTCCCTGTACAACCTCTAGGGCTTGGATGTTTCTATGATGCCTCAGTTACCAAAATGAAACCAGTATTGAAGGGTGGGCTGACCAGAGTAGGATACAGCTTCAGTAAGATGGATTCAGACAATAGATTCAACATTTGGTTTGTTGTTCAATGTTTTTCTGCAATCACTGGGCATGGATTATTGAGAATCAATTACTCCCATATCTTTTTCAGCTTCTCCCCTAACTAGCTCAACAGCAACTATTATATGTCATCTTTTTGAATGTACAAACTTTGTACCTATCTGTATTAACCTTTAGACTAGCTAATAATACAGCCATTGCTAATCAGAACCTTATTTGCATGGAAAGCCTTTAAAATTCAATTTTAAAATTATTTTGGAAAAGAAAAATAACTCAGATTAGGATAATGGTAGACACTCTTTTTCTTTATTTCTCTCTGGGTCACTCAACTTGATATGCTTTCTTCAGTTAAAATAATTCTTTAATTTAAAAATTTATTGCAAGCCTGCTCAAATTCATCATTAAAATAAATTGTAAAACAAAATACTGTTCTAAGAGATACGATTTGACTCTCCATCATTCAAACATAAATCAAAATCTGCTGAACTGTCTACATCATTTGAAGTTACCTTTCTTTCCTTTGTGTTTTTAAAATACACAAAATAAACTTGACCTCAAAAAAGCTTTTGAAATTTGTCCTCTCACTTTTCTTCAAATCATTTTTGAAAAATAACCAAGATCATACTGCTGGAAGCTGAAGAAAAGCATTTGAGAACCTGAACTGACTAAATGTCATGTACGCATTCTGAAAACATTTGCATGACTGAGTTTGTTCAGGATTTTGTCCCAGTCATGATGAAGGAACAGCGATATATTTCCAAGTTTGAGAGACTTGGAGGGGAACTTGTAGGTAGTGGTGTTCACATGCACCTGCTGTCCTTCTGCCAGTGAGAACAATTTCTCCTTATTTACTCCATTAAAAACTTTCATAATTTTGAACACCTCCATTAAATCTTCCGTTAACCTTCTCTGCTGTAAGGAGAATAACCCCGACTTCGCCAGCCTCTCTACATAACAGAAGTCCCTCCTAGAAACACAGAATCATAGAAATCTACAGCACGGAAGGAGGCCTTTTGGCCCATCGTGTCCGCACAATCTGACAAGGATCCTAATCCCACTTTCCAGGTCTTGGTCCCCAGCCTCATAGTTTACAGCACTTCAAGTGCACTTTTTAAAAATGTTATGAGGGTTTCTGCCTCCACCACACTTTTAGGCAGTAAGTTTCAGACCACTTCCACCCTCTGGGTGAAAAACAAATTCCCCTTGAAACCCCTATAAACCTACTACTTCTTACTTTAAATCTACGCCCCCTGGTTATGGACCCCCTTAACCAAGAGGAACAGGACCTTCCTATCGACTATGTGGGCCCCTCGTAATTTTATATACTTCAATTAGGTCTGCCCTCTGTCTCCTGACTAGAACTGCACGCAGCACTCCAGCTGTGGTTTAACCTGTTTTATACAGTTCCAGTATAACTGCCCAGTTCCTTTATTCTCGGCCTCAGCTAATAAGGACAACTATCCTGTATGCCTTCTTGACCACTTTATCTACCTGACCAGCCACGTTCAGGGATCTGTGGACATGCCCCTAAAAGTCCCTCTGTTCCTCGATACTTCTCAGTATCCTACCATTTATTGCATATTCCCTTGCCTTGTTCGCCTTCCCTAAATGCATTACCTCGCACGTCTCCGGACTGAACCCCATTTGCCACTGAGCCGCCCATCTGACTAGTCCATTGATGTCTTCTTGCAGTCTATAGCTTTCTTCAACCACATGGCTAATTTCTGCATAGCCTACAAACTTCTTAATCATACCCCTTACATTCAAGTCCAAGATAACAAAAAAAGCAAGAGACCTAGTACTGAGCCCTGCAGAACTCCACTGGAAACAGTCTCCGAGTCACAAAAACACCCATTGACCATTACCCTTTACTTCCTGCCTCTGAGACAATTTTGGATCCAACTCACCACTTTACCTTGGATCCTATGGGTTTTTACCTTTGTTACAACCAGGTGAGGAAGGGGTCTCAGGCTCCCCTTTTGCCCCTTCTTTGGTTTGCCTGCAACAGGGTTCATCCTTGTTCAACACAGGGATTGGACTTACCACCTCAGGTGTGCGCTTTTTAAAAAATTCATTCATGGGATGTGGGCATCGCTGGCTAGGCCTGCATTTATTGCCCATCCCTAATTGTCCTTGGTGGTGAGCTGCCTTCTTGAACTGCTGCAGTCCATGTGAGGTAGGTACACCCACAGTGCTGTTCGGAAGGGAGTTCCAGGATTTTGACCCAGCAACAGTGAAGGAACGGCGATATAGTTCCAAGTCAGGATGGTGTGTGACTTGGAGGGGAACTTGCAGGTGATGGTGTTCCCATGTATTTGCTGCCCTTGTCCTTCTAGTTGGTAGAGATTGCGTGTGGGCTTGGAAGCTGCTGTCTCAGGAGCCTTGGTACGTTGCTGCAGTGCATCTTGTAGTTGGTACACACTGCTGCCACTGTGCGTCGGTGGTGGAGGGAGTGAATGGTTGTGAACGGGGTGCCATTCAAGCAGGCTGCTTTGTTGTGGATGTTGTCGAGCTTCTTGAGTGTTGTTGGAGCTGCACCCATCCAGGCAAGTGAAGAGTATTCCATCACACTCCTGACTTGCACCTTGTAGATGGTGGACAGGCTTTGGGGGTCAGGAGGTGAGTTACTCGCTGAAGAATTCCTAGCCTCTGACCTGCTCTTGTAGCCACAGTATTTATATGGCTACTCCCGTTCAGTTTCTGCTCAATGGTAGCCCCCAGGATGTTGATACTGGAGGATTCAGTGATCATCATGCCATTGAATGTCAAGGGGAATGGTTAGATTCTCTTGTTGGAGATGGTCATTGCCTGGCACTTGTGTGGCTCGAACGTTACTTGCCACTTATCAGCCCAAACATGGATATGATCCAGGTCTTGCTGCATTTCTACACGGACTGCTTCAGTATCTGAGGAGTCGCGAATGGTGCTGAACAATGTGCAATCATCAGCGAACATCCCCACTTCTGACCTTATGATTGAAGGAAGGTCATTGACGAAGCAGCTGAAGATGGTTGGGCCTAGGACATTACCCTGAGGAACTCCTGCAGTGATGTCCTGGAGCTCAGCTGATTGACCTCCAACAACCACAACCATCTTCTTTTGCGTTAGGTATGACTCCAACCAGTGGAGAGTTTTCCCCGTTTCCCATTGACTTTAGTTTTGCTCGGGCTCCTATGCCATACTCGGTCAAATGCTGCCTTGATGTCAAGGGCAGTCACTCTCACCTCACCTTGCTCCAGTTCCTCTAATATAATTGCAAATGAACCAATCAGACAGGCTTTCTTGAGTTTAAACAAGAAAGATGCAAGTTTACTCTAAACCGGTTAAAGTTACTAAAATATGCTACACATCCACACTCACATTCATATACACACAAACACACACACAAATAGGTTACAGAGGGAAACAGAGTTGGGTGGTTGGAGTAGAGTCTGAATTAAATGGAATTTAAATACTGAATCTCAGTCCCAGAGTCCTTAGTTGAATTTGTAGTCCTGAAGTCCTCGCTGAACCACGTGCATGGTTGTAGGTTTGCTTCTCAGGCTCTGGAAGAAAGAGGGGGTTTTATCCTTGTGCCCGAGTTGCTGGCTTTGCTGGTCTGTAGGTTTGAAGCTTTGGACTGAGGCTTCTCTGGATTTTTAATGGAGAGAGGGGAGAGAGAGTGAGTTGTTGCCTTGATGGTTTCCATTAACTGTCTGCTTTCTGACGGACAAAGCTTATCTTCTCCAAAGCTGCACAATAGTCACATGACATTCCCAAACCTCTTCGTTGGGTTAGTGAGGCCCTTCTGGAAATTTTTTTGAGATTCAAGGCGCCACACCTTAAGCTATTCAGTCATACTTGGAGGGATTGGTTCTTTCAAAGTCAATGGGTGTCAATGGCTCTTGACGACCGTGTTGACAAAGCCATTTTAGGTAATTTTAGTCAGAGAAAGCACCCCATTGTTCTGGCTTGTCATGTTGTTTCCCGGCTAATCCTTCGGTGTTTCAAATGCAAATTTTTGTGGCCATCTTGGCTGCCAAGTTACTCTTTTTAAAAGAGGCTATTTTGTAAGAATTTCCAGCAAAAGTCTCAGGCAAAGTTCCAATCGATGAAATTAATATTTCCCATTTGGCCTGTGGGTATTCATAACACCTCCATACCACGCAGAATGAAATGCAACAATGGGAGTATTTCATTATAGAAGTTAAAAAGAAAACACAGGACAACAAGGACAACACAGTTTCATGTTTTATTCACCCTCATTCACTCAGAAACCTTAATATTGTTGCAATTTGTCTTTTTTTTCTCTGCAACAGCCAGGTTGATTTTAACTGCCCTTTTCCCTTGAGGTTTGTCTGGGAGGGTTATGTGTTGTCCATTGCGTTTAAAGTTTCTTTCATATCATTTCATGATAACCTGGGGATGGGCATCTTAATAAACATGTGATTTTTGGGGAAGCTTGGTGTCTGCAAATTTCCATGATTGTCTAGGGTAAGTTCTTCTTTATGCACAAGCTTTAACTCCTCAGCTGCTGTTTCTGCAACACGTGGTTCTAATCCTTCAGGTTCCAGTACCTTGCAAATTTCTCTCCCTATGGTGATATTGGGTAATATATTGGGTAATAAATTGGTTTTAAGCTCCTGTGAGGTGTCTGAGATCCCCTCTGGTCCTTTGTTCTTGTTGGAGACTGAAATGAAGTTGTTGGATTTGATTAGCTTTGAGCTTGAGCTCTGATCACTGGATTCTGCAGTGGGTAGATTCTCCTGGACCTCACTTTTCATGTTCTGGTGAGTCACACGTGCTGCTCACTTTACAGCATTTTTGGGTCCCTTTTCTCTTGACTATGGGGAGGGTCCCTTTTCTAATCTCCCCCATGTCCTCTGGGATATTCCTAATCATAGGCACCTGCCCAGCTTCCACTGCACTCCCCTGCGGTATTTCAACTAGGTGAGGCATCACCCTCATGGTTGGTCTGCCTTTTTGGGAACTTTCCTTGTCCCTGCAGGTTTCTGTAAATGCTGTTAGCAGCCATGGTAGGGTGCTTCTTTGGCCTGTGTTTACGTAGAAGGGTGTGGGATCTAATTTTTCCAATATCTCAGGATTGGCTGATAGGACAGTAGGGGGTCCATTTGGGAATCCTTCTTTGACCTGTCTTCACTGTCCTTTTCATCCCCTTCCGCCCTAAATGTCTGCCAGACCTCTGCTCGTCTGCCCCTTTTGTTCTCGGCAGGGGTCCCTCACCAGTCACCAGCCCTCTGCTGGAGGGTTTCCCAAACGCCGGTACAGGAATTAAAGGTACAGATTTTACTGTAGGTTGGGGCTTCCTCACAACCTGGCACATCTGGCAAGTTTTACAGTACTCCACTACACCTTTGTGGAGTTTTGGCGAGTCAAACTGCTGTCTTATGCGGGCTTTGGTGTTTCGTACACCAACGTGTACAGACATTGCAAGCTTGTGGGTTATTCTTAATATTTCTTTACCTTGGCAGCACCACTAACTGGTGAACCACTGTCTACTCTTTGTCCTCAGATCTGTGAGGAGAGATCCACTTCCTCATCAGTACCTCATTCTTTACATAGTAGCAATCAAGGACTCCCTGTGCTTCAGTTTCAGCAACCTGTGCTAACTTCCTTAATACTGGTTCGGCTTGTTGGGCCTCTATTAGGGAAAATTGGTTTAACCCATTCCTTGGGGCCTCTAACTCCCGAAAGAAGGTGTCGGACAACCAGACAGCGTGGTCTTCTATCTGCAGTGTCAATTCAGTCTCCTCTGAGGGAGCTGGTTTGGCCATGGCCCAAGTCAATACACTATCAGGGGAAATGCAGGGGACCGTCTCCTGCCACTGCCCTGTCTTTTTGATCTCTGTCGGTCTCTCTACCACTACTGGGGAAGTTACCATCTTCGCCCCTGCCAGATCGTTACCTAGGAGCAGGTCGATCCCATCCACAGGAAAACTAGGGACAATTCCCACGGTCACCAGTCCCGAAACTAGGTCGCACTCCAAGTACACCCGATATACAGATATGGGCTTACACCGCCATCCGATACCATTCACAACCATCCTCATATTCACTGCACTCTCTGGGGGAATGGTCATGCCTTTTCCCAGCAAAAAGGATTTGGTGGCCCCTGTATCCCTGAGTATAATGATGGGCTTGCTTGCCCCACTTGTGAGGTATGGGTTTACTCTCCCTTTGGACACAAAATCCTGATAACCTTCAGGGATCTTGTTAAATTTTCCTGCACCCACAGCAGTATGTTTCCTGGGTCTTACTGCTATTGCAGTTAAAGCCACACCCTGCTCTGCTGTGCTTTCCATCAGGGTTCCTTCTCCTGTACTGGTTGGGTGTGCCCTGATTAATCCTACGGGCTTTCCCGTAGTTTCCAGCAATCAGCTCTGAAGTACCTGCCATGTTACAATGGAAACATACAGGTCTCCGGGTCTCACTCCTGCTCTCAGCACCATCTTTTTTGGCTCGAGGAGGGCCCCCTATATGCCCAGTTTTCCTCTCTCTCCAAGGACTGTTTGGGCTCCTATCACCATCCCACCTTTTATCCTTTTCCGGGTTGTGGGGGTAACTAGGGAAGGGTTTTCCTTGGAGAATGGACTTGTATATGAGAGCGAACTTGTATAAGAGAACTGTGGCTTGCCTGGCCCTTTGAACCTTTTGCTCCTCCAGATGGGTTTTTATAGAAAGGGGTAGAGAGTTTTTAAATTCCTCGAGAAGAATCACCTCTCTGAGGTTTTCATATGTGGGCTGTACTTTCAGGGCCCTTAACCACTGGTCAAAAGCCAGCTGCTTACTCCTCTCAAACTCTAGGTAAATTTGAGCAGGCTGTTTCTGGAGGGTTTGGAATTTCTGGCAGTATGCTTCCAGCAGTAGCTCATATGCCCAATTCATAATTTAATCAACTTACATCTGGCAACAGTGAATAAACCACTTAAAGTTACTAAAATGCACTTCGCATCCACGCTCACATTCACATGAGACACACACACACACACACTAATAGATTACAGAGGGAAATAGAGTTGGGTGGTTGAAGTAGAGTATGAAATAAATGGAATTTAAATACCTCGTGGGTTTTCATAACACCTTCATGACCAGTCTACCACATGGGACCTTATCAAAAGCTTTGCCAAAATCCATATAGACGATATCAAATGCACTACCCTCATCAACCTCCTCAAAAAAATTCAACTTTAGTCAGACACGACCTTCCCTTTAACAAATCCATGCTGACAGTCTTTGATTAATCTGTGTCTTTCTAATGTGAATGGCTTGTTATTACTCAGTTTATTCCTCTTTCTCTCTTTAAGTAATGGTACAACGTAAGCTGTCCTCCAGTCTTCTGGCATCACACCAGCAGTTAGAGAAGATAGGAAAATGATGTTCAGAGCTTCTGCTATTACTTCTCTTGCTTCCCTTAACAGAGTAGGATACATTTCATCAGGGCCGGGAGAGTTATCCTCTTTCGAAGATGTTAAACCCCTTAATACTTCATGTCTCGTTATGCTAATTTCATCCAATATTTCACAGTGCTCCTGCCTGATTGCAATGTCTGTATCGCCCCTCTCTTTTGTGAAAACACATGCGAAGTATTCATTAAGAAGTATACCCTTGTCCTCCACCTCCACACACAGGTTACCCATACGGCCCCTAATATGACTTACTCTTTCTTTAGTTATCCTCTTGCTCTTTATGTATTTATGAAAATTCTTTAGGTTTTCCTTGATTTTACTTGCCAATATTTTTTTCATGCCCTCTCTTTGCTTTCCTAATTTCTTCAAATCCAATCTGGCCAATTACAGCCTCATCAATCTATTTTCAGTCATCAAAGTGATGGAAAGTTTCATTGAGAGTGCTATCAAGCAGAACCTAACAACCAATAACCTACTCACTGATGGCAAGTTTGGGTTCTGCCAGGGCCACTTGGCTCCAGACCTCATTACAGCCTTGGTCCAAACATGGACAAAGAGCTGAATTCCAAAGGTGACATGAGAGTGACTGCCCTTGACATTAAGACAGCATTTGACCAAATGTGGCATCAAGGAGCCCTAGTAAAACTGTAGTCAATGGGAATCAGGGGGAAAACAGGGTCATGCCTAGCACAAGGGAAGGTGGCTGTGGTTGTTGGAGGCCAATCATCTCAGATCAGAGACATCAGGGAAGGAATTCCTCAGGGTAGTGTCCTCAGCCCAACCATCTTCAGCTGCCTCATCAATGACCTTCCTTCCATATCGTCAGAATTAAGGATATTCACTTATGGTTCACAGTGCTCAGTTCGACTCGAAAGTCCACAGATAATGAAGCAGTCCGTACCCACATACAACAAGACTGGAACAACATTCAGGCATGGGCTTTTAAGTGGCAATTAACATGCACACCACTCAAGTGCCAGCTAATGACCATCTCCAACACCTCACCTTGACATTCAATGGCATTACTGTTGCTGAATCCCCCACCATCAACATCCTGGGGGTCACCACTGAACAAAAACTTAATTGGACAAGCCTCATAAATACAGGGGCTACAAGAACAGTTCAGAGGCAAGATTTTCTGCTGCGATGACTCATCTTCTGATGCCCCAAAGTCTGCCCACCACATCCAAGGCATCACAAGTCAGGTATGTGATGGAATACTCCCCACTTGCCTGGATGAGTGCAGCTCCAACACTCAAGAAGCTCGACACCATCCAGAATAAAGCAGCTCGCTTGATTGGCACCCTATCCATCACCTTAAACATTCATTCCCTCCACCACCGACTGCAGTGTGTACCATCTACAAGATGCATTGAAGCAACTTGCCAAGGCTTCTTCAACAACACTTTCCAAACCCGTGACCTGTACCATCTGAAAGAACAAGGGCAGCAGCGCATAGGAACACCACCTATGGTTCTAAGTGACACATTACACTGACTTTGAAATATATTGCTATCCTTCACTGTTGCTGAGTCAAAAACCTGGAATTCCCTCCCTAACACTGTAGGTATAGCTACCTAAAATGGACTACAGCGGTTCAAAGCAGCAGCTCACCACCACCTTAACAGCCAGTAGGGATAGATAAATTCTGACCTTGCCAGTGATGCTTACATCCCAAGAATGATTTTTTTTAAAACTAGCCAATCTCTTCTGCCTCTTTAAGGGCTTTACATCATTCTTAAATTGTGGTACCCAGAACTGAACACAGTATTCCAGCTGAGGCCTAACCAGTATTTTATAATGGTTTAACATAACCTCCATGCTTTTGCACAGTATTCTTCTATTAATAAAGCTAATGGGCCCATATGTTTTTTTTTAAACAGTCTTCCCAACTTGTCCTGCCACCCTCAAATGTGTTTACGTGAACTTCCTGGACACACAGTTCCTGCACCCCCTTTGAAATGGTACCATGTAATTTATAGTGCCTCTCCTTGTTCTTCTAGCCAAAACATATCACTTCATACTTAACAGATGAAATTTAATGCAGAGATGTGTCTGCCTATTTTACCAGTCTGTCTATGCCCTCCCAAAGTTTGTTACTATTGTCCTCATTGTTTGATACATTTCCAAGTTTCCTGTCATTAACAAACTTTGAAATAATGGCCTGTATACTGTGACGGCGTCATCGTGTGCAGACTGCATTCTACACAGCTGTCTTGTTGAATGGACTGTTAGCTCCTATGACTTTGGATTCAAAGTTTGTGTTTTTCTTCCCAAGACAGTCATTTACTGGAAATGACACAAAGTTCTGGAGAGTTCTGGGAAAGACAAAACTGGTCCTAACCAGTTTGAAACACAGTCTTCTGATCAGAGGTGTGACCAGAGACATGTGACTGGAGTTCAGGTTTCAGTTAAGAAGAGTACTCTGCAGTGCGTGGGAGCAAAAACAACCAGCTGTTGTTTTATAGAGACAAGATGGGAACTGCAAGTTGTTGTGCTTCCAGAGCATCTGCTTGGAATTGAAACAGGCTGCAATCTGTGGGGACAGATTGCAAAACAGCAGGTTGGAGCAGTTGTTTTGGCTGCAATTAGGGGAGCCTGGACTCAGAGCTGATTATTGGTGAATACAACTTACGGCAGCCTTCTTCAGTAACTTAAAGAGTTATCAGTAGAACCACGCCATCAGGACTGTTGTGGGTGAGGCTGAGGTTGCTCTATTAAAGAGAAAATCGCAACGCTCACTATCGACAGGACATTACTTCCGTATCTGCATCCTGGAGGACAAGACTTGGAAAACTACTGGAGGAAGTTCCTGATTTTGATGTGCTTAGGGACTGCTTGGCGCCCTCTTGCTAATAGGCTGCTCAGAGATTTGTAAGGACTATCTTTCTTGCATCTGATAATTAACGTGTAACCTTTTAAGATAGATCTATAAATGATATATCGACCGTGATTTAACTGTTAATTTATGCTTAATTAATGTTGGTTTTGATTGAGTGAAGTAAAAAATTTTTAAAGTAAAATTTTGTTCTTTTGGTTTTTTTTGTTTCCTAAATTGGGTCAGTCAGTGAATTTGATTCTTTTGGTTTGCAGGTGGTCTCCATGGGGATCATAACAATACCCAAATCCAGGTCATTAATAAGTATCACAAACAGCAATGGTCCTAATACTGACCCCTGGGGGAAACTATTTTATACTTCAGTCCCTTAACCAATTTCATATCTATACTGCCACTCTCCCTTTAATCCCATGGGATTTAATTTGCTACCAAGTATTTGTTAATCAAGTTAGTCAAACAATTTGCTTTTTAAAAAATCCATGCTGACTTTCATTTTTATTAGCCCACATTTTTGCAAGTACCAATTCATTTTGTCACGGATTATTTTCACGAAAAGCTTCACATAAAGGTTGCAGAGGTGTAGAACTCTGTCCCATAAAATGCAGGAGATACACCAACTCAATTAATAATTGTAAACTGGGATCAATAGATTTTTGCTAGACAAGGGTATAAAATGTATGGAGCCAAAGGAAATGGATGGAGTTAAGATACAGATCAACCATGATATCAATTACTGTAGTAGAAAGCTAAGCTAGCTAGCTAGTGACTCATCAGAGGCTCTATAAAAGCAGTCAGGTTTTCAAACCACACGGAGTAAGGAGTGCACTGAGTGGAGACTTTGCCTGAGTGAGACTTAATCAGAGTGTGAAGGTGGGAATTTGGTTCACGTGGGAATTCAGTGTGGAGGGGGAAAAAGGAATTGACGTGTGAGGTTTCAGCAAAGAAGGTAAGTTGGTGAACATTTTCTCTGTTTCTGTTATTTAAACTAAGGAATTTTAATTGGGGTTATTTTAACATTAATTGGAATAATAAGAAGAATAAGAATCTTCTGAGACTCATGTAATTTATTAGCAAGCTTTCATGAGTAGGAGTAAGGTTTACCAGCAGTCATAAAGCTGATTAGTAGTGGGGTTTATTAATAAATAAAAATAAATTAACACAATAAAGGTGGCAGGGCAGGTGATGTGTTGCAGTATGTGGCAGCCGGTGGACACCAATGTGATTTGGTGGTTCAAGGCGCTTCGGCTCAGAGTCAATGAGCCAGAGGCCGAACTACAGACACTGTAATGCATCAGGGAGGGGGAAAGTTACTTGTACACTTTGTTCCAGAAGGCAATCACACTCCTTAGGGTAGGGTTTTCTGATTTGATCAGTGGTCAGGGACAGGAGGGTGTGTCTGCGAGTCAGGTAGATAAGGGGATCGAGAAGGCAGAAGTAGAGCAACCTCAGTCCTTGCAATTGTCCAACAGGTTTGAAGTTCTTTCAGCTTGTATGGATGAGAGCAAGGGCTGCAGGGTGCATAAGCAAACGGACCATAGCGCCATAGTACAGGAAACCATTCAAGCGGGGGGAGTAAATAGGAATGTAGTGGTAGTACGGGACAGTATAGTTGGGGATAGACAGTTCTGTGCAACCAAGAGCGAGAGTCCAGAAGGTTGTGTTGCCTGCCCGGTGCCAGGGTTCGGAAGATCTGCTCAAGGCTGGAGAGGAACTCGTGGTCCATGTGGGTACCAACGACATAGGTAGGACTAGGAAAGAGGTTCTGCATAGGGAGTACGAGCAGCTAGGGGCTAATTTAAAAAGCAGAACCTCAAAGGTAATAATCTCTGGGTTATTAGCTGAGCCACGAGCAAATTGGTGTAGGGTAAATAAAACTAGAGTTAAATGCATGGCTCAAAGATTGGTGTGCGAGAAATGAGTTGCAATTTATGCGGCACTGGAACCAGTACTGGGGAAAGTGGGAGCTATGAACCATGCTGGGACCAGTGTTCTGGTGAGTTCATAACTAGGGTGGTACAGAGTGCTTTAAATAATGGGTCTGAGGGATCAAGTGTGGGAAGATGTGATAATTTAAAGAGAAAATGAAATCAGCAATAGTCTAGAAGATGAGTTTGCAGAATGTTTTCCGGACAGTTTCTTGGAGCAACACATTGTGGAACTAACGAGGGATAAAGCTATCTAAGATATAGTATTGTGCAATGAAGCAGGGTTAATTAGTAACCTCATTATAAAGGATCCACTGGAAAATAGTGATCATAATACCATTGGATTTCATGTTAAGTTTGAAAGTGACATACTCCAATCACAAACACGTATCTTAAACTTAAACAAAGCCAATTACATAGGGATGAGGGGAGAGCTGGTTAAGGTAAAATGGGTAAATAGACTGAAAGATATGGTGGTAAATGAACAGTGGAAACCTTTAAAGAAACAATTCAAAATGTTCAACAAAAACATATCCCATAGAAAAAAAAAATCAGCAAGAAAGACCCATCCGTGGCTCATTCAGAAAGTTAAGGATAGTACTAGATTAAAAGCAGAGGCTTACAATGTTGCAAAGAAGAGTAGCAATTCCGAGGATTGGGCGTGTTTTAGAAAATAGCAACGGGCCACCAAAAAGTTGATAAAAAAGGGAAAAATAAAATGAGAGTAAACTAGCCAGTATCATAAAAACAGATTGTAAGAACTTATATCGGTATATAAAATAGAAGAGAATAGCTAAAATAAACATTGGTCCTTTAGAAGCAGTGACAGAAAAAATTATCATGGGGAATAAGGAAATGGAAGAGACACTGAACAAATATTTTGGGTCTGTCTTCACAGTAGAAGACTCAAGTTTCATACCAGAAATAGATAGTAACCGAGGGGCTAAAAAAGTGAGGAAATTAAGGAAATGAATATCAGCAGATAAAAAGTATTGGAGAAACTTAAGGGACTAAAATCTGACAAATCCCTAGAACCGGATGGCCTATACCCTGGGGTTCTAAAGAGATAGCTGCAGAGATAGTGAATGCACTAGTCATGATTTTCCAAAATTCCCTAGATTCGGGAACAGTCCCATCAGATTGCAAGCTGGCAAATGCTACACCGCTTTGCAAGAAAGGAGGGAAAGAGAAAATGGGGCGCGACAAGCCAGTTAGCCTAACATCAGTTGTTGGGAAAATGCCGGAATCTATTATTAAGGAAGTCTTAACAATGCACTTAGAAAAGCACAGTATGATTAGAACAAGTCAACATTGTTTTACTAAAGTGAAATCCTGTTTGACAAATTTATTTGAATTTTTTGAGGTTGTAACTAGTGGGGTAGAGAACGGGGAACCAGTAGATGTAGTATACCTGGATTTTCAAAAGGCATTCAATAAGGTGCCACACACAAAGTTAATAGGCAAGATAAGGGCTCATGGAGTTGGGGGTAGTATATTAGCATGGATAGAGGATTAATTAATGGACAGGAAGCAAAGAGTGGGCATAATGGGACATTTTCAAGTCGGCAGGCAGTAAATAGTGGACGCCGCAAGAATCAGTGCTAGGGCCTCACTTATTTGCAATCCAAATGAATAACTTAGATGAAGATTCAGAGAGTAATGTATTCAAGTTTGCTGATGATACAAAGGTAGGTGGAAAGGTAAGCTGTGGGGAGGACACAGAGAAGCTGCAAAGAGATAGAGACAGGTTAAGTGAGTGGGCAACAAGATAGCAAACTGAGCGTAATGCAGGGAAGTGTGAAGTTATTCACTTCGGTCATAATAGAAAAGCAGAATATTTTTTAAAAGGTGCGAAACTTCTAAGTGTTCATGTTCAGAGAGACTTGGGTGTGCTTGTACAAGGAACACAAAGTTATCATGCGGGTACAGCAAGCAACTAGGAAGGCAAATGGCATGTTGGCCTTTATTGCAAGGGGATTGGAGTACAGGAATAAAGAAGTCTTGCTGCAATCATATAGGGTTTTGGTGAGATCACATCTGGAGTAGTGTGTGTAGTTTTGGTCTCCACATTTAAGAAAGGATGTACTTGCATTGGAGGCTGTACAACAAAAGTTCACTAAATTGGTCCCTGGGATGAGAGGGTTGTCCTATGATGAGAGGCTGAGTAAATTGGGCCTATATTCTCTGGAGTTTAGAAGAATGAGAGGCAATCTCATTGAAACATAAAAGATTCTTTTATGAAGGCATACGGCATGCTGTGTAGGGGCATAGAGTGTAAAAATTGGCAAGTCATGCTGCAGCTGTACAGAACTTTAGTTAGGCCACACTTAGAATATTGCGTGTAATTCTGGTGGCCACGCTACCAGAAGGACGTGGAGGCTTTGGAGAGGGTACAGAAAAGGTTTACCAGGATGTTGCCTGGTCTGGAGGGCATTAGCTATGAGGAGAGGTTGGATAAACTCGGATTGTTTTCACTGGAACGACGAAGGTGGAGGGTGACATGATGGAGGCTTACAAAGTTATGAGCGGCATGGACAGAGTGGATAGTCAGAAGCTTTTTCCCAGGGTGGAAGAGTCAATTACTAGGGGACATAGGTTTAAGGTAAGAGGGGCAAAGTTTAGAGGGGATGTGCGAGGCAAGTTCTTTACACAGAGGGTGGTGAGTGCCTGGAACTTGCTGCCGGGGGAGGGGGTGGAAGCAGGTACGATAGCGACATTTAAGAGGCATCTTGATAAATACATGAATAGGATGGGAATAGAGGGATACAGTCCCCGGAAGTGCAGAAGGTTTTAGTTTAGGCAGGCATCAAGATCGGCGCAGGCTTGGAGGGCCAAATGGCATGTTCCTGTGCTGTACTTTTCTTTGCATTCTAAAGGCGCTGGATAGGGTAGACACAGAGATTGCTTCTGCTGGTTGAGGAATCTAAAACACAGGGGCACAGTCTCATATAAGAGGCTGATCATTTAGGACTGAGATGAGGAGAAAGTACTTCACTCAAAGGGTTGTGAATCTCTGGAAATCTCTACTCCAGAGGGTTGTGGATGTTCCATCATTGAATGCATTTAAGGCTGGGATAGACAGATTTTTTGTTTCTCAGGGAATCAAGGGATATGGCGAGCAGGCAGGAAAGTGGAGTCAAGGCCTAAAATCAACCATGATCGTACTGAATGGCAGAGCAGGCTCGATGGGCCATATGGTCTACTCCTGCTCTTATTTCTTGTGTTCTTGTGTATTTCAATGAATGGTAAACAGGCTCATGGGGCTGAATGGCCTACTTCTATTTCTACGGTCCTATCTTCCCAGCCAGTGACATTACGCTGACTGGCCTGTAATTGCTGTGTTTATCCCTCTCCTCTTCTTTGAACAGCCGTGTAACATTTGCACTCCTCCATGTCTAAGAAGGATTGGAAGAATGGGGCTACAGCCTCCACAATTTCCATCCTCAGTAATCGAGGATGCATCCCATCTGGACCAAGTGACTTTTCGACTTTGAGATTAGATTAGATTAGAGATACAGCACTGAAACAGGCCCTTCGGCCCACCGAGTCTGTGCCGACCATCAGCCACCCATTTATACTAATCCTACACTAATCCCATATTCCTACCAAACATCCCCACCTGTCCCTATATTTCCCTACCACCTACCTATACTAGTGACAATTTATAATGGCCAATTTACTTACCACCCTGCAAGTCTTTTGGCTTGTGGGAGGAAGCCGGAGCACCCGGAGAAAACCCACGCAGACACAGGGAGAACTTGCAAACTCCACACAGGCAGTACCCAGAATCGAACCCGGGTCCCTGGAGCTGTGAGGCTGTAGTGCTAACCACTGCGCCACTGTACTATCAACCTTTTAAGTATTGCCTCCATCAAATTTTATCCTGTCTAACCTCCTTGCCTCCTCCTTCACTGGTTGGTTGCAACCTCTTCTCTAGTGAACACAGATGCAAAGTACTCATTTAGTAACTCAACCTCCCTTTTTAAATAGACCGATAAATTCTTACATCAGATTCATTATGTGGAGTATGGAAAAATGACCATCAAGCCAAAAAAAATTAACTCCTGGAAAAAAATATTAACATTTCATTTCTTTTGACCACATTTCTAAAAGATTTCCAAGTTCTGCCTTCTATTTTCATTTCTTACCTGCATGTCTCCAACTTGCCTCTTCCTCACCCTTCCTCCTCCCCACCAAGAATGATGACTTTAATTCACTCAGTTATCTAATTTTCAATTACATAAATAAAAAACAAAATTTGATGTCTCTACAAGTACAATACTGAAATTCATCTACAATAACCAGATGTAGGCCTTCAAATGGCTCCAGGTAAAATTATAAATATTATAAAGGTATGTTATGCTACGTACTGGGGTACCATAACATAGATATAGCTGAGGTAAACTTTCACAAGATATGTATGAGTGTATTGGATTCCAATAATTTCAAAAGGTGTCGATGCTTTATTGGACAAACCTACATATCAAAACTAAACATGCCACTGTGACCCTGTCAAATGCAACAAAAATAGTGCCATGTCAAAGGCATACTTCCTTCTTTCCAATCAACCATTCACCCTTTTGCCACTGGTGAAAGGCAACAAGATCTTTTTACAATGTCTCGTTTTTTTCAATAAATTTTGCATGAAAACACGTTACTCGGGCACAAAGTTGCCTGCTGTCACACTGGAAGTGTGATAAATGTTTAATGAAAACAACACCACACAGCTTGGTGTCAGACAACAGAAATCACATAAGCTTGCTTTGATCTGAGCAGACACTTAATGCAGCAGAACTCTGTAACCTGCATGTCAATGATATAAAATTAACATCATAACTTCCTGCATCATGGGGATGCAGGGTGTGGGTTGGGGGTTGAAGGGGCAAGAGTATTAAAGAAATGACAGGTTGGTAGAGTTTAATCTTGCTGTCAGACTGAAAACTCTGAATATTATTTCTTCATGGAAAACACACCCTGTCAAAAATATGAAAAGCAGAAAAAAGCAACAGTGTACAAGCAAGCACTACTGTCTTAATGACAATCTTACTCCGTGTATCTTAACAGATATTTAAAACACATTAATCATTAGTCATAAATGTTTTGATCTACAGTACCACTATGTGTTCTTCACAGACAAATGAGGCAGAATTTGATTGAGTCAGTTTTGAATATTTCTTGGGTTGAGAGTTAATACTGCAAACAGCAGGGGGAAAAAATCAGCCCAATTAAGACAAATATATGTTGAATTGAAAAGAAAACTAAGTAGTATTCGGTATGGCATTACACAAATCTGTTCTTCCCCAACATTTCTGTTTACTTTATTTGGGTGGCTCCCAAATATTTAAATACTTTAAAGCACAAACTGTTCAATCATTGCATATCACAGAATCAAGTAATCATTTTTGACCTATGTAACTACAGTAAATTCCAGAAGTACCATAAATACTTAATAAGAAATTGCTGTTTCTGACAGCTCATTGGTATTATGAACTTAACAGTTAATGGCATGGTTTTATGAAAGGGAAATCATGTTTGACATTTTATTAGAGTTTTTTGAGGATGTAACTGAAAGGATAGACAAAGGGCAGCTAGTGGATCTAGTATACTTGGATTTCCAAAAGACATTCCATAAGGTGCCACAGAAAATGTTAATATACAAGATAAGCACTATGGGTTTGGTGGTAATTTATTAGCATGGATGGAGGATTGGTTAACAAACAGGAAGCAGAGAAGAGGGATAAATGGGGCATTTTCAAATTGTCAGCCTGTAACTAGTGGAGTGCCACAAGGATCAGTGCGATTTACAGCTTGCCAACTTGAAGATGACCCATTTATCCCAACTTTCTGCTTCCTGTTCGTTAACTAATCCTCCATCCATGCTAATAAATTACCCCCAAATCCACAGCACTTATCTTATATATTAATCTTGTGTGGCACCTCATCAAATGCCTTTTGGAAATTCAAGTATACTACATCTACTAGCTACCCTTGGTCTACCCTTTCTTTCAGTTTATGGCATGTTCTACTTTCTGCAACTTTTAAGCTATACTCATTCCTAAATCATTTGTTACGACCAGGTGAGAAAGAGGTCTCGGGGTCCCTTTCAGCCTTCACCTGGTCTTACCGTAACAGGGTTTAATTTTAAACACACCGTGTTTTTAGTGCCCCCTTGGTGAATCCTTGTTCACCGCTTTCCAATTATAAGGCAAAGAAACCAGCACAAACATGCTTTCTTAGGTTTAAAGAAGAAAAGTTGAAATTTATTAAGCTTGAACTCTAATTCAGTTCATGCCTACGGATACATGACGCGCCCACGCTAGCATGTATATATGATACACACATGCAAATAGAGACAGAAAACAGAAGAAAAATGAAGTGGAAAAGTTTGAGGCAATATCGGAAGAATTGTTCTTACGTTTCTTCGAGCTCACTGTAGAGTCCTTGATTGTAGGTAGACACTGCTTTTCATTGGGGCCCAGCATTCTTCTTAAACCTTGTTCACTGTAGGAGACTTTTCTCTCTTGGGGTTCATGTGTCTTCAGTAGATTCAGAGGCTTGTCAGAAAGAGATGGGAGCAGACAGGAGTGATCTGCTCAGTCCAGGAGCAAACAGACACTCTCTCTCAGTTCAGACTGTTTGTACAATACAGAAAACCCAGGTTGCCAAGCAGGTTAGTCATGTGACTAACTGGTCCAACCAAATTGTGGATTGCATCACCTTAGCAGTCTCTGGAATGCTCCTCTTACACAATACCTGGTGATCAAGGTCCATTGTGGGTTGAATGTGTCAGGGAATGGTGCTTTGTCCTTCCAATCACCGTCTGTTAATATGCAAATGTCTTTTCCAGCCACGGCTGATCTGTTTAACAAGTCCTTTCTTCACTCCAGTAACAGTTTAAAATCAATGTTCATGACAAAATTAATGTGCCTCATTCTTGGCAGGTAGGGGCCTAGCATGACACATTTTAATAAAAATTTGATTAAGATTTGATAATGCAATTTATACACTGCAAGGAATAGTGCATTCCAAACTTCAGCAACCAAATAATATGGTTGAAAATCGTGCAAAGTGGCAGAAGGTGATCATTCCACATTGAACTATTCAGCACAGAAGGAAACCAGTCAGTCCACTATATCTGTGCCAGCTCTTTGAAAGAGCTATCAAATTATCTCCACTCCCTAGCTTTTTTGCAATTGCCCTGCAAACATTTCCTTTTCAAATATATATCTAATTCCCTTTTAAAAGTCACTACTGAATCTGCTTCCATCACTCTTTCAGGTAGTGCATTCCAGGTAGTAACAACTCAATAAATAAAATAAAATCTAAATTCCCAACTGGATTTTTTGCCAAATATCTGTTTTCCAACAATCCTGCCAGTGGAAAGAGTCTCATTATTTTGAGTACCTCGATTGAATCTCCCCTTAACCTTCTCTGCTCGAAGGAGAGCAACCCTAACTCTCTGGTCTCTCCACATAACTGAAGTCCTTGATCCTCGTAAATCTCCTCTACACCCTCTGAAAGGTTCTGATACCTTTCCTGAAGTGTGATGCCCACAATTAGACATAATACTCTAGCTGAGGCCTAATGACTGATTTATAAATCTTTAGCACAACTTCCTTGCTTTTTCACCCTCTTCTTTGGCCTCCTTATTAGATTAGATTAGATTAGATTAGAGATACAGCACTGAAACAGGCCCTTCGGCCCACCGAGTCTGTGCCGAACATCAACCACCCATTTATACTAATCCTACACTAGTCCCATATTACTACCAAACACCCCCACCTGTTCCTATATTTCCCTACCACCTACCTATACTAGTGACAATTTATAATGGCCAATTTACCTATCAACCTGCAAGTCTTTTGGCTTGTGGGAGGAAACCGGAGCACCCGGAGAAAACCCACGCAGACACAGGGAGAACTTGCAAACTCCACACAGGCAGTACCCGGAATCGAACCCGGGTCCTTGGAGCTGCGAGGCTGCGGTGCTAACCACTGCGCCACTGTGCCGCCTTATCTCGAGAGACAATGGGCAAGCGCCTGGAGGTGGTCAATGGTGTGTGGAGCAGCGCCTGGAGTGGCTATATAGGCCAATTCTAGAGTGACAGGCTCTTCCACAGGTGCTGCAGAGAAATTTGATTGTCGGGGCTGTTACACAGTTGGCTCTTTCCTTGCGCCTGTCTTTTTTCCTGCCAACTGCTAAGTTTCTTCGACTCGCCACACTTTAGCCCCGCCTTTATGGCTGTCCGCCAGCTCTGGCGAACGCTGGCAACTGACTCCCACGACTTGTGATCAATGTCACAGGACTTCATGTCGCGTTTGCAGACATCTTTAAAGCGGAGACATGGACGGCCGATGGGTGTGATACCAGTGGCGAGCTTGCTGTACAATGTGTCTTTGGGGATCCTGCCATCTTCCATGTGGCTCACATGGCCAAGCCATCTCAAGCGCCGCTGACTCAGTAGTGTGTATAAGCTGGGGATGTTGGCCGCCTCGAGGACTTCTGTGTTGGAGATACGGTCCTGCCACCTGATGTCAAATATTTTCCGGAGGCAGCGAAGATGGAATGAATTGAGACGTCGCTCTTGGCTGACATACGTTGTCCAGGCCTCGCTGCCATAGAGCAAGTTACTGAGGACACAGGCTTGATACACTCGGACTTTTCACCCTATGCCTCTAATTATAAAGCCAAGGATCCAGTGTGTTTTTTTTTTAAACAGCCTTCTCAATGTGTCTTGTCAACTTCAATGATTTGTGTGTGAACTTCCAAGTCTCTAAGTTCTTGCACCCATTGCACCATTTGACTTATATTGCCTTATATATTTCTATTTCCTTGCAAAATGAATTATATGCAGAGAAAGACTAAGATTCATGAATAAAGTTTTGCAAATGATGTATAAGTTATGGTGGTAATCTCATTGAGCTACAATGAGATTTGAAAAGAAAAAAAATAGCCATTTAGTGTACATTGAGCTGAGTGAACATAAGACCATAAGAAATAGGGGCAGGAGTGGACGTTACGGCCCCTCAATCCTGCTTTGCCATTCAATACGATCACGGCTGATGTTCTGCCTCAATTCCACTTTCTCCCCCTCCCCCCCCCCCCACATCTCAGTTCCGAGACACCAAAAATCTCTCCATTTAAGCCTTAAATATGCTCAACGATGGAACATCCACAACCCTCTGGGGTAGAGAATTCCAAAGATTCACAACCCTTTGAATGAAGAGGTTTCTCCTCATCTCAGTCCTAAATGATTTGCCCCTTATCCTGAGACTGTGCCTCCATGTTCTAGATTTCTCAGCCAGGGGAAAACAACCTCTCAGTGTTTACCCTGTTAAGCCCCTTCAGAATCTTTCATGTTTCAATGAGCTCACCTCTCATTCTTCTAAATTCCAGACAGTATAAATCCAATTTATTCATAGGACAACCCTCTCCTCTGAGAAACCTTTGCTGTATGGTTCAAAGGCAAATATATCCTTCCTTAAATACGGAGACCAAACCTGCACACAGTATTCCAGATGTGGTCTCCCAAAAATCTTGTACAATTGTAGCAAGGCTTCCTTATTCCTGTACCCCAGTCCCCCTTGCAATAAAGGCCAACAAGCTATTTGCCTTCCTAATTGCTTGCTGTACCTACAAGCTAACTTTGTGTTCCTGTCCAGGTACACCCAAGCTCTCTGAACATACACATTCAGAAATATATTCTGCTTTTCTGTTCTTACTACCATGGTGAATAATCTCACACTTTGTCACATTATACTCCATTTGCCACCTTGTTGCCCATTCACTTAACCTGTCTATATCTCTTTGCAGCCTCCTTGTGTCCTCCTCACAGCTTACATTCCCACCTAGCTTTTATCATCAGCAAACTTAGATACTTTACTCTCTGTCTCTTCGTCTCATTCGTTAATTTGATTGTAAATACCTGGGGCCCCAGCACTAATCTCACTGCACTCCACTAGTTATAGCCAGCCAATTTGAAAATGCGTTTATCCCTACTCTCTGCTTCCTGTCCGTTAACCAATCCTCCCTCAATGCTAATTAATTACCTCCAACTCCATGCACCCTTATCTTGCCTATTAGCTTTTTGTTTGACACCTTATCAAATACATTTTGGAAATCCAAGAATACTACATCTTCTGGTTCCCCTATATCTACCCTACTAGTTACGTCCTCAAAAAACTAATAATTTTGTCAAACATCATTTCCCTTTCATAAAACAAAGAGTTTGCCTGATCATGCTACGATTTTCTAAGTGCATTGTTAAGACTTTAACAAATTCCAGCATTTTCCCAATGACTGATATCAGGCTAACTGGCCTGTAATTCCCTGTTTTCTCTCTCCCTCCCTTCTTGAATAGCGGTGTTATATTTGCTAACTTCCAATCTAGGGAATTTTGGAAAATCATAACCAGCACATCCACTTTCTCTGTAGCTATCCCTTTTAGAACCAAAGGATGTCGACCATCAGGCCCTAAGGATTTGTCTGCTTTTAGTACCTAAAGTTCCTCCGCTGATATTAATTACCTTAAGATCCTCACACTTATAAGCCCCTTGGTTACCCTCTATTCCTGGTATGTATTTTGTGTCTTCTACTGTGAAGGCAGACACATAATATTTGTTCAACATCGCGACGATTTCCTCCTTCTCCATAAACTCTCCTGTCTCTGCCTCTAAGGGACCAACATTTTCTTTAGCTACTTTCCTCCTTTTTATTCAACTTATTAAAGCTCTTACAATCGTTTTTTTATATTCCTAGCTAGTTTTCTCTCATTCCATTTTTTGTCAGCAGTTTGGTCACCCTTTGCTGATTTCTAAAACACTCCCAATCCTCAGGCTTATAACCATTCTTTGCAACATTGCAAGTTTTTTTTTTAAATCTAACACTATCCTTAACTTCCCTAGTAAGTCACGGATGGACCTTGCTGAGTTTTTGTTTTGCAATGGTATGTAAATGTTTCCCATCGTTTATTTGCTGCCATGCCTTTTAGTCCAGTTAGCCAATCAACAACTTTAGCCAGCTCTCTCCTCATACTTATGTAACTGTCTTTGTTTAAGTTCAAGATTCTTGTTTGGGACCGATGTATGTCGCTTTCAAACTTAATATGGAAATCAACTGTATAATGACCACTTTTCCCCCCGGAGGATCTTTTACTATGAGATTACCAATTAAACCTGCCTCATTGCACAATACTGGATCTAAAATAGCTTTATCCCTAATTGGTTCCCCAACATATTGAGACAACCAAACAGATAATGCAATTGGGAGGGGGTAGGAGGTTATGTCATATTATTGTGGTTTAACCAAAACACCTAATTAAATGGCTTGGGTAGCCCTGTAAATCCATAATTAGGTTTTAAGAACATTTACTGTTCCCAACGTCCACACCTAGTAAAAGAAAACCTGAGGCCCCATTACAGATCCCTGGGGAACACCTGGTGTCACATTCCACCACTCAATGTTCCCCTTATCAAATGTGTCCTGGAAGTCCATATATACAAGATTTATACACACTCCCCTATTCACCATACTTGTGACCTGCTCAAAAAATTCAACCAGTTAGCTATGACTTACCCTTCATAAATCTGTTTTGACTCTCTTTGCCCAGCTCATACATGGGCAAGTGCTCAATTACTCTGTCCCTGATGACAGATTTCAGTAACATCTGCACAATTGTTAATCTGACCTAAAAAAAATGTTAAACCAACAGGCCTGTAGTTACCTGATTTCTCCCTTCCTCCTTAAATAATGGAGTAACAGCTGCAATTTTCCAATCCAGAATGTCATGAGCTTTGGAAAATTAGGGATTAACTCATCTGCAATTTCTTCACCTATTTCCTTTAATACTCTGGATTGGAAACCATCAGATCCTGGAAATGTCACTTTAAGAACTTCAATTAGTAAATGGGCACTAAGTGGTGCAGAAATAAAATGAGCACCATTTGAGGGTAAATTAAATGTCACATTTTCTTTTTCTTTTCATATGCCTAAGTTAGATTCAGCTCTTCTATAAAAAAAAACCATTTTATTATTGAAGACAAGATAAAAGTTGTGTATTCATTCAAGATATATCGACATGTTATTAAATCCTTCTCGATCCTTGAAATGCAAATAGTAATTTGCACAGAAACATCTGAATTAAGAGTTCTATGGCATTTGCATTCGTTTTACATTAAGGCACATTACAGATTTATTAAATCCACTGACTTTCAGATATACAGTAAACTATCAGGTTACCTATAAGTACATAGTTTAAACATAGCTGATCAAAATGAGTAAGACAACATTAAACATTACTTAATTTTATTCATTTTTATGTCAGGTTTTGTTTAAAGGGTGAGCAATGATGACGTCGTCAAGACAATGGCTTGGAAAGTTACTGCAGGAAGGTGAAGTTTTAATACAAATACAATTGCTGCATTTATTCATATATATTAGTGTTCCACAAACCATTTGAATTCTACAGTTCAGTCCTGTACAGATACATTCATTAAGTTTAACATATACTACTTGCAGTACTAAACAAGTATATGAATATGTATCATTTTTGCAAATATTCCTGCTGGAAGAACATCCACTTTGATAGAATATTGGACACCGTCTACATGCATTATGTAATAAGGTCATTTTAAATCAAAAACTATGACATTCCACAATCGTTGCTTACCCTTTCTTATCGCTTCGTGGTTCCCTTTCTTTTTCTTTGTCCCGGTCCTTTTCTCGTCCTTTGTCTCTGCCTTTCCACCTTTCCCTTTCTCGAGATCTGCTTTGACTATAACTTCGTCTGCGGGTTGATCGCTCACTGCTTCGACTACGGGAGCGTTGCCGATGTCTAGATCTTGAACTGTTGTAAAAAGCATTGAATACAATAAGATCAAATTCCTTTTTTTCCATTCCATTCTACAGATTTAAACCCAAGTTCTTTTTTTTTGAGGAGTTCTCAAGCAATGGTACTCAAATGTGCCATGTCATCAAAAGCAGACAACTGCCAACAATTTTCTACAGAACAAATCCTCAACCTCACTCATGTCATGGGAACCATTAAAATGATCTTCAGATTACTGATGGAAGGGGATCAGTGAATAAATTATTTTTTCAGTAACTAAAAGAAAATGGCAGCAAACAATATCAGGCTAAAAATGGTTTCCTATACATCCTAGCAAACTGTTCAAGAATGGTATTAATACAGACCTGGGAAGGGTCAGATGCCTTTTTTGGAAGCAGATTTCTGATTCTGGACAAGCCCGAGAGCCTGTGATTCCAGAGCCACGCTTGAATGATGGCAGCTGTATGTGAATGTCTCGGGAATATTTTTCTGGGACAGATAGTATATTTGGAATTTGGTTCCATGAAGCAATACCCTGGCAATACTAAAAGTACATTACTTCCAGGTATGCTAGGCAGACCAGATAAGCAATGAGTATAGCTGCTTAGGTACTAGCTTTTCTATCTCTATTTTGGCTACACTCTCACAGGCTGTAGCTGCTCTAAGCATACATGAGAGCACTGAAAACCATTTGCCACATGTCAATGATAGCAGCAACTGTGGGAACAATTTTCGAGCCCCTTGACCCAGTTCGTGGAAGTAATAATGCTTAGTTCTGAGACTGACAATAATATTTTCTCTCTCTCTCTCTGTCTGGTTGACATACCAAGTAATGTATCTTTGAAACTTGAAATACATGCTCAGTTTGTTACATTGATAATTAATCTTTACATCCTTTCTATTTGAGGACAACAATTTGCGTTTATATAGCACATTTAAGTAACAAAATATTCCAGTGTTTCACAGCTAAGAGGAAGAACAAAAGAATCATCGTATGGTTACAACACAGAAGGAGGCCATTCGGTCCATCGGGTCCATGCCAACTCTCTGCAAGAGCAATTTATCTAGACCCACTCCTCTGCCCTTTCCCCGTAGCCCTACAAATTTTCTCTCTTCAAATAATTACCCAATTCCCTTTTGAAAGCTATGATTCAATCTGCCTCCATCACACTCTCGGGCAATGCATTCCAGATCCTAACCACTCGCTGCATAAAAAGATGTTTCCTCATGTCGCCTTTGGTTCTTTTGCCAATCATCTTAAATTAATGTCTCTGATTCTCAACCCTTCCGCCAATGGGATAGTTTCTCTCTATCTACTCTGTCTAGACCCCTCAAGATTTTGAAAACCTCTATCAAATCTTCTCTCAATCTTCTCTAAGAACAGCAGCCCCAGCTTCTCCAAGCAATTCACCTAACTGAAGTCCCTTTTCCTTGGAACCATTCTTATGAATCTTTTCTGCACTCTCTCTAAAGCCTTCACATCCTTCCTAAAGTGCATGCCCAAAATTGGGAATAATACTCCAGCTGACACTGACCAGTGCTTTATAAAGATTCATCATAACTTCCTAGCTTTTGTACTCTATGCCCCTATTTATAAAGCCCAGGATCCTGTATGACTTTTTAACCACTTTCTCAACCTGCCCTGCAACCTTCAACAATTTGTGTACATGTACCCAGAGTTCTCCCTGTTCCTGAACCCCTTTTAGAATTGTATCCTTTATTTTATATTGCTTCGCCTCATTCTTCTGACCAAAATCAATCACTTAACACTTCTCTGCATTAAATTTCATCTGCCACATATCTGCCCATTCTACCAACCTGTCTGTGTTCATTGAAGTCTATCACAATCCTCCTCACAGTACTTCCAAGTTTTGGATCATCTGCAAATTTCAAAATTGTACCTGTACACCCAAGTCTAGGCCATTAATAGAGATAAAGAAAAGCAGTGGTCCTCGTACCAACCCCTGTGGGACGCCACAGTCCAAAAAATAACCGTTCACCACTACTCTCTGCTTCCTGTCACTCAGCCAACTTTGTATCCATCCTAACACTTTTCTTTTTATGCCATGGGCTTCAACTTTGCTGGCAAGCCTATTATGTGGCACTTTATCAAAAGCCTTTGGAAGTTCATGCACACCACATAAACTGCATTACCCTCATCAACCCTGCTAGCTCATCAAAAAACTCAATCAAGTTAGCTAAACACAATTTGTCTTTAAAAAAAATCCATGCTGGCTTTCCTTAATTAATCCACATTTGTCCAAATGACTGTTAATTTTGTCCAGGATTATTGTTTCTAAAAGTTTTCCCACCACCAAGGTTAAACTCACAGGCCTGTAGATTCCGGCTTTATGCTTATACCCTTTTTTGAACAAGGGTGTAACGTCTGCAATTCTCCAGTCCTTTGGCACCACCCCCTTTAGGATTGGAAGATTATAGCCACTGGCTCTATACTTTCCACCCTTAACATTCCTTAGCATCCTCAGATGCATCCTATCCAGTCCTGGTGACATCAATTTTAAGTACAGCGAGCCATTCTAATACCTCCTCTTTATCAATTTTTAGCCCATTCACTTTCTCAACTACCTCCCCTTTCACTATGACTTTGGCAGCATCTTCTTCCTTGGTAAAGACAGGTGCAAAGTGCTCATTTAGTACCTCTGCCATGTCCTCTGTGTACATGCACAGATCCCCTTTTTGGTCCCAAAGCGGCCCATTGATTAGGAAGACTTGGGGAGGTGGCTGGAGACTGGTAGATTTTAAGAAGGATTCTAAAGGTGATAAAGATTCACAAGAAATGCAGCAAGGCATGTGAGTTGCAGCGTGTGTAGTGACAGAGCCAGAGTCATTTATGGCACAGAAGGAAGCCATTCAGCCCACTGAGGCCATGGCGTCTCTCGAGCTAAGCAGTCAGTCCCACTACCCAGCTCGATCCATATAGCCCTGCAAGTCTATTTCTCTCAGCCGGCCATCCAAATTCCTCCTGAAGTCATTGATCATCTCCACTTCCACCACCCTTGTGGGCAGCCAGTTCTAGGTCATTACCATGCACTGCGTTAAAAAAAAAGCTTCCTTATATTCCCGTGCGTCTTTTTCCCAAAACTTTCAATCTGCGTTCCCTAGTCCAATGGCTCACAGACTGGTCGGCGAGGTTGGCTGAGAGAATTTCAGATCGAGAGGAAGTTCCTTCCGCATAGCATTTTAGGTACTTACAAGTGTTTGCAAATCAAGCATGTGCCTTCATCAGAATCATATTTCTCTCTCTTTGGGGCTCTGCCTGTACTTTTCTATTGGAGGTACTCCCCCTTTCGGAAGTAAAAAAAATACGCATTCCACAAATAATTTACTGTGTACCTTCACTGCAAACAACTTCAAAAATCCATCTTTGCAAGTTTTCAAATCACTAAGCTAAGGTGTGCAATCAATACTTTGCTTTTTGTGACACACACACACAGATTGCAAAATGCGACAGATGGGTGGTCTAAAGAATTTATAAGACGCATTTATTGCAGCCATCATCAAAAACTTTTGCTGTTTTTCGTCTTGAAGGCGGCTTCCTCATGCTATCTGTTAAGATGATAATGAAGTTTGGCACAGAAGGTCAGCATTAAGAATATGCACTTTGTGTCATAATAGTACAGATCTCTGCCATTCACCCCTGAATTGTGATAGGAATTCATGGATGGCAGGGAAGTGAATGAGTGGCTTAAATACACAAGCTTTATTTTTAAATTGTACCCACCATAAAAATCCCAATTCCTTCCAAAGATATGGTAAAAGGATTATCCTTTCTAAAATTATACATGAAAAATAATTAAGTTATAAATAGTCATTTGGTAGTATAGAACTTGAGAATTGCTGAAAATAGAGACATGGTTGTTGAAGCTTTTCATCTTGCACTCATCAGGACAATCGTAAAAATAACCAACGTAAGGGAAAACAACAACTTATACTGCATTAGAAGAGAGTGCTGATTGGTTGGCAATCAATTAGAACTCTGATTAGTAGAGGCATTGCCATGGAGAATGCACCAGTTTACAGCGACTGACCGTTAACTGCCAAGCTTTGTTTGAAATTTAAACCAGGCAGCTTGACTTTGATTGGTCAAGACATTGCCCTGAGGAACGAACCAGCAAATGACTGTCACTTATTTTGCTTAGCTGAAACAGGCGCAACGTGTGTACATGCAAGGATGGGCAGGCTGGAACTAACAGACAAGAGATCCATGACTAAGATATTATTAGAACGATAAATTTGAGAGGTTTGGTAGAGGGGAATGAGAGATGTAGCATGCTGAGGCCAACTGCGATATGACATGACATGACTGAAGTAGAACAGGAATTAAATCTACATTGGGGGAAACAATAAAGAATTTGTGGGGAGCAGGACTGTGATCCATCGAAATTCTTGATGGCTAGCAGTATCAAGTAAGTAGATTCAGGGCTAACAAAAGAGCAGATGGACTTGCACTACCATGTCAACTCGTGTGAAAACTGAAAGATAACTATATTGGTACTTGTATTTGGATTGAAAATAATATAAGTAAGCATCACAGTGTTACCCATTAAAAATACAAGCAATGTTGTTTCAGACATTACTAAGTGTCATAAGGCTGCACAAAATTGTGACATGTGATGTTAAATGTAACAGGAACTGTATGCAGTTACATAATATATATTAGAAAATCTTACATCTGCATCACCTTACCCCGTATAGAAATTCCTACGTCCAACTTTATAATGGGAACTGCCAATGTAAATTTGGCACTCTGTAATTATATCCTTTCACTGTAGTACCTTGGTTTTGGGTCTCCCAGTTCCTGAGCCTGTCCTGCAAAGAAATGTGTATGCTCCAACCCCCTTTACTTCTTTGCTTCCCAAATTGCAGTACCTTTTCCTATTTAACTATAAATAATATAAAATCGAAAGGTTGAATTTTATGCTCTCCCCCACAACAGAGAGAGCATAAAATTGGGTGGGATGGTGGTGGTGGCGGGGGGGAGTTCCGCCACCAACCCGTCTCCACCGAAATTTATTTCCGAGGCGGGAAAGCATGTGAATGGTCTTCCCGTCCCGTAATTGAGTCCCTTACCTGGGTAATTAACCCTTAATTAAGGGCCTCTTCCCGCCACAATTACCTGTATGGCAGACAGCCCTGTCACCAATCCGGAAGGACAGCATGAAAAACCGTGCAGGCTGCTTCCCAGCTTGGGGTTGGGGTGGGGCGGGGCCTCTGTCAACGGCACAGTGCCTGAATGAGGGACTCAGCATCGGAAAAGGGACGGGCCTGCTGAGGGCCAACCCCTGCTTCCTCCCTCCCACCCCACCCCGCGATCCCCACTCCACGAGACCCCTCCCGCCCTGACCTACCTTGAACCTGGTTCTAGCACCGCTCCCCAGTGTCTGGTGGCTGCAGCTGCCAGCCTGATTTGCCGGCAGCTTGCAAGGCCGGGACTTCTGGCGGCGGGGTTGTAAATTGTATGGAAGACCCGTCGCTGTCCAGTTAAGTGTCTGTTTGACACTAAATTTGGCGGGTCTTCCTTATGAGAGACTACAGAGAGATCTCGGTGTCTGTTTCCTCCGAATGTTGAGATCCCTGATGTCAGCACAAAATTTCACCCTAAGTGTATAAAAAAGGGTAAAATGTGTAACTTTAAAACGTCGACTGGATTACATCTGCATGCCTAGCCCAATTATCCTCCAACCTCTCACCCTACTTCACTTGAAGACAACATTTGGTCTCCACTCTTCATGTGCAATACCAGTGGAGATTGACTAGTGTACATATCGTGTATGTATGCTGTTACGACCGACCGCTCAAGTCAAAGCCCACAAATAAAATATACGAATCTGACTGCGGTGGGAGAAACACACTGTTGATTCAGTCTCACCCCTCCACAGATCGCCTCACATATCATTTTAAACTTTCCAAATTAAACAAAACCACAGCCAAATGGACCATTTATTAAATCCCGAATGAGGCGAGCCAAACCAGGTGTCTTTAGAGCAACAAATTAACTGTTTAATTAGAGAAACTAAATTCTTAAACACTACTAAGATATAAACACTTAAAATAGAAAAAATTAGTGTCCTTGCATATTTATGCTCCTGCCGAAGTGAAATCTTCCAATGTGCAACAGTCCAAGGTTGCTTGAAGTTCTCACAGCCGTCCGATGGGAAAAAAAGGTTCTTCAACAGTAGAATAGTCCGTAGTCTAATTCAGCAGTTGAATTGATGCTCTTCTTTTCCAGCGATGAATTTCAGCAATTACAGTTCAGTCGTTAAAGGAATTTGGTTATTTTCTTTTAAGAAATTAATCTGGCTTGACATCAGAATTCTGAGAGTATAATAAATAGGGTTTAAATAATCCGAGAGAGAGAGCTTTTCCTTCAGTATATGCTGGCAGACAGTCTATACATGTATCTGATAACTGTGTCTCAAAAGCCAGTTTTTCAGCTGGTTTCAAACGTCAATCGGCAACATTGTATCTTTGTCCTTGTTCTCCGAATGGCTGTATCCTACAGCAACGAGAATGCATATTTGATGTTGGCTGCATCCTATGGCAAGGAGAATGCATCCTTTGACTCAGGAGCTTGCTGCCTTAAAGCAGTACTGATCCTGTTACAGCCTTAAAGGCACAATGCATACTTCCCGGAAAAGAAAAAAAAAATTACAGGATAATAACAATTTGTGTGTATATTTAAGCAGTTCTCCTGCTCAGGACAATCATTGTTTTAGAATCCTCTACATAAATAAACTTGCACGAACTTCTAAAAGGCCCCGACGACAGAGTTCAGTCCAGCTGAACAAAGGATCACCCCACAGCTGTAACGAGTCTTAAACAGGCAGTTATGCAAGCTACCTGCTTGCTGACACCCAATTCCACTCAACTGTTTCACCTGGAAGTAGGGGCTACAGACCAGAGCCTGACTGCTGTGCTGTGTCAAGAACACAATGGGAGACTACAACCGATAGCTTATGCCTCGAGGATTCTGCAAGAAGCAGAAACTACGTATTCGGTATGTGAGCGCCACCATCTAGCTCCATTTTGGGCTGTTCAACACTTCACAGACAATGCAGGCCTTCAACAAATAATCTTACATTCTCTGCGCACGCCACTGAACTTGTTAATGAAGCCTGGAGACTCGCTGGTCTCCTCACAGAGACTGAGTAAATGGACTTTAGAATTACTGCAGCGGGACATGGACATCACCCCAAAGTCAACAACACTACTCCCACAGCTCCTGGCAAACAAGGGCGACCCCCACTAATGTCCGCTGCCCCTTATTGATTTTGATTCACACCCTGTTTTGTAGGAACCCCTTAAGGAGGCCGGGATTTCTATGTCCATGTTTCTTTGCATCACACGCAAGGAAGACCGCACATGGGCTATGTAGTGATTCTACCAGACAAAGTAATCAAACGACGCTGTTCCTGACACTCCTTCCAGCTCGCTGAAATTCTTGCTTTATTAACGGCTGTTAAGTAAACATCCGATAGGCCCGTGATTATTTGGTCTGCTAGTGCCTATGCCATCAATGCTATACTAACCCTTCCCCTGCACCACAAGAATGCCTACCGAACCTCGGATGGTAAACGTTTGGCTCATGGCCCCTAGTTACAGAAGTTATGGGCGGCCCTACAAAACGGTTCCCAGCCCTGCCATATTGGCAAGGTTGCAGCTCACAGCGAAGGTAATGCAGAAGCTAACGAGGCAGCCAAAGAAGGTGCACTCTCTGGCAAATGGGAATCTGATGACATGGACCAATGTTGCCCCATTGCAGCTATAGATCTTGGTTCACTCCAGCAAAAGTATGACTCCTACGCCACAGTCATTGCCTGGCACAAACAGGCCAAACCACTGCCCGCCCACTCGGCCTGGGGAATCCACACAGTCATGTCTCAAGTCAGCTATCACGGTCCCATGGCTCATGTATCAGCCCAGCCAGATAAGCTTCCAGTGGCGTGTGTTCCACCGGTGGGTGGACAGGAGCTGCCTTTCCTCTTCCATTCCCACCTGACCGGAGGTCACTACTCAGCACAGTCCATCCAAGACAAGATCCTGGCCACGGCTTGGTGGCCCACAATAGAGAATGATTTCAATCTCCATGTGGCCCATTGTCTGCAGCAAAACCTGCCTGGAAGTACTAACCATGCCCTCCTGCGCAGTTCTCCAACCCCAGAAGGCCTTTGGATGCACCTTCAAATTGACTTTATTGGCTCTTTGCCCCCAACCCAGAGCAACAACACATATGCCTTTGTTGTCCTAGATCAATTTACCAAGTGGATTGAGGCCTTCCCCTGTAGGTCAAACACTGCACTCACTGCTGCCAGAATTTTATTGAGCGAGGTGATCTGTAGGTGGGAACTACTGCAACAGGTGAATAGTGGCCAAAAGTTCAATTTTACAGGAAAAACATTTTCCCAATTGCAAGAATTGTTGGGTATCCGCCACAAATTACACATCTCACACCATCCATAATCCTCAGGGATAGTGAAAAGGGGAAATACGACGTAGAAAACAATGCTTAGAAAGCTATGTACAGATCACCCCGCTCAATGGGCTAACATGCTGCCTTTGTGTCTCAAGGCCATATGGTCCACCCCTCACAAGACAACAGCAATCTCACCCTATCAGGCAATGACTGGAAGGTTAATGAGAATTCCAGGACATCTCACCCTCACTGGTCCCCATGTCCATAGTGCCCTGTCGCTCCAAATGGTTAGAACAGATGATGGAACACATGGGAAAAGTTAACTGATGCGTTGCTAGAAACCTGGGAAAATATAAAAGTACTTTGACAAGAAGATACGACCATTTGAGTACCAAATAGGTGATACTATCATGGTTTTAAATTATGGGAGGAGGGAAAGTGCATTTGAACACAAGTGGAATGGACTATTTCTCCATCACTGACAAACTCAATGGGCGGCAAAGTGGTTAGCCTCACAGCTCCAGCGACCCGGGTTCGGTTCTGGGTACTGCCTGTGTGGAGTTTGCAAGTCCTTCCTGTGACCGTGTGGGTTTCCTCCGGGTGCTCCGGTTTCCTCCCACAGCCAAAGACTTGCAGGTTGATAGGTAAATTGGCCATTGTAAATTGTAGTACTTTGTTTTGCGCATGTAGGTAGGTGGTAGGAGAATTGAGGGTAGTTGGGAATTGATAGAGAATATGGGATTAATGTAGGATTAATGTAGGATTAGTATAAATGGGTGGTTAATGGTCAGCACAGACTCGGTGGACCGAGCGGCCTGTTTCAGTGCTGTATCTCTCTATGTCTATGTCAATCCGGCCATGCATTTGATTCCGACCCCTATGAGAAAAGGAAAAGATGGTGATAAAGAAAGGAAATGGTATCATATCAATCAGTTTAAAGCTGTGAAAGAGTAAATCCTGCACTAGCATCATTTTAGATGGAGTTCCAAAACATCATTACCTTATTAGGAAAAAAATGATTAATTGTGAGGCATCAATGCTATACTGCATTTCATCAAGGTGGGGACTGTATGAAATGTGGATTTTGGTCATTTTTACAGGCCTTTTTTTTGCATTATGAATTTTATGTACTTTCATATATATACGCATGTGTTTTGTACAAGCTTTTGATAAATGAAGAGTTAACTTTAGCTGTGTATCTTACTGGAAAAAAATACTGCTTATACAGTTTCAGGCAACCAGATTTTTACTTTGATTACTTTGGATATTGAAAACTATGTAACAAGCTGTGATCAAAATGTAACAGAAAAACAAGATGAGTCCCGCCAGAAATGCATGACCTAATAACATGAACTGCTAAAGGGAAAGAAAAGAACAGATATTTAAAACTATGTAACAGGTTGTGATCAAAATGTAGCAAAAAGTCTCGCCAGAAATGTGTGATCTAATGGACCTCAAGGTTATAATGCATTGTTTGTACATATTGTACATTAATCATGATCACATGCACAAAACAAAGGACTGATAGATGAAATGGCAGGACCAATCGAAACAGTGATATATATGAACCAACCAATCAGTGCACAGGAGGAGCCACCAGCTACAAAGATAAAAGGACAGACCTGGAGAGGTTCAATGCACAGATCTGAAGACGAAGGGACAGACAAGAGAAGAGGAGTCATGAGCCGTCTGGGCCACCAGAGCTGGTGGAGAGTAAAGGCCATCTAGGCTAGGATATCTGAAATAAAAGCAAGAAATGCTGGAAATACTCAGCAGGTCTGGCAGCATCTGTGGAGAGAGACCCTTCTTCAGAACTGCCAAATATTAGAAATGTGAAAGGCTATAAGCAAGTAAAGCGGGGGTGGGGCAAGAGATAACAAAGGAGAAGGAGTAGATAGGACTAGGTCACAGAATAGCTGACCAGAAGGTCATGGAGCAAAGGCAAACAATATGTTAATGATGTATTGAAAGACAAAGCATTAGTAAAGATAGGGTGTTAATGGACTGAAAATTGAACAGCAGCAAGTACAAACATGAAAAAAAAACAGTGGGTAAGCAAACTGAACAAACGAAGATAAAATAAAACAAAATAAACACAAAAAATATATAAAAAAGAATAACTAAAAATAAAAGTAATACCTGCCCATTTACCTCCTCTCTCCTCACTATCCCAGGCCCCAAACACTCCTTTCAGGTGAAGCAGCAATTTACTTGTACTTCTTTCAATATAGTATACTGTATTCGCTGCTCACAATGTGGCCTCCTCTACACTGGGGAGACCAAACGCAGACTGGGTGACCGCTTTGCAGAACACCTCCGCTCAGTCTGCAAGCATGACCCCGAGCTTCCGGTTGCTTGCCATTTCAACACTTCCCCCCCTGCTCTCATGCTCACATCTCTGTCCTGGGATTGCTGCAGTGTTCCAGTGAACATCAACGCAAGCTCGAGGAACAGCACCTCATTTACCGATTAGGCACACTACAGCCTGCCGGACTGAACATTGAGTTCAATAATTTCAGAGCATGACGGGCCCCATTTTACTTTTATTTTTAGTTATTTTTTCTTTATTCTTTTTTTATAATTTTTTTCGTGTGTTTATTTTATTCTTGGGAACTTCAAGTACAAGTGTGATTAATAATTCCCTTCAGGTGACAGTGAGACAGCTCCGGGAAGAATATTAGCTCCAGATACAGACTTCTGAAAGAGGCTAAAGCTTCTGTGTTAAAAAAAAAACTTAATGAAGGTCAAAGAAAGAAAAGAGAGAATTTTATAGATAAGTTTAATCTTATTATTTCAATATTTAATTTTCTATTGTTTTGTTAGAAATTTTACTTTGAGCCCTAGATATTCAAGTTCGAGAGATAGCCAAATGGCAGACGGAAAGCTTTTATGAAAACCATTGTGCGCAATGTAGTTTGGTTTCTGTTTTTAAAAAAAATAGATTTCTATTACTTTTCACAGTTATATATTTCTCATACATAGCTATTTTATGAATGAGAACTTTGAGCCCATTGGTAAAAGAATGAGGAACTTGTGGACATAGATGAAAGAGTGACACCTTGGCCGGGATTTCATATGGATGACGGGGGTCTCGACCTCCAGCAAAAGCACTGGTGAGAAACCCACGTCACCCCTTCTGTGGGAGGCCCACCAAATCAAGTGCCAATTCGGCACTTAACTCTACAGCTGCGGACATTCCACTGGATCAAGGACCCTGGTGATGGGTGTCCTGCCCTCTGAGAACTGCCAGTAGCTCTTTAACTGACCAGCACCATCACAGAGACAGTGGCTGCTGCTGCTGCTGGAGTGCCCACCTGAGGCCTTCGAGCAGCGCTGGACCCAGGCCACAGGTGGGTCAGGGCGGTAGGGGTCTCGTGGGGTGGCAGTCGTGTGGAAGGGGGATGTAGGGGGTTCAGCAGCAAAGGCAGGGGAGTGGCTCTCAGCGGCCACCCCACCCCCAATGCCAGGTCCCTCGTTCAAACACTGAGTGCCTTTTAACAAGGAACCACACCCCCTCCCACCCCCCTGAGCTGGCAAGCAACCCGCACGGTTTTTCTTGCCGTGCTCCCCATGCGGCAACAGGTCTGCCCACCGCTAGGCTAACTGCAGTGGGATGAGGCCCTTAACTGGGCATTAATGGCCCATTTAAGGGTCTCAATCGGCAGCGAGGCGGGAAGGCCATTCACAGGCCTTCCCGCCCTGAACTTAATTTGGGCAGAGGCAGAAAGGTGGTGGGGTGCCTCGCCATCATCTGACCCAATTATATGCTTTCCCCAACTCCAAACCCGACCTGGGGGAAGAGCATAAAATCCCCCCTTTAAGTCTAATGGACGGGAAATGCAATTCTACTATCCTACAGTCCTACTATTTTTGAATTAGATATAGATACACATGATCATTTTTGTTTAGTTAAGTCAATGTTTCAAAACTATTCAAGTTATTACATCTGATTATTTTTCTTCCAGTAGCCAGTTTAAAACTTCAAAAGCTGAAAACTCTGTCTGAGTTCCTATATACAGAACACTAACAGTAGAGCCCTCTATCAACAATCAATATTATTTGTTTTAATTCACATCTCATATATTAAAAAAGGTGGAAAATGTTTATTATTTTTCAGTGTTAAAAGCTTTACAATGGTACCCTGGTTAGTTACATAAATGGTTCAGGAGAAACAATGAAGCTTGGAGCATACAGAAACACAAGATTCTGGAAAAAAAAGCTGAGTGACTGTTCAGGATGACAGATTGACTTTCACTATCTATGTGTTGAAAACCACCTATTCAAGGAAAAACACCCAGTTCCACAACAGTTTTAAAAAGGAAATATAATCAAAGCTTCTTTAGGTAGGTAAAAAGGAACCGATTAGCAAAGATTAAGTGGGTCCATTGCAGGCAGAGACCAGAAAGTTTGTGATGGAGAATGAGGAAATGATGGAGAGACTAAACAATTACTTCGTGTCTGTCTTCACAGAGGAAGATACAGAAAATCTCCCAGAAATACTAGGGAACCAAGGGACTTGTAAAAAAGAGGAACTGAAAGTAATTAGTATTAATAACGAGGTAGTACTCGAAAAAATAATCGGATTGAAAGTTGATAAATCCCCTGGACCAAATGAGCTACATCCCAGAGTATTGAAGGAGGTGGCTATAGAGATAGTGGATGCATTGGTGGTTATATTTCAAAATTCTATGGATTCTGGAAGGATTCCTGCAGATTGGAAAGTAACAAATGTAACCCCACAATTTAAGAAAGTGGTGGGGGGGGGGGGGGGGGGGGGAGAGAGGTGCGGAGAAAGAGAGAAAACAGGGAACTGCAGACCTGTTAGTTTGATGTCAGTAGTAGGGAAAATGTTAGAATCTATTATAAAGGTTGAGATAACTAGACGCTTGGAAAATAATATGATTGGGCAGAGTCAACATGGATTTGTGAAAGGGGAATCATGTTTGACAAACCTGGAGTCTTTTTGAAGATATTACTTGTAGCATAGATAAAGGAGAACCAGTGGATCTGGTGTACTTAGCTTTGGATAAGGTCCCACACAGGAGGTTAGTAAACAAAATTAGAGCACATGGAATTGGGGATAATATACTGCAATGGATTGAGAATTGGTTCACAGACAGAAAGCAGAATGTAGGAATAAATGGGTCAATCTCAGGATGGCAGACTGCAACTAGTGGGTTACTGCAAGGATCAGTATTTGGGCCACAGCTGCTCACAATCTATGTCAATGATTTGGATATGGGAACCAGTTGTAATATTTCCAGATTTGCTGATGGCACAAAACTAGGAGGGAAAGTAAGTTGTGAGGAGGATGCAAGGAGACTTAAGGGGATTTGAACAGGCTAAGTGAATGGGCAAGAACACGGCAGATGGAATAAAATATGAATAAGTGCGAACTGATCCACTTTGATAGAAAAAAACAGAAAGGCAGAATATTTCTTAAATGGAGAGAGCTTGAGAAGTGTGGATGTCCAAAGAGACCTGGGTGTCCTTGTTCATGAGTCACTAAAAGATAGCATGCAGGTGTAGCAAGCAATTAAGAAGGCAAATGATATGTTGGCCTTCATCGCTAGGGGATTTGAGTACAGGGGGTAAAGATGTATTGCTTCAATTGTATAAAGCCTTGGTGAGACCGCACCTGGGGTATTGTGTACAATTTTGGTCTTATTATCTAAGGAAGGATATACTTGCCATAGAGGGAGTGCAACGGAGGTTCACCAGACTAACCCCTGGGATGGCAGGATTTTATTATGAGGAGAGATTGCAGAAACTGGGCCTGTATTCTCCAGAGTTTCGAAGAATGAGAGGTGATCTTATTGAAACTTACAAAATTCTTACAGGGCGTGACAGGGTAGATGCAAATAGAATGTTTCCGCTGGCTGCTGAGTCTAGAACAAGGGGACACAGTCTCAGAATAAGGGGCAGGCCAGTTAAGATGAGATGAGGAGGAATTTCTTTACTCAGGATGGTGAATCTGTGGAATTCTCTACCCCAGAGGGCTGTGGAAGCTCAATCATTGAGCATGTTCAAGACAGAAATTGATAATTTCCTGGATACTAATGACATCAAGGGATATGGAGATAGTGGGGAAAAATGGCGTTGAGGTAGATTATCAGCCATGATCGGTTTGAATGGCAGAGCAGGCTCGATGGACTGAATGGCCTACTCCTGCTCCTATTTTCTGTGATCCTATAATCCTATGAAATTAATATAAAATTATATTTGAGTCCAATAATTAAAAGTTTACATTTTTCACTGCAGAAATAGTCATTTAAGGCCACTTCATGCTATGGCGTTACCTAGCTTTGAATAAATACTAAACAGTGGCGCAGTGGTTAGCACCGCAACCTCACAGCTCCAGGGACCCGGGTTCGATTCTGGGTACTGCCTGTGCGGAGTTTGCAAGTTCTCCCTGTGACCGCGTGGGTTTTCTCCGGGTGCTCCGGTTTCCTCCCACAGCCAAAGACTTGCAGGTTGATAGGTAAATTGTTCATTGTAAATTGCCCCTAGTGTAGGTAGGTGGTAGGAGAATGGTGGGGATGTGGTAGGGAATATGGGATTAATGTAGGATTAGTATAAATGGGTGTTTGTTGGTTGGCACAGACTCGGTGGGCCGAAGGGCCTGTTTCAGTGCTGTATCTCTAAATAAATAAATAAAGAGTAAACATTAAATCTCTCAATCTACAAGTTGCTGTTTTGCAAAACACTGCAGTTAGATGGCAATTTCAGTGAGAACTGCACAAGCAGCAAATGTTCCAATTAATCACAATATAAAAAAACAAAGTATTTTTAATAACTTATTGCAAGACATAATGAAAGCTAGTTTCCACGTTTCCTATGTAACAGATTTAACAATCCCTTTCGTAAAAAGATTTCCATGAGCTGGATCACATTCTTAACCCTATTTCAACCATTTTACAGCCAACCCATTTAATCTTCGTAACGCATTGTCCATTTTCCCACTAGACTATCAATAAAGTAATTACAGCCATACAACTGCAGACACCAGCTTATCTCCAATGACCCACCACATGCATGGATATAAAGCTGAACCAGACATCAGATGATTGGGTTAATAGGACCTACCGAGCACCATAGTTGATGCTGTCACAAATTTTCAACAAACACCATCTATGCATGCTACTACAATTTGTGAGGATAGAATACAGTTTTGCAATCTAACGTATTCTGGAAACGTACTGCATATCATAACTAAATGTCGCTGCCCTTCATCTTAAATATTGTTAAGCTGTCACTCACCATGTGCAGGACAGCACCGTAAATAAAATAACATGATTCGTCATTTAACAAATTACAACTCTAGACTGTTTTGCTTCGAATAAAAAAGGCAAACCCACAGTAATTACACATTACAATTCTGGCAAATTGTTCAATAAAGTCCCATATTATGCAGTTTACTTTGACTAATTAGTTCATTACAAAATGTTTGGTACTAAAAAATGAAGCATCCAAACAAATATTTTGGCCAGCTGTTTTCACATGACTTTAGCCTAATCTATTGGATTCTTTCACAAAAACTACTTTCCTGATACTCATTTTCCTGTCAACAGAATGTAGTTCACTAATAACAAATCATTCCATACTACTTTGAAGAAACTAGAATATGTTGAAAATCATACAGAATTGTAATTTTATTAATTTGCAGCATTAGAAATTAAAAGGCATGTATGAATCTTGAGGCAGTATTTATACTGCCAGTTTTGCATTGATAGAAAATGTTTCGAGCTGCATATTGATGCAAAACTGACTGCAAGTCCAGATTCAAGTCCTGAACGAAAGCCAACCAGTGTGTAACCATGTCCAGGATGCAGTCTCACACAACCATGCTTGCAGCAGCTCCAGTATAACTCCAGCCAGAATGAACAGTTTTATCAGCTAAAGTAAAACAGGAATAAAGGAAAAGAGTAATACAAAAGCAAAATACTACGGATGCAGGAAATCTGAAATAAAAACAGAAAATGCTGGAAACACTCAGCAGGTCTAGCAGAATCTGAGTACAGAGAAAAACAGAGTTAACGTTTCAGGTCTGTGACCTTTCATCCGTTGATGAAAGGTCACAAACCTGAAACGTCAACTCTGTTCCTCTCTTCCCCAGATGCTGCCGGAACTAGAGCATTTCCAGCATTTTCCATTTTTCTCAAAGGATAAGAGCTCCAGCACTGATCAAGGGCCTTGGCAACTTCGTATATAAAAAAATAAAAACAGGACTACTGCATTAACCTTTATGCTTAAAAGCTTGTCACCCTTCAATTTAATTGCAAACCACATAGGGAGTGAGGCATTCCACATAGATACGATCCATGGCAAAACAATGCTATAAAGGGCTCTTACAGATGTTATAATCCCCACGGAGATCAACAAACCAAAAGAACCGAATTTACCGAACGGCCCCAATACAAAATACCAAATGAACAAAATTTCACCAAAATCAATATAAATTAAACATAAATTAACAGGCAAATCAGTCAATATATATTTTACAGATTACAATTAACTATCAGATACAATGAAGATAGATCTCACAGATTTAATGGGCAGTTCACATGGCACCAATTACAGCCACAAAGTTCTTCAAAGCTCTGACCCTCCTCGGGTAGATCTCTAGCTCCTCTCTTCCAAGATGCAGCCACCAATTCTCATCCGAAAGTAATTCCCCTTCAACCCAAACTCCATGGGTCTTCACCAAAACACGTACTCCTCCAAAACCTCCCCAGTTCTGCTCATGACAGTCTTAATGGCATGGATCCAACAGTATTACCTTTATCCAAGCACTTCAGTGACAACCCTGTGCAGTTTATGGTCAAATCTGGTTAATGAGTTGCCTTAACAGAAACAGCTGCAGCAACTCATATTTGCCTATTGCCAGCTCCTGGATCCAACCTTTACTTTCTTCAGCCAGCTGTACTGCACTCCTGCATGATCTGAGCTTGGCTGGCTTTGTGTCTTTCAATCTGGTTCCAAACAGTTTCTGTTTCACAGAAACCTGAAGTTTAGTTTCAGTTTCCCTTTTGTTATGATCTTGTAGGTTGGTTTTCTTTTCCGCGAAGTATGCGGTGGGTCTTTAAGGCTCTCAAAGGATCAGTGCTGCTTTAAGGCAACAAGCTCCAGGGACTGTGAGCAAGGAAAGTGCATCTTGGTTGCCCCGTGATACAGCCAGAGTGGAAGTACCAGCCAGCTTCAAATATGCATTCTGGTTGCCCTTGGCTATAGCCACTCAGAGCCTGAGCATCGACAGATACGACGTTCCAATTTAACTTTGAACTGGCTTATAGTGGAAACAGATTGTTGTAACTCAGACACAGACAGACAGCGGGACCAGCATGAACCTAACAGAGTTCTCTGATAGTTTAAACCGATTTTAGACTGATCACTTTTTCACCCCTCAAAATTCTAAAGCCAAATAGATTCATTTAAGTGTTTGCGATTTGTTGATCAGTTGAGGTCATCGCTGGGCAAAAGAGGAGTTGCAGTTTCGGATGTTGGACATTTTCTCTTCCTCCATCGGATGGCTGTGAGGACTTCAAGCAACCTTGAACTATTTCACATTGGAAGATTCCATTTCAGCAGGAGTGTAAATCTGCAAGGACACTTTTTTTCTATTTTAAGTGCTGTTTATATCTTAGTGTTTAAGAATTTAGTTTTCCTAATTAAACAGATCTAAAGACACCTGGTTTGGTTAGCCTCGTTCAGGGGTTAATAGATGGTCAATTTGGCTGTGGATTTCTTTAACTTGCAAAGTTTAAAGTGATATGTTAGGCAATCTGTGGAGGGACAGGATTGAATCAACAGTGTGTTTCTCCCACCGCAATCAGAGTCATATATTTTGATTGAGGGCTTTGACTTGAGCGGTCGGTCATAACACTTTCAGTCAGGGTCTGTCTCAAAAAAAAAGCTTTGAAACCAGGGTCAGTGCACCGAACAGAACATTCCACAAGCCATCTGTTCAGACAACAGTAAGTACACACTCCCCGACTGGGACCGCGGATTCCATCACACAAATGAACTGATGATCCCTTACATTCATCAGTCAACAGTTTGGGACAAGGATGGTGAGCATGATGTTGTCCCTATCTAATCATTTGGTGGAATGCACACAGATTCATTTTGGTTAAATCATCATTGCATTAGCAAAAGGCTGTACAAAACTCATCTCATTGGGCCCAATGTAAATAATTGATAACAGTGAAATATTTTTAGGCGTGTAAACATTACAATGTGTACACTTTAATGAGGCACATTGCAAGGGATGGAAGCTATGCAACTTTCATATCCTGCTAGCCCTTGGCTAATAAAGAGTTTGTGCACTGTTGATGATATGTTGTGCATTGTCACCTTGTCACATTGTTAATTAATAAATCACTATCGGAATAGACGAAGCACACCCTTCATGCCATTCAATTTTGCCCTTCCAGAATACCAATCTTTCCTATCTTCCCATTACAGCATCTAGCTGCTTCTTAAATAAGTCCAGTAACATAGTTTCAACCACTCTTGCTGTATTTCCGCAATCTCCTCCAGCCTCACAACCCTTTGAGATATTTGCACTCCTCCAATTTTGGCTTCTTAAGCTTCCCTGACTTTAATGCTCCACCATTACTGGCAGTGCCATCAGCTGTCAAGGCTCTAAATGCTGCAATTCTCTCCCTAAACCTCTCTGCCTCTTTATCCTCCTTTAAGACACTCCTTAAAACATAGCTTCTTGACCAAGCTTTTGGTCATCTGCCGTAATATTTCCTAGCAGCTCAGTATCAAATTTTGCTTTATAACACTCCGCTGAAGTGCCTTGGGATGCTTTATGTTAAAGGTGCAATATAAAAACATGTTAACCTATTCCAGCTTCAGATCACCTGCTGTATAAAGAAGTATTTCCACACTTCTATCCTTCACAACTCTGATTCTGTATCTTCTTCTAATACACTGGAATATCAAAGTATTGTTTTGAGTTCACTTTACAGTAGCTATCTAAACTGACATTTCAAACTGAGAGAATGCTGCACTGTTGGAAGTACCTTTTTTTAAGTTGATATGTTAAATTGAGGTCACTTTCACCAATTGCAGTGGGCACCAAAAACTTATATTTCTGTACTATTCAAAGGAGAGCTGGGAGTTTACTAGGAGTCCTCGCCAACATTCCCCCTTTAAACATCTCTGTGGTGCTTGTGGAACCTTGCTGTGCACATATATGGTTGTCATACATGCCTACATTAAAAAAGTGACCACAAATCAAAATAAAAGTTGTAAGGAAATCCTAAGGTACTATATACATGCATGTTCTTTTTTTAAATTTTCCTTTTCCCTTTAAGTATCTATTATACCTGTATAAGGCTCCTCATAAACCCTCTCTTTTCAGAGCTGAAGAACTGAAGTCTAACAGGTTGTTTCTCTTAGCTCTTCCCTTCAACACCAAAGACCAGCCTCTGCACTGCCTCAAAGGCTTGGATGGCCCCTTATGTTGCAGTGACTATAACAAATTGCTGTACTCAGGCGTGACCTGACCAGGATATTGTGCAACTTCAACATTACCTCCAAATTCAAATGATTTGCCAGTGTAACCGATTTGCTCTGTTTACATAAGGTAAGTGGAAAAATAAATTAACATCCTTTGACAAGTTCAATTCCATACAAAGAATACACATGCCTCCTGATTTTCCTTCCAAAATGCAGTATCTTGAATTTTCCCACAGTGAACTTATTTATTTTATTTTTTATTTGGAGATACAGCACTGAAACAGGCCCTTCGGCCCACCAAGTCTGTGCTGACCAACAACCACCCATTTATACTAACCCTGCAGTAATCCCATATTCCCTACCACCTACCTATACTAGGGGCAATTTACAATGGCCAATTTACCTATCAACCTGCAAGTCTTTGGCTGTGGGAGGAAACGCGGTCATAGGGAAAACTTGCAAACTCTGCACAGGCAGTACCCAGAATCGAACCCGGGTCCCTGGAGCTGCGAGGCTGCGGTGCTTACCACTAACCACTGCACCACTGTGCCATTTGACATTGATCAGCCTAGGTATAATCCCTATTCAGTTCTCTTTCTAAGCTTTTGGCTGCTTTCTTTTAAGGCCACAGACCCGACTTAGGTATCATCTGCAAAGTTAACTTAAAGCAAGATTACAATTCCTGATCATTGAAGCACATCAATAACAGAAGAGGTCCTGTCATACACTTCAGAGACAGCTAATAAACACCAAACGTATCCTAGTTGAACATAAGTCTACCTTCTTCATTGTGGTTTTAACCAGTTAAAGATCCACGTTCATATCTTAACCTTGAAACCAATTGAACTTGGTGTGTAAAAGAGTTTCAAGGCCTTTGAGAATTCTAGATTTTCCCCTTTCAATTTAGGATATTATGTCTTTAAATAAGTGTCCAGATTTGGTCAGACGAAATCAACCTCTTCTAAAGTTGCATTTCCTGCTTTTCTTTTGGTTATTTTCAGACAGGTTCTCTTCCATTTTGTTCCTAATTATTGATTACACCATTTTTCTGATCTGTTCATCCTCTTTGCAGTCTTGTCCAGAGGTTTTCTTGAGTCTCCTTGATCCCGATTCTTAAATTCCGTCTCCAAAGCCTTTACCTTGATACACCTATAACTGCACAAATATGTGTTTGCTACAACAAAATTGAATTCTTCAACAATTCATGCAAATTACCACCCTTCCCATTGTATTTGAAGCCACATCCTGCACATGCCTTTTTATTTCCCTTGGTCATATTTGTAAGTAACTATTTTGAACCTTCCCAATTCTGTTCTCAATTTCATTTATTCACCAAACTGTCCTCTTGCAATGATTCCACAACAACTTGTATTGGACTTCAGTTTCATACTATGCAGAGTCCTCTAGATGTTCAGTGTGGAATTCCTTGTTGCCATCTTCCTCCATCCACTTCTTCATTTTCAACTGGTTCATACAATCCTTCCTCTTGTTGTTTACCTTGACTTTCCTTGGGTACATTTCCCAAAGCATTTGATCTCATGGCCCAAGCCATATGTGGTCCTGCAAAATGCCCCATCTTATGGCACTTGTAACACAAATTTGGTACTAATATTAACAGAAAGTTGACAATATACTAAACAATTCAACGCAGCACCTTTAACAAACTGAAATATGCTTCAGCACTTCAAAGAGGTGTGTGGAAAATAGATGGTAAATCAAGCAAGCGAGGTTGAGGGGCACCAAATCAAATAGATGGATTTAAAACAATTCTCCTCACCTGGTTTTACTGAGCGTATTTGAACACTATTATATCTCCTGTTAGTTGTAACTCAGCCATTCCTTTTAGACTTTTTATGTTTATCTCTTCGAGGTTAGATCAACTCAACAGCAGCCTTTAGATAGATGAAACCTCAACTATTTTATAAGGATTAAATGTATTTCTTCAGATCCTGAAAGAACTAATCGCTTCAATTACTGGCAGGAGGTGTTGGGACAATCCCAGCATGCACATGCCCTGAAGATAAGTAATCCTGTACATAACCAACCACTCCCTTTAATCATAGCAACTTTGAATCCATATTTAACACCAAAATTAATATCTTCAGGAAGAATTTCAACAGGCATCCACTCCTCATTCTATGCTTTTCTCATAGATACAAAGCATGCTAAAAGCATTAGCAAAAAGTTTAGAACGAAAGAGTGCATACAATACCCTGCTTTGTACTTAATAAAACTGATCTTTAGATCAGGAGAGCTGGTAAGTGATTGGTGGGTATTTCTTCAGTGTCTCTTTTGATTTAAATCAGGAGATGGCATTACAGGTTAAGCTGGCGCTTAAATAATTTTTTTTTCAAATACTGAGAGCCAAATTAATTAATTAAATATAAGAGATGGCTGGGCAGGCTGCAGCTGTAGTATGTGGGAGCACCATTCAAGTGGGGGGAGAAAAGAGAAATGTCGTTGTAATAGGGGATAGCACAGTTCGGGGAATAGATACTGTTCTCTGCAGCAAAGAGAGAGAGTTCCGAAGGCTGTGTTGCCTACCTGGTGCCAAGGTTAAGGACATCTCTTCTGGGCTAGACAGGAACTTGGAGTGAGGGGGAAAGGATCCAGTTGTCGTGTCCACGTAGGTACCAACAACATAGGTAGGACTAGGAAAACGATTCTGCTGAGTGACTATGAGCAGCTCGGGGCCAAATTAAAAAGCAGAACCACAAATATAATAATCTCCAGATTACTACCTGAGCCAAGTGCAAACTGGCATAGGGTAAATAAGATTAGAGGGGTAAATACACGGCTCAAAGATTGGTGTAGGAGAAATGGGTGCAGATTCAAGGGACACTAGCACCAGTACTGGGGAAAGAGAGAGCTGGGCTTCACTTGAACCATGCTGGGACCAGTTTCCTGGCAAATTGTACAACTAGGGTTGTAGATAAGGCTTTAAACTAAATAGTGGCGCGGGGTGGGGGGGGGGGGGGGGGGGAGGGAGGGTTCAATTGAAAGGGAGTTTAAAAAGTCGATAAGCAACGAGAGAGCAGAGGTCAAAGGTAGTGAAGGGGCATTCATTAATTAGAGTGTGACAGAAAAGGACAGAGAATACAAGCATATGAGTACAGCAGAAATTAGAACCAGAGTAGGTAAAAATGGTAAAAAGTCAAAGCTTAAGGCTCTTTATCATTATGCACGCAGCATTTGTAACAAGACAGATGAGCTGACGGCACAGATAGAAACAAATGAATATTTATAGCTATCACAGAGACGTGCTTGCAGGATGACCAGGACTGGAAACTCAAAGGATATGCAATACTCCAGAAGAATAGGCAGAAAGGAAAAAGGAAGTGGGGTAGCTTTGTTATTAAAGGAAAGGATCAGTGCAGTTGTGAGTAATGATATAGGTGTAATAGAATCAGAATAGTAGAATCAGTTTGGGTGGAAATAAGGAATAGCAGGAATAGCAAAGGAAAGAAATCACGGGTGGGAGTGGTCTATAGGCCCCAGAGGAGTTGCCTCCCCGTAGGACAAAATATTAATCAGGAAATAATAGAGGCGTGTAAGAAGGGCACTGCAATTATCATGGGTGATTTTAATCTGCATATAGACAAGACAAATCAAATTGGCAAGGGTAGCATGGAAGACAAATTTGTAGAGTGCATCAGGGAACAATACGTTGCAGAACCTACCCGGGAACAGGCCATTTTAGATTTGATAATGTGTAATGAAGTAGGATTAATGAGGGATCTCATAGTTAAGGAACCTCCAGAGGGAAGTGATCATAACATGGTAGAATTTCAAATTCAGTTTGAGGGTGAGCAACTCGGGTGTCAAACCAGTGTCTTCAACTTAAACAAGGGCAATTACAGAGGTATGAAGAAAGAGTTGTCTAAAGCAGGCTGGGAAAGTAGACTACAGGGAAAGTCAGTAGAGGAGCACTGGCAGACTTTTAAGCAGATATTTCGTAACACTCAGCAAACATTTATTCCGATCAGAAGGAAGGACTCGATGAGAACGATGAACCACCCGTGGACAACAAGAGAAGTTTAGGAGAATATCAAATCAAAAACAAAGGCGTACATATCGGCAAAAGCTAGTGGTAGGCCAGAGGATTGGGACTTTTTTTAGAAACCAGCAGCAGAGGACTAAAAAACCAATAAAGAGGGTGAAAATTGATTGAGTGTAAATTGGCAAGAAATATAAAAACAAACAGTAAGAGCTTCAACGGGTATATAAAAAGGAAGAGTAGCTAAAGTAAGTGTGAGACCCTTCGAGGATGAGACTAGGGAATTAATAGGGAACAGGGAAATGGCAGATAATTTAAACCAATATTTTGCATCAGTCTTCATGGTGGAGGACACTATAAACATCACGACAATAATAGATGAACAAGGTGTAAATGGGAGGAAGGAACTTGTAACAATCTCTATCAAGTGGGAAAAGGTGCTGGACAAACTGATGGGACTAAATGCAGACAAGTCGCCAGGACCTGATGGCCTGCTTCCAAGGATTTTAAAAGAAGTGGCTGCAGAGATAGTGGACCAAAATATATATTGGTCATAATATACCAAAACTCACTGGATTCCGGTAGGGTACCAGCGGATTGGAAAACCACTAATGTGACACCTCTATTCAAGAAAGGTGGGAGACAGAAAGCAGGAAACTATAGACTAGTTAGTTTAACATCTATCATTGGGAAAATGCAAGAGTACATTATTAAGGAAGAAATAGCAGGACATTTAGAAAAATATAATGCAATCAAACAGCGTCAACATGGTTTTATGAAAGGGAAATAATGTTTGACAAATTTGTTAGAGTTCTTTGAGGATATAACAAGCAGAGTGGATAAAGGGGAATCGGCAGATGTAGTGCGCTTGGATTTTCAGAAAGCATTCGATAAGGTGACACATAAAAGGTTAATGCACAAAATAAGAGCTCAGGGTATTGGGGGTAATGTGTTGGCATGGATTGAAGATTGGCTAACACAAAGAAGGCAGAGAGTCAGGATCAATGGGTCTTTTCCAGGTTGGAAAGCCGTAACTAGTGGGGTGCCACAAGGACCGGTCCTAGGGCCTCAACTATTTACCATCTATATCAATGACTTGGAGGAAGGGACAGAGTGTAGTGCATCCAAATTTGCTGACGATACAAAAATAGGTGGGAAGGCATGTTGTGATGAGGACACAAAGAATCTGCAAAGGGATATAGATAGGTTAAGTGAGTGGGCAAAAACTTGGCAGATGGATTTCAATGCGGGAAATCGTGAGGTAGGAAGAATAAAAAGGCAGATTATTTAGACGGAGAAAGACTACAAAACACTGCAGTACAGAGGGATCTGGGTGTTCTTGTACAAGAAACACAAAAAGTTAGCATGCAGGTGCAGCAAGTAATTAAGAAGGCAAATGGAATTTTGGCCTTTATTGCTAGGGGGTTAGAGTTTAAAAATAGGGAACTCTTGTTACAACCATACACGGTGTTGATGAGGCCACACCTGGAGGATTGCGTACAGTTTTATATTTATTTTTTTATATTTTATATAGTTTTGGTCCCTGTATTTAAGGAAGGATATACTGGCATTGGAGGCAGTTCAGAAAAGGTTCACTAGGCTGATTCCTGGGATGAAGGGGCTGTCTTATCAAGAACGGCTAAACTGGTTCGGCCTTTATTCATTGGAGTTTAGAAGAATGAGAGGTGATCTTATTGAAACATATAAGATTTTAAGGGGGCTTGACAGGGTAGATGTTGAGAATATGTTTCCATTGGTGGGGGAATCTCGAACGAGGGGACATAGTTACAGAACAAGGGGGCACACATTTAAAACTGAGTTGCAAAGGAATTTCTTCTCTCAGAGGGTGGTGAATCTCTGGAATTCTCTACCTCAGAGAGTTGTGGAGGCTCGGTCACTAAATGTATTTAAGGAGGAGGTAGATAGATTTTTGAAATCTCGGGGAGTCGAGGGGTATGCGGAGCGGGCCCAAAGAGGAGTTGAGGCCTGGCACTGATCAGCCATGATCTTATTGAATGGCAGGAGAGGCTTGAGGGGCTCCTGCTCCTATTTCTTATGTTCTTATCTTAGGAACTGTGATACAAATATTAGAACTGGTCACAGCATCCCTGCAGTCAGGAGGGAACACAGTTTCTGATTGCTGTCTGGAATATTCTTCTTTCCACTCCAAGTTAAGATCATTTTTGCAAACAACAAATAAGGGCGGCCCCAACACAGACCCCTATGCAACACCCCTCACCGCTTTCCAGTCCAAATAATTACTTCACATTTATCAACTTTTTGTGGCCACATTCCTGCTAAAACCATATGCCATTAGATTTGCTATAAATTTCACATGTGCTTTTTGAAAATTCATATTAAATGCATCCCCTGTATTTTTTTTAAATCAATCCTCCCTTTCATTTCTCCAAAGAATTTTCAGATTGGTTCAGCACCAAGCTCAAGAAAGTCAGTTGTAACTGATGGTACAGTGTATATTTTATACTCCTCAAAAAGGAAACACGCAGATTTTCTGTGTGGGCCTGAGAACTGCCATGGAAGTAGAAATGCTTCATCCTGTCAGCATAATCATCTGATAATAGAAGAGTTTCTATGGGATCCTACTTAAAGGGCCTTCTGGACAGGACACTAATCTGCAATGTCTCAAGTGGTTTTCCCTATTGTCAGCCAAACACCAACCTCTCTTTCACCTCAAGCATGTAATCTCAAATTGGAACCCAAAGGCTCCTGGCACCAAGACTGGTTGAGTTTGGATCATGAAGACCAAAATTCCTTTCAAGTGATACTGGCTAGCCTTAAAGCTTAGCTTTGCATATGCCCAATGTGCAGAAATTGAGAGTTGATAAAAGGCACCACATGAAAGTCATGGTTATTTGATAACAGAAAAGCTCAATCTGAACACATTTTAAACCAGTCCTGATAGCAACCAAATCACTGAAATATAATCAAAATGGAGCTTCAGCCCAATAAAGCTTAGAAATCCTGATGGTTTTAATGAACATAATGCTGCAATTTTGACACCACCTAAATTTAAAGGTTTTTAAAACAATTGAAAATAAAACCAAAGCTGAAAAATAGCAGCAGGTACAACAGACAAAAAATTATTGCAAGCTGGAAGGTATAATAGAGACAGAGGTAGAATAAAATCATCTCCCCAAAGACCTCAGAAGTTCTCATCAACATGCATTTGCTTCCTCAATTGGATTTGCAGCAGAAGTTCTAGACCCCACAACTACTCTTTGACATTGGGACAAAACAAATCAGATGTCTGTCGCAGAAACTAATTAACACATTTATTCAGTGCAGTTATTCAACCAAAAGATCATTGTAACATATAACTCAGCAGTCGACACAAAAGTTAAAGTAACAATACGTGTAATCGCTTTCCAAGAACCTCCTTACATATTCAACATATGTGTGAGGTGAGATTTACAGAATTAATGTTCAATGCTTGAATTCACCTCAATCATGTTTTGGAAAAATAAAATAGCTATTAAAATGCATCATAAATGACCTTCTAGTTTATAAATAAATGCATGAACGACAAATCTGTATATTACTTTCATATCTGCATCATCACCCATCTTAGAAGAAGTACAGTATGTTTTCTAAGCTGAAATTATACTTATAGTTGGTACAGTCAAGTGAGGAGGGGTCAAAGGGCTTCCCTCTTTTCCAGTTCCTCGTTAGACCACAAGAAGTTTAATTCCTTCTTAAAGTGGATGTACTGGCCAATTCAGTCAGTGTTGGTATACTGACTTGCTATGAGCATAACAAGAACCAATCGGACAGGTTTCCTTGAGACACAGACACAGACACACACAGGTTACAGAGTGGGGAAAGGTAGATTGGTTGAGTTAGAGTCCATAAAAAAGTTTGTGGAGTTTTGTGATTCAGCTGGCTTCTAGCTGAATTCAGAGGTCCTCAGAATTTTAGTTTGAAGAGGTAGATGACTGGTTTGGTGGCTCTCGTGGAGAAAGCGGTGTGGATGATTTCTTCCAACAGGGTTTCTGATTGTAGCCAGAGTATGCAAAGGTGATCTGTCAACAGGCAGGATTTGAAATTTGAAAGTTTTCAAGCTGGAATGACGAGAGAGCAAGAGACCCCCACTTTGGGTCTGCTCATCAGAGTCCAGTTGCTTCTCCTCTGCTGTAGAGAAAACATCAGCTTAAAACCAGATTGGGAGAGGCTTGTCACATGACACTCAGATTCAAACATAGCAGTTAGCAGCATTTCTCTGTTTGCTGAGAGAACAGGTACTTCCTTTAAACTACCTGGGTCTTGGTTCTTGCTGGGAAATGCAGCCATTTTGTCTCCCTCCTCACAGTCCTTTGCAATGTAGAATACAGTAGAGTAAACTAGGTGATCATCTTAAGCTGAAAGGAAGACTTTGCTGGCAGCTTGTCTTTCAAAATAAATTCTTTTAAAAAATATAGATTCAGATCTCCAGTCAGTACATTAAAGAAAATTCAACAAAGCACATTGGCGTAACATAGTACTGTGTATTACTGGCACTGTTTCTGAAAATGCAGTGCTACTCTTTCCATTCAAACAGAATGGAGCTTTGAAGATCAACCAGGGAGTCTAAGCAGTTGCATTTAAAATATGTAACATGCAATTGAGATTGTAACCACACACAATATTTAATACATTCAATCAAAATTCATCCACACTCATTTCTGGTCCAATTAATACTGTTTTTGCATATTACTTGCCATGCAAAACCATTCCTTACAAGTGGTTAGGTGTTGCAACTAGTGACAATCTTGATTTTGCTTTCAACTTGACATTATTCTACATCTGACATTGGTACAGTGCAAGATTTTATGACAGTGATGTCGAACATGCATTAAAACTTTCGCAACTATCTTTTCATTTGAATGGAAAAATGGTGAAGGGCCAAGGCCAACAGTGAAAAACACCACCAAACCGGAAAAGAATGGAAGAATATGGTAAATGAGGGAATTGTACTCATTTTAGGGATAATTTTCACCTTTGTTGGCAGGGCTGTAACCTGGTGGAGTGAATTGCACGCCCTTTGTAAAACCTAAAGATAACAGCAGAAAGCGAAGACTGGGGGAAGTAAAGAGTTCAGTTTTGAGGTCCTGGAGAAAAAAAAAGAGATCGAGTAACTGTGCAGTTTTGACTTCAACAGAGTGAGAACAGTGAAAGGAAGAACAGCATATATAACATCACATTTGTATCTTGGAAGTTGATTAAAATCCAGAAGGGCATTAACTATAGAAACATAGAAAAAATAGTAGCAGGAGTAGGCCGTTCGGCCCTTCGAGACTGCACCGCCATTCAATACGATCATGGCTGATCATCCAACCTCAGTACCCTGTTCCCGCTTTCTCCCCATATCCTTGATTCCTTTAGCCCCAAGAACTATATTTAACTCTTTCTTGAATATATTTAATGATCTGGCCTCAACTGCTTTCCATGGTAGAGAATTCCACAGGTTCACCACTCTCTGGGTGAAGAAATCTCTCCTCATCTCAGTCCTAAATTGCTTACCCCTTATCCTTAGACTGTGACTCCTGGTCCTGGACTCCCCCGCCATCAGGAACATCCTTCCTGCATCTAATCTGTCCAGACCTGTTCGAATTTTATAGGTTTCTATGTGATCCCCTCTCATTCTTCTAAACTCTAGCGAATACAAGTCTAATCAACCCAATCACTCCTCATAAGTCAGTCCTGCCATCCCAGAAATCAGTCTGGTGAACCTTCGCTGCACTCCCTCCATAGCAAGAACATCCTTCCTCAGATACGGAGACCAAAACTGCACACAATACTCCAGATGTGGTCTCACCAAGGCCTTGTATAATTGCAGCAAAACATCCTTGCTCCTGTACTCAAATCCTCTCGCTATGAAGGCGAACATACCATATAGCAGTATCCATAAAAAAAAAAAGATTGCCACAGAGAGACGGGGAGACTGGAAGCCAAAAGTAGTTTCGCCGGGGGGGGGGTTGCATGCGGCATCGTGTCACGTCAAATTTGATGGGGTTTTTTTCTATACAAGACAAATGCTAGAAGTCCTCCTCCTCAAGTTCCATCTTGCACTTCATAGAGTGAAAGTTGTTGAGGGGAAAAGACATGTTTGGGATTAAAGAATAAAATAAGCAGACCTCCTCAAAAGAGACAGCTTTAACACGGAAAGGAGATGTGAGACTTGAATTAGAGACCAGCAGAGATAATGAGGCAAAGAATGTCATTAGATGCAACAATTCAGAGATAATAAATGTTGTGGAATTCTAGCATTAGTTGGACTTGAAAAGGCATTAAGAAATAAATGGTCATCTGAAGACAAATTATTTTCATTGACCCAGCAGTCCAGAATCTGAACTCTGGAGGTGGTTTCTCCCAATATCGCTGGAGGGAATGAGCGAAACATTCACAAAAGAATAATTTAGCTTCAAATAGTTTAACATAAATGTCCAACAAAAACAATGCACTATTTGAAGCTAAATCGTTCTTCTGTGAATGTTTTGCACATCCCCTCCAGCGATGTAGGGAGAAACCACCTCCAGAGTTCAGTTTCTGTAATGCTGGACGAACTAGTACCACCTCATTTATATTGTAGCACTGCCACAAGGATCTAAGCTGCCTTCAGCAGTGGCTCTGTATTATAAAAATAAACCTGGTTACTATTCAGATTCAGAAACAAAACTGCAAATCAAATTCCTAACAGCAACAGGGACCATCTGAATTATCAAAGTTTTAATGGCTAGGCCTTTTACTCATTTTTGCCATTACATTTACCAGCAGAACCTGGACTTGTGGGTGGATGCTTGTTTCAAAATTTTTAAGTGAAAACACAATTTCAAAATGGAGTTAGATGCTTCAGATGATCAGTTTTGAAAGTGTTTGATAAAAATGGTTCGGGCTCATAGGTCTGTTCGCAGTGCTCCCATTCAATACTGCTAAAATTGCAGCATACATAAAAACATATACACAGCAAGCACCATTAGTTAAATGTGAATTAAACTTCTATCAGTTAAAGTGCGAGTCTGTTTCACTTTTTATTGGGGCGAGATTCCAAGTGCTCAGATCTGTCGTTAACAATTTCAGATTTTATTCAAATTAACATTATGCATGTAAAAGGGTTTCTGGGTAAAAGGAATCTTTTTTAAAGGTTTCTTAGATCTACACAGGTCCATATGGCACCAAAAGGCTGTGAAAATCTGCTCCTTCCCTCTGTTTCTAACTATGTGAATTACATGCTTCCCTCAACAGTGCAAATACAGTCCAAAACTTACATTAATAATTGCAGATCACTAATGATCAGGTAAGAATAGGCAGAAATCGCCTCATTTCATAAGCACTTAGCCCACTCATTAAATTCTAAACACTTAAAGTAACTGCCCAAAGAGTGATAATTTGCTAATTCTTCACAGGTAATCAGTTGAAAATTGGAATACAAGAACAAAATTAGTTGCACTAAATTTAACAGCTGTTCTTTTCACATAATTAGTTTCACGAGAACCATCTGTATGTTGACTTCATAGGAAGGTATTGTAGTTCAAACAAACCAGAGCATAACATTAAACGTGCATGCTATTATAAAATTTGTATTTAACTAACAAATGTGTTTTAAAGTACATACAGTACTGATTTGTAGATTTATATTTATGAAGTGTCCCAAGACCTAAAGACTTCTTTAAGCTAAATTTATAGCTTACATGTGAACTGTTTTGCTTCACACTTTGATAACTCAGGTCATTTAGAATATAGCAGTCAAGGAGGAAGGAGGAAAAAAATTGGAAAACAGAAACACCAAAAGAAAATACAGGGACAATTATATTTAGAACAGACTCATGACAAAAAGCAGATACACATACCAGTACCAAAAGGAAACTACACTTAATTAAATGTATACGTGCACCTGGAATCTCGCCCCAATAAAAAGTGAAACAATTAATTTCTAATGTTCCGAAGGAAATGAGTTCAGTATTTTTGGCATTTTTATGTTCCAAATATTGTTACCAACAATATCTGACCAAAATCTTTCGATCAAAATTCAAAATTCTATAAAAGCAACCACAAAGATTTGTAATTTTATTAATAGTAACACTCAGTAAAATGAAAAGATTTTTAGAAATATTTCAATATTAGCATATGTTAAAACAGTTTTGACAATACAATAATTCATGCTGCATTTGAATACTGCAAGTAGGAATTTTGTTCTGAAGTCACCATCTTTTTTTTATTCATTCGTGGGATGTGGGCATTGCTGGTTCGGCCAGCATTTATTGCCCATCCCTAATTGCCCTTGAGAAGGTGATTGTGAGCTGCCTTCTTAAACCACTGCAGTTCTTGGAGGGGTAGGTACACCAACAGTGCTGTTCGGAAGGGAGTTCCAGGATTTTGACCCAGTGACAGTAAGGACCAGTGATATAGGTCCAAGTCAGGATGGTGTGTAGCTTGGAGGGGAATATGCAGGTGGTGGTGTTCCATGCATCTGCTGCCCTTGTCCTTCGATGTGGTTGAATTCACAGGTTTGGAAGGTGCTGCTGAAGGAGCCTTGGTGAGTTGCTGCAGTGCATTTTGTAGATGGTACACACTGCTGCCACTGTCTGTCGGTAGTGGAGGGAGTGAATGTGGAGGGAGTGAATGTTGAGGGTGGTGGATGGGGCGGCAACCAAGCAGGCTGCTTTGTCCTGAATGGTGTTAAGCTTCTCAAGTTGTTGGACCTGCACCCATCCAGGCAAGTGGAGTATATTCCATCACAGTCCTGACTTGTGCTCCTGTACTTTGTCGATGGTGGACAGGCATTGGGGAGTCAGGTGGTGAGTTACTCGCCACAGAATTCCCAGCCTCCGACCTACTCTTGTAGCCACTGCATTTATGTGGCTGGTCCAGTTTAGTTACTGGTCAATAGTAACCCCCAGGATGTTGATAGTGGGGGATTCAATGATCATAATGCCATTGAATGTCAAGGGGAGATGGTTAGATTCTCTTTTAGTGGAGATGATCATTGCCTGGCACTTGTGTGGCTCAAATGTGACTTGACACTTATCAACCCAAGCCTGGATGTTGTCCAAGGGTTGCTGCATATGGACATGGGTTGCTTCAATATCTGAGGAGTCGCAAATGGTGAACAAGAACCAGTCATTTTTCTGGTGTTTTATTGCAACGTTTTGAGACATTGGTGCAATCGTCAGCGAACATCCCCACTTCTGACCTTATGATGGAGGAAAGGTCATTGATGAAGCAGCTGAAGATGGCTGGGCAATAGGATACTACCCTGAGGAACTCCTGCAGTGAGTCTTGGAACGAAAATGACGGACTCCAACAAGAACAATCTTCCTTTGTGCTAGGTATGACTCCAACCAGTGGAGAGTTTTCCCCCTGATTTTCATTGGTTCCTTGATGCCATACTCAGTCAAATGCTGCCTTGACGTCAAGGTCAGTCACTTTCACCTTACCTCCTGAGTCCATGTTTGGACCAAAGCTGTAACGAGGTCAGGAGCTGAGCGGCTCTGGCGGAACCCAACCTGAGTGTCGGTGAGCAGGTTATTGCTGAGCAAGTGCCGCTTAATAGCGCTGTCGATGACTCCTTCCATCACTTTGCTGATGATCAAGAGTCGACTGATAGGGCAGTAATGGGCCGGGTTGGATTTGTCCTGCTTTTTGTGCACCAGACATACCCGGGCAATTGTCCACATTGCCGGGTAGATACCAGCGTTGTAGCTGCTGTTGTCATGTCCAAAACAAACAGCTGAATAGGAAAGTTGAGACGTGGCATAACATCTGGAGATTTGATGATTGCTTCTGGTGAAACCTGAATATTTAATGTTTCTAATCACAAGACAAAAAAGCAGGTGGAAAAAATTTACAACTTTAAGCACTGGAACGGTTTACATTTTTGAGATTTCAGATCAAGTCAAAAACCAGACTTTTGGCTTAAAACTAGATAGGTAGCGATCATTGTGTAATAATTAATTCTTCCATCAGCCTTGTGCTGTTGAGTCTCCTTTCATTATAAAAATTCATTCAAAGAAAATATATTGCAGGTCTCAGTGACAATAAATTAACAAACTCTCAAAACACTGCAATAAAACACCAGAAAAATGACTGTTGCTTGTTTTACCTGAAAACCTAGTTGTACTTTAAAGACGGCCTCTAAAGCAAGTGCAATTGCAAGAAACTGGCATACATGACTCAGTAAGTTTTGGACTAGGCCAATATTATGGGTGGAGTTATGTTCAGGCAAAGGAATAAATAGACAATCGTAAAAATCAAGGTGATTTGGGCATATTATACTTTACACGGGTAACTCACTTCTGCCTAAAATTCCACAATCTTTTAGGTCACATATTAGCTTTGCACTCAGATTGTGCACGTTGCTAAGCATAAATACACAAAAATTCCAGGCCATGGTTTGCAATGTAAATAAAAGTTGCTGGCATCCTGTAGCACCATTTAAGCAACGAAAGGAGATTCAGACTGTGTGGTACAACAGATGGGGTGAGAAATTTAGGGAATGAGGAGATTATTCAAAAGTCTGGGAGATTTTATTTTGATTCCCTTGTTAACAATCCCATTTTTGGATTCGAAGATTATGGGTTTAAGGTCCACATCAATATTTGGAAGTTCGAAGGTAGATATTCTGAAAGGACGAGATTTAATGGCTAAAGGACCATCTTCATCCAAATTTGCCTAATGATGTTGTGATTTCAACATTACTGCAAATTACATAGAATATACTGCACAGAAACGGGCCATTTGGCTCAATTAGTCGGTGCAGTTGTTTCTAGTCCACACGAGTCGCCTCCTATTCCATCTACCTCACCTCAACCTTTCAGCATATTATATTCCCCTTCTCTCTCACATACTCATCGTTTCCTTTTGAAAGCATCTAAGCTATTTGCCTCAACCCCTGCATGTGGCAGACAGTTCCACATTCTAACCACTCTGCATAAAAAACATTTCTCCTTATTTCCCCATTGGATTTATTTGCATCCATCTTGTATTTATGTCCCTGAGTAGTGCATCCTCCTACAAGTGAAAATATTCTCTCATCTACCCTGTCCAAATCATTCATATTTTTTAAATTCTGAATTCGATACCCTGACAATAAATCACAGTATTTTGTTAGCACTTTTAATTGCTTTGCTAGCCAGCTATGCTGTTTTTAATGACTTAGTCACCTGTTTCCCTAGATCCCTTTGCTCTTCTATCCCAGTCAGTTTCTTATTTTCTGAAGTGTTGGTGATGTTTCTACTTTTCCTACCAAAAAGTATCATCTCATTTTTATCTATGTTGAGGTTCATTTGCCACTTAACTGCCCCGTCTGCAAGACTTTTAATGTCTTCCTGTATTACATTACATCCTTCCTCAGTGTCAGCGCGACTACCATTTGGTACCTTACCGAAGGTCTTCTGAAAAGCAATCTTTTATCACTATTGTTTTCTGTCCCTTAGCCAATTTTGTATCTGTGCAGCAACTGTCCCTTTTTTTTTAATGCAGCAGGTGGTAATGACCTGGAACTCGTACCCTCAAGGGTGGTGGAAGTGGAGACAATCAATGACTTCAAAAGAAAATCACTTGCAGGGCTACGGGGATCAAGCGGGGAAGTGGGACTGAATGGTAGCTCCGTGGAGAGCTGGACTCGATGGGCTGAATGGCCTCCTTCTGTGCTGTAAATGACTCTGTGAATGAATGAATCCTTGCTAACAAGTCTACTATGTGGTACTTTATCAAACCCCTTTTGAAAGTCCATATACACAATATCAACTGCATTACCCACATCAACCTTCTCCGTTACTGAAAAAAAACACAATCAAGTTGTCAAAAATGATTTAACTTTAACAAAGCATTGCTGGTGTTCATTTATCAACCCACATTTTTCTAAGGACTGATTAATTTTTCCCCAGATTATTGGCCCCGATAGTAATTCGAGGAATTTTCGGAGGGGGCTGCGGTGCGAAATGCAGAAGTCGTTTCAGCATGTCATAAGTGTCAAGTAAACAAAAAAAGTTGTCTATCAAGGGGAAGAAAAAATTATTCAAAAGTATTATTCATGCCTCCCCTGCAACCTAACAGTTTCCACAAGGACATTCACTCAATATCTAATTATCAAAATCAGTCTGAAATCACTAGGAATAGCCAAATTGAGAATGCACAACCCAAGTAACATGCATCATTAAAATTCAAGTAAAACCAAACATACAACTGGAATGGGTGTTAAGTATTTTTTTTTCTTTAACTGTCTTTAATTGGAATATTACAAAATATTTCAATGGCACTTGTGTTATTCACAGTAAGCCATTACTTTCTCAATCACAAAATGAAAATTGTAACAACTAAATGATGGCAAAAGGATTAATGCAGTATTGCTGAAAATAGACATTTTGTCAAAACTTTTCATCGTGGACTCATCAGGACAATTTGCAAGAATACCAATGTAAGGGAAAACAACAAATTTATACTGTACGAGAAGAGTGTTGTTTGGTTGGCAAGTGGACTCTGATTGGTAGAGGCATTGCCATGGAGAATATGCCAGTTTATGCTGACTGACAGTTAACTGCCAAGCTTTGTTTGAAATTTAAACCAGGCAACTTGACTCTGATTGGTCAAGGCATTGCCCTGAGGAATGAACCAGCGAATGGCTGTCATTTATTTTGTTTAGCTGAAACAGGCACAATGTGTGTACATAAAATAAAAGCAAAATACTGTGGATGCTGGAAATCTGAAATAAAAACAAGAAATGCTGGAATCACTCAGCAGGTCTGGCAGCATCTGTGGAAAGAGAAGCAGAGTCACTGACCCGAAACGTTAACTCTGCTTCTCTTTCCACAGATGCTGCCAGACCTACAATGTGTGTACATGTTCTTTCTGTTTGCAAAGAACAGGGACCTGTGCATTAATATATGTAGCTTCCAGTAGGCGCAAATGCGCCACACTGCAAGCCCGACTGACAATCTTAAATTGGTTGTCAGCGCAATTCTTAGCACATAGAGGATTATTTAGCAAATGTTGTCCAATCTCAGAATCACATCTAATGTTGGACACTGTGTTTTGAGTTTTGCAAGCACGGGCTGCTTGGGTACAGCCTGTACCTTGCCCATTGCAAACAGCAGAAGTGACATGTTGTTTGATACGATCCACCAGTCTTTGGGACATATGGTCTATATACCGAGCATCACACTGGCATTGAAATTCATAAATCACATTACTCATTTGTGTGATAGGCAGGACATCTTTTTGGCTTGAAGGCAGCATCCTGTTAGTTAGTGGCAAACACCACAGTTGTTGCTACTGCATAGCAGTGAAACAGCTAGCTTCACCTGTTGCTCAAGTTTCCCGCTACAAACCAGTGTCCACTGAAGACGGTGAATCCTTGAAAGAGTGTCTAGCTGATCTAGCGCATGCATATTGCGGGATTCCGAACAACATATCTGATTTCCACAAGCAACATGGGCGGCACAGTGGCGCAGTGGTTAGCACCGCAGCCTCACAGCTCCAGCGACCCGGGTTCAGTTCTGGGTACTGCCTGTGTGGAGTTTGCAAGTTCTCCCTGTGTCTGCGTGGGTTTCCGCCGGGTGCTCCGGTTTCCTCCCACAGCCAAAGACTTGCAGATTGATAGGTAAATCGGCCATTGTAAATTGCCCCTCGTGTCGGTAGGTGGTAGGAGAATGATGGGGATGTGGTAGAGAATATGGGGTTAATGTAGGATCAGTATAAATGGATGGTTGTTGGTTGGCACAGACTCGGTGGGCCGACGGGCCTGTTTCAGTGCTGTATCTCGAAAAAAAACCATGAATGTCTGACAGCATTGCGAGGCCTTAAGACCAACCCGGACACACATATCAATAAACCTGACAAAGGGTCATGAATAATCATCCTTTACGAGCGTGACTACATCAACAAAATGCACGCCATTCTTAAAGACAGGTCCAAATTCGTATCCATTGGACCTACCGCTCAACATAATCAGACAGCCTTGCTCGAAAGTAAGCTGAAAAAATTGCTTGCTAGACTTGTATATGAGCAATGAGCTACCGGGTGATATATATGACAGGGTTCGTCCTCACAGCTCACTGCGTCCGCCTATGTATGGGCTGCCCATGACACACAAAAGTAATGTCCTCTACGCCGTATCTTGTTCATGACCGGTTCTGCACAACATGAACTGGCCAAATGGTTGGACGAACTGTTACAACTAGTTTTGAACAAGTTCTCCACATCTACGGTGAAGGATTCCTTCACATTTGCAAAGACCATACTGAACTTGCATATCGATAGCAATGCCATGTCCGTGTGCTCATTTGACATTGATAGCCTATTCACTAATGTACCGCTTAAGGAAGCCATAGATATTTGCGTTGCAGCACTGTATCATGGCGATCTAGACACACCACCATTGCATGAATCAGTATTCATTGAACATATGAACTTGGCAACTCACACAGTTGAGTTCAGTTTTAACAACACCATGTATGCCCAAATAGATGGTGTTGCCATGGGATCTCTCTTGGCCCAGTTCCCGCAAACATCTTTGCTGGGTTCCATGAGAAACGTGTCTTTGTAGGAATGACACCTAACCTGCTACCTCTTGCATATTTCCGATATGTAGATGATACGTTTGCTATTTTTAAATCTGCAGCTGCATGTAATAATTTCCTTCCACATCTTAATGGGCTCCATCCTGCGCTCAAATTCACCTTTGAAATGGAGCAGTCAAATGAGCTCTCTTTCCTCGAAGGACAAGTTGAGAAATCTGCTAAGGGGTTTGCTATCACGGTCTACCGCAAGCCTACCTTCACTGGTCAATACACGCATTGGGACTCTTACAGTTCCTATAGCCTTATCGGCAACCTCATAAATAGAGCCAAGTTAGGGTGAGCACACCATGCAAGCTTGATGCGGAAACAGGGCGAATCAAAGGCATCCTGCGTGACAATGGCTACACTGATCAGATAATTTCTCACTGTATATCACACAAACTTATGAACAGGCCTAAGGCTGTCATTTTCAGCTCTGAAAAGTGCCTATGCTACCTTTATCCCATAAATTTGAGCGTTTGGACAGCATTTGCTAAATAATCCTCAGTGTGCTAAGAATTACGTTGACAACCAAGTTAAAATTGTCAGTCGGGCTCGCAGTGTGGGTGCATTTGCGCTTACTGGAAGCTACACATGTCAGTCACCATAAAGTGGTGTATTCTCCATGGCAATGCCTCTACCAATCAGACTCCACTTGCCAATCAATCAGCACTCTTCTTATATAGTACAATTTTGTTGCTTTCCCTTACATTGGTATTCTTGCAAATTGTCTTGATGAGTGCAAAACGAAAAGCTTCGACAAAATGTCTGTTTTCAGCAATACTCAAGTTCTGTACTACCAAACAATGATCAGTAATTGAGTTTTAAACATATATATCCATAAAAATCACAGGATTAATACTGTCTTTCAGAACTATGGTAGATATACGGTCGCTTTTCAAACACTGATCAGTGTTGATAAGATCATAATGCTGCAGGGCTCCTTAGTTTTAATATACTTTCTCCCATGTAACTGCTTTAATAGGAAAATCAATGATTCTTTACACAAATTAATACTACCATAGATTGCTCCCAGGGCAATGCTTCCAGGGCAAAATAATGTAACTTATAAACATTTTTACAGCAGATACAAAATCTTTTGGGAATATTAATTTGAGGATCTCAGACCAACTATCAGGTTAGGCTGTTGGTTCCATATGATCATGTATTGAACTGAATAGCGCTGGCAGTTTGTGTGTCAAAAGTCACTGTAGACTTTAGCATTAACATACGAATTAGGAGCAAGAGTAGGCTACTTGGCCCTTCGAGCCTGCTCCGCCATTCAATAAGTTCATGGCTGAATTGTTTTCTCCACATTACCACCTAACCCCGATAACCTTTCACCCCCTTGCTTATCAAGAATCTATCTACCTCTACCTTAAAAATATTCAAAGACTCAGCTTCCACTGCCTTTTGAGGAAGAGACTTCCAAAGACTCACGACCCTCAGAGAAAAGATTTCTCCTCATCGCTGTCTTAAATGGATGACCCCTTATTTTTAAACAGAGACCCCTGGTTCTAGATTCTCCCACAAGGAGAAACATCTTTTCTACATCCACCCTGTCAAGACCCCACAGAATCTTATATGTTTCAATCAAGTCGCCTCTTACTCATCTAAGTTCCAGCAGATACAAGCCTAGCCTGTCCAATCTTTCCTCACAAGATAGCCCGCCCATTCCAGGTATCAGTCTAGTAAACCTTCTTTGAACTGCTTCCAATGCATTCAAATTCATCCTTAAATAAGACCAATACTGCACAAGGTTCTCTAGATGTGGTCTTACCTGTATAGCTGAATCATAACCCCCCCCCCCACCCCCTACTTTTGCATTCAATTCCCCTCACGATAAACGATAACATTCTATTAGCTTTCCTAATTATGTGCTGTACCTGCATACTAATCTTTTGCGATTCATGCACCAGGACACCCAGATCCCACTGCATCTCAGAGCTCCGCAATCTCTCACCATATAGATAATCTACTTCTTTGTTATTCTTCCTGCCAAAATGGACAACTTTGCATTTTCCCACATTATACTCCATCTGCCAGATTTTTGCCCACTCACTTAACCTATCTACATCCCTTTGTAGCCTCATGTCCTCTTCACAATCTACTTTCCTACCTATTTTTGTGTCATCAGCAAATTTAGCAACCATACCTTCAGTCCCTTCATCTCAGTCATTTATACAAATTGTAAGAAGTTGAGACTCCAGCACAGATCCCTGTGGTACACCACTCGTTTCATCTTGCCAACCAGAAAATGACCCATTTATGCCTATTCTGTTTCCTGTTAGCTAGCCAATCTTCTATCCATGCCAATATGTTACCCCCTACACCATGAGCTTTTACTTATTGCAACAATCTTTGATGTGGCACCTTATCAAATGCCTTCTGAAAATCTAAGTACTATACATCCACTGGTTCCCCTTCATCCACAGCACATGTAACTCCCTCAAAGAACTCCAATAAATTGGTTAAACATGATTTCCCTTTCACAAAACCATGTTGACTCTGCTTGATTACCTTCAATTTTTTCGAAGTGCCCTTCTTTAATAATAGCTTCTAATATTTTCCCTAACTGGTCTGTAGTTTCCTGCATTCTGTCTCCCTCTCTTTTTGAATAATGGAGTTACATTTGCTATTTTCCAATCGAATGGAACCTTCCCCAAATCTAGGGAATTTTGGAAAATTAAAACCAACGCATCAACTATCTCACTAGCCACTTCTTTTAAGACCCTAGGATGAGGTCCATCAGGACCTGGGGACTTGTCAGCCCACAGCTCCAACAATTTGTTCAGTACCACTTCCTTGGTGATTGTAAATTTCTTGAGTTCCTCCCACCCTTCCATTTCCTGACTTACAGCTAATTCTGGGATGTTACTTGTATCCTCAAGAGTGAAGACCGATGCAAGATACCTGTTCAATTTATCTGCCATCTCCTTATTATCCATTATTAATTCCCCAGACTCACTTTCTATAGGACCAATGTTCACTTTGTTAACTCTTTTCTTTTTTAAATATCTACAGAAACTCTTACTGTCTGTCTTTATATTTCTGGCTAGCTTTTTCTTGTACCCTAACTTTACCTTCCTTATCAATCTTTCAGTCAATCTTTGCTGGTTTTTATATTCTGTCCAATCTTCGGACCTGCCACCCATCTTTGTGCAATTATATGCTTTTTCTTTAAGGTTGATATGATCTTCAACTGTTTTAGTTAACAACGGATGGCGGATCCCCCCCTTGAAATTTAGTGGTTCTTAGAGTCCTTTCTGAAGTCCCATAGAGGTTGGATTTATTGACAAATGTGCTCTTCAACAAATACTTCAGAACTAAAATTGTCAGCATCAACAGTCAAGGGCACCATGTCCCATATAGCATAATACTGTGATCAGATGTTCAGTAAGTATTTAGCTTTCAAATTTGCACGGGACAATCTAATATGCCTAGCCGTTCTGATTTTTACATAAATTGTTAAAAAAAAAACTAACTACAAAAATACAAATTTGAAAAATGCATTCAGGGATTTACTGCAACCTATTTGAGTTTAATTTTATATGTTTTAAGTGAACACTGGAGAAACATTTTATTTTCTTGGAAAAACAAATGTTAAAAAGGATAATCATCAAACCCAAGTCTTTTTTCTTTTGGGCCTCCTTATCTCGAGAGACAATGGATACGCGCCTGGAGGTGGTCAGTGGTTTGTGAAGCAGCGCCTGGAGTGGCTATAAAGGCCAATTCAAACCCAAGTAATAACCTGGAATCCTTAGATTAATTATTCTGCACAAATAATATTGAACTTTTTTTCACAATTCCTGACAACACAGCGGCCCGCTGACGTCATCAGAGTGCGCCAAGATGCACAGCTGCATCTTGCCAGGACTAAGTGGCACGTGCGTGGGATGATGTCATCACACAGCACCGTCATCGCGTATCCGCGCCTGGCCCATCTTCGCGCATGAACGATAAAGCGTCATCGGGTATCCAGCACCCCCGCTCAGCTGGAGGGAGCAGCTGAATGGGAGACTTTGAGGCTGGAGCTCGATCCCCGTCACTTGCTCCCACCCCACTAGCTGCTCTCCCCCCTCGGCAATTCGTGCCAGACCTCGACATTTCCTCCCCTCAGTCGCTCGCTCCAGACCTCGCTGCTCCCCCCTGCTCCCCTGGCCGATTGTTCCTCGTTCACCCAAGCTCGCCCTCCGGGGTGGTGGGGAGCAAGCGCCTGGAGAGCAGGATGGTGCGAGCGGGGAACAATCAGCCAGAGAAGTAGGGCCGAGCAGCGAGGTCTGGAGCGAGCGGCTGATGCGGAGAAGTGGCCGGTGGAGGGGGGGTGGGGGGCGGGGGAAAGCGGAGCCAGTAGTTGCGTTCGGGTGAAATCAGTCCTGATCAGTCATATAAACGAATCACAATAATGAATTGGCAGCACATTTTATACTCTGCCCGATTTTCGATCGGGGAGACAGTTCACCATCTTCCAATGGAAATTCAATCATAAAATTCCTTTTGTATTTAATAGGATTACTGGAATATTAAAATGATTTGAAGATTACAGATAGTATCCTATAACCCTACACAGTAGCATATTACTGGGCTTCCATCCAACTTAATGTAAGGTTAGTTTGCGAGAATGATCTTGTCATAAGCATTTCCTGTGATAAATTGAGCAGCGCCATCTTTAATCCTGGCAGCTGCCTGAATGTCGCAGACACTGATGCTCCAGTTGAACAGCCTGCATTTGCGCATGTGTAAGTACTGCGCCACCTATTGGTTGCGTTGTCAGCAAACGCAGCCTTTTTTTAAACCAACAAACAGAAGCTGTGATTTACAGTAAAACATACAATAAAATAAACTGGCAAAAATGAATCTCGCAAGATTAAGTTTGCACTTAGAAAAAATATTATTCATAGTATCTATTGTATTGTCAAAGTTTAAGTTTTAAAAGTTTGCCATTTTGTTCTTTCTAGACTCATTCTGTTTCACACACATCTATGTCAACGTGCAGCTGAACCATTTGCAAGCCTCCAACAAGTCAACAAAAGCATGCCATAGTGACTCATTCCAATTCTCTCCCAACATTTATGGGTGAAATTCCTGACCTTCACACAGCAACCAGAGGTAACATGAGGAAAATCTTTTTTAAGCATCGAGTGGTTAAGTTCTGGAATGCACTGCCTGAGAGTGTGGTGAAGGCAGATTCAATCATGGCTTTCAAAAGGGAATTGGATAATTATTTGAAAAGAAAAAATTAGCATGGCTACAGGGAAAAGGCAAGAGGGTGGGCCTAGACAAGTCACTCTCACTGAGAGTCGGTACAGACACAATGGACCGAATGGCCTCCTCCTCCTGTGCTGTAACCATTCTATGAAACAAGGAACTCAAGATGTTGAGAATCACATATGTGAACCCATATCTTATCGTGGTGCAGCATGGTAAGGCTCTAACACACACACACACAATTAATCCAATTCTTGGTTAAAAAAAGATGCGACTCAAGGAAATGTGAAATACAGACTATGATTCCAAGACTAATAAAATTAAAAGCTGGCTTCAGCAGAATTATAAATGGAGGCTGGAGCAAATTACAAGACAATAGAATACCAACGGAAAAGATAACCTCACAAACTTTAAGCCTGGAACAGCTTAATTCAATGATGGAATTTCTGAAATCACATTCCAACTTATTTTTTCAATTAAAATGCATTCTATTGGAATTTATGGGCATTTTCGTTCAATTTTCAGCTATTTTTAATTTTTTGTTGGTGGTTGGGATAGAGGGAGAATGGGAATATCCATGATAAACTGCAATCAAAATAACTGACTTTAAATTATGTGAAATGAACTACAGTCAGATTGAGTTTTATTTCACTGCCTGCTTCAGAAAAACAACAGCTATAACAAATGTTTTGCATAAGTGAAATTCTACATGCCAGAGTTTCCTCGAGTATTCAAACTTGCCAGTGTACTGAAACCTCAAATGAAATGACAGAATTTGTGATTCATTTTTGTTATCAGGCTGTTCTGCCATTCAATTGGCAAGATCTACTTTTTCGATCAAGTTCAGCTAAAATTAAAGTCTGTGGGAGGAATCATTGCAAATAGAGATTCTGGTACATTCACATCAGTAGCTCAGATATGAGATCACAACCACAATTCGCCACACCATATAGAGAAACGTGACAGAGCTCAAGTAAAATGAGAAATACTAAAAATATTATATTGATCTGCGAATAATCAAAGTCATCAAGACATCCATTCACATTGTCTTGCAATTTGTCCATGCAATAAACCCTGACTGCCACTAGATGCCCCTACATGTTTATAAAGATTAAGCTTTACAAATATACCTTTGATATCCAGTGATTGAAAATAAGCACTGAATACATCTCGAGATCAATTCCTGCCGAGGATATTAGAGCATAGGAACAGTTAATTTGGCCCGCTAAGTCTGTCCCACTATTTTTTTTCCCCATGAGCTATTTCTTCTAATCCCACTTCCCTGCTTGCTCCTCGTGGGCTTTAATATTCCATTTTTTCAAGCAACCACCAAATTTCCTTTAAAACTTATGAATACAGTTCCAACAATTTGAGGCAGAAAATGCTGCATTTTAACCAGCCTTCTGAAACGAGTGTCTTAAATTTAAATAAAAATAATTACAAGGGTATGAAGACAAGAGTACGCTAAAGTAGACTGGGAAATTAAGGTAAAAGGTAACACACTAGAGAAGCAGTGGCAGACATTTAAGGAGATATTTTATAGCTCAAAGATATATTCCATCGAGAATGCAAGACTGATAAGGATGCACCATCTGTGGCTAACTAAGGAAGTTAAGGATAGTACCAAACTGAAAGAAAAGGCCTGCAATGCTGCAAAGACTAGTGGAAGGACAGAAAATTGAGAATAGTTTAGAAACCAGCAGAGGATGACTAAAAGAATTGAGGCAGAAACTAGAGTATGAGAGTAAACTAGCAAGAAATACAAGAACAAACAGTAAAAGCTTATACAAATATATAAAAAAAAGGAAGAGAGTAGCTAAAGTAAGTGTTGGCCCCTTAGAGAATAAGACTAGGGAATTAATAAGAAACAAGGAAATGGCAGAGACTTTGAACAAGTATTTTTTATCTGTCTTCACAGTAGAAGACAGAAAAAGCATCCCAAGAACAGTAGAAAATCAAGAGACAAAAGGGAGGGAGGAACTTAAAACAATCACTATCACTAGAGAAAAAGTACTAGGAACACTAATGGGACTAAAGGCTGACAAGTCCCGTGGACCTGATGGTGTGCATTCTCAGGTCTTAAAAGAAGTGGTTGCAGAGATAGTGGATGCATTGGTTGAAATCTTCCCAAATTTCCCAGATTCTGGAGAGGTCCCAGCCGAATTAGAAAACTGCAAATGTAACTCCTCTATTCAAGAAAAGGTGGGGGGAGGGAGGGGTGCAACAGAAAGGAGGAAACTATAGGTCAGTTAGTCTAACATGTCATTGGGAAAAAGCAAGAATCCATTATTAAGGAAGTAGAAGCAGGACATTTAGAAATTCATAATGCAATCAGGCAGAATCAACATGGTTTTATGAACGGGAAATAGGGTTTGACAAATTTATTAGCGTTCTTTGAAGATGCAACAAGCAGTGTGGATAAAGGGGAACCATTAGATGTAATGCATTTGGACTTTCAAAAGGCATTCGATAAGGCACCACATAAAAGGTTAGCACACAAGATAAGAGCTCATGGTGTTGGGGTTAATATATTAGCATGGATAATGGATTGGCTAACTAACAGGAAACAGAGTCGGGATAAATGGGGCATTTTCAGGTTGGAAAACTGTAAATAATGGAGTGCCACAGGAATCACTGCTGGGGCCTCAACTATTGACAATCTATATCAATGACTTGGATGAAGGGACCGAATGCATTGGAGCCTAATTTGCAAACAATACAAATACAGGTAGTGAGGAGGACAATAACTGTCTGCAAAGCGATATAGATTGGTTAAGTGAGTGGGCAAACATTTGGCAGATGGAGTATAATGTGGGAAAATGTGAGGTTGCTCACTTTGACAGGAAGAATGGAAAAGCAGATTAGTTATATGGCGAGAGACTGTAGAATGCTGCGATACAGAGGGATCTAGGTGCCCTTGTACATCAATCACACAAAGTCAGCATGCAGGTACACCAAGTAATTAGGAAGGCAAATGGAATGCTGGCATTTATTGCAAGGGGGATTGCCATGCAGGCCCCCACCTGCCAAGAATGAGGCATATTAATTTTATCATATGAACATTGATTTTAAACTGTTACTGGAGTGAAGAAAGGACTTGTTTACAAAAAATCAGCAAACACTTGGCTGGAAAAACATTTTTGCATAATAACGGACAGTGTTTGGAGGGACAAAGGGGCTATTCCCTGCTCCAATTTAACCCACAATGGACTTTGAGCACCAGGTATTCTGTGTAAGAGGCATTCCAGGGTCGGCGAAGACAAGAGAATCCACAAACAGACATTGTCAGATCAACTCGTCACATGACTAACCTGCTTGCCAACCTGAACTGTACAAAGAGTTTGAACTGAGAAAGACTGTTTTTGCTCCTGGAGTGACCTCTCCAGACTGCTCCCATCTCTTTTGCACAAGCCTCTGGACCAATTGAGTACATATGAACCGCAAGAGAGAAAAGTCTCTTACATCGAACAAGGTTTAAGAAGAATACCGGGCCCCAACGAAAAGTAAGGACTTTACAGCAAGTTCGAAGAACAGTAACCAAAATCATCTTAAGATATTGCCTCAAAGATTTCCACTTTATTTCTTTTGCTCTTTTCTGTCTCTATCTGTTTGCGTGTATCACGTATGCATGCTAGTGTGAGAGCGTCGCGTATCTGAGGCATAAACCGAATTACAGTTTAAGTTTAATAAAGTTCAACCTTTTTTCTTAAAACCCAAGACAACCTGTTTGGCTAGTTGCTTTGCCTTATAATTGGAAGTTAGTGATCAAAGATTCACCAAAGGGGGAGCTAAAAAAAAAAAGTGTGTTTAAAATTAAACCCCGTTACAGTACGACCAGGTGAAGGCTGAGAGGGAACCCTAGACCCCTTTCTCACCTGGTCATAACAGAAACTTGGGGGCTACCATCCTGGATTTGACCCACAAACGAACGAGAGAAATTAGAAGTGGGAAGCCAAATTGTTCCCGATCAAAAAGAGAAAAGATTTCATGACAAGTTTTCTTGTGGTTGTGTGTGCTTGAATACAAACATGTCTGCGACTGAAGCACACAGCTCTCCAAGCCAAGGTGAAGTAACTTAGGATAAGTTAAAAGCACTGTCTATGGAGAAGTTGAGGAAAATGGCTGAGCAGTGTGGGATCACTGTACATGGCTAGGCGAGGAAGTCTGAACTCCGAAGGCTAGTGGGCCAACCATTTATCCCTTGCATCTGAAGCGGAAACCGGGTTAGAAGTAGACACTGACAGGGTATTGCGAGCAAAGATACAACTGGAACTAAGGAAATTTGAATGAGAGGAGGCAGAAAGAATGAGCCTTCCAGAAGGAACGTGAAGAAAAAGACAGGAGAAGGAACGAGAGAGAGAGGAGACAGAGAGAAAGAATATTCCGGAAGGAATGCAAAGACAGACAGCTGAAGTGACTTGAGTTAACTAGGGGGTGACAGTGTAACCCCAGTGAAAGCATGGCCATTATGGAGGAGCGGCACAGTGGCGCAGTGGTTAGCACCGCAGCCTCACAGCTCCAGGGACCCGGGTTCGATTCCGGGTACTGCCTGTGTGGAGTTTGCAAGTTCTCCCTGTGTCTGCGTGGGTTTTCTCCGGGTGCTCCGGTTTCCTCCCACAAGCCAAAAGACTTGCAGGTTGATAGGTAAATTGGCCATTATAAATTGTCACTAGTATAGGTAGGTGGTGGGGAAAATATAGGGACAGGTGGGGATGTTTGGTAGGAATATGGGATTAGTGTAGGATTAGTATAAATGGGTGGTTGATGTTCGGCACAGACTCGGTGGGCCGAAGGGCCTGTTTCAGTGCTGTATCTCTAATCTAATCTAATCTAATTCAGGGCTGGGTACAGAATTGTTAAAACTAGCTGAACTAATCCCAAAATTCAATGAGGAAGATGTAGATGAGAAACTGGCAAGGCACTAAAATGGCCAGCTGAGACCTGGCCTCTTATTACAAAGCAAGCTAACCGGAAAAGCCCACGAGATTTATTCCTTGTTGCCAGATGAGAGTTCATCAAATTATGAACTGACAAAAAATGCTATTCTTGGCGCTTATGAATTAGTACCAGAAGCTGAACGCCAAAAGCTTAGAACCCTCAAGAAGCAAGTTGATTAAACTTAGCTCGAGTTTGAAAAAAGTAAGCAGCTGGCCTTTGATCAGTGGCTGAGGGCTCTTAAAGTACAGCTCAGCTATGAGAATCTCAGAGAAGTAATTCTGTTACAGGAATTTACAAACTCTCTCCCACTCTCCATCAACATACATGTAGAGGAGTAACGGGTTCAGAAAGCCCGGTAAGCAACTGTTCTGGCTGATGAGTTTGCTTTAATTTATGTCGGTTTCCCAGGGGAAAACGTTTCCTGGTCACCAACACAAATCCGAAAAGGACAAAGGGTGGGAAGGTGATAGGAGCCCAAGCAGTCCTGGGAGAGAAAGAAAAGCAGGAGACACAGGGAGCCCTCCTCTCGCCGATAAGGTGCTGTGAGCAGGAGTGAGCCCGTGTGCTTCCACTGTAATAAGGTAGGTCATTTAAAAGCCGACTGCTGGAAATTAAAGGGAACACTTGTAGGGTTACTCAGGGCACATTCGCTCAGTGAAGAAGGAATCCTGGAGGAGATCACAACAGAGCAAGCGGTAGCTTTAACTGCAGCAAGAGTGCAACCCAGGAAGTTTACCATTGCAAGTGCAGGATAAGTTAATGGGATTCCTGAAGGCTATCAGGGTTTTGTGTTTGAAGGGAAAGTAACCCCAGACTAAAGGCCTGATCAGGTCTGCAAATGAAATCCAACCCGAGCCTGCCCTGGCCCGAGTCCTTTCATTTTTTTCCCGTGCCCGACCCGACCCCCGGAATATAAACAACTTTATTGAAGCGGTTGTGCTCTACCTTGGATGGAATCACTCACTGCAGACTAGTGAGGACTGTTTCCCGCCTTGACGTCCTGGCTGTCACTGTGCCCGACCCAACCTGAGCCTGAATGCCAGACCCGGAAGAGCGACCCGACCCTAACCTGACACATGTCGTCGGGTCCCTTTGGGTTCGGGTCAGGTAGCCATGCCCTATCCCATACCCCGCGAGTGGGGCAAGCAAGCCCATAGTAATTCGCAGGGACACAGCGGCCACGAGATCCCTTTTACTGGGAAAACTCCAGACCTTTCCCCCAGAGAGTGCAGTAAACGTCACAATGGTGGCGAATGGTATTGGAGGTCAGTGCATGCCTGTACCTGTATATCGGGTGGACCTGGAGTGCGACCTAGTTTCAGGACCAGTGACTATAGGGATTATCCCTAGTTTGCCTGTGGACGGGGTTGACCTGCTCCTAGGTAATGATCTGGTGGGGGTGAAGGTGATAGCCCCCCCAGTAGTGAAAGAAAGACCGCAGGTGGTGAGAGACACAGGGCAGTGACAGGATACAGTCTCCTGCAGTTTCCCTGAATGTGTAATGAATCAGGCCAAGATCAAACCAACTCCCCCAGAGGAGACTGCATTGGCACTGCAGGCAGATGGCCATGAGGTCTGTCCGTCCGAGACTTTCTTTGGAAAGTTAAAAGACCCAGGGAATGTATTAAATGGATCTTCCCTAGCTGAGGCTCAGCGAGCTGACCCAGTACTGAGAGAGCTAGCACACACTGCCCAGTGTGAAATGGAAGCACAGCGAGTCCCTGATTGCTACTATTTAAAGAAGGAGGTACTGATGAAGAAACACCCGAGAGCAAGGAGCGGACAGTGGTTCACCAGTTAGCAGTGTCGCAGAGGTACCAGAGATAAATATCAAGAAGGGCCCATGAGATTGCAATGGCTGTACATGCCGGTATCCGAAAGACCAAAGCCCGCATAAGACAGCAGTTTGACTGGGCAAAACTCCACAAAGATGTGGTGGAGTACTGCAGGAGTTGCTACATGTGCCAGGTTGAGAGGAAACCCCAAGCTACAGTGAAACCTACACCCCTAAGTCCTGTACCGGTGTTCGGAGGACTCTTCAGCAGAGGGCTGGTGAACTGTAAGGGACTCCTGCCGAGAACAAAAGGGGACAGGCAGGCACAAGGCTGGCAAAACGTTAGAAAGGGAAAGGGGAAAAGCGACCAAGAGGGCAGGTTAAAGGAAGTCTGAGAGGAATCCCGAATGAAAACCCCTACTGTCCAGTCAGCCAACCCCGAAAAATGTGAAATGCTAGACCCCACATCCTCCTAAGTAAATGCAGACACGAGAAGTACCCCACCAGAGTTGCTAACAGCATTTACAAGAACCTACAGACAAAGAAAGACTTCTAGGGGGCAGAGAAACCGTGAGGGTGATGCCTCACCTAGTTGAAGTGTCACAGGGAGTGCAGTAGAGTTTGCACAAATACCTGCAGGCTGGAGTGTCCCAGAGGACAAATGGGAGATTAGCAAAGAATCCTCCCCCACAGTCAGGAAAAAAGCAAACCACACATCCCCTGAAGTCAAAAGCCTTTGCACGACTCAACAAAGCACTGAAAGTGTGTTCAGGATAGACCCACCCGCTACTGACTCTCTTGAGGAAAAAAATTCCAACTTAGGACTAATTAAACCTAACCTTCTCCCTTTTGTTACCTCAACGGGGTGGGGGTGGGGAGGCGGAGGCGGTGGCGGAGTGGTATTGTCACTGGACAAGAAACCCAAAGACCCAGGGTATTGCTCTGGGGAGATAGGTTCGAATCCCACCACAGCAGAAGGTGGAATTTGAATTTGAATTCAATTAATAAATCTGGCCATGAAACTGTTGTAAAAACCCGACTCCAGACCCACAGCAATGCGGTTGACTCTTACATGCCCTCTGAAATGGCCTAGCAAACCGCTACGAAGTCAATAAAAAGGAATGAAACTGGACAGACCTCCCAGAATCGACCCAGGCACTGACAACGGCAAACACAGCAAAGTCCTCCTTATTAACATCTGGGGGCTTGTGCCAAAGTTGGGAGAGCTGTCCCACAGACTAATCAAGCAACAGCCTGACATAGTCATACTCAAGGAATCATACCTTATAGACAATGCCCCAGGCACCACCATCACCATCTCCATCCCTGGGTATGTCCTGTCCCACCGGCAGGACAAACCCAGCAGAGGTGGAGGCACAGCGGTATACAGTCAGGTGGGAGTTGCCCTGGGAGGCCTCAACATCGACTCTGGACCCCATGAAGTCTCATGGCATCGGGTTAAACATGGGCAAGGAAAACTCCTGCTGATTACCACCTACCGCCCTCCCTCAGCTGATGAGTCAGTACACCTCCATGTTGAACACCACTTGGAGGAAGCACTGAGGGTGGCAAGGGTGGCAGAATATACTCTGGGTGGGGGACTTCAATGTCCATCACCAAAAGTGGCTCAGTAGCACCATTACTGGCCGAGCCCTAAAGGACACAGCTGCTAGACTGGGTCTGTGGCAGGTGGTGAGCGAAAAACATACTTGACCCCGTCCTCACCAATCTGCCTGCCGCAGATGCATCTGTCCATGACATTATTGGTAGGAGTGACCACCGCACAGTCCTTGTGGAGACAAAGTCCTGCCTTCACATTGAGGATACCGCCCATCGTGTTATGTGGCACTATCACCGTGCTAAATGGGATAGATTTCGAACAGATCTAGCAATGCAAAACTGGGCATGAGGCACATTGAGCCATCAGCAGCAGCAGAATTGTACTCAACCACAATCTGTAACCTCATGGTCTGGCATATCCCCACTCTACCATTACCATTAAGCCAGGAGACCAACCCTGGTTCAATGAAGAGTGCAGGAGGGCATGCCAAGAACAGCACCAGGTGTACATAAAAATGAGGTGTCAACCTGGTGAAGCTACAACAGAGGACTACTTGCATGCCAAACTGCATAAGCAGCATGCAATAGATAGAGCTAAGCGATCCCATAACCAACGGATCAGATCTAAGCTCTGCAGTCCTGCCACATCCAGCTGTGAATGGTGGTGGACAAATAAATAACTAACTGGAGGTGGCGGCTCCACAAATATCCCCATCCTCAATGACGGGGGAGCCCAGCACATCAGTGCGAAAGATAAGGCTGAGGCATTTGCAACAATCTTCAGCCAGAAGTGTCAAGTTGATGATCCATCTCGGTCTCCTCCTGAAGTCCTCGGCATCACAGATGCCAGACTTCAGCCAATTCGATTCACTCCGCGCGATATCCAGAAATGACTGAAGGCACTGGATACTGCAAAGGTTATGGGCCCTGACAATATTCCGGAAATAGTACTGAAGACCTGTGTTCCAGAACTTGCCGCGCCCCTAGCCAAGCTGTTCCAGTACAGCTAGAACACTGGCATCTACCCGGCAATGTCCTGTACAGAAAAGGCAGGACAAGTCCAACCCGGCCAATTACTGTCCCATCCAGTCTACTCTCAATCATCTGTAAGGTGATAGCAAGTGTCATCAACAGTGCCATCAAGCAGCACTTGCTTAGCACCTGCTCAGTGATGCTCAGTTTGGGTTCCACCAGGGCCACTCAGCTCCTGACCTCATCACAGCCTTGGTTCAAACATGGACAAAAGAGCTGAACTCAAGAGGTGAGGTGAGTGTGACTGCCCTTAACACCAAGGCAGCATTTGACCGAGTACAGCATCAAGGAGCCCTAGCAAAACTGGAGTCAATGGGAATCAAGGGGAAAGCTCTTCGTTGGTTGGAGTCATACCTAGTGCAAAGGAAAATGGTTGTGGTTGTTGGAGGTCAATCATCGCAGCTCCGGGACATCACTGCAGAAGTTCCTCAGGGTAGTGTCCTAGGCTCAACCATCTTCAGCTGCTTCTTCAATGACCTTCCTTCAATCATAAGGTCAGAAGTGGGGATGTTCGCTGATGATTGCACATTGTTCAGCACCATTCGCGACTCCTCAGATACTGAAGCAGTCCGTGTAGAAATGCAGCAAGACCTGGATCATATCCAGGCTTGGGCTGAAAGTGGCAAGTAACATTCGTGCCACATAAGTGCCAGGCAATGACCATCTCCAACAAGAGAGAATCTAACCATCTCCCCTTGACATTCAACGGCATTACCATCGCTGAATCCCCCACTATCAACATCCTAGGGGCTACCATTGACCAGAAACTGAACTGGAGTAGACAGATAAATACCGTGGAGACAAGAGCAGGTCAGAGGCCAGGAATCCTGAGGTGAGTAACTCAACTCTTGACTCCCCAAAGCCTGTCCACCATCTACAAGGCACAAGTCAAGAGTGTGATGGAATACTCTCCACTTGCTTGGATGGATGCAGCTCCAAAAAAAACTCAAGAAGCTCAACACCATCCAGGACAAAGCAGCCTGCTTGATTGGCACTCCATCCACAAACATTCACTCCCTCCACCACCGTCGCACAGTGGCAGCAGGGTGTACCATCTACAAGATGCACTGCAGCAATGTATCAAGGCTCCTTAGACAGCACCTTCCAAACCTGCGACCTCTACCAACTAGAAGGACAAGGGCAGCAAATGCATGGGAACACCACCACCTTCAAGTTCCCCTCCAAGTCACACACCATCCTGACTTGGAACTGTATTGCCGTTCTTTCACTGTCGCTGGGTCAAAATTCTGGAACTTCCTCCCCAACAGCACTGTGGGTGTACCTACCCCACATGGACTACAGGGGTTCAAGAAGGCAGCTCACCACCACCTTCTCAAGGACAATTAGAGATGGGCAATAAATGCTGGCCTAGCCAGCGACGCCCACATCCCATGAATGAATTTTTTTTTTTTTTAAACAGGAACAAAGGCCCTAGGCAGTCATGGAAATGGGCAAACTGAAGGAAAACTTCCCCATAGGACCACATGTTTATTGGGATGCCAAAAAAAGGGCAGTTTAAAGCAACACTGCTACCAAGAAATGACAGGCTGTAATAATTCTTAGGATTTATGAATGAATGTGAAAGAGAGAAAGAGAGAAAGAGAAAAAGAGCGAGAGAGAGAGACACACATGCCTTTTCCTGTATCTTATATGTTCTATCTCAACTCTTTTTAATGAAATGCGCTATTCTCAAATCGCAATTCATTCCACTGGGTGTGGAGAGGTCATGCAGGCCCCCACCTGCCAAGAATGAGGCATATTACTTTTGTCATATGAACATTGATTTTAAACTGTTAATGGAGTGAAGAAAGGACTTGTTTAAAAGAAAATCAGCTTACACTTGCCCGGAAAAACATTTGTGCATAATAACGGACAGTGCTTGGAGGGACAAAGGGGCTATTTCCTGCTCCAATTTAACCCACAATGGACTTTGAGCACCAGGTATTCTGTGCAAGAGGCGGCATTCCAGGGTCGGCTAAGACGAGAGAATTCAGATACACATGACTAACCTACTTGCCAACCAGGGTTTTTTCTGAACTATACAAAGAGTTTGAACTGAGAAAGACTGTTTGCTCCTGGAGTGAGAAGATCTCTCCTGTCTGCTCCCATCTCTTTCTCACAAGCCTCTGGACCCACTGAGGTCACATGAACCACAAGAGAGAAAAGTTTCCGACATCGAACAAGGTTTAAGAATACTGGGCTCCAACGAAAAGCAATACCTACCTACAATCAAGGACAAAACAGCGAGCTTGAAGAACAGTAAACAAAACCATCTTCAGATATTGCCTCAAACTTTTCCACATTATTTCTTTTGCTCTTTTCTGTCTCCATTTGCATGTGCATATCGTGTATGCATGGTAGAGTGGGCGCATCGCGTATCCGTAGGTGTTAACCGAATTAGAGTTTAACTTTAATAAAGTTCAACCTTTCTTCGTTAAACCTAAGAAAACCTGTTTGGCTAGTTTCTTTGCCTTATAATTGGAAGTTAGTGAACAAGCATTCACTCAGGGGGAGCTAAAAAAAAATGTTTAAAATTAAACCCCGTTATGTTAAGACCTGGTGAAGGCTGAGAGGGAACCCTAGATCCCTTTCTCACCTGGTCGTAACAGGGATAGAATATAAAAATAGGGAAGTATTGCTACAATTGTACAGGGCATTAGTGAGACAGCACCTGTCTCACCTGTCTGTGTACAGCTTTGGTCTCCTTACTTAATGAGGGATATACTTGAATTGGAAGCAGTTCAGAGAAGGTTCACTAGGCTGATTCCTGGGACGAAGGGGTTGTCTTATGAGGAAAGGTTGTGCAGATGGGGCCTATACTCATTGGAGTTTAGAAGAATGAGAAGTGATCTTATTGAAACCTAAGATTGTGAAGGGGCTTGACAGGGTCGATGCTGAGAGTCTGGTTCCTCTCGTGGGGGAATCTCCCTTTGTAGACAGAGATGAGGAGGAATTTCTTCTCTCAGAGGGTCATAAATCTTTGGAATTCTCTTCCCCAGAGTAGTAGTAGATGCCGGTACATTGAATATATTCACAGTTGAGTTAGACAGGTTTTTGAACTACAAGGGAGTCAAAGATTGTGGGTGGTGGGGGGTGACGGTAAGGCAGGAAAGTGGAATGAGAGCAAGGCAGGAAAGTGGAATGAGAGCCACAATCAGATCAGCTATGATCTTATTGAATGGCAGAGCAGGCTCGAGGGGCCTACTACTATTTCTTATGCAAAGACATTTTTCTAACCTTCCCTTTTTTCATCTTAATTTTGAATCCTATTGTAAATGTGTTACAGATCAATGGAGACAATTTATTATTTATCTTAACACAATCCTTGATAATTCTAAAGACCTTTATCAACCTTCAGAGTTCCAGTGGAAAAAAAAATGATTTCCAATGTCTTTCTTCTTACATGTCACTCCTCAACCCTGGCAACATTCTAGTGAATCTACACTGCATTTTTCTCATTGATTTTGCATCCTTCTTGTAACAAGTGCCACATTTTGTACTAAAGTATGTAACAACTTTCCTTTCAACTCTGGGACCTGGGTTTAAAATCCACCTTGAAAAATAGGATCAAAATCTTCTCTCTTGGCTGCAAAGATGAGATAAAATTAATTCAGGCAGTTTGAACCCCATTTCTAGTCAATGGCATAAAACTGCTCATAAATAGCAGGTGCACTTAGAGACAGCAGAAAGATAGCTGGTGCAATAGGTGATTGATTCCAAAGTTGGGGTTCAAAACACTGTTGGATTATTTCAAAGAGAGCTTTAGCTTGCAATTAATCCACACTCTACAGTATTTGATCTGGCAAAACATAGAAAAGGACATTATCCTTAAACACTTTGAGGAACACCAAAAGAACTCAAAATATTAATAAGTGTTTCACATCACATCTATTTGTTTGAGTTAAAGAATAAATACATTTGCTTGCTGGCCAACTGTTGGATTCTTCAGTGAATATAGATCCACATACTGGTTGGTATATATTGCATCAAAATAAAACTAAAGCCTACAGATACCAAAAATACAGCTTAAAATATATATGTCTCTTTTACTAACCTGCCAATTTGTCCACAGCACTGTATTCTAATTGGACTCTGAGCAGTCTTTAACTCTCAACTGACACCATGTTATTCCCTGCTCAATCTATTCTCAAACTAAATCTTGTCTCCATCATATACATAGAATATACATAGTATAAGGTAGAGCTATGCAATGCCTCTAGTATTACTTAAGCAAATGCAATAATTGCATTTTTTGTTAATAGGAGATATACTGAAAGTCCACTGTTCGGCATCATCACTATTTCACTTCAGAGCTATGGCTACTAGTCAAAGAGCAGAATCAAGACTAGAAAGCATGTTACTAAGCTAGTTGGAAGCAAAGGAAGGTGGAAAATAAACAAAACTAGAAGAACAATTTTAAATGAACCAAGGAGGAGATTCAATACCAAACTGTTTCCAATTTTCAATGCACTCTAATTATTAAAAATCAGAGTGCATTTAATATTAAATATTCTTCTGGAAGTGAGTGACAAAGGACTTGAATTTCATCTGGAAACAAATATAAATTTATCATGCTGAGCGAATGTGCAGATTGCCCTAATAGCTCCAATAAAACAATAACCTCAAAATAACCTCGTCCAATTAATCTGTAAATCTCTTCACACCTATTTGAGACATTTCTGGCACCCCTTTCACACTATTCTTACCTCCTTCAAGTGAGAGTCTGTCTCTTCTCATTTTATGTGATTTATCTTTTTTCAGTTTCAGTTCTGTTTCTATCCTTCTTCAATGATATTCAAGTACAGTCACAACCATATAAATATAGTTTTCTAACCAGATCTAAGTATGATGATCTAAGTTGGCTCAACTGAAGTACAGTTTATACATAATCAAAAAAATGAAAACTACCATTCTTCACTTGAATTGAAGACAAAGCTGGCCTTCAGTTCTAAGTCTATAATTTTCTCTACAGCTGCGTAGTTAAGCCATAAGAATGGTATTTCTACACTGACAACATCATACATATGGTTTTAATTAAGTTCAACTGGGCAGCATACACATTATGTTTCTTTTCTCATACGCACACTTAATGGAATGTCAACTCAAATGTAATCTGGGTTAATGTAAAGAAGGGAGTAAAACTGCTGAATTTATTACATAGTTGACAGATAATTATAAACTGTCTTACTTTGTAAATTTTCTTTATTAGCTGTCAAAAATACAGGTAATGGCATTGCAATACATCCATGAATGTACTGAGTGAAAGACAGAAGCGGATACTATGTCTCGCTCTCTTCTTGTTAAGAGCTGGCCTTGAGAACGTATACAGCTGTCAACGGCTGGAGTTTAGATGCCACTAACCCACAACAAAATTCTTGTGGAAAATGTCAGTATTGGATGGGGATACTTCTTGCTTGCATTTTAAAGAGTAATAACCAATTCCTAAGGGATGTTGCTTAAAAGCCTTAAAATATTTAACCTTGGGAAAGAAGTTTCACTCAGCAGTCAATCTAAGGTATTACGTGACAGTGTTGAAAAGATAATCAGTATTTAACCTAAAAACGCACAGTATACTTGAACACAAGGTATAAACCACAGCATCAAAATCAGTACATGCCTTGACTGAGAGAATTTTTGGCTTCCATCAGCACTAATATGGCATTAGAAAGGACAGCGATGAAACAAGCCTCTGCTGTTGTGAAAGCTAAACAAAGTGACACCCATAATTATTTCAATAATTGAAAATGAACACTGTCAAGTAGCCTTAGAAAAGAAAAACTTCACTCAGACTGCTTCAGGCTTTGACCTCTGCTTAAGTAAAAGCATTATTAACTGTAGTCCACCAAAAGTGATTAACGGCGCCAGCCAAGGCCAGCAAATATTTCAAACTTTTTCTCTATCACATGGCCCTGAGGACAGTTAAATGAACACTAAAATGGCTACAAACAGCTCAATAACTACATAGAGTCCTGCCAATTAGAAATAATTAGGCAGTGATTTTGGTGGCAAGTCTTTTTAAGTGCATACATAATGATGCAATGATGCTTATTAGCAAACTCACATAAGCATGCTCAAACAGCCTGAAATAATTATGTGTATTACTAAAGCCCTGCACATCTCTGTACTTCACCTTAATGCATTCAAAAATCCACTTCATTACCTACAGTAATTAATCCTCCATTAATTGCAGGAAAAGCCCAGTTTACTGTGCTTCGTTTCTAATTATCATCTTATAAATAGTTATCGTGCTAATTAATGTGTTCATTATGATGAATATTTTTCTCAAAGCCATGCTTAGAGCAAAGGTTCATCTTTCCTCTTAGAAGCCTAACTAGCCATAAGGTGAGGCCATTTTGGTTGCATTTGCTTTTATTTTACTACATTCAACCTTCTAATTGGCATTTAAAATCCAATTTGGGAGAACTTCAAGAAGCTTAAATTGAAGTAAAAAAATTGACAGGAAAAATCATTTTGGATTCAAATCCTGGTATAGTTGTTCAAAAAAAGAATGCAACTTTTAACTTGCAAATTTCTGAACGTGTGGTTGGGAATATTTGTTTTCTCCCCTGCACACCACCACCACCACCCCCCCCCCCCCCAACCGCCCCCAATAAACATTTCAAAAGATTTACACAATAACGATGCTAATCTGTTTATACCAAAAATGTTTAAAACATGTTGACGCACACTGTGAACTGGGCAATTTGTAATGGACATATGACACTAAGGCAACCACCCACTGGATTTTTCCTTAAAAATCAGCATCAGTTATTGGTTCAATACTTGTATGAAATAGCAAGAAAATTGTCAGTTTATTTGTTTAAAACAAAGCTTTACATTTTTCTGAATATTACAGCACTTATTAAAAGAATGTCTACTACACATTAGGATGGAACCTCCTCACATGTGAAAAAGTCTACTGTGTGTACAGGATTTCATAGCAGGATGTTATAAAGTCAACAGCTAAATTTGACAGTAATGAATAATACAAGACACTATTATATTAAAATGTTCACAGTGCGGCATAATGACACACTGGAAATGGTATCCCTTTTAAGTCTCTTGCTCATTAACAAAAAAATTTAATAGGTTCCCAAAACCATTAACCGCTAAGTAAAATTTTACCTTAAGTAAAGAACTTGTCATACAAGCTCTGCATATGGTACAAATATTACATATAAAAACGCTTACAATTCCTGATAACAAACAGCTAAATACAATACATGGACAGCTGAAAAACATTATTGCTCTCAATTCTGAAGTAAATTAAATAAATATTGCAAATGTTTGCTTAGGGTAGGTAAAATGTGTCCTTAAAAGACATATTTAACATTTAAATACACTTCTGTTAACAATTACAATTATAGTTTGTTATATTCCATTATCCAAAAGTAGTTTTGGCATTGTTGTGTCATTTACAATGTTAAAGTACTGTATTGTATTTATATTTTCAATTAACAAACTCTGGCAAGGTCACAATACTTCAATGTCCTGTCTTCCATTTGTGACAATCTGATTTAATCTCTTATTTACCTATCGGACAAGAGTTTTTTTTAAAAAACAAAAGTAAATCCCAAACAATTCTGTATCATAGGGAGCATTTACACTACAAGTTTATTTTTGGTGAAAGTGCTTTAAGCTTTACACTGACACTGAACTTGTATAATGCAAACCAGGCATTAAGATCAAAAATGACTACGAAGCAGAGAGTGAAACCTCTCTTTTCCAAGACATACCATGATCGAGTCAGCATTCGCACTGTGACTTCAACCTCAGTGGGAAGCAAACTTGTTTTTCAGCATCACTATAGTTACAAAGTAAATGCACTCCGAGAAAATTCCTTCCAAAAGACAATGAATTAACCGAGGGCATTCCTGGTCTGTGTGGGTCATTATCACAACATGTAGTGCATTTACCTGCTCAGCCATCAGAGGAACACTTCACCAAAGATTCAGTTCTACAGCTTTGGATTGAGGGATATCGAAGTTTGATTCACAGTCATGTGTGACATTCATACTTTGTCCTGCTATCTTGGTCAGATCATTTGTGCAGATGGTGATGGTGGTGGAGGGGAGGGGTTGGCAGATGGGGTGAGGAAGTTGGATGGTTACCACTGTTGCTCAACTCAGGAGCAGCAACAACTCTTTCCACGCAGAAGTTTATGTGCTGCAATGTTCCACCATCCTAACAAAAAAGCACGAGTGTGAATTCGGGGTGGGTGAATAAATTTTTTTTTAAGGTGCAATTTGGCTATTCAAAAACAAACACTTAGAGCGCCATGAACTATTCCAATGCAGATTTACGACTGTTTTGAGAAGCACTGTTGACATTGAGGGACACAACAACAAGCTAGTCAAACATCTGAAAACCTGGAGCTGTATGTTCAGTTTAAAATTACGAGGTGTACAGTAATAACTTATACCTTTTCTACAAAACCTAAATTGGAGAATATATAATCCTCCACAAGTAGCATCAGACTATACTACAGCAAAGGAACTAAGACAGTTTAGAACACTGGCAGCAACCAGCCATAATAAGCAAATGTGCCCGTCTGTCTGAAGTGTACCTAAGAGTTTATTTTTTCTCTATAAATATGTAAACTGGACAGAAAATTATGCAACTACAATGGAATTCATTTACAGTGATCACTATGGATAGGTCCCAACTTGAGCATTATAAACAGCTGAACACTATGTCAGGTGGCCTGCCAGCAATCAGTTGCACTGTAAAACTATTTTATCAGACAGCATGCTAGTTCACGGCTTCCCCCATTGATCCACAAAACCCTCGACAGACCTGAGTTCTGAAGTATTGTAAAGAGATAGAATAACTATTTGACTTGTCAAACCAGGAAGAAGTTGCATTCAGACACTTTGCCTGTCCACAAACTTTGAAACATCACAAGATCCTCACAGATAAGGAAGACCATTTGTCACAACTTAACCTATTCATGTAGAACAACCTTACAATTTTTCCATTTCTGCATCTAATTATTTCAGAAATGATTTCAAAGTTTTCACCTCCATCACCCTGACCAGAAGTCCATCCCAAGTATTGATCACTCTGCATGAAGAACCACCTGCTGATAATGTTTACTAGTTTCAACCCATTTCTCCCCGTCTTCAAATTAAAACGTTCACCTCTTTAAATCCCTTTATGGTCTCACCCCTATCTTAGTAACCTCCTCCAACCCAACAACACCTTCCCCACAAATTCTTTGCTCCTCTGACTCCAGCATCTTGTGCATGCCCCATCTCTTCACCTTCAAGCACTCTAGAATCCCTTCTTAAACCTACTTCACCCCAAAGCATAGCTCTTTGATCTAGTTTTTTGTCACCCCCTCCTCATATTTTGCTGTTTGGCTTAGCATTTTTTTTTATTACGCCGCTGTGAAGTGTTTTGGGACATTTTCCTATGTTAAAGGAGCTATATAAATGCACTTGCTTTTGTCCTGCTCCCAAAGTCTAATTTACTGTGGTATTCTGCGTTAATCTATTCCATACCATTTACTATACCCTCTGGAGCTCCCTAAGCATTTATTATTGGTCCACTTCTAATTCTCATCTGCATGTCGCCCCTAGTGACATCATCCAAAACCACATCAAGTTCCACATGTACACTGATGACACCCAACTCACCACCATCCCTCTCAATCCTTCCGCTAACGGAGTTGTTACGCTGCTTGTCTGGCATCTGTTACTGGATAAGCAGAAACTACCAAACACCGGGAAAACCGAAGCCACTCTCTTCGGTCTCTGCCACAAACTCCGTTCCCTATCCATTGATGCCATCAGTCTCCCTAGCCGCTGCCTAAAACTGAACCAGACTATCCACAACCTTGGCATCCTATTTGACCCCACCCCAAGTTGAGCTTCTGATCCTATATATTGTTACAACTGAGACAGGAGTGCACTGGTTTTTCTCGTTCCACTTCTCCACAGCTCACAACATACATCAAGTCCCGTTCACCCATTATCCTTGTGTCTTGTTACATTGGCTCCCGGTTCAGCAATGCTTCAACTTTAAAATTCTCATAATTGTGTTCAAATCCCTCCATGGACTTAGCCCTCACTATCTCTGTAGAGTCACAGAGTTATACAGTGCAGAAACAGGCCCTTCGGTCCTTCGTGTCTGTGCCAGCCATCAAGTACCTATGATGCTAATCCCATTTTCCAGCACTTGGCCTGTAGCCTTGTATGCTATGGCGTTTCAAGTGCTCATCTAAATACTTCTTAAACGTTGTGAGGGTTCCTGCCTCTACCACTTCTTCAGGCAGTGTGTCCCAGATTCCAACCACCCTCTGAGTGAAAAAATGTTTCCTCAAATCCCTTCTAAACCTCCTGCCCCCTGGTTAATGACACCTCTGTTAAGGGAAAAATTTTCTTCCTCTCTACTCTATGTTCCTTATAATTTTGTATACCTCAATCTGGTCCCCAATCTGTAATGTCCTCCAGCCTTACAATCCTCCTAAATCTCTGAGCTCCTCAAATTTTGGCCTCTTGCACATCCTCAATTATTATCACTCTGCCATCGGTGGCCATGCCTTCAGCTGCCTAGGCCCTAAGCTTTGCAATTCCTCACTAGACCCCTCTGCTTCTCTCCCCCTTTAAGATGCACCATAAAACCTACCTCTTTCACAAAACCTTTGGTCACCTTTCTGAATATCTCGTTGTATGGTTTGTTGTCAAATTTTGTTTGAATGTGCTCCTCCAAGTGCCTTGGGATGTTTTACTATGTCCAAGGTGCGATATGAATGAAAGTTGTTCTTATATACTTCTCAGACTCCTCCCTTCAGGGCTGAAAAGCCCAAGTCGCTCCAGCTTTTCCAGAGAAGTCAGACCCCCAACACATTGGGATCAACCTTCTCTTCACAGCCGATGAATTTCTCCCTTGTTTCTCAGCAATTGAAACAGAACAGCATACTCAAGGTGGAGTCTGACCAAAACACTTCACAACTTGTTCATGGCTTGTCGTCAACCTTTTTGGTCGTGTGTGTCAATATGCTATTGGTTTTGTTGATTGCAGCTGCACACTGGCTGAGTATCAAGTCTACGAAGTTTCTTTGATTTCTTTCAACTTCAAATTTAGCTTTTTCAATATTCACGAAGTACGTTTGTTATCTACTTTCCCGATATGCAATACTTGACACTTGTCTGTATTAAATTTAATCTGCCATTGTTTGGCCCACTCACATTTTGTTTAGTTGATTCCATAGTTTCTGGGTTGCAGTCTTCAATTGCATGCCCATCCTAGATTGGCATCATGTGCAAATTTAAACAAATAGCTTTGAGTTACAGAATCCAAGTTATTAAAATAAATTGGAAACAAGAACAACTCCAACATCAAGCCTCAGGGCTCCACATTTAGTACTTCCCCCACCCAGACATTAACCCTTGAACCAGTACCCCATTGTTTTCTACTCTTCAGGCAGTTTCTTATCGAGACTCAAACTTTGTCCTGGATCTCCACAACTTCAAGCTTAATTTTTAAAAACTCTCACGTGGAACTTTATCAAATGCCTTTCAGATGTCTAAGTACACGACAATGTAAGGTTCATCATAGTTAAAACTCCCTCAACGAAATTAAAGAGGACAGTCAGGTAGGAATTTCCCCATCTAAAGTCACATGACTGCTGTCTACTAGGTTGATTTTATACAGATAATGCTCAAATTTAGTTGTGGTAATAGAATCTATTATTTTACATGGAATTGAAGTAGGCCTAATAGGTCTGCAGTTGGCTGTGTTTGCTTTGTCTTTACTTTTGAATATGGGAACTACATTAACCTGTTTTCGATGTACTGCTTTTTCCACAGCGTCCAGTGATGCCCTCATGACAGTTGTCAGTGCCTTGTAAATCTCTTCATTACTGACTCTGGACATTCATCCAGTGAGCAGCTTTCACCTTTCTCCCTGCAGGATTTGTAGGGGTCAACTTTCTTCTTTGTTTTCATAACCCTGGTGAGACTGGTATCAGACCACTCTTTGAAAGTTCATCCTTAAGGTCTAATGCTTGTCTGGTCATTAACCTGAGATTGTGCACTTGACAAATCTAAAAATGCCTACCTGTCCTCAAAAATACCCCTACTTTTGTCTTCCCTTCTAAGTTCCTGCACTTTATTCTCTCATGATTCTTTCTTTAAGCCTACTGATCAACAGTACAAGTTGATCATAGAATGATGGGGAAGTTCATGAGAGTATATTTGTTTTTTCCAAAATGCTATCAAGAAAGATTGAATTTTCAAAGCATTTATTTGAGGCAAGTGAGACATTTATTTACAACTGATACTTTTCTTCACCAAAAAGGGCTCAAATGAGCCTCATCCAAAATCCAAAGCATAAATGTATTAATTCTGGGTAGTGGATATCAATATCTATTCCTATATATTACAAAAGCACTATTAACAAAGCTTTTTATATATTAATAACTCAAAAAATGGCCATCTCTTTAAAGAATAGATCTAAAAACTGCAATAAGATCTGTCCTGCTTGCAAGACCAAAGAACTGCCACAATATATGTTGCAACCATGAAGAATCAGACATCGATCAATAGGTCAACAAAACAAGGGATTCAGCATACTGACACTTAATGCATCTTTTACATCTTTTGTAAAAGCTGCAGGTCCAAAATGCTGTTAGCCAAATGCTTAACCCAACACAATTATTAAACTTGTATGGCCTAAAATAACTTTTTTTTTTAAAAAGTGACGCAGAAGTGTAAATGAAGTGAATTCCTCTCCCTTTTAATTTCTGTATCTGCAATGTTATTTGTACAGGTTTGCGGCTACCTGCAATGAATTTGGCCTAACCATCAGCCTCAAGAAAACGAACATCATGGGGCAGGACGTCAGAAATGCTCCATCCATCAATACTGGCGACCACGCTCTGGAAGTGGTTCAAGAGTTCACCCACCTAGGCTCAACTATCACCAGTAACCTGTCTCTCGATGCAGAAATCAACAAGCGCATGGGAAAGGCTTCCACTGCTATGTCCAGACTGGCCAAGAGAGTGTGGGAAAATGGCGCACTGACACGGAACACAAAAGTCCGAGTGTATCAAGCCTGTGTCCTCAGTACCTTGCTCTATGGCAGCGAGGCCTGGACAACGTATGTCAGCCAAGAGCGACGTCTCAATTCATTCCATCTTCGCTGCCTCCGGAGAATACTTGGCATCAGGTGGCAGGACCGTATCTCCAACACAGAAGTCCTCGAGGCGGCCAACATCCCCAGCTTATACACACTACTGAGTCAGCGGCACTTGAGATGGCTTGGCCATGTGAGCCGCATGGTAGATGGCAGGATCCCCAAAGACACATTGTACAGCGAGCTCGCCACTGGTATCAGACCCACCGGCCGTCCATGTCTCCGCTTTAAAGACGTCTGCAAACGCGACATGAAGTCCTGTGACATTGATCACAAGTCGTGGGAGTCAGTTGCCAGCGTTCGCCAGAGCTGGCGGGCAGCCATAAAGGCGGGGCTAAAGTGTGGCGAGTCGAAGAAACTTAGCAGTTGGCAGGAAAAAAGACAAATGCGCAAGGGGAGAGCCAACTGTGTAACAGCCCCGACAAACAAATTTTTCTGCAGCACCTGTGGAAGAGTCTGTCACTCTAGAATTGGCCTTTATAGCCACTCCAGGCGCTGCTCCACACACCACTGACCACCTCCAGGCGCTTACCGATTGTCTCTCGAGATAAGGAGGCCAAAGAAGAATTTGTACATTACTGAACAAGGCGCTGTATGTCATATTACCTTTCCCAAAAATCATGCAACCTTTACAAAACATTAATGGAGATAAACTACCAAAACTTCATTAACCTTTACTACTGCAGCAGAAAATGATCCATTTTACAAAATCTTTGCTGTCCACTTTAAAAATAAATTTGCCTTCTGTAATAGTCTGATTTCATAAATTTTAAATTCTATTACTATAACTAAAACTTTAATTAATTTAAATACTGCACTGACACGTACTTGCGAAAATTCAAGTTTAAATATTCAGTATTCAACACTAATCCGACATTTAAAAAGTTGCTCGTCAGTTGCATGTCATGTGATAATATACAAAATACAAGTTAAATCTATAAGGCACTATGTTCAATACTTTTGAATAAAAATATTGGGGGTGATTTATTTATTCACACAAAATCTTCATGGAAAGCATTGCAAACATCTTCTATTACAGCTAAATGCGTGATATCCCAATAATTACTATCCAAATTTTCTCTCAGCAATATTTTCATGACACTGGTTATTATTCTCATTTCTTTGAATAATGTCCATACTCCAGGGCCATTTTCCTCTCATTTTCAATATCTTACATCCTTATATCAAGATTCTTTTCTTCATATCCTGTCAGAATATCAATCACTGCCTCCTGTCCACTCAATCCAGTTTTGATTTATCAGCAGACGTTTTTCTGGACTCCATAACTCGACCCAAACCATTTTAATACGACAGTGACAAATAACACCCCATATCACATCAACCTGTTCCACTTAGTAAACTAAGAAACAGTAACTATGACATCCCTGCATAAGTATTACATTCTATTCCCCAGACTGATGTATATTAATGAGGAGCTGCTATTTGAAACCCTTCTTCCACATCAGCATCTAATATGATCAAATTAGGAAATGGGATGATTTATTAAATTTTGGCATGCTGAGAGATTTCTCTATGTTCTCATGTAGGCATTTCTAGAAACTAACTGTTACTGCCCCAGCACAAAATTTTTCTATTTTCCTCAATTTGTAAGAACATTTATCATATTAAAAGCACTGCATGGGTCAAATATTAATCATCAGCCTATTTTTAATGAGTACTTATTTTTACCATTTAGAATACTAAATGAGATTAATTCAGGCTCTCTTAACACACTTCAAATATGGAAGACATTTAAAATCAATTGTTAAATCACACTTTAGTTGTACTTAAGAGCACAAGAAATAGGAGCAGGAGTAGGCCATTCGGCCCCTCGAGCCTGCTCCATCGTTCAATATGATCATGGCTGATATGACTGTGGTTTCTTAACTGCACTTTCCTGCTTGCCTCGGATAACCCTGGACTCCCCTGCAGATCAAAGTTCAGTCCTAAATATATTCAATGACCCAGCCTCCACTGCTCTCTGGGGAAGAGAATTCCCAAGATTAGCCACACTGACAGAAGAAATTCCTCCTCGTCTCCATCTTAAATGGGAGACCCCTTATTCTGAAACTGTTCTAGATCCCCCCACAAGGGGAAACATCCTCTCAGCATCTACTCTGTCAATCCCCCTCAGAATCTTAGATGTTTCAATAGATCACATCTCATTCTTGTAAACTCCAATGAGTATAAGCCCAACCTGCTAAACCTTCCCTCACAAGACAACCCCCGACACAAGTACTTATATTATAGCCAAGTATATTTTACAAAATGGAAATGTCAGTCCCAAATAAATGAAATATAATTCCCCTTAATTTTGTTATTAAATCTGGGTTTTGAAACTCTTTTGCAACATCAGCTCTGAGCAAGTGTGGCATAACACTGAAAATCATTAGGGCCATTAAACCAAATACAAGACATTGAAAAAAACTGGTTCAACAAAATTATACTCTGCAACAGGTACAGGTAAAGATATCAAATTTCAAACATTTTATTTTCACCATCCTAAGGACGGCGATACAGGCAATCTATTTTTGGAAGAAGTACTAAACAGCCAAACAAGAGAACTGTCAACAAAAATCTTTAAATCTATGAAAGGAACTTTGTCCTTCAGCACGCATGCCAGCAGCCTCCTCCAGGAAAACTGTAGTCACATCAACATTGTAGCTATCTATGTATTCTCTGCAAGCTAACAGGACATGAGAACATAGACTCTACCATATACAGTATTACACGTGCATGTGTTAACATCATTACTGCAACATTTCATACAGGCTGAAAATCTCAGGAGAATGCTATACATACTTCATGAGAGCCATTACATTAACATTTCCTAAACAAATACAGCATAGCCCTCTGATGACTGTTATTGACCAAAGCAAATCCTGACTTGATTCTAATATCTCCCTGTGTTTTAATGGTTACGTGGAAAAACATTTTTACTGAAATCTGTATTCTGCTGTTTATTTGTTAAGAAAATGCTTAATTTTTCAGTGTGCTGGCCCAAAATGTCCAGTACAGATGGAGGTATCAAGCTACTCTCCAAGAACAGATGCCTAAATTTTACACTTTTCATTGCATGAATTTAGAATTCAGCCATCCCATCCCTTGCAGATGTGCAGCCATCTCTGTGACCATCTAAATTCGCAATTTAATAGCATGAGAGCCATTACTGTTAGCACAATAAAAAAGTTAAATTATCTAAGTCCAATTCACAAAAAAATATTATTCATATACAGCAAGCAGGGCAAGGAATGCTAGCTAGCTATGGGCGAAAAAAAAATGTCGTACCTTAGTGGGATTTTTTTAATTTTTAATTTTATTTTTATTTAGAGATACAGCACTGAAACAGGCTCTTCGGCCCACCGAGTCTGTGCCAACCATCAACCACCCATTTATACTAATCCTACACTAATCCCATATTCCTACCACATCCCCACCTGTCCCTATATTCCCCTACCACCTACCTATACTTGGGGCAATTTATAATGGCCAATTTACCTATCAACCTGCAAGTCTTTGGCTGTGGGAGGAAACCGGAGCACCCGGCGAAAACCCACGCGGTCACAGGGAGAACTTGCAAACTCCACACAGGCAGTACCCAGAATTGAACCCGGGTCGCTGGAGCTGTGAGGCTGCGGTGCTAGCCACTGTGCTGGTTTTGTACATGGATTGCATTTTGTAATTTAAGTACAGTTAATCCTACCTTTCCTGCTGCTCCAAACATTCTATGGATATACCAATTCCTGAACTTTTCATTCTCAGACTTTATGAGCAACCAAACAACTGAAGAGCAGAAACATTACTGCTTTCGTGTTCTAAAATAATTTTCTTCACCAATGGCAGTTCACATTTGCTGGAGAATTTTTTTTTTAATTTGGTAACTTTGTGTTCAATATTATTTGCATCTTTTTGTTTTACATTTTACTTGTACAATAGCAGATGATCGCCTACTGGCAACATGCTACCAATGAACAAGTTACATGAACAGATTTAAGTTGCTTGTATCCTAATTCTCAAGTCCCATTCACCCATCATTCTGCTGCTTGCTGACCTACATTGGTTCACAGTCCACCAAAGCCTCAATTTTAACATTCCTATCCTCATGTTCAGATCCCTGACTGATGTTGCTCCTTCCCTACCTCTGTAACCTCCTCTAGCCCTACAACCTTCCAAGAAATCTATGTTCCTCCAGCTCTGGCCTCTTGTGCAACCTTCACTTCTTTTACTCCACCCTTGGCAAGTTCTCAGATGTTGAGGTCTGAAGCTCTGGAATTCCCTCTCCAAAACTCTTCACCTCTCCACATCGCCTCCATACTGCTTAAAACCACCTCTGTGACCCCTTTCCTAATGCCTCCTCCTTTGGTTCTGTGTCAGTTTTTGTCTGATTAAGCTTCTGTGACATGCCTTGAGACATTTTACCGGACTGAAGGCCTTGTATAAATTGTTGTGACTGAGGCGGGAGCAATGCACTGTCAATTCAGTCCCATCACTCCAAAGGTCACAGCATATTATTAAACTTTTCCCACCCAACCAGAAAACAGCCAAATTAAACACTCTAGTAACCCGCAGAATAAAACAGACCAAACCAGGTATCTTTAGACAATAACAAATTAACTATTTATGAAAAAACTAAATCTTAAACAAAATAAGATAAGCCTATGTCGAAAGACCTTATAACTTCTTATTTTCACCCAACTCCCCCATTCACACACACACTCAAATATCTTCGGTTAACCATTTTTTTTTAAAAAAAGAATGAAGTTTTAAAAATTAGCTGTTTCTTAAGAATAAATAAATAACTGGGCTGCTAGTCTTTGTGGGTTACGTTCCTGATGGGTGAGGTATCCTTGTGTAAAAATAATCAAATGTCACTCGAAGTCTCCATGCGGATTTGAAGAATCAGTCTTTTAGTAAATAGGCATTCAAAACACTTTGGCTGCAGCAGGCGTCAAACAGTTCTTTCAATGATGAGCACAGCAATAGATCTACTTGAATTTTAAAACCGACAGTTTCTCAGTCAAAACACTACTGCAAATTCCAGCAAACACAATCAGTCAAGAGAGATTCAATCTTGAAGCAAAGACATCTTAGACTGGAAATAAAGAAAAGGAATTTTGCTACGTCCAGCAATACAAATGGTCTCTTCATTCCTTAGGGAATTAACACGGCCTGTAGCACATTGTAGAATTTCTGTCGAGAGAAACGGACAGCTCCTTTCTTCAGTAAGCACGCTTCGCTGATCTCTCAAAACTGGTTTTAGCTGTTTTTTCCACAGTTAAATTGAAACATTATACCATGTGACCTCCTCACTCTCCTGCTGTCGCCTAGGTAACAAGTGCAGTTGGCACACTGTGCCTCAGAAATCTAACACCTCTCTCCATCTTAAAGGTACACTGTTTTTAAACAGAGTCTTAAAGGCACACTGTTTCAAACAGAGGAGAAATAAATACAGTTCCATGACAAAATGCAAGTATTTTTTGTGTTACTCAGCCACAATTTGTACGTCAGATTTTAAATTAATTTGTTTTTAAACAAAGTTGCATACTAGCTATGCACTATGTTGACTAGCATGTAAGAACATAGAAAAGCAGAGATAACTTTGTTCCTGTACCTCTCCACACATCAAGTTGTCAATGAAAACTAGACCGTAAGGAAAAAGTGCCACACAGAGACAAGAAGTAACCGAGAGAGATTGTGAGCATATGAATAAATATGACCCTTTCTGGGGATATACCAATAGCCAGTTACACAGAAACATCAGAAGAATCAATTTCCCATGGCTCTGTTCTCACTATGACAAGATCCCCCTTGTTCTCAAATTCCATACCACAAACTTTTGCATTTTCCAGATCTTCTGCCATTTGCTCTACTTGCAATAAATACACCTAACACTGATTTCCAGAGGGAAGCTTCCTCTGTCACATCCCCATGCAACCTTAGCTAGTGCAACACCTGTTCACTCACTTCATCCTCACCCATTGTTCAGGGCTCCAAACATTGTCTAATTCTTCCAGACCAGTTTACTGTGTTAACTACTCACAATGTTGTCTTCTCTGCACAGAAAAAGTCAAATGCAGATTGTGATCCCTGCACAAATTATACCAAATGCTACCACTTCAGTTCTCGCTCCCACATTGTTCCAGTCAAGCTCAATAAATAAAACCTGAGAACAACAAATTATGTTTCTCTTTGGAACTCTAGTGTGAACATTAATGTAGCAAAATCTTGCCCATTTTCTTCCATCCACCAACCACTTTCATTCACAGAGTCATGGTCATTTGGCCCATTGAGTCCATGCCAGCTTTTCACAAAGCTCTCCAGTCAGTCCCACTTCCCCACTCAATTCCCATAGTACTGCAAGTCTATTTCCTTCAAGTGGCCATCCAATTTCCTTTTGAAGTAATTGGCTGTCTCCACTTCCACCACACTTGTGGGTAGTGAGTTCCAGGTCATTACCATGCACTGCATAAAAAAAGTTCTTCCTCATATTTCCCCTGCATCTCTTACCCAAAACTTTCAATCTGTGTCCCCTAGTCCTTGCACCATTAGTTAATAGAAACAGCTTTTCTTTGGCTAACTTATTTAAGCCTATCATAATCTTGTACACTTCTATTAAATCTCCCCTTAATCTCCTTTGTTCTAAGGAGAACAACGCCAGCTTTTCCAACCTAACGTTGTAACTAAAATCCCCCATCCCTGGAATCATTCTGGTAAATCTCCTCTGCACCCTCTCAAGGACCCTCACATCCTTCCTAAAGTGTGGTGACCAGCACTGAATGCAATACTCCAGTTGGGGCCTAACTACAGCTTTATAAAGGTTCAGCATAACTTCCCTACTTAATGCCTCTATTTATGAAGCCCAAGATCTCATATGCTTTACACACCATTCTCTCAATATGTCCTGCCACCTTCAAAGATCAATGCACATGCACCCCCAGGTCCCTCTGTTCCTGCACACTCTTCAGAACTGTGTCATTAAGTGCCTCCCCCTTCTGCCAAAATGCACCAACTCTCACTTGTCTCTATGAAATTCCATCTGCCATCTGTCTGCCCAATCTGCTAGCCCAACCTGCTGCAAGCAGTTCACATCGTACTCACTGTCTGCCACAGCTCCATGTTTGGTGTCATCAGCAAATTTTGAGATTCTACTCTGTATTCCAAGATCCAAGTCATTTATATATAGCGAAAAACAGCAGTGATCCCAGCACTGACCCTTGGTGCACACCACCGTCTACCATCCTCCAGTCTGAAAAATAACCACTTACTATGAGTCGCTGTTTTCTGTCCTTAAGCCAATTTTTTATCCAATTAGACACTGATCCTCCTATTCCATGATTCTGAATTTTGTAAACCAGCCTTCTATGTGGCACCTTATCATGCGCTTTCTTAAAATCCATATAGACAACATTCACCACATTCCCTTCATCAACCTTCTCTGCTACTTCATCAAAAAATTCAATTAGATTAATCAAGCACAATCTGCCTTTTACAAATCTGTCTTTAATAAACTCGAACCTCTCGAAGTGCCAGTTGATTTTTTTCCCTGATTATAGTTTCTAAAATCTTACCCACCACTGGCATTATAATAACTGGCCTGCAGTTGCTAGGGCTGTCATTATACCCTTTCTTGAATAAAGGTTACACATTTGCCATTCTCCAATCCTCTGGTACCTCCCCTGTATCCAGGGAAGACTGGAAGATTACGATAAGCTCTTCTGCTATCACCATCCCCAACCCTTTTAGCAACCTGGGATGCAAGCTATCCGGACCAGGTGACTTCTCTACCCTAAGCATAGCCAGCCTATAGACTGGGTAAACTTAATCAGCCCTAATGCTGTGGAGGATGAGTTTCTGGAGTCTGTTAGGGATGCTATTCGAGACCAGTAAGTTGAGGAACCAACTAGAGAACAGGCAATTTTCAAGCTAGTATTATGTAATGAGAAAGGGTTAATTAATCATCTTTTTGTAAAAGAACCTTTAGGGATGAGTGACCATAATATGATCGAATTTTACATTATGTTTGAAAGTGAAGTAGTTCAATCTGAAGCCACGGTGTTAAATTTGAACAAAGGAAATTATGAAGGTATGAGGGGCAAATTGGCTCAGGTGGATTGGGAAAATACATTAAAAAGTATGACAGTACACATGCAATGGATAGTCTTTAAAGAAATATTACATAGTTAACAGCAACTATACATTCCTTCAAGGCACAAAACCTCAAAAAATCATGGCTAACAAAGAAAGTTAAGGATTGCATAAGATTAAAAGAAAAGGCCTATAAAGTTGCCAGAAATAATAGTAAACCTGAGGATTGGGAGGAGTTAGAATACAGCAAAGGAGGACTAAGAAACTGAGAAAGAAAGGGAGAATAGATATGAATGTAAACTAGCAAAAAACATAAAAATGGAGTGTAAAAGCTTCTATAGATACGTAAAAAGGAAACGTTTGGCTTAGACAAACATGGGTCCATTACAGGCAAACTCAAAAGAATTTATGGGGAATAGAGAAATGGCAGAGAAGCTAAATGATTACTTTGTGGCTGTCTTCACTGAGGAAGATACAAGAGATCTCCCAGAATTAGAGATCCAAGGGACTAGGAAGAATGTGAAATTGAAGGAAATTAGTACTAGTAAGAAGGCTGTATTGGAGAAATTAATGGGGCTGAAGGTTGATAAGTCCTTGGGACTTGATATTCTACATCCCAGAGCGTTGAGAGAGAAAGCTATGAAGATAGTGGATGCTTTGGTGCTCATCTTCCAAAATTCTATAGATTCTGGAACAGTTCCTGCAGATTAGAAGGCAGCAAATGTCATCCCACTATTTAAGAAGGGAGGGAGAGAGAAAACAGGGAACAGACCTGTTAGCCTTACATCAGTAGTAGGGAAAATGCTAGAATCTATTCTGACAGATGTGTTAAATGAACACTTAGATAATAATGATCTGATTAGGCATAGCAAACATGGATTTATGAATGGGAAATCATGTTTGACGAACCTGTTGGGAGTTTTTTGAGGATGTTAGAAACAAAATTGATAAAAAGGAGTCTGCGGATTTAGTGTACTTGGATTTTCAGAAGGCTTTTGATAAAGTCCCCCACAGGAGGTTGGTTCTCAAAAATAAAGCACATGGAACAGGAGGTAATACGCTGGTATAGACTGAGGATTGGTTAACGGGCAGAAAACAGAGAGTAGGAATAAACGGGTCATTTTCACATTGGCAGGCTGTGGGCTACCACAAGGATCAGTACTTGGGCCCCAGCTGTTTGCAATATACATCAATGATTTGGATGTGAGGAGCAAATGTAATATTTCCAGGTTCACAGTTGACACAAAACCAGGTGGGAATGGGTGTTGTGAGTAAGATGCAAAGTGGCTTCAAGGGGATTTGGACAGACTTAGTGAGTGGGCAAGAACATGGCAGATGGAATATAATGTGGAAAAATGTGAGGGTACCCACTTTGGTAGGAGGAACAGATGTGCAGAGTATTTCTTAAATGGTAAGAGATTAGAAAGTGTAGTTCTACAAACGGACTTGGGTGCCCTCATCAATAAGTCACTAAAAGCTAACATGCAGTCGCAGCAAGCAATTAGGAAGTGGTATATTAGCCTTTATCGCAAGAGGATTGGAGTACAGGAGTAGTGAAGTCTTGCTTCAATTGTGTAGAACCTTGGTTAGATGGCACCTGAAGTACTGTGTGCAGTTTTGATGCCCTTACCTTAGGAAGGATATTATTGCCATAGAGGGAATGCAACGAAGGTTTACCAGACTGGTTCCCAGGATGACGGGACTGTCCTATGAAGAGAGATTGGGGAAAGTGGGCCTGTATTCCCTGGAGTTTTGAAGAATGAGAGGTGATCTCATTGAAACCTACAAAATACTTCAAGGGATAGACAGGGTAGATGCAACTAAGATGTTTCCCCTTGTTGGGGAGTCTCGAACCAGGCAATATAATTTCAAAATAAGGGGAAGCCACTTAGGACCGAGATGAAGAGAAATTTCTTTACTCAGAGGGTTGTGAATCTTTGCAATTCTCCACCCGAGAGGGCTGTGGAAGCTCAGTCATCGAGTATGTTTAAAGCAGAGATTGACAGATTTCTAAATACCAATGACATAAAGGAATATGGAGATAGTGTGGGAAAAAGGCATCGAAGTGGATGATCGGCCATGATCGTATTGAATGGTGGATCAGGCTTGATGGGCTGAATAGCCTACTCCTGCTCCTATGTTCCTATGAAGTACTTCTGAAGTGTAGTCACTGATGCAATGTAGGAAATGTTGCATCCAACTTTCACACTAGGTCCCACAAACAGCAATAAAATCAATGACTAGATGAACTGTTTCAGATGTTAGCTGAGGATAAATACTGACCAGGACACCAACAGAACTCCCTGCTCCTCTTCCAATAGTTCCATGGAATCCCTTATACCCACCCAAGGAGGCAGATGTGTTCTCCGTTGAACATCACATCTAAAAAAACTCTTCAGGCAGTGCAGTACTGCCTCTGTACTACAGTGAAATGCCAGCCTAGATTTTGTGCATAAGTCTCTGGAGTGGGGCTTGAATTCACAACTTTCTGACTCAGCCAAGAGTATTATCAAGTGTGTGGAGGCAGACACCCATGCTGCAGGCAGGTAAATTGCACATATTTTTGTAATTTAGCACACTTCAGAAGTGCGATGGAATACTCTCCACTTGCCTGGATGAGTGCGACTCCAATACCACTCAGGAAGCTCGACGCTATCCAGGACAAAGCAGCCCGCTTGATCAGCACCCCAACTACCACCGTGCACGTGGCAGCAGTGTGTACCAGATACAAGATGCACTGCAGCAACTCACCAAGCCTCCTTCAACAGCACCTTCCAAACCTGCGATCTCTTCCACCTTGAAGGACAAGGACAGCAGATGCATGGTAACCTGCAAGTTGCCCCTCCAAGTCACACACCACCCTGACTTGGAAACAAATCACCGTTCCTTCACTGTTGCTGGATGAAAATCCTGGAACTCCCTCCCTAACAGCACTGTGGGTGTACCCGCACCAGATGGACTGCAGTGGTTCAAGAAGCCAGCTCACCACCACCTTCTCAAGGACAATTAGGGATGGGCAAGAAATGCTGGCCTTGCCAGCAATGCCCACATCCCAAAGAACCAAAACAAAACTTCCCTTTACCTGCTGTTCCCTTCAATTTATTCTGTCCTATAATAAGGATTGCTCATACAACAGGGCCAGTTTGGATGAAGAGCCGATACAAAACATTCCTGTTTTCAAATGATGAATCTGCTATGTATTTTCACAACTTTTGGTCTTTTTCTTAAGTTTGCGTGAAATAAATTTAGACAATCTTAGTCCAGTATCGAGTGAGTACAGGCTCACAGCGGGAAAACCAGTTCTGCCCTAATTGGTATTAATTAACAACCTAACTGAAGAGGATTGCTGGTATGGAATTCCTCACATTAAAAACTTTGAAGAAAGAAATCCGATGCATGTGCGCCTTGCTGTATACTATTGAGTCAAAAAAAACTAGGAAGATCCAAAGTTTGATCTCTGATCTGTGCCAATATTGACAATTTCACACAGAGCAGCAATTGGGGGGTGCCACGAATAATTTCAGTGTCCTCTGGGGAAGAGGAGTGGGTAAAACAACAACCAGATTTCCCACAACCTGAATTTTAACCAGGAACTCCTGCTGGAAGTGGGCCTGTGTGGACATTATGTGAGGACATCTTAGCACCTGTAAAAATAACAGTTAGTTAACTGGACTCTATCACTTAAGGTGTAGAGCTTACTAAATTTTAATATAGCTGTTCAAATGCCTGGATTAAGCAAATGTAACTGCACCCCACCTGTAGTTTGCTTTTATCTTAGTTCTTCAGACTTAAATTTCAGCTGTCTTTGTAGGAGTGGCTTCACTGTTACCACATAAATCTAGAACCAAGATTTTATTTTAAATGCTCGAGATAGGATTTCTAAGTATTAGGATTCTCCTGCAAGACCAGGACATTTTTTGAATGCATGCCTCTGTTCTTGCACTCCAGGGCTCTTTGTGTTCATTTATGTGTGTGTATTAGCTGCAACACTCCGATTTTTTCTCTTTCTACTTCCTATTCTTGTTTTGCTCTCTTCACCTCCTCCAACTATGATTCCCTTCCAACTTCCTCTTCTCCAGCACCATGTGCCCTCAAACAATTCTTCACTTATAACTGCTTACCTGCTATCTTGCCAGACTCAAGTCCCCACTAAATGCCTTCCTTGGTAGTCTTTGCCACAACCGCGCTGGCACTTCAGTGGCTTACCCAGATTAGCAATCCCAAATGTCTAATCCTGCATTCTTGGTGGCCATTGTACCCAGTTTATTCCTTGGTGAATAACCTCTTTAACTTCCTTTTTCTAATCTCTTCCAGTGTCCTCCTGACCCTGCCATTGGGTTGTCCACAAATGCCCTCCAGAATGCTTCTCACTTGTAAACAATTCCCAACTTCATCATAAAGGAGCACAGAGACATTTGATTGTCATCAGAAACCTAGTTCTGTGGCAGCTCTTCCCTTGCCGCACCACCCTTATCACTCAATGCCATTGATCACTTGCCCCACCCAAGCTCCTCCTGCCCTAATAAAGCTATCATTGCCAAGTTTGACCTTCATCTCTGCCTCTACACCTCTGGCATCTTCTTCTTTGAGCACCTCATACTCTTCCATTCTTCTTGTCTGTTAGTTAAACTTATTGTTTGGCCCATTCCCATGGCAACTTAATCACCAGGATTACCTCCTAGTCTCTACAATGAGGGGCCCTCATTCTTTGTGATTTCAGCCTAACCTAAGCTCCCCGAGCCCCACCTTCTCCAACTTCTCTAGCCTTCTGTCCTCATTTATTTGCACCCTTCACATTAGAGGCCTGCTACCCAACCCGAACCCGACGACAGGTCGGTTCGGGCCCATCTTCAGGATACAACGTTCGGGCTCGGGTCGGGTCAGACCGAGTCCAGGTCGAGTCGAGTCAGGTCAGGTCGGATACACACAGTAAGTGCTCCGCTGCTAGGTATTGAAATTTTTTTAAAAACTTACCTGAGCTGGGAGTCCGCGACGAAACTGAGTCTGCGCAGTGAGCGAGTGACATCACTATGACATCATCGCACATGCGCTGCAGGTTCATGGAGCTTCCCAGTCGGAAGGTAAGTAAAGGGATGGTCGGGTTGGGCTCAGGTCGGTTCGGGCTCGGGACAAAATCAGAGGGACTCGGGCTAGGTCGGGCTCGGGACGGGTTCTTTTTTCCTGACCTGAGCAGGCCTCTACTTCACAAACACTCTCACCCACCCCTTGACCAAGCCATCTCAAACAGTCTCTGCACCTCCAAGATTTTGGTCACCGATATTATCCCTGACCACATCTTTGTCTGCTTTACCACTCATATCCTTCTGCCTACTTCCACCACCACTATCCCCACCTTCCTCACCCGGAAAAAAACTCAGTCCTAATTCCCTCAAAAATCTATTCTCACATTTCTAACTCCAACACTTCTGCCTTTATTGACATGCTCAGCTGTTTCCTCACCTGTGTTTATGATGCCCTTGTTCCTGAACAACACTCATCATGTCTGCAGTCACCTCCCCGAACTAACATACCCTTCAATGTTTTGTAATGCATGGCTGATTTGAAGTGCATGACCCCTTTGGATTTTTCTGCGCACGTGCAAGAACTCAAAGGGACTGACTTGTGCACAGCCTGCGTGGGAACTTTCGGGTTGCTGCGCAGTCAGGTGGCTTAGAGGGAACACTGCACCTAACTATTTATCTGCCACTGCTGGGTGTCTGCCTGTTGCCTCTGGGAAGCACTGCAGGACATCTTATAAAAATGCAAGTAACTGTTTAGCCATAGCTTTCTCAAGAGCTGGAACAGAAAGAAAAAATTTAAAAAGCAGCTTTAAAACAATAAACTTAAGGTTGCAGTTATTTGTAATATAGAAGTTATAAATTATCCATACCTTCTGTTCCTGCTTCTTGATCTAGATCGTCGTGATCTATAGGATTTCCCTCGATCCCGTGATCTGCTACGACTGCTTCGCTTCTTTCGGACCTCATATGATGAGCTGCTGCTAGACCGTCGTCTATGTCTGAAACATTGATAATATATTAATGTATATTAAAATTTGTCATGATGGACTCTATTTAAAACCTTGCCTTAGTATAAATTTAAGAAGGGAAATAGAGTCAGAAAGCATTGCACTACGAGCATGTGCTTCACAGTGTAAATCCCAGAGACAACAGAAGAGATTAGTTTGGTCAGATTTTGGCTGGGACACCACAAAGCTGTTTCACTGCAACAGAATATTCTACTGCAGGACAACAGTATTACAGACAACAGCACACTGGAAAACGTTAATAGTTTTGTTCCTTACTTCATGCATGATCAACAGGCAGAAATGGTACACATAAACAATCTGCCTAACACAATATGTCCAACTTCAACTATAGCACTGACAGACTGAAGCGCCAGCATATCGAATATATTTGAATTTTATTTAAATCAGTGACAGTGCAAAAGTTTGTGCATATAGTAATTGTTAGTTGGTCATTTGCTATTTGGTCAAAACAGTACAGTACTCAAAGACCACATTTTTCTTCCAGCCAAGATGTAAATTATCAGCATTTTTAAAAAATTCTTTCATGGGATGTGAGCATCACTTGCAAGACTAGCATTTGTTATCATTCCCTAATTGCCTTGAGAACATGATGGTGAACTGTCTTCTTGAACTGCTGCAATCCATCCAGTCTAAGGACATCCATAGTGCTTTTACAAAGGGATATCCAGGTTTTTGATCCAGCGACAGTGAAGGAATGGTGATATAGTTCGAAGTCAGGACGGTGTGCGGCTTGGAGGGAACTTGCAGATAGTGGTGTTCCCACGCATCTGCTGCCCTTGTCCTTCTAGGTGGTAGAGGTCAGGAGTTTGGAAGGTACTGTTGAAGGAGGCTTGGTGAGCTTCTGCAGTGCAGCATGTATACAGTACACACTGCTGCTAATGGGTGCCTGTGATGGAGGGAGTGCACGTTTAAGATGGCGAATGGGGTGTTGATCAAGTGGGCTGCTTTGTCTTGGATGGCATCGAGCTTCTTGAGTGTTGTAGGAACTGCACTGATCCAGGCAGGGGAAGAGTATTCCATCACACTGCTGACTTGTGCCTTGTAGATGGTGGACAGGCTTGAGGGAGCCAGGAGGTGAGTTATTCACTGCAATATTCCCAGCCTCTGACTTGCAGCCACAGTATTTATATGACTATTTATATTTTATGTGTATATTGTATGATTTTCATTCCTTTTCTTTGTTGTGTTATTATATTCTAAATCACACAACTTGCTTTTCAACTGTTTCTATATTATTGGTCATTTCAAATGATACAGCTGTACTGCTGCAAATCTGAAAATTTTGACAGTATTTCTGTTTACTAACATCTGCTCTATCCTATTGCACTGATTACACTTTTTCCAAGATCCCAATTCTTTCCTATAGATCCCCATTCACACTTTTAATCTGATAGTGTCATTTTGTCAATTTTCAACTATTATCATTCTTGAACACCAAGTGTTCATGTGCATCTACACTTTATCGTTTTCTTCTCATTCCAGTCAGATTCAAGTGTTTGTAGCCACCTTTAAATGAACAATGTTATCACAATCTCCTCAAAATTGCACTAGCAGTCACTCCAAAAAGTGACGACTTCACTTTGTAGAGTTTTATTGCAAAATGGTTCATCTTGAATGTTTCTCTGAGGAAAACAATACGATATTGGAACAAAACCACTGTTATTGCCACTGACACTTAAGTCTTATTGTGGTTGACAATCTAAATGCGACACGAAGAGCTATCTACTGTATTACTCTTCAATTAAATCCCTTCTCTCACCCATAGGATTTCTTTTTTAGAATTCAAATAAAATAGTACTGTAAGTACATCTTTGAAAACAAGCAAAATGGAAGCACATCAGTAATCAGCCAAAATTCCTCAAATCTTATTTCAGCAAAGTTTACTAAATTATGTTGATAAGCACAAAAGTAAATGAACTGAACCATACCAGAAGTTAATTTAGATCATCGCGGTGCCAACTTATTTGCTTAAGTTGCTTTCCGCAGCTTTAAAACTATAAATGTACATTACAATCACTTGTAATCACAAGGGGGCAATCACTTTGCTGGGAGTGTACTGCAGGCCTCCAAACAGTCAGGGAGAGATAGAGGAGCAGATATGTAGGCAAATCTCAGAAGTATAAAAATAATAGGGTAATAATAGTAGGGGATTTCAAGTTCCCCAATATTAACTGGGATAGTCTTAGTGCAAAAGGCTTAAAGGGGGTGGAATTCTCATTTGAGCCAGCTAGTAGAATGTCCCACAACAGAAGGGGCGATACTGGACCTAATCTTAGGGAATGAAGCTGGACAAGTGGTGGAAGTGTCAGTGGGGGAACAATTTGGGGATAGTGACCATAACTCTAAGATTTAAGGTAGTTATGGAAAAAGACAAAGATGAACCGGAAATAAAGGTACTGAATTGGGGGAAGGCCGATTTCAATATGATAAAACAGGATCTGGCCAAAGTGGACTGGGAGCAGCTACCTGTAGGAAAGAGAGTGTGTTCAGGGCCAACGTGTTTCCTTAAAGGTGAAGGGTAGGACCAACAAGTCCAGGGCACCCTGGATGTCAAGGGATATAGAGGATTGGATAAGGACAAAAAAAGGAAGCTTATGGCAGATTCAGAGCACTGAAAACAGCAGAGGCCCTAGAGGAGTATAGAAAGTGTAGGGGGGGGGGTACTTAAATAAAGTAATTAGGAGAGCAAAGAGGGGGCATGAAAAAACACTGACGGGTAAGATAAAGGAAAATCCCAAGGCGTTTTATAAGTATAAGTAAGGGCAAGAGGATAACCAGGGAAAGAATATGGCCCATCAAGGACCAAAGTGGCAATCAGTGTGTGGAGCCGGAGGACGTAGGTGACGTTTTAAATGATTACATTTCATCTGCGTTCACTATGGAGAAGGACGCTGTAGATCTAGAGATCAGGGAGGGGGATTGTGATATACTTGAACAAATTAGCATTGAAAGGGAGGATGTATTAGCTGTATCAGTGGGCTTAAAAGTAGATAAATCCCCAGGACCAGATGAGATGTATCCCAGGCTGTTATGTGAGGCAAGGGAGGAGATTGCAGGGGCTCTGACACAAATTTTCAAATCCTCTCTCGCCACAGGTGAAGTGCTAGAGGACTGGAGGACAGCAAATGTGGTGCCATTATTCAAGAAGGGTAGCAGGGATAAACCAGGTAATTACAGGCCGGTGAGTCTAACATCAGTGGTAGGGAAACTATTGGAAAAAATTCTGAGGGACAGGATTAGTCTCTACTTGGAGAGACAGGGATTAATCAGGGATACTCAGCATGGCTTTGTCAGGGGGAGATCATGTCTAACCAATTTGATTGAATTTTTCGAGGAGGTCACTAGATGCGTAGATGAGGGTAAAGCAGTTGATATAGTCTACATGGACTTCAGTAAGTCTTTTGATAAGGTCCCGCATGGGAGATTGGTCAAGAAGGCAAGAGCTCATGGGATCCAGGGCAATTTGGCAAATTGGATCCAAAATTGGCTTAGTGGCAGGAGGCAGAGGGTGATGGTCGAGGGTTGTTTCTGCAAGTGGAAGCCTGTGACCAGTGGTGTACCGCAGGGATCGGTGCTGGGACCCTTGCTGTTTGTTGTGTACATTAATGATTTAGATGAGAATATAGGAGGTATGATCAGTAAGTTCACAGATGACATGAAAATTAGTGGTGTCGTAAATAGTGAGGAGGAAAGCCTTAGATTACAAGACAATACAGATGAGCTGGTAAGATGGGCAGAGCAATGGCAAATGGAATTTAATCCTGAGAAGTGTGAGGTGCTGCATTTTGGGTGACCATGGGAAGTACAGAGGGACCTTGGTGTACTTGCCCATAGATCACTGAAGGCAGCAGCACAGGCAGATAAGGTGGTTAGGAAGGCATTTGGGATACTTGCCTTTATTAGCCGAGGCATACAATATAAGAGCAGGGAGGTTATGATGGAATAAAAACAAGAAATGCTGGAAATACTCAGCAGGTCTGGCAGCATCTGTGAGTATTTCCAGCATTTCTTGTTTTTATTTCAGATTTTCAGCATCTGCAGTATTTTGCTTTTATTTTAGAGGTTATGATGCAGCTGTACAAAACGCTAGTTAGGCCACAGCTGGAGTACTATGTACAGTGCTGGTTGCCACACTATCGGAAGGATGTGATTGCACCGGAGAGGGTGCAGAGGAGATTCTCCAGGATGCTACTTGGGCTGGAGCATTTCAGCTTTGAAGAGAGACTGGATAGGCTATGGCTGTTTTCCTGAGAGTAGAGAAGGCTGAGGGGGGACCTGATTGAGGTATACAAAATTATGAGGGGCACAGATAGGGTAGATTGGAAGAAACTTTATCCCTTAGCGGAGGTGTCAATAACCAGGGGCATAGGTTTAAGGTAAGGGGCAGGAGGTATAGAGGGGATTTGAGGAAAAAGTTTTTCACCCAGAGGGTGGTTGGAATCTGGAACACACAACCTGAAGGGGTGGTAGAGACAGGAACCCTCACAACATTTAGAAGCATTTCGATGAGCACTTGAAACACCAGAGCATACAAGGCTACAGGCCAAGTGCTGGAAAATGGGATTAGGATAGGCTTGATGGCCAGCACGGACACGGTGGGCCGAAGGGCCTGTTTCTGTGCTGTATAACTCTATGACTATGACAATCTGCCCAGCGACTTCATAACCTTTCTCACATTAACAGTTGCATTCAAATGACCATTAATATGCAGAATTACTCAATTTCACTTCAAATTGCTGTTCTGAACAAGCTGAACAGATGGGAATCTGACGAACAGTTATTTTTAATTCCACCAGAAATTTGATTTGTACCAGCTCTACACTGGTGATTAAACTAAAATATTATGGAAGTGAATTGGCACTAAACTATATTAGATGAAGAAATGAAATATGCAGAAATACCACCAAATCTACTGATACACCTCATTTGATAAAACATCTTGCAAGTTACTATATCTGCCTGACTTTTCCAGGTCCATGTCCAACCAAAAGCTGGAAGTTGCATTTTTTTTTTAAGGACTGGGATTTTTTTAAATTCAGCCAAAGGAGCATAATTGCTTGTAGGAAGAGTGAAATCTAAAATTAGTTTCAACAATGTGAAATCTACTCTGATTCTCAATCCCAGATAACATTGACCCTGTTGCAGAGAAAGCAAAGTAACAAGCATAAATTCTGAAGTTTCTAACTTACCTGAATTTTGTATGTGCTTATATGAACTAGATACATCCTGCAGCCAGCATCTTTCAATCCCTATCTCAAATGCAATATAATCTCTTGAAACCCAAAACTCACAATAACCTCTGTATCTGGCAATAACCATCCTTGTTTTAAACATTTAATCCATCTTTTAAGTAAAACAAGGAACATGGCAAAACAAAACAAAAAAATGAAAGGGGGAAACTGAAAAATGCTTGGAAGTAAAACAGGGGTGGCGACAGATTAAATAGTTCATTCAAAAGTGTAAATGTATAAATTAATGAAAAAAAGGGAAAAGATGAAAACAATGTTTTCAAGAAATCTCTTATTCCATTACGATCATATGGTGTATCTTTGTTAATTTATGATTTTTGTTAATCTTCTACTCTGCTGTTTCCCTGCCACACTGGTTGAATTTGTAAGTAACATGCTGTAACACATATTTTACAAGACTCACCTTCTGTCCTTGGATCGTGAATGAGAGCGGTGACTACGAGAGTGTGATCTTGTTCTTCTAGATTTTTTCCGGGTGAATGTTCTACTATCTGAAGAACTGCTGGAAGTTGACTTCCTCCGGTGTTTCTTTTTACGACGGCTTCGGGTATCATCTTCACTGTCTGAGGAGTGATGCCCCATTTTCCAACGTCTTCCAAAATTGCTTACGAAATAAAGATGAATAATCACCAAAATTAGAATGAACACATTGTAGGACTTAGCATTTATTGTGTTAATTTTTCTAGTCAATTCTAACGGATCAATTCCAATGAATCAAATCAAACTCCGCAGTTCTGTCACATCCAGTCATGAATGGTGGTGAGCAATTAAACAACTAACCAGAGGAGGCTCCACAAGCACCCCCATCCTCAATGAAGGCGGAGCCCAGCATGTTAGTGCAAGAGACAAGGCTGAAGCATTTTCAACCAACTTCAGCCAGATGTGCATAGTGGACGATCCCTCTCAGCCTCCTCCTGAGGTGCCCAGCATCACAGATGCCAGGTGTAAGCCAATTTGATTCACTCCACGTGATATCAAGAAACAGCTGAATGCACTGGATACTGCAAAGGCTATGGGCCCTAACAACATCCCAGCTGTAGTACTGAAAGCTTGTGCTCCAGAACTGGCCGCACTCCTAGCCAAGTTGTTCCAGTACATTTACAACACTGGCATCTACCCAACAATGTGAAAAATTGCCCAGCTATGTCCTGTCCACAAAAAGCAGGACAAAACAAATCTGGCCAATTACCATCCCATGAGTCTACTCTCAATAAGCAGCAAAGTGATGGAAGGTGTCGTTGACAGTGCTATCAAGTGGCATTTAGTCACCAATGACCTGCTCACCGACACTCAATTTGGATGCCACCAAGGCCAACATGCTCCAGACCCCATTATAACCTTGGTCCAAACATGGAGAGAAGAGCTGAATTCCACAGATGACGTGAGAGTGTCTGCCCTTGCCATTAAGGCAGCATTTGACAAAAAGTGGCATCAAGATGTCTTAGCAAAATTGAAGTCATAGGGAATCAAGGGGAAAAGTCTCCACTTGTGGAGCCATACGTAGCACACAGGAAGACGGTTGTGGTTGTTGGAGGCCAATCAGCTCAATCCCTGGAAATCACTGGAGGACTTCCTCAGGGTAGTGTCCTAGGCCCAACCATCTTCAGCTGCTTCTTCAATGACCTTCCCTCCAACATAAGGTCAGAAGTGGCGATGTTCACTGATGATTGCAGTGTTCACTGTCATTCTGGACTCCTCAGATACTGAAGCAGTCCATACCCACATGCAACAAGACCCGGACAACGTTCAGGCTTAGGCTGATAAATAGCACGTAACATTTGCACCACACAACTGCTTGGCAATGACCATCGCCAACGAGAAAAAAATCTAACCATCTCCTCTGGACATTCAACTGAGTCCTCCATCATCAACCTGGGGGTTACCATTGACCAGAAACTGAACTGGACCAGCCATATAAATACTGCAGTTACAACAGATCAGAGGCTGGGAATTCTGCAGCGAGTAATTCACCTCCTGTCTCCCCAACGCTTATCCATCATTTACAAGGCACAAGTGAGGAGTGTGATGGAATTCTCTCCACTTGCCTGGATGAGTCCAACAACACGGTTCAACACGATCCAAGGCAAAGCAGCCCACTAGATCGGCACGCCATCCATCAACTTAAAAATATTCACTCCCTCCACCTCCAGCACACAGTGGCAGCAGAATGTGTACGATCTACAAGGTGCACTGCAACAACTTGCTAAGGCTCCTTTGACAGCACCTTCCTGTAAATCAGACGGAAGGAGGAGAGGAACTTGGTGAGATTATAATCACCAGGGAAGCAGTACTGAACAAACTGATGGAGCTGCGGACTGACAAGTCCCCAGGTCCTGATGGACTTCATCATAGGGTCTTAAAAGAGGTAGCGAATGAGACAGTAGATGCGCTGGTGTTAATTTTTCAAAATTCTGGAAAGGTTCCAACAGACTAGAAAGTAGCAAATACAACCCCTCCTTTCAAGAAGGGAATGGTTGGGGCGGGCGCGGGAGGCAGAAAACAGGCCAGTTAGCTTGACACCTGTCGCGGGGAAGGTGTTTGAATTGATCATTAAGGAGGTTACAGCTGGGCACTTACAAAAACTCAAAGTCATCGGGAATAGTCAGCATGGTTTTGTGAAAAGGAAATCATGTTTTACCAATTTATTGGAGTTCTTTGAAGGAGGAACATGCGCTGTGGATAAAGGGGAGCCCATTGACGTACTCTACTTGGATTTCCAGAAGGCATTTGACAAAGTGCTACATAAAAGGTTATTGCGCAAAGTAGGAGTTCATGGTGGAAGGAGTAACATATGAGCATGAATAGAAGATTGGCTGACTGGCAGAAAACAGAGTGTATGCATAAATGGGTCCTTTTCTGATTGGCAGGATGTGACGAGAGGAGTCCCGCACGGGTCTGTGCTGAGGCCTCAACATTTTACAATTTATATCAATGACTTGGATGAGGGGAACGATGACATGGTAGCTAAATTTGCAGATGACACAAAGATAGGTAGGAAAGTATGTTGTGAAGAGGACATAAGGAGATTGCAGACCAATATAGATAGGTTGAGTAAGTGGGCAAAAATCCGGCCAATGGAGTATAAGCTGAGAAAATGTGAAGTTGTTCACATTTGGCAGGAAGAATAAAAAAAGCAGAGAATCACTTAAACGGAGAAAGACTGCAGAATTTGAAGGTGCAGAGGGATCTAGATGTTCTAGTGCAGGAGTCACAAAAAGTTAGTATGCAGGTACAACAAGTAATAAAGAAGGCTAATGGAATGCTATCCTTTATTACGAGAGGAATTGAATATGAAAGTAAGGACGTTATGCTTCAGTTATACAGGGCATTGGTGAGACCACATTGTGAATACTGTGTGCAGTTTTGGTCTCCTTATTTAAGGAAGGATGTAAATGCGTTGGAGGCAGTTCAGAGGAGGTTTACTAGATTGACAGCTGGAATGAGCAGGTTGTTATGAGGAAAGGTTGGAAAGACTGGCTTTGTTTTCACTTGAGTTTAGAAGAGTGAGGGAAGACTTGATTGAAGTATACAAGATCCTGAATGGTCTGGAGGGATCTGGGTGTCCTTGTGCATGATTCGCTGAAAACAAGTATGCAGGTACAGCAGGTAATAAGGAAGGCAAATGGAATTTTGGCATTTATTGCTAAAGGAATTGAGTATAAAAGTAGGGAAGTGTTGCTGCAACTGTACAAGGCATTAGTGAGACTGCACCTGGAGTATTGCGTACAGTTTTGGTCCCCTTACTTGAGGAGGGATGTAGTTGCATTGCAGGCAGTTCAGAGGAGGTTCACTAGATTGATTCCGGAGATGAAGGGTTTGTCTTATGAAGAGAGATTGAGCAGTGTAGGCCTCTACTCTCTAGAGTTTAGAAGAATGAGAGGAGATCTAATTGAGGTATATAAGATGATTAAGGGGATTGACAAAGTAGACGTTTCATCCAGAGGATGTTTCCTCTGGTGGGGCAATCTAGAATGAGAGGTCATAGTTTTAGGATAAGGGGTAGCAGATTTAAAACAGAGATGAGGAGAAATTACTTCTCTCAAAGGGTTGTGAGTCTGTGAAATTCACTACACCACAGTGCGGTGGATGCCAGGACATTGTGTAAATTTGAGGAGATAGACAGATTTTTAATTAGTAATGGGTTCAAGGGTTATGGAGAACGGGCAGGAAAGTGCAGTTGAGACCAAGATGAGATCAGCCATGATCGTACTGAATGGCGGAGCAGGCTCGATGGGCTGAATTGCCCACTCCTGCTCCCAGTTCTTATGTTCTTATGTCTTGACAAGGTGGATGTGGAAAGGATGTTTCCTCTTGCCGGTGGAGACCACAACCAGGGGCACTGTTTTAAAATTAGGAGTTGCCCTTTTAGGACAGAGATGAGGAGAATTTTTTTCTCCGAGGGTTGTGCGACTTTGGAAGATGGTGGAGGCAGGGTCATTGAATATTTTTAAGGCGGAAGTAGATAGATTCTTGTTAGGCAAGGGAATCAAAGGTTATTGAGAATAGATGGGAGTGTGGAATTCGAAACACAAACAGATCAGCCACGATCCTTTTGAATGGCAGAGCAGGCCTGAGGGTCCGAATGGCCTACTTCTGCTCCTAATTCGCATGTTTGAAACCTGCAACCTCTACCACCTAGAACAAGGGCAACAAACGCATTCTCTCAATCATCAGTAAAATGATGGAAGGTGTCATCAACAGGGCCATAAAGTGGCACTTGCTTAGCAATAACCCGCTCAGTGATGTTCAGTTTGTGTTCCGCCAGGGCCACTCAGCTCTTGACCTCATTACAGCCTTGGTTCAAACGTGGACAAAAGAGCTGACCTCAACAGATGAGGCGAGAGTGACTGCCCTTGACATCAAGGTAGCATTTGACTGAGTATGGCATCAAAGAGCCCTAGCAAAACTGAAGTCAATGGGAATCAAGGGGAAAACTCTTCGTTGGTTGGAGTCATACCTAGCGCAAAGGAAAATGGTTGTGGTTGCTGGAGGTCAATCAGCGCAGCTCCAGGACATCACTGCAGGAGTTCCTCAGGGTAGTGCCCTAGGCCCAACCATCTTCAGCTGCTTCAGCATTGACCTTCCTTCAATCATAAGGTCAGAAGTGGGGATGTTCATTGATGATTGCACAATGTTCAGCACCATTCGCGACTCCTCAGATACTGAAGCAGTCAGTGTACAAATGCAGCAACAGCTGGACAATATCCGGGCTTGGGCTGATAAGTGGCAAGTAACATTCACGCCACACAAGTGCCAGGCAATGACCATCTCCAACAAGAGAGAATCTAATCATCTCCCCTTGATCTTCAATGGCATTACCATTGCTGAATCCCCCACTATCAACATTCTAGGGACTACCATTGACCAGAAACTGAACTGAAGTAGCCATATAAATACCGTGACTACAAGAGCAGGTCAGAGGCTAGGAATCCTACGGCGAGTAACTCACCTCCTGACTCCCCAAAGCCTGTCCACCATCTACAAGGCACAAGTCAGGAGTGTGATGAAATACTCTCCACTTGCCTGGATGGGTGCAGCTCCAACAACACTCAAGAAGTTCAACACCATCCAGGACAAAGCAGCCCGCTTGATTGGCACCTCATGCACAAACATTCACTCCCTCCACCACCGACGCACAGTGGCAGCAGTGTGTACCATCTACAAGATGCACTGCAGAAACGCACCAAGGTTCCTTAGACAGCACTTTCCAAACCTGCGAACTTTACCAACGAGAAGGACAAGGGCAGCAAATGCATGGGAACACCACCACCTGCAAGTTCCCCTCCAATTCGCACACCATCCTGACTTAGAACCATATCACCATTCCTTCACTGTCACTGGGTCAAAATCCTGGAACTCCCTTCCTAACAGCACTGTGGGTGTACCTACCCCACATGGACTGCAGCGGTTCAAGAAGGCAGCTCACCACCACCTTCTCGAGGGCAATTAGGAATGGTCAATAAATGCTGGCCTAGCCAGCAACGCCCACATCCCATGAATGAATAAAAAAAAACACCACCACCTGCAAGTTCCCCTCCAAGTTACCATCCTGACTTGGAACACTATCACCATTCCCGCAGTTTCGCTGGGTCAAAATCCTGAAACTCCCTTCCTAACAGCACTGTAGGTGTACCTACACCACATGGACTGCAGTGATCCAAAAAGGCAGTTCAGTACCACCTTATAGTGTCATAGAGTCGTACAGCTCACCACCACCTTGTCAAGGGCAATTAAGGATGGGCAATAAATGCTGGCCTTGCCAGAGATCTCTTATGCCATGAGTGAATAAAAAAGTAACAAAATTGCAATAAGTTTGCTCTCATCAGTGCTATTCCTACTATAACTTAACTTGTGCTTCCAAATAGTTGAAATCAAACAATTTTGATTTCTATTTTTTCCCAGCAAACACTAAATTTTTCATGAAGACAAAGTACTCATGATCTGCCAATATATTTGCAGCTGGAATTGACAATGTTTTAAGTTTGGGTCTCCTTTACATGTTCTGATTATGATAGTGCAATCTGGGTGTGTGACAATAGGACACACCTTCCGTGCCTTTAAAATCAGTGTGACTCAGTTTCAGGGACTGGTACTTAGATTTGTATGCTCGGCAGCAGTATTACTTCACATCATCAAATTAGCATGAAGGAAAGTTACAAAAGTTTGCCTTTCTCCCAAAGTCTTGCAAATAATCTGAGAGGATAAGAAATATGTTCTGCGAAAGATATTTTAAATCCTTGTGTACTAGTTCAAGATGGGTTTTTTTCTCAATAATTGCACTTTGAACAGTGTCATTTACCAATTTTTGGAGAGCGCGGTAGGCATCCTGTGGTCTCCATTGTTTAATACCATGGTCAACAAATAATTATTGGTGTTGCAACACAATATTGGATTCCCAGCAAATAGAAAGCTATGAAGTTTCAGTTCATTTGAGAGTCTATTCATGCAAACTACCTTTATGTTTTGAACATATATTAGAAGTATTGATAAAAAAAACCCAAGTCATAACATTAAGGGTACAGCCATATTGCAACTACTGATCTCAGTTTTGCACCTTTTAAATCAGCATCATACGTTACTGTTCACCATTTTACTAAAAATATGAATGATGCACCATATTAAATTATTTTCCTTCACTTGCACCACCATCTACAGTATTATGGTTCTTATTTTAATGTACCATAGATATTAAAAAAGTAAAACATGTATTTTAATTTTCTAGCTGCTAAAGTCAGTCATTACAAATTTTACTGTCCTGTGGTCAACTAAACTAAGAAAATAGCATGCATGGAAAATGAAAATAATCTGCACGTCTTGATCGACAACAAACTGAAGCTATTGCCCATAACGCTGGAGTAAAGAAAATCAGATACGGAGATGTATTAAAAGGTCAATATTGAGCAAAAATGGTGAGGTTATCCTGCCACTTCATAAATCATTGTTTCGACCCCACCTAGTAAAATTCTGGTTGTCACTATACAAAAAGGATATTGCAGCTATTGAAGGGATGGATACAAAAGAGAGCAACCAGAATGATTGAGGGAATGGAAGGATTGCCTTCAGAAGCAATTATGTATATTGGGCACAGTCTCACTTGAAAAGAGAAATATGAGAGGTGTTAGGATTCAAAAACAGAAAATGCTGGAAATACTCAGCAGGGCAGGCAGCATCTGTGGAGAGAAAAGCAGAGTTCAAGTTTCAGGTCGATGGCCTTTGCGATATGATTGCTGATTTTAGGATTCTAAAGGGATTAGATAATGTAGACTATGATAAACTATTTTGCCTTGTCCAGAACAGCAGAACCAGAGGGCACACTTGGGGGGCAGGTGGCGGGGGCAGGGGGGGGGGGGGGGGTGTTAATTCTAAATTAATCTGGGAAAACATTATTTCAGTGAACTAGTGGTCAATCTATCGAACAGGGACCCAAGAAAGACAGTGAAAGCAGATAGTACTGATTCATTCAGACGCAAGTTAGATTTTTTCAGAAAATATGTTGGGATACTGTACATGAGTAATTTGAGGCATGACATGCCTAGTATAGCATGCTTGGAGGGAACAGGTAACTTTGGACCTATGGTTCCCAAAGCTTTCCATCATTGGGATTTTTCCCTCACCTTGCGTCTGGGTCTGTTATAGACAAACCGGTAAGAGATTAGCAGTCAACAACTCCATTATCATTGAATCATGCGACTACAAGAATGCAGAACGAGGACTAACTGCACCTAGACTTTTTTTCATCTCGCAATCCTAAATCTGTTTCTTCTACTATGCAAGATCTGTTTGATTTGTGCCAACACACTAGAGAGCTCTCCCCTTGTGATTTTATCTTGGCAGAATATACCCATACTGCGCTGCAGACCGTAAAGATGGAAATTATTGAGCTTCTTTTCCTGGTAGCTATAAAACATCCATGTTTTACAGTCATACAGCAAGGTGCTGCGAACACAGGCATTATACACCATTCGTTTGGTCCCAAGGATTAGCTTGGTGTTATCCCATGCGCGTTTTGAGATTCAGCCAATGGGACTGGACATGTCCGCAGGATGGAAGACGGTCGCATACCCAAGAGCCTTATGTATGGTGTTACGATCAGGTGAGGAAGGGTCGCAAGGCTCCCCTCTTGCCCTTCCTTTTGTTTGACCGCAACAGGTTGTAAATCCTTTTTGAACAGTGGTTACGCTTACAACTTCAGTGACTATTTTACCTTTTCCTTTGTTGTGATCATAAAAGAACCAGATAGGATTTCTTGAGTTTAAACAAAAAAAGAGGTGAGTTTATTGTACTTAAAAATCTAAACGTGATCTAGACAAAATGATAAAATTACGCTACACTTTCACTCACACAGGCACACAAGAATCATACACACAAATAGTACAGAGTGATGAGAAATAGTTCAGTTTGGATTAGACTTCAGAACAAGTAAAAAAATTCATGTAGAGTCTGTGGGGGTCAGGTAATTCCATTGTCTTCCGGCTGAAGTTGTGCTCTTGAAGTCTTTGGCTGGTAGAAGTGCACTTTGTGACTGGCCCACCTGGTTCAGGGTTTTCTTGGAAATAGAATTTTAGGTGGCTTTCTATCTGTAGCAATCTGTAGGCTTGGATGGTCCACAGTCACAGACTGTTTTCAAACTTGCAATGTTATCTGGAGAGGGCGAGGGAGAGAAACACACAGCCCCACTGGGGTTCTGCCTGGTTAGCACTCAAAGCCTGTCTGCTTCAAAGTGTTACAAAAGTACTTCCATTTAAAAAAATTTTTTTTTTTTTTTTTTTGAGGACTTCTGTTAAAACTGAAGAGATTACATGGACGCGTTTCTTTTTTAACCAAGTTCACCGACAGGACAAGATGTTGTTTGAAAGCCACCTTTGCTGGAGGTCAACTGTGATTTGGGCTCAAAACAGCAGAACCCTTGGTGACTTAGGGAAAAATGGTTACAGAGAAGCTACGTGTCAAGGTTTATGGAAGTCAGGACGTCGAATGTCTGTTTTCAGTTAGTTGTGGTGTGAACTGCTTGAGGACAGTTGGTGTTTTCCTGCCAAGGAAAAAGAAATCACCTAGCTCACCACCTTCTCTACCTTTTTGAAGAAATCCAGCCAAGATTCAGCGTGGAAGAAAAAAAAGAATCTTTGGTGCCGTGCAGCTCCGAAGGAGATGAAAAAAAAACCTGCGATTCAAGTGTGTACTGGCAGAAAACCTTGATGCCATATTTCTCCTAGAAAGCCTACTAGAATAACTCTTGAAATCTCCAGAACAGACTGCTTCTGAAACGATACCAGTGACCGCCTCAGTATAGCCAGATGCCGGATGAAAAAAAGGGGTCAACTGACTTCCTTCAATATCTTCTTTCTTTTTTCATTAAGAATTAGCAAGTATTTGGTCAAAGTAGTTTTTTTGTCCTTTTTTGTAACAGATCTCTGCAGAGTGAATTTCTGTATTTTTTCCTGTAATTGGGGATTTTTTTAAAAGGGAACTTTCATATTTTAATCAGTGTATTAATGCTTTGCTTCATTATTGGTTAAGTCTTGTTTTATAATAAACTGATAATTTTGTTTATTAAAGAAACCTGGTTGGTGTATTTTATTCTGGGATTAAAAAAAAAGAGTATATGATTGGCTGTATCAGTAACTAGGTAAACATTTAAATAAATGTTGTGACCTGTGGAGAGGTGGAACTAGAAAAGACAGTACACTCCGCCTGCCTCGGTCGTAACATAAGTCTTGGGAGCCTGTCTGTGTGTAACAAAACTCCCAGATTTACACAGCCTAGGGAGACTGTTACATGGTCCCCTCAATCCCCTGTTTTTAAATGAGGTCCAACCTCTAAAAGCCAAACCTCTCTCAAGTGGTATTGTCAGTGTTTACCGCCTGGAGGGACGTCTCCACTCATGAATGCCTCAAGATGGCTCTGAATGTCCCGCTAATGAGGGTGATTTGGATAATCTACTCAGTTAGCCAAAGCATTGTCCTGGGTGTGATTCTTGTTAGACATGTGTCTCCAATTCGATGTCCTGGAATGTGAGGCATTTCAGATGTAAATTGTGGTAGCCACTTTGGCTGCCAGCTTTTTAAAATTTAACTGTCGGATCCCAGCTCCTTATTTTTCATTAAAAGTTTAATGTAGGTTTCCAACTGATGAATTCAAAATCCTCATTTGGTATAGCATGTTTCCTTGTAGCCGGGCCAGGCGACCAGTGGGGTGCCCGAAGCTCCGCTTCAAGAATATTTGTAAGTGTGACATGAAGGCCCTAAATATCGACTAGCTGGAAGTCACTAACTGGCGAAGGAGGGAAATGGCGACACATCCCGTGGACTGGTGTGCACAACCATGACGATCGGTTGCTACAGCATCTTGACAACAGGTGGTAATGTCAAAAACGACTCACAGTGTCACCTGGCCGCTTCATGTGCAGCATTTATGACTGAACCTGCCTCTCAAGGATTGGCCTTCACAGCAGTCAGCAAAGGCCAAGAGAAGACACCCCCAGCCCGCCACCTAAATGGATTGTTTTCTGCATGTCCATCATCTTTTGTCGATGGAAGGATGCCAATCTAATATGCAAAGTCACTTTTTCCCAGCTGTAACTTCTGTGAAGCATGCAACCAATTGTGTAGACACCAGTATTTAGTTTACCACACTTTAAAATTCTATTTGCGAAAATCCAGGATCTGACAGAAGTTATGCCTATGTCCATTTAAGTTTAACTAAGTCAACAGACAATATCAATATTAGCAATCAAATTTAGACAGATGTGGACAGATGAAAATGTGTATAGCTAACGGCCTTCCGCATTAGTCAAGATTTGAGCTTTGAATTTTTTTGCAAAATGAATATTCCGCAACATTCAAGATACTATGTTCATTTAAACTCTAACAGGCATACCTCTTCAGATATTTTAATAGCATGATTGTAATGGCATCAGATGACAATTTGTTTTTATACCAGTTGCTATACAATGGTGACTGTTCCATTAAAATATGCAGCTGAGGATCTCGAAGCTTGCTTTCATGATTTTTCTAATAAACTGATCAGCAATTGAAATGTCTGTTACTTGATGTCTATCACCTCTCCATGGTGTTCAAGAAGTTCAAATACTCCATCCTCCTCCATCATTTAAGAACTTAAGAAATAGCAGGAGTACACCATACAGCCTTTCAAGCCTGCTCCATCATTCAATACAATCATGACTGATCTGCCTCAACTGCACTTTCCCGCCTGTTCCCCATATCCCTGGACTTCCCTAAAGATCAAAAATTGATCTATCCCCAACCTTGAATATATTCAATGATCTCTTCTCTCTGCCTCAAGTCCATTCCCTTACTCTCAGTAAAGAGCCTTGGGATGTTTTCTACGTTAAAGCCTCTACATAAATGTTCATTTCAACTCCTACCTGCCCCAACATAGCGGCAGCGGCGCAGTGGTTAGCACCGCAGCCTCCCATCTCCAGCGACCCGGGTTCGATTCTGGGTGCTGCCTGTGCGGAGTTTGCAACTTCTCCCTGTGACTGCGTGGGTTTTCGCCGGGTGCTCCGGTTTCCTCCCACAGCCAAAGACTTGCAGGTTGATAGGTAAATTGGCCATTATAAATTGCCCCTAGTATAGGTAGGTCGTAGGGGAATTGAGGGAAGGTGGGGATGTGAGAGGGTAATGGGATTAATGTATAAATGGGTGGTTGATGGTCGGCACAGACTCGGTGGCCTGAAGGGCCTGTTTCAGTGCTGGATCTCTAAATAAAAAACTAAAATAAAAAACACTTGCAATGGCTTGTCCTCCCGTTTCCGCAGGCAACTCAAGAATGCTGCTGCTCGGCAATCCTTTTCGCTCTATGAAGCACCTTGCAATTTTTTTCTACATTAAATACACGTACGGAATTGTAGGTTGTTCTTGCAGTAATACAGCAGCTATTTGACAGTGTGATGATTGCTCAACATACACCATGAACAGCAAATCATGAGTTTTTCCCTCAACTACCCTGTCCTGCTTCAATATCATTTTCTGAATGTCCCGTTCACTAAATTTTCCAATGAACAGTCACATAAGATGTCATTAATTAAGCACTCACAAATAGGAAAGGCATTTGAAAATAAAATTATGCTGGCATACTTAATGAAAAAGGTAAACCTTTCATTGAAATTACTAAAATAATTATGACAAACTATATAAACTTAAATTTTTATGGAATACAGAGCATGGACAAAAAATAGACATCGCTTAAGTTATAAAACTTATAAATGAAAGAAATGGTCAGACTTAAATGGTTGAGAAATCTTTGATCTAAAAACATATTAAAGCTGACCTCCCCTTATCCCTATCATTGAAAGAGATGTAAAGCGCCAGTTACAAGTGTCATTTCTGAGTCATGGGTTTATGCTACAGGATTTAAGTACATAATCTAGGCTCACATTTCAGTACACTGACTGCCGCATTGGGGACATTAAAAGATGACCCTTAGTGAGGAAGCTTCTCATAGCATCTTGTCCAATATTTACCCCTCAACCAATAACACCAAAACAGATTAACTAGTCATTTATCTAATTGATACTGTGGGACTTGCTGGGCACATAGTGGCTGCCATGTTTGTCTGTGTGGACTGCTTTGAAGGTCTGAAGGAGACTATGCAAGTCCAAGTTTCCTTTTCTTTTAGTTGCTTTACGTTTCGTCAACTGCACGTTCTGAATCAATGCAAAAAGAGTTTGCATGAATATCAATCCAAGAATCACAATATAAACATTAAAATATCACTATGCCCAATTTAATTTTTAGGGTAGGAGGATAGCTTACATGTTTCAATATCATGGAATTTTTAGGCGCATCCCAACTAAACAAAATATAACATATACAAAATTTTGTTATAAAATGGGTAACATTTATTATGCATTGAAACCAACTAAACAACTAGTTTGTGAACAACTTCTCGGTTCTCAATGCATAAAGAGATTCAGTAAATCCTGATTAAATTACATCATAAATGAATTTCCAGAAATATGGCACCACTTTAGCAATTTGAAAACAAACTTCAAGTACATCTCACCAGTGCCACTTTTATTGAGGCAACAAATACACTTATAATAAAAAGAAAATGGATGCATTCTAATTAATAGTATCCTGGTTCAGAATGGGAAAAGGGAGGTGGGGAAACATGACGGAGGGAAAGGTACGAGTCCAAAACAAAGCCATGAAATTGCATATTTCTAAAGACTGCGTTTGCTGACAAAGCAACCACTAGATGGTGCAGTACTAGCACATGCACAAATGCAGCCTCTTCCACTGAAATGTCACTGTCTGCGACATTTCAGGCAGCTGCCAGGATTAAAGATGGTGCTGCTCAATTTATCACAAAAAAGAAATTCAACCCAAAAATCCCCTCAATGGCTGCCATCGCCACTTCCATCTCACCCCTAACAGTCCCCCGCTCCCTCCTGCCATTGCGCTTCTCTTTGGCTGCTTCCTCCTGTGCTTATCTTCTCGCCACTGGCTCCCCGCTGCCGCTGCTTAGCCACTCGCTCCCTCCCCCGCCTATGGTCGCTCGCTTCCCACTTTCCCACTCCCCTCAGCCGCTCGCTCCAGACCTTGCCACTGCTTCCCCTGCACCCCACCCTGCCCCCTCAGCCAATCATACCCTGCTCCTCGCTTCAAATAACTGAAGGCTAGATTTGTCCATCTTATTTCAACCAACTTTTAGTCTTAACGCCTTTGGTGACTGGATGACGATCCAGCAAAAACTGTTCCAGATATTTTTCCTCCCATAGGAACATCGGACTTAGGAATAGGAGTAAGCCATTCGGACCTTTGAGCTTGTGGTCTCAACTCCACTTTCCTGCCTGCCCCCCATAACCCTGACTCCCTTGTCCATCAAAAATCTATCAAACTCAACCTTGAATAAATTCACTGCCCTCTGGGGAACAGAATGCCACAGACAAAAGACCCTCAGAGAAAACAATTCTCCACAGTTCTGTCCTAAAAGCGAAACCTCTTATCCTAAACTGCGTCCCTAGTTCCAGTCTCCCCCACAAAAGGAAACATCCTCTCTACCCACGCTATAAAGTCCATTCAGAATCTTATATGTTTCAATAAGATCAACTCTCATTCTTCTAAACTCCAATAGGTATGGGCCCATCCTGTTATAGAGAGATACAGCACCAAAACAGGCCTTTCGGCCCACTGAGTCTGTGCCAACCATCAACCACCCATTTTATACTAATCCTATATTAATCCCATTTCCTTCTCACCTTCCGTCAATTCTCCTACCAACTACCTACACTAAGGGCAATTTACAATGGCCAATTTACCTACCAACCCGCAAGTCTTTGGCATGTGGGAGGAAACCAGAGCACCCGGAGGAAACCCACGTGGTCACAGGGAGAACTTGCAAACTCCGCACAGGCAGTACCCAGAACCGAACCCGGGTCACTGGAGCTGTGAGGCTGCGGTGCTAACCACTGCGCCGCCCAACCTTACCTCATAAGATAAGCCCTTCATCCCTGGAATTAGTCGAGAGAACCTTCTCTGAACTACTTCGAATCCAATTATATCTTTTTTTCAAATAAGGAGACCAAAACTTTACACAGGACTCCAGATGTGGTCTCACCAAGGCCCTGTACAGCTGCAGTAAAACTTCCCTACTTTTATGCTCGATTCCCCTTGCAACAAATTCCAACATTCCATTTGCCTTACTAACCACTTGCTGTACCTGCGTGCTAACTTTTTGTGTTTCCTGTAGCAGGACACCCAGATCCCCCTGTACCACAGCATTCTGCAGTCTCTCTCCACTTAAATAGTATACAGCAGGATTGTCCAACCTTTTCACACATGGTGGGGGTGGGGGTGGGGGTGGGGAGCGCGTGGGGGGCCACATCACAATTTTTATCTTGCATAGAAAGCCGATAAGATAAATTCAGAAAAATAAGGCATTAAAAATGTATCTTACTCTTAATCAAAACAACAAAAGCACATTTTTGTGAAGGAACGTCAAATGAAAAGATTAATTTATTGATTCAATCACTATTTTGGACACTGATTTAGTGAGATACCTGGCACTTTTTGCTTACACAAGTAGAAAAGTTTGCCCGCACACTTGTAGCGATGCAGAGTATTCCGGACAGATTTACATCTATCAGAAGTGATCTCAATCACTCTCTCTCTCTCGGTTGTTCACCCCGCTGCATTGTTTCACCTCTTCCCCCCCACATCCCCTCACCGCTGTCCTTCTCTCGCGCTAACCCGCTCCCCATCTCTCTCGCTACCCCGCTCCCCATCTCTCTCCCTCTCCCTACCCCGCTCCCCATCTCTCCACCCCGCTCCCCATCTCTCCCCCTCTCCCTCGCCCTTCCCCGCTCCCATCTCTCCCCCGCCCCGCTCCCCAACTCTCCCTTGCTCTACCCCGCTCCCCATCTCCCTCTCCCTCGCCTACCCCATTCCCCATCTCTCTCGCTACCCCGCTCCCCATCTCTCTCCCTCTCCCTACCCCGCTCCCCATCTCTACCCCTCTCCCTCGCCCTACACCGCTCCCCATCTCTCCCCCTCTCCCTGCCCCGCTCCCCATCTCTCCCCCCCTCCCTCACTCTACCCCGCTCCCCATCTCTCCCCCTCCCTCGCCTACCCCGCTCCCCATCTCTACCCCTCTCCCTCGCCCTACACCGCTCCCCATCTCTCCCCCTCTCCCTGCCCCGCTCCCCATCTCTCCCCCCCTCCCTCACTCTACCCCCGCTCCCCATCTCTCCCCCCCCTCCCTCACTCTACCCCGCTCCCCATCTCTCCCCCTCCCTCGCCTACCCCGCTCCCCATCTCTCCCCCGCCCTACCCCGCTCACCATCTCTTCCCCCTCTCCCTCGCTCTACCCCCGCTCCCCATCTCTCCCTCTCCTACCCAGCTCCCCATCTCTCCCCCGCCCTACCCCACTCCCCATCTCTCCCCCTCTCCCTACCCCGCTCACAATCTCTCCCCCTCTCCCTCGCCCCAACCCCACTCACCATCTCTCCCCAACCCGCTCACCATCTCTCCCCCTCTCCCCATCTCTCCCCCCCTCCCTACCGCGGTCCCCCTCTCCCTCGCTCTACCCCGCTCCCCCTCACTCTAACTCTACCCCGCTCCCCCGCCCCCTCGCTCTACCCCGGTCCCGCTCCCCCTCACTCCCCCTACCTCAACCCCGCGCCCCCTCCCTCTACCTCTACCCCGCTCCCCCTCCCTCTACCCCGCTCCCCCTCCCGCTCGCTCTACCTCTACCCCGCTCACCCTCCCCCTCGCTCTAACTCTACCCCGCACCCCCTCCCCCTAACTACCCCTCGCTCTACCTCCACCCTACTCCCCCTCTCCCTCGACCTCTACCCCGCTCCCCCTCGCTCTACCTCTACCCCGCTCCCCCTCCCCCTACCCCGCTCCCCCTCGCTCTACCTCTACCCTGCTCCCGCTCCCCCTCGCTCTACCTCTACCCCGCTCCCCCTCGCTCTACCTCTACCCCGCTCCCCCTCCCCCTCCCTCTACCCCGCTCCCCCTCCCCCTCCCTCCACCCCGCTCCCCCTCCCCCTCCCTCCACCCCGCTCCCCCTCCCCCTCCCTCCACCCCGCTCCCCCTCCCCCTCCCTCCAACTCTACCCCGCTCCCCCTCCCCCTCCCTCCAACTCTACCCCGCTCCCCTTCCCCCTCCCTCTAACTCTACCCCGCTCCCCCTCCCCCTCCTTCGAACTCTACCCCCGCTCCCCCTCCCTCTGCCCCGCCCTCTCCCTCTGCCCCGCCCTCTCCCTCACTCACTCTCCCTCTGCCCCGCCCTCTCCCTCACTCACTCTCTCTCTGCCCCGCTCTCTCTCTCTGCCCCGCTCTCTCTCTCTGCCCCGCTCTCTCTCTCTGCCCCGCTCTCTCTCTCTGCCCCGCTCTCTCTCTCTGCCCCGCTCTCTCTCTCTGCCCCGCTCTCTCTCTCTGCCCCGCTCTCTCTCTCTGCCCCGCTCTCTCTCTCTGCCCCGCTCTCTCTCTCTCACTCTCTGCCCCGCTCTCTCTCTCTCACTCTCTGCCCCGCTCTCTCTCTCTCACTCTCTGCCCCGCTCTCTCTCTCTCTCACTCTCTGCCCCGCTCTCTCTCTCTCTCACTCTCTGCCCCGCTCTCTCTCTCTCTCACTCTCTGCCCCGCTCTCTCTCTCTCTCACTCTCTGCCCCGCTCTCTCTCTCTCTCACTCTCTGCCCCGCTCTCTCTCTCTCTCACTCTCTGCCCCGCTCTCTCTCTCTCTCTCTCTGCCCCGCTCTCTCTCTCTCTCTGCCCCGCTCTCTCTCTCTCTGCCCCGCTCTCTCTCTCTCTCTCTCTGCCCGCTCTCTCTCTGCCCCGCTCTCTCTCTCTCTCTCTCTGCCCCGCTCTCTCTCTCTGCCCCGCTCTCTCTCTCTCTCTCTCTACCCCGCTCTCTCTCTCTCTCTCTCTACCCCGCTCTCTCTCTCTCTCTCTCTACCCCGCTCTCTCTCTCTCTCTCTCTACCCCGCTCTCTCTCTCTCTCTCTCTACCCCGCTCTCTCTCTCTCTCTCTCTCTACCCCGCTCTCTCTCTCTCTCTCTCTCTACCCCGCTCTCTCTCTCTCTCTCTCTCTACCCCGCTCTCTCTCTCTCTCTCTCTCTACCCCGCTCTCTCTCTCTCTCTCTCTCTACCCCGCTCTCTCTCTCTCTCTCTCTCTACCCCGCTCTCTCTCTCTCTCTCTCTACCCCGCTCTCTCTCTCTCTCTCTACCCCGCTCTCTCTCTCTCTCTACCCCGCTCTCTCTCTCTCTCTACCCCGCTCTCTCTCTCTCTCTACCCCGCTCTCTCTCTCTCTCTCTACCCCGCTCTCTCTCTCTCTCTCTCTCTCTACCCCGCTCTCTCTCTCTCTCTCTCTCTACCCCGCTCTCTCTCTCTCTCTCTCTCTACCCCGCTCTCTCTCTCTCTCTCTCTCTACCCCGCTCTCTCTCTCTCTACCCCGCTCTCTCTCTCTCTCTCTCTCTACCCCGCTCCCGTTGGCTCTACCTCTACCTCGCTCCCCCTCCCTCTACCTCTGCCCCGCTCTCCCTCCGTCTCCCATTGCACCGCCCTCTCCCTCTCTGCCCCGCCCTCCTCCCTCTCTCTCTCTCTCTGCCCCGCCCCCTCTCTCTCTCTCTCTCTCTGCCCCGCCCTCTCCCTCTCTCTCTCTCTCTCTGCCCCGCCCCTCTCCCTCTCTCTCTGCCCCGCCCTCTCCCTCTCTCTCTCTCTCTGCCCCGCCCTCTCCCTCTCTCTCTCTCTCTGCCCCGCCCTCTCCCTCTCCCTCTCTCTCTCCCGCCCTCTCCCTCTCCCTCTCTCTCTCTCTCTGCCCCGCCCTCTCCCTCTCTCTCTCCCCCGCCCTCTCCCTCTCGCTCTGCCCCGCCCTCTCCCTCTCCCTCTCTCTCTCTCTCTGCCCCGCCCTCTCCCTCTCTCTCTCTGCCCCGCCCTCTCCCTCTCTCTCTCTCTGCCCCGCCCTCTCCCTCTCTCTCTCTCTGCCCCGCCCTCTCCCTCTCTCTCTCTGCCCCTCTCTCTCTCTTTCCGCCCCGCCCTCTCCCTCTCTCTCTCCGCCCCGCCCTCTCCCTCTCTCTCTCCGCCCCGCCCTCTCCCTCTCTCTCTCCGCCCCGCCCTCTCCCTCTCTCTCTCCGCCCCGCTCTCTCCCTCTCTCTCTCCGCCCCGCTCTCTCTCTCTCTCCCCTCCGCTGTCTCTCTCTCTCTCCGCCCCGCTCTCTCCCTCTCCCTCCGCCCCGCCCTCTCCCTCTCTCCCTCTCCCTCCGCCCCGCCCTCTCCCTCTCTACCCCTCCCTCCGCCCCGCCCTCTCCCTCTCTACCCCTCCCTCCGCCCCGCCCTCTCCCTCTCTACCCCTCCCTCCGCCCCGCCCTCTCCCTCTCTACCCCTCCCTCCGCCCCGCCCTCTCCCTCTCTACCCCTCCCTCCGCCCCGCCCTCTCCCTCTCTACCCCTCCCTCCGCCCCGCCCTCTCCCTCTCTACCCCTCCCTCCGCCCCGCCCTCTCCCTCTCTACCCCTCCCTCCGCCCCGCCCGCTCCCTCTCTACCCCTCCCTCCGCCCCGCCCGCTCCCTCTCTACCCCTCCCTCCGCCCCGCCCGCTCCCTCTCTACCCCTCCCTCCGCCCCGCCCTCTCCCTCTCTACCCCTCCCTCCGCCCCGCCCTCTCCCTCTCTACCCCTCCCTCCGCCCCGCCCTCTCCCTCTCTACCCCTCCCTCCGCCCCGCCCTCTCCCTCTCTACCCCTCCCTCCGCCCCGCCCTCTCCCTCTCTACCCCTCCCTCCGCCCCGCCCTCTCCCTCTCTACCCCTCCCTCCGCCCCGCCCTCTCCCTCTCTACCCCTCCCTCCGCCCCGCCCTCTCCCTCTCTACCCCTCTCTCCGCCCCGCCCTCTCCCCCTCCCCCTCCCCCTCCCCCTCTCCCTCTCCACCCCGCTCCCTCTCCCTCTCCCTCTCCACCCCGCTCCCTCTCCCTCTCCCTCTCCACCCCGCTCCCTCTCCCTCTCCCTCTCCACCCCGCTCCCTCTCCCTCTCCCTCTCTCTCCCTCCCTCTCCCTCTCCCTCTCTCTCCCTCTCCCTCTCTCTCCCTCTCCCTCTCTCTCCCTCTCCCTCTCTCTCCCTCTCCCTCTCCCTCTCTCTCCACCCCGCTCTCTCTCCCTCTCCCTCTCCACCCCGCTCCCTCTCCCTCTCCCTCTCCCTCTCCACCCCGCTCCCTCTCCCTCTCCCTCTCCCTCTCCACCCCGCTCCCTCTCCCTCTCCACCCCGCTCCCTCTCCCTCTCCCTCTCCACCCCGCTCCCTCCCCCTCTCCCTCTCCACCCCGCTCCCTCCCCCTCTCCACTTCCTCCCTCCCTCTCCACCCCGCTCCCTCTCCCTCTCCCTCTCCACCCCGCTCCCTCTCCCTCTCCCTCTCCACCCCGCTCCCTCTCCCTCTCCACCCCGCTCCCTCTCCCTCTCCCTCTCCACCCCGCTCCCTCTCCCTCTCCACCCCGCTCCCTCTCCCTCTCCCTCTCCACCCGCTCCCTCTCCCTCTCCACCCCGCTCCCTCTCCCTCTCCACCCCGCTCCCTCTCCCTCTCCCTCTCCACCCCGCTCCCTCTCCCTCTCCACCCCGCTCCCTCTCCCTCTCCCTCTCCACCCCGCTCCCTCTCCCTCTCCCTCTCCACCCCGCTCCCTCTCCCTCTCCCTCTCCACCCCGCTCCCTCTCCCTCTCCCTCTCCACCCCGCTCCTCTCCTCTCCCTCTCCCTCTCCACCCCGCTCCCTCTCCCTCTCCCTCTCCACCCGCTCCCTCTCCCTCTCCCTCTCCCTCTCCACCCCGCTCCCTCTCCCTCTCCCTCTCCCTCTCCACCCCGCTCCCTCTCCTCTCCCTCTCCCTCTCCACCCCGCTCCCTCTCCCTCTCCCTCTCCCTCTCCACCCCGCTCCCTCTCCCTCTCCCTCTCCCTCTCCACCCCGCTCCCTCTCCCTCTCCCTCTCCCTCTCCACCCCGCTCCCTCTCCCTCTCCCTCTCCCTCTCCCTCTCCACCCCGCTCCCTCTCCCTCTCCCTCTCCCTCTCCCTCTCCCTCTCCACCCCGCTCCCTCTCCCTCTCCCTCTCCCTCTCCACCCCGCTCCCTCTCCCTCTCCCTCTCCCTCTCCCTCTCCACCCGCTCCCTCTCCCTCTCCCTCTCCCTCTCCCTCTCCCTCTCCACCCCGCTCCCTCTCCCTCTCCACCCCGCTCCCTCTCCCTCTCCCTCTCCACCCCGCTCCCTCTCCCTCTCCCTCTCCCTCTCCCTCTCCACCCCGCTCCTCTCCACCCCGCTCCCTCTCCACCCCGCTCCCTCTCCACCCCGCTCCCTCTCCCTCTCCACCCCGCTCCCTCTCCCTCTCCCTCTCCCTCTCCACCCCGCTCCCTCTCCACCCCGCTCCCTCTCCCTCTCCCTCTCCCTCTCCACCCCGCTCCCTCTCCCTCTCCCTCTCCCTCTCCCGCTCCCTCTCCCTCTCCCTCTCCCTCTCCCTCTCCCTCTCCACCCCGCTCCCTCTCCCTCTCCCTCTCCACCCCGCTCCCTCTCCCTCTCCCTCTCCACCCCGCTCCCTCTCCCTCTCCCTCTCCACCCCGCTCCCTCTCCCTCTCCCTCTCCACCCCGCTCCCTCTCCCTCTCCCTCTCCACCCCGCTCCCTCTCCCTCTCCCTCTCCACCCCGCTCCCTCTCCCTCTCCCTCTCCACCCCGCTCCCTCTCCCTCTCCCTCTCCACCCCGCTCCCTCTCCCTCTCCCTCTCCACCCCGCTCCCTCTCCCTCTCCCTCTCCACCCCGCTCCCTCTCCCTCTCCCTCTCCACCCCGCTCCCTCTCCCTCTCCACCCCGCTCCCGCTCCCTCTCCCTCTCCACCCCGCTCCCTCTCCCTCTCCCTCTCCACCCCGCTCCCTCTCCCTCTCCCTCTCCACCCCGCTCCCTCTCCCTCTCCCTCTCCACCCCGCTCCCTCTCCCTCTCCCTCTCCACCCCGCTCCCTCTCCCTCTCCCTCTCCACCCCGCTCCCTCTCCCTCTCCCTCTCCACCCCGCTCCCTCTCCCTCTCCCTCTCCACCCCGCTCCCTCTCCCTCTCCCTCTCCACCCCGCTCCCTCTCCCTCTCCACCCCGCTCCCTCTCCCTCTCCACCCCGCTCCCTCTCCCTCTCCACCCCGCTCCCTCTCCCTCTCCACCCCGCTCCCTCTCCCTCTCCACCCCGCTCCCTCTCCCTCTCCACCCCGCTCCCTCTCCCTCTCCACCCCGCTCCCTCTCCCTCTCCACCCCGCTCCCTCTCCCTCTCCACCCCGCTCCCTCTCTCCCTCTCCACCCCGCTCCCTCTCCCTCTCCACCCCGCTCCCTCTCCCTCTCCACCCCGCTCCCTCTCCCTCTCCACCCCGCTCCCTCTCCCTCTCCACCCCGCTCCCTCTCCCTCTCCCTCTCCACCCCGCTCCCTCTCCCTCTCCCTCTCCACCCCGCTCCCTCTCCCTCTCCCTCTCCACCCCGCTCCCTCTCCCTCTCCCTCTCCACCCCGCTCCCTCTCCCTCTCCCTCTCCACCCCGCTCCCTCTCCCTCTCCCTCTCCACCCCGCTCCCTCTCCCTCTCCCTCTCCACCCCGCTCCCTCTCCCTCTCCACCCCGCTCTCTCTCCCTCTCCCTCTCCCTCTCTACCCCGCTCTCGCTCTCTCTCTCTACCCCGCTCTCTCTCTCTACCCCGCTCTCTCTCTCTACCCCCGCTCTCTCTCTCTACCCCGCTCTCTCTCTCTACCCCGCTCTCTCTCTCTACCCCGCTCTCTCTCTCTACCCCGCTCTCTCTCTCTACCCCGCTCTCTCTCTCTACCCCGCTCTCTCTCTCTACCCCGCTCTCTCTCTCTACCCCGCTCTCTCTCTCTACCCCGCTCTCTCTCTCTACCCCGCTCTCTCTCTCTACCCCGCTCTCTCTCTCTACCCCGCTCTCTCTCTCTACCCCGCTCTCTCTCTCTACCCCGCTCTCTCTCTCTACCCCCGCTCTCTCTCTCTACCCCGCTCTCTCTCTCTACCCCGCTCTCTCTCTCTACCCCGCTCTCTCTCTCTACCCCGCTCTCTCTCTCTACCCCGCTCTCTCTCTCTACCCCGCTCTCTCTCTCTACCCCGCTCTCTCTCTCTACCCCGCTCTCTCTCTCTCTCTCTCTCTCTACCCCGCTCTCTCTCTCTCTCTCTCTCTCTACCCCGCTCTCTCTCTCTCTCTCTCTACCCCCCTCTCTCTCTCTCTCTCTCTCTCTCTCTACCCCCCTCTCCCTCTCTCTCTCTCTCTCTACCCCCCTCTCCCTCTCTCTCTCTCTCTCTACCCCCCTCTCCCTCTCTCTCTCTCTCTCTACCCCCCTCTCCCTCTCTCTCTCTCTCTCTCTCTACCCCCCTCTCCCTCTCTCTCTCTCTCTACCCCCCTCTCCCTCCCTCTCTCTCTCTACCCCCCTCTCCCTCCCTCTCTCTCTCTACCCCCCTCTCCCTCCCTCTCTCTCTCTACCCCCCTCTCCCTCCCTCTCTCTCTCTACCCCCCTCTCCCTCCCTCTCTCTCTCTACCCCCCTCTCCCTCCCTCTCTCTCTCTACCCCCCTCTCCCTCCCTCTCTCTCTCTACCCCCCTCTCCCTCCCTCTCTCTCTCTACCCCCCTCTCCCTCCCTCTCTCTCTCTACCCCCCTCTCCCTCTCTCTCCCTCTCTCTCTCTACCCCCCTCTCCCTCTCTCTCTCTCTCTCTCTCTACCCCCCTCTCCCTCTCTCTCTCTCTCTCTCTCTACCCCCCTCTCCCTCTCTCTCTCTCTCTCTCTCTACCCCCCTCTCCCTCTCTCTCTCTCTCTCTACCCCCCTCTCCCTCTCTCTCTCTCTCTACCCCCCTCTCCCTCTCTCTCTCTCTCTACCCCCCTCTCCCTCTCTCTCTCTCTCTACCCCCCTCTCCCTCTCCCTCTCTCTCTCTCTCTACCCCCCTCTCCCTCTCTCTCCCTCTCTCTCTCTACCCCCCTCTCCCTCTCTCTCTCTCTCTCTCTCTACCCCCCTCTCCCTCTCTCTCTCTCTCTCTCTACCCCCCTCTCCCCCTCTCTCTCTCTCTCTACCCTCCCTCCCCCTCTCTCTCTCTCTCTCTCTCTACCCTCCCTCCCCCTCTCTCTCTCTCTCTACCCTCCCTCCCCCTCTCCCTCCCTCTCCCTCCCTCTCCCTCTCCCTCCCTCGACAACCCGCCCGCACTCTCTCGACAACCCGCCCGCACTCTCTCGACAACCCGCCCGCACTCTCTCGACAACCCGCCCGCACTCTCTCGACAACCCGCCCGCACTCTCTCGACAACCCGCCCGCACTCTCTCGACAACCCGCCCGCACTCTCTCGACAACCCGCCCGCACTCTCTCGACAACCCGCCCGCACTCTCTCGACAACCCGCCCGCACTCTCTCGACAACCCGCCCGCACTCTCTCGACAACCCGCCCGCACTCTCTCGACAACCCGCCCGCACTCTCTCGACAACCCGCCCGCACTCCCCTCCATCTCTCTCTAACCCCCTCCTTCTCTCCCGGCCCTCCCCCCGCCCATTCTCTCTCTGCACCCCCCCCCCCCACCCCACAACCGACTGTCAGCCTGTCTCTCTGTTTGACCCCCCCTCCTGCCTCTCTCTCTCTGTTCCACTGCCTTCTTCGTTCTAACCGTTACAAGGAGTGGGAGTGCTCAGCACAGCAGCTTTGTGGTTAGTCAGGTCTATTTTATACAAAAAAAGAACAAACACTGTCTGCTTCACCACTGACAGATGCTGATATCGGGAACATTCTTTTTCCAACTTAGAACACATTCAGGGTTTGCCGTTGGGCTTTTAGAAAGTCGTAATCTGCCAGAAAACCCTGAATCTGCCCAAGTTGGGAAACTGCTGCTCTGATGTCAGCATCAGTCAGCTGTGAAACTGAGCGCACGATTATTTTTTAGTAGGTCTGAAAGTGGACGACAATGGAAAATTTCTCATCTCAAATATTTCCACAAGGAATCCTGGCCCGTGGACAACCCTGGTATATTGCTTTTCTATTCTTCCTGCCGAAGTGGACAAGTTCACATTTTCCAACATAATACTGCATCCTCCAAATTGTTGCCCACTCACTTAACCTATCTATATCCCTTTGTAGGCTCTTTACCTCCTCTTAACAACTTACTTTCCTTCCTATCTTGAGGTCATCGGCAAATTTAGCTGCCATACATTCAGTCCATTCATCCAAGTCACTGATTTCGACTGTAAATAGTTGAGGCCCCAGCACTAATTCCTGTGGCACTCCACTAGTTAGAGTTTGCCAACCCAAAAAAGACCCATTTATCTCTGCTCCCTGTTAGCTAACCAGTCCTTTACCCATGTTACCCCCTACACAATGTGCTATCATGTGTAGTAACCTTTGATGTGGCACCTGATCAAATGCCTTTTGGAAATCCAAGTACACATGATCTACAGGTTCCCCTTCATCCACCTTGTTTGTTACTTCCTCAAAGAACTCGAGTAAATTAGTTAAACACGATTTCCCTTTCACAAAATCACGATGACTCTGTCTGATCCCATAATGATTTTCTAAGTATCCTGCTATAATTTCCTTAATAAGGGATTCTAGCAATTTCCCCGACAGATGTTAGGCCTATAGTTTCCTGATTTCTGTCGCCCTCCTTTCTTAAATAAAGGCATTACATTTACTATTTTCCAATCTGCTGGGACCCTTCCAGAATCTAAGGAACTTTGGAAAATTATAACCAAAGCCTCTACTAACTCTGCAGCCAGTTCTTTTAAGACCCTAGGATGCAGGTCATCTGGTTCTGGGGATTTTTTCAGCCTTTTGGCCTAATAGTTTTTCCCGCATCTTTTCCCTGGTGATGTTGATTGCCGAGTTCCTCCCTTCCTTTCACCTCGAGTTTCAAGTACCTTTGAGAAGTTTTCTAAGTCTTTTACAGTGAAAACAGACACAAAATACCTATTCAACGCCTCTGCCATTTCCTTATTTTCCATTATCGATTCCTCAGACTCACTCTCTCGGGGACCAACAATAGCTTTAGTTACTCTTTTCCTATTTAACTACTTGTAGAAACTCTTGCTATCTGTTTTATATTACTAGCTAGTTTACTCGCATATTCTACTTTCTCCCTTTTCTTTTTAAGTCATTCTTTTCTGGTTCTTAAAATCTGTGCAATCTTCTGACCTACCACTAATCTTTGCAGATTTGTACAGCATTTCTTCTAATTTGAAACTATCCTTAACTTCCTAGTTTAGCCATGGCTGATGCATCCTTCTCAAAGAATCTTTCTTTCTCACTGGGATAAATCTTTGCTGAGAGTTATTAAATATCTGCTTCAAAGTCTTCCACTGCATCTCTTCTGTTCTATCTTTTAACCTAGTTTCCCAGTTCACTTTAGCTAGCTCTGCCTTCATACCTTTTTTTAGGTTTAAAACATGTTAGACCCACACTCCTCCCCTGAATGTGAAATTCTATCATCTTACCATCACTGTCGCCTGGAGGCTCCTTTACCGTGAGCTTATTGATTAATCCTGTCTCATTGCACATTACCAGGTCTAGAATAGCATGCTCCCTGGTTGGTTCTAGAATGTACTCCTCTAAGAAATTGTCTAGAATACAACCTATGAACTCATTTTCCAGGCTACCTTTGCCAATCTGATTCGCCCAATCTACATGGTACACACCCCATTTATTTCTTCTTGTATTTTTTTTTAATCCATTCATGGGATAATGGCCAGCATTTATTGACCATTCCCTAATTGCCCTTGAGCAGGTGATTGTGAGCTGCCTTCGTGAACCACTGCAGTCCTTGGGATGTACGTACACTCACAGTGATGTTAGGAAGGGAGTCCCAGGATTTTGACCCAGCGACACTGAAGGATCGGCAAAATAGTTCCAAATCAGGATGGTGTGTGGCTTGGAAGGGAACTTGCAGGTGGTGGTGTTCCCATGCATCTGCTGCCCTTGTCCTTCTAGGTGGTAGAGGTCGCAGGTTTGGGAGGTCCTACAGTGTAGCAACTACAAACTACTCCCACAAGTGACCTCTTACCTTTCCTATTTCTTACTTCTCACCAAACTAATTCTACATCTTGCTCTTTCAAGCCAAGGTCATCTCTCGCTACTGTACTCATGACATCCTTAATTAACAGAGCTACCCCACCACCTTTTTCTTAGCTTCCTGTCTTTGCAAAATGTCAAATGCCCTTCAATATTCAGGTCCCAGCCTTGGTCAACTTGTAATTATGTCTCTATAATGGTTATCAGGTCATACATATTTATTTCTATCTGTGCTAACAATTCATCCATTTTGTTACGAATGCCACACACAGATGCAGAGCTTTTAACTCTGTCTTTTTACCATTTCTGCAATCTCTGGCCTTATCTGCTGGTGCACTCTTAAGTCTGTATGCTCTGTCCCTTCCTGGCACACTCTGGTTATCATAAACCACTACCCTGCTCTATTACCTCGTTGTTTTCCTTTGATTTACCACATCTCAAATCCCACCCCCCACTATTGGGTTTAAAGTAATAAAAACTTGAAATGCTGGAAATACTCAGTAGGTCTGGCAGCATCTGTGGAGAGAGAAGCAGAGATAACGCTTCAGATCAGTGACCCTTCGCAGCACAGATGCTGCCAGACCTGCTGAGTATTTCCAGCATTTCTTGTTTTTATTTCAGATTTCCAGCATCCGCAGTATTTTGCTTTTATATTGAGTTTAAAGCCCTCTCTACTGCCCTCGTTATACGACTCGCCAGATCACTGGTCCCAGCACAGTTCAGGTGAAGACAGCCCCAATGGTACAGCTCCCACTTTCCCCAGTACTGGTCCCAGTGCCACATAAATCAAAACCCATTTCTCCCACACCAGTCTTTCAGCCACACATTCATCTCTCTAATCTTATTTACACTACACCAATTTGCTCATGGCTCAGTTAATAACCCACAGATTACCACCTTTGAGGTTCTGCTTTTTAATTTGCCCCTAGCTGCTCATACTATGCAGAACCTCTTTCCTAGTCCTATCTATGTCATTGGTACCCACGTGGACCACGACTGGATCCCCCCCCCCACCACCCCACTGCAAGTTCTCCTCCATCCCTGAGCAGATGTCCCAAACCCTGGCACTGGGCATGCAACACAGCCTTCTGGACTCTCGCTCTCGGCTGCATAGAACTGTGTCTATCCTCCTGACTATACCAACACCTACTACCACTACATTCCTATTTACTCCCTCCACTTGAATGGCTTCCTGTACCACAGTGCCATGGTCAGTTTGCTTATCCATCCTGCAGCCCTTGCTCTCAGCCATACAAGCTGAAAGAACCTCAAACCTGTTGGACAACTACAAGGGCTGAGCCTCCTCCTCTTCTGCCTTCTTGATCCCCATATCTGCCTCACTGCCAGTCACACCCACCTGCCCCGGACCACCGACCCCTCTTAATAAGTACCAGCATCACTTTCTCATTTACCAAAAGAAATTTTACCACCAACTTATTCCAAATGGTCGTTATATTTGATCTTTTAACTTCCATAGTACTACAGTAGGTGAGTCCCAACTCCTTAGATGCCAATGTGGACATAGTACCCTTTTTCAAATTATTTCAACTAGAGTTTTTATGTTGTGCTCCTGTAAGGTGGCCAAATATCATGGTTATTCCTTGTTTTTGGTTTTAATTGTCAAATATAACAAAAGAGTCAGATAAGCTAGCAGTAGCGAGATTTTACTTTTACAATAAATATTGGTTAATGTCTTGTTGCAATAGAAAATCAGAAATGGTTTGCAATTTCTTGGCAAAACTATGTACTAATTAGATTTCACACTTGCAGGCTCTTTTTCTCAACAAAGTCGTGCCTGGCTGAGCTAACTCTTCAAGTGTCATAGTCATAGAGTTATCAAAAACAGAAACAGGCCCTTTGGCCCATCATGTCTGTGCTCGCCATCAAGCACCTATCTAATCTAATCCCCTTTTCCAGCACTTGGCCCGTAGCCTTGGATGCTACGGCGTTTCAAGTGCTCATCTAAATACTTCTTAAATGTTGTGAGGGTTCCTGCCGCTACCACCCCTTCAGGCAGTGCGTTCCAGATTCCAACCACCCTCTGGGTGAAAAGATTTTTCCTCAAATCCCCTCTAAACCTCCTGCCCCTTACCTTAAATCTCTGCCCCCTGGTTACTGACCTCGCCACTAAGGGAAAAAGTTTCTTCCTATCTATCCTATAAATGCCCCTCATAATTTTGGATACCTCAATCATGTCCCCCCTCAGGCTTCTCTACTCTAAGGAAAACAAACCTGGCCTATCCAGTCTCTCTTCATAGCTGAAATGCTCCAGCCCAGATAACATCCTGGTGAATCTCCTCTGCACCCTCTCCAGTGCAATCACATCCTTCCCATAGTGTGGTGACCAGAACTGTACACAGTACTCCAGCTGTGGCCTAACTAGCATTTTATACAGCTCCATCATAACCTCCCTGCTCTTATACTCTATGCCTTGGCTAATAAAGGCAAGTATCCCATATGCCTTCCTAACCACCTTATTTACCTGTGCTGCTGCCTTCAGTGATCTATGGACAAGTACACAAAGGTCCCTCTGTACTTCCTAACGTCCTAACATCCATTATATACCCTCTTGCCTTGTTAGTCCTCCCAAAATGCATCACCTCACACCTCTCAGGATTAAATTCCATTTGCCACTGCTCTGCCCATCTTACCAGCCCATCGATATCGTCCTGTAATCCAAGGCTTTCCTCCTCACTATTTACGACACCACCAATTTTCGTGTCATCAACAAACTTACTGAGCATACCTCCTATATTCATGTCTAAATCATTAGTGTACACTACAAAGAGCAAGGGTTCCAGCACCGATTCCTGCGGTACACCACTGGTCACAGGCTTCTGCTTGCAAAAACAACCCTCGACCATCACCCTCTGTCTCCTGCCACTAAGCCAATTTACCAAATTGCCCTGGATCCCATGGACTCTTAACTTCTTAACCAATCTCCCATGCGAGACCTTATCAAAAGCCTTACTGAAGTCCATGTACACTACATCAACTGCCTTACCCTCATCTACACATCTAGTCAACTCCTCAAAAAATTCAATCAAGTTAGTTAGACATGATCTCCCCTTGACAAAGCCACGCTGACTATCCCTGATTAATCCCTGCCTCTCCAAGTGGAGATTAATCCTGTCCCTCGGAACTTTTTCCAATAGTTTCCCTACCACTGATGTTAGACTCACTGGCCTGTAATTCACCTACTCAGAATTTATGCTCCAACACTCTGCTCCCCACCTGAAGCTAAAGACCAGTTCTACGAGGAACTCCATAATATCATTAGTAGCATTACCAATACCGAACATCTGTTCCTGCTGGGGGACTTTAATGCCAGGGTTGGGGCCGACCATGACTCATGGCCCTTGGGCGCTATGGCATTAGAAGGATGAATGAGAATGGACAGACACTGCTTGAGTTGTGTACCGATCATAACCTCTGCATCACCAACTCGTTCTTTCACAATAAACCCTGTCACCAGGTTTCTTGGAGGCACCCAAGATCACGTCGTTGGCACCAGCTGGACCTCATCGTCACAAGGCGAGCCTCTTTAAACAGCGTTCAAACCACACACAGCTTCCACTGTGCGGACTGCGACACCGACCACTCCCTGGTGTGCAGCAAGGTTAGACTCAAAGCAAAGAAGCTGCATCACTCCAAGCAGAAGGGCCACCTGCGCATCAACACGAGCAGAATTTCTCATCCACAGCTGTTACAAAAATTTCTAAATTCACTTGTAACAGCCCTTCAAAACACTCCCACAGGGGATGCAGAGACCAAGTGGGCCCACATCAGAGACGCCATCTATGTGTCAGTTATGACCACCTATGGCAAACGCGTGAAGCGGAATGCAGACTGGTTTCAATCTCACTTTGAAGAGCTGGAACTTGTCATAGCCGCTAAGCGCATTGCACTGCTGAACTACAAGAAAGCCCCCAGCGAGTTAACATCCGTAGCACTTAAAACAGCCAGAAGCCAAAGCACAGTGGTGCAGTGGTTAGCACCGCAGCCTCACAGCTCCAGCGACCCGGGTTCAATTCTGGGTACTGCCTGTGTGGAGTTTGCAAGTTCTCCCTGTGTCTGCGTGGGTTTTCTCTGGGTGCTCCGGTTTCCTCCCACAGCCAAAAGACTTGCAGGTTGGTAGGTAGATTGGCCATTATAAATTGCCCCTAGTATAGGTAGGTGGTAGGGAAATATAGGGACAGTTGGGGATGTAGTAGGAATATGGGATTAGTGTAGGATTAGTATACATGGGTGGTTGATGGTCGGCACAGACTCGGTGGGCCGAAGGGCCTGTTTCAGTGCTGTATCTCTAAACTAAACTAAACAAAGAACAGCCAGGCGCTGCGCAAATGACTACTGGCAACACCTATGCAGTCATATTCAGCTGGCCTCAGACAACGGAAACATCAGAGGAATGTATGATGGCATTAAGAGAGCTCTTGGGCCAACCATCAAGAAAATCGCCCCCCACCTCAAATCTAAATCAGGGGACACAATCACTGACCAACACAAGCAAATGGACCACTGGGTTGAGCACTACCTAGAATTGTACTCCAGGGAGAATGTCGTCACTGAGACCGCCCTCAATGCAGCCCAGCCACTGCCAGTCATGGATGAGCTGGACGTACAGCCAACAAAATCGGAACTCAGTCATGCCATTGATTCTCTAGCCAGCCGAAAATCCCCTGGGAAGGACGGCATTACCCCTGAAATAATTAAGAATGCTAAGCCTGCTATACTCTCAGCACTCTATGAACTGCTTTGCCTGTGCTGGGATGAGGGAGCAGTACCACAGGACATGCGCGATGCCAATATCATCACCCTCTATAAAAACAAAGGTGACCGCGGTGACTGCAACAACTACCTTGGAATCTCCCTGCTCAGCATAGTGGGGAAAGTCTTCGCTCGAGTCGCTTTAAACAGGCTCCAGAAGCTGGCCGAGCGTGTCTACCCTGAGGCACAGTGTGGCTTTCGAGCAGAGAGATCCACCGTTGACATGCTGTTCTTCCTTCGTCAGCTACAGGAGAAATGCCGCGAACAACAGATGCCCCTCTATGTTGCTTTCATCGATCTCACCAAAGCCTTTGACCTAGTCAGCAGACGTGGTCTCTTCAGACTACTCGAAAAGATCGGATGTCCACCAAAGCTACTAAGTATCATCACCTCTTTCCATGACAATATGAAAGGCACAATTCAGCATAGCGGCGCCTCATCAGACCCCTTTCCTATCCTGAGTGGCGTGAAACAGGGCTGTGTTCTCACACCTACACTGTTTGGGATTATCTTTTCCCTGCTGCTCTCACATGCGTTCAAGTCTTCAGAAGAAGAAACTTTCCTCCACGCAAGATCAGGTGGCAGGTTGTTCACCCTTGCCCGTCTAAGAGCGAAGACTAAAGTACGGAAAGTCCTCATCAGGGAACTTCTCTTTGCTGACGATGCTGCATTAACATCTCACACTGAAGAGTGTCTGCAGAATCTCATTGACAGGTTTGCGGCTGCCTGCAACGAATTTGGCCTAACCATCAGCCTCAAGAAAACGAACATCATGGCGCAGGACGTCAGAAATGCTCCATTCATCAGTATCGGAGACCACGCTCCGGAAATGGTTCAAGAGTTCACCTACCTAGGCTCAACTATCACCAGTAACCTGCCTCTCGATGCAGAAATCAACAAGCGCATGGGAAAGGCTTCCACTGCTATATCCAGACTGGCCAAGAGAGTGTGGGAAAATGGCGCACTGACATGGAACACAAAAGTCCAAGTGTATCAAGCCTGTGTCCTCAGTACCTTGCTCTACGGCAGCGAGGCCTGGACAACGTATGTCAGCCAAGAGCGACGTCTCAATTCATTCCATCTTCGCTGCCTCCGGAGAATCCTTAGCATCAGGTGGCAGGACCGTATCTCCAACACAGAAGTCTTCAAGGCGGCTAACATCCCCAGCTTATACACCCTACTGAGTCAGCGGCGCTTGAGATTGCTTGGCCATGTGAGCCGCATGGAAGATGGCAGGATCCCCAAGGACACATTGTACGGCGAGCGCGCCACTGGCATCAGACCCACTGGCCGTCCATGTCTCCGCTTTAAAGACGTCTGCAAACGCGACATGAAGTCCTGTGACATTGATCACAAGGGAGTCAATTGCCAGCGATTGCCAGAGCTGGCGGGCAGCCATAAAGGCGGGGCTAAAGCGTGGCGAGTCGAAGTTGGCAGGAAACAGCCCTGACAACCAACTGTATCTGCAGCACCTGTGGAAGAGTCTGTCACTCTAGTATCGGCCTTTATAGCCACTCCAGGCGCTGCTCCACAAACCACTGACCACCTCCAGGCGCTTACCCATTGTCTCTCGAAACAAGGAGGCCGAGGAAGAAGATGATGATCACTGCTACTCTTCTTGACTAATGGTACCACATTCACGGTCCTCCAGTCCTCTGGTACCTCTCCTGTGGCCAGAGAGGATTTGAAAATTTGGAGGTGGCAGATAAAACCAATTTGAAAAAGGCTGGCTGATTGATTAATTCAAAACCATTATCTGAACATCAATCTAAATAACTAACTGTCTGTTAAATTCAAAAGGACACACAAATCAAACATATTGGAAAATATCCATAGAATCATTGAACAGAATGGCTTGGTCACCCTCTCGGGCCTGTTTTTCAGAAAAGTCTGCTAACTGTTGAAACAAAAATGAGCTGTTGAAACTATTCTGAGAGTGATGCTGGTGTTTAATCCCTTATGTCCAGTGACTAAATTAAAGACATCAATATGTCCAAGAATTATTCTACTTTGTCACAGAATTTCATCTAAATGCCTTTAAATCTATCTAACCTAGATCGTTGCTATTTGCTTGGATGAAACAGCAATCGCAGAATGTTGTGCAGAGCTTAGTTTTGAGAGCAGGAGTAGTCCCATGATTTTCAACCTTCTGCAATTTGTTGGATTGCTCAATGTATTTTTCCTTTATTTTTTCCCCCATCACATACTGTTTTACAGCTGCCATGATGATGCTTTTGTCAAGTAAAAGCTCAGTACGCAACAGCTGAACTCAGCAGGAGATGAGCCATGTCAGTAGATACTTCAATGAAAGCTACCCAGGATCCTATTAAAGGGATTTCTTTCTCGTTGAGCGCATCATTAGCTGCTTTCATATCTGTCTTCAATCACCAAATCCCATAACTAAATTAAAATAAACCTACCTGATTTTTGTTTTCAAAAAGATTACTACTGGATCTCCCCAGTGCCAGTAAATGCACTGGTTCAGCAGAAACAGTGTACATTGGTTATGTCCTCACAGATAGTCCTTCTGTAGTGGGACTGATACCACAATGTGACATCACTACATGAAGGACATGCATTGGCTACAACATCACAGCGGGTCTGCTCATACATCGGACTCCACAGTGCAGCCTCTTAACAGAACTATCTACAAATTTAAAAACTAAATTCTGGGATCCAGTCAGACTGCAAAGTAAAAGCAACTATTGTTTCCCACATGAAAATTAACTGTAGAGATTTTTGTTTCCTCAACAAGCTATCTGAAGCATTCCAAAATATCATTGCCTTATCATCATGCAGCTCTGCTTATTTTTCCATTTAAAGTCTTCATCTTGGCACACATGGATAATGGACAGCTATATGAAGTACCAAAGCACAGTGCCTATGATATGGTTGCAAGTCAGCATCTCCAGGACAGAAGGTGAGATACTAGGGGGTTGGTGGAAGGTTATGTGTCTGTGTGTGTGTGTTTGTGTGTGGGGGGAGTAATAAGAGAAGGAAGGCTTTCTGTTTCTTGCAGACTGACTGAAAATTTCTGAATAAAAATACTTCCGTGTTTTGGCACTAAAAATCAGGTCCTTCAATCACATATGTGATTGTTGTGAAAATGTTCTTCCTGGTATTGTATTTCTATAAACAGTTCAATATATTTTAACACTAAAAGAACATTACATTTCAACACCATCACAAATAGGTGTGTAAATCATTCCAGGATTTTCAGTAGGTTGTCAAAAATATGAGTCGTCTCAACAGCCTTGCCAATACAGTTAAGTAAAGTGCCTTTTGAATATAAAGAATTGTATAATGAATCATAAATCCTTTCCTGTCTTACAATAATTTTATATCTTGCAAATCCAAATAGTTTCAAAGGTTTTGCAAGGGATACATCCCAGGGTGCTGAGGGATGCAAGGATGGAACAGTGGAGGTTTCAATCCTCCTTAGATGTGGGAGTGGTGCCACAGGACGAGAGGCTTGCAAATGTTACACTCTTGTTCAAAAAAGGGGGAAGAGGGATAAACCAGGTAACTACAGGACGGTCAGCCTAATGTAGGTGAGAGACAATAATCCAGGACTAAATTAGTTGCCACCTGGAAAAACATGGGTTAATCAACAACAGGCAACACAGATTTACTACAACCAAATCAGAAGCAGCGGCGGTGGTGAGAGGAGACAGGGTATAAAAGGAGCGGAGAGCCGAGGCCCGAGACCAGAAGCGGTGGCGGTGACAGCACTTTGATCTGTTCTGTTCAGTGGACCTACTTGACCAGCAAAAATCGAAGTGTGACATCACAGGAGGGCTGGTCAGTGATTGGTGGGTATTTCTTTCCTTCTTCCATGTCTCGTGTTTTTCTTTGGTTTTGGCCAAGTAATTTAAATCAGGCGACCTCTTTACAAGTTAAGAGTATACTTAAATAGGTTTTTTTCTTAAATACTGTGATCCAAATTAATTAATTAAATAGAATAGAGATGGCAGGGCAGGCGATGTGTTGCAGCTGTAGTATGTGGGAGCTGGTGGATGCCGGTGCGATCCACAGTGACCACATCTGCAGCAAGTGTTGGTTGCTCGAGGAGCTTTGGCTCAGAGTTGATGAGCTGGAGTCTGAGCTGCGGACACTGCGACACATCAGGGAGGGAGAGAGTTACCTGGATGCTGTGTTTCAGGAGACAGTCACACCCCTTAGATTAATTACATCCAATCTGGACTGTGGGCAGGGACAGGAGGGTGCGACTGCAAGTGAGGCAGGTATGGGGATCCAGAATTTAGCTTTGGAGGAGCCTCAGCCAGTGCCCTTATCCAATAGGTACAAGGTGGACGAGAGCACAGGCTGCAGGGAGGATGAGCAAACTGACCACAGCACCGTGGTTCAGAGTGCCATTCGAGTGGGGGGAGAAAAGAGAAATGTAGTTGTAGTAGGGGATAGCATAGTTCGGGGAATAGATACTGTTCTCTGCAGCAAAGATAGAGAGTCCCGAAGGCTGTGTTGCCTACTTGGTGTCAAGGTTAAAGACATCTCTTCTGGGCTAAAGGGGAACTTGGAGTGAGAGGGAAAGGATCCAGTTGTCGTGGTCCACGTAGGTACCAACGACATAGGTAGGACTAGGAAAACGGTTCTGCTGAGGGACTACGAGCAGCTCGGGCCCAAATTAAAAAGCAGAACCACAAAGGTAATAATCTCCGGATTACGACCTGAGCCACATGCAAATTGGCATAGGGTAAATAAGATTAGAGAGGTAAATGTGTGGTTCAAAGAGTGGTGTGGGAGAAATGGGTTCCGATTCAAGGGACACTGGCACCAGTACTGGAGAAAGAGAGAGCTGTTCCGTTGGGATGGGCCTCACTTGAACCATGCTGGGACCAGTGTCCTGGCAAATCGTACAACTAGGGTTGCAAATAAGGCTTTAAACTAAATAGTGGGGGGGAGGGTTCAATTGAAAGGAAGTTTGAAAAGTCGAAAAGCAACGAGAGAGCAGAGGTGCAGGGTAGTGAAGGAACATACATTAATCAGAGAGTGACAGGAAGGGACAGAGAATACAAGCACAAGAGTACAGCAGAAATTAGAACCAGAGTAAGTAAAAATGGTAAAAAGTCAAAGCTTAAGGCTCTTTATCTGAATGCATGAAGCATTTGTAACAAGATAGATGAGCTGACGGCACAGATAGAAATAAATGAGTATGATTTGATAGCTATCACTGAGATGTGGCTGCAGGATGACCAGGACTGGAATCTAAATGTTCAAGGATATTCAACGTTCCAGAAGAATAGGCAGAAAGGAAAAGGAGGTGGGGTAGCTTTGTTATTAAAGGAAGGGATCAGTGCATTGTGAGTCATGAAATAGGTATAATAGATGGTGATGCAGAATCAGCTGGGGTGGAAATAAGGAATAGCAAAGGAAAGAAATCATGGGTGGGAGTGGTCTGTATGCCCCCGAAGAGTTGCCTCTCTGTCGGACAAGATATTAATCAGGAAATAATGGAGGCATGAAAGAAGGGCACTGCAATTATCATGGGGGATTTTAATCTGCATATAGACTGGACAAATCAAATTGGCATGGGTAGCATGGAAGATGAATTTGTAGAGTGCATCAGGGATTGTTACTTAGAGCAATATGTTGCAGAACTTAACAGGGAACAGGCTATTTTAGATCTGGTATTGTGTAATGAGGTAGGATTAATAAGAGATCGCATAGTTAAGGATCCTTTCGGGGGAAGCGATCATAACATGGTAGAATTTCAAATTCAGTTTGAGGGTGAGCAACTCGGGTCTCAAACCAGTGTCTTCAACTTAAACAAGGACAATTACAGAGGTATGAAGAAAGAATTGTCTAAAGCAGGTGGGGAAAGTAGATTACAGGGAAAGTCAGTAGAGGAGCAGTGGCAGACTTTTAAGCAGATGTTTCATATCACTCAGCAAACATTTATTCCAGTCAGAAGGAAGGACTGGAAGAGAACGATGAACCACCCCTGGATAACAAAGGAAGTTAAGGAGAGTATCAAATCAAAAGCAAAGGCGTACAATGCGGCAAAAACGAGTGGTAGGCCAGAGGATTGGGAAGTTTTTAGAAACCAGCAGCGGATGACTAAAAAACTAAGAGGGAGAAAACTAATTATGAGAGTAAATTGGCAAGGAATATAAAAACGAACAGTAAGAGCTTCTCTGGCTATATTAAAAGGAAGAGAGTAGCTAAAGTAAGTGTGGGGCCCTTAGAGGATGAGAATGGGGAATTAATAGGGAACAGGGAAATGGCAGATAATTAAAATGAATATTTTGCATCAGTCTTCACGGTGGAGGACACTATAAACATCCCAACAATAATAGCTGAACAGTGTGCAAATGGGAGGGAGGAACTTGTAACAATCTCTATCACGAGGGAAAAGGTGCTGGACAAACTGATGGGACTAAAGGCAGACATGTCGCCAGGACCTGATGGCCTGCACCCAAGGGTTTTAAAAGAAGTGGCTGCAGAGATAGTGGAGGCATTCGTCATAATATACCAAAACTCATGGATTCCGGTAGGGGACCAGTGGATTGGAAAACCGCTAATGTGACACCCCTATTCGAGAAAGGAGGGAGATAGAAAGCAGGAAACTATAGACCAGTTAGCTTATCAGTCATTGGGAAAATGCTTGAGTCCATTATTAAGGAAGAAATAGCAGGACATTTAGAAAAACATAATGCAATCAAACAGTCAACATGGTTTCATGAAAGGGAAATCATGTTCGACAAATTTGTTAGAGTTCTTTGAGGATATAACAAGCAGAGTGGATAAAAGGGAAAAGATGTTGTGTATTTGGATTTTCAGAAGGCTTTCGATAAGGTGACACATAAAAGGTTATTGCACAAAATAGGAGCTCAGGGTATTGGGGGGTAACGTGTTGGCATGGATTGAGGATTGGCTAACACACAGAAGGCAGAGAGTTGGGATCAATGGGTCTTTTTCAGGTTGGAAAGCCGTAACTAGTTGGGTGCCACAAGGATCGGTCCCAGGGCGATTTACTATCTACATTCATGACTGAGAGGAAGGGACAGAGTGTAGTGTATCCAAATTTGCTGACAATACAAAAATAGGTGGGAAGGTATGTTGTGACGAGGACACAAAGAATCTGCAAAGGGATATAGATAGGTTAAGTGACTGGGCAAAAATCTGGCAGATGGTGTTCAATGTGGTAATCCACTGTTAGGTAATCCACTTTGGTAGGAAGAATAAAAAGGCAGATTATTTAAATGGAGAAAGACTGCAAAATACTGCAGTACAGAGGGATCTGGATGTTCTTGTGCATGAAACACAAAAGGTTAGCATGCAGGTGCAGCAAGTAATTAAGAAGGCAAATGGAATTTTGGCCTTTATTGCTAGGGGGTTAGAGTTTAAAAATAGGGAAGTCCTGTTACAACTGTACAGGGTGTTGGTGAGGCCATACCTGGAGTACTGCGTACAGTTTTGGTCCCCGTATTTAAAGAAGGATATACTAGCATTGGAGGCAGTTCAGAAAAGGTTCACTAGGCTGATTCCTGGGATGAAGGGGCTGTCTTATCAAGAGCAGTTAAACAGGTTAGGCCTTTACTCATTGGAGTTCAGGTTAGGCCTTTACTCATTGGAGTTTAGAAGAATGAGAGGCGATCTTATAGAAACATATAAGATTTTAAGGGGGCTTGACAGGGTAGGTGTTGAGAAAATGTTGCCACTAGTGGGGGAATCTCGAACTAGGGGACATAATTACAGAATAAGGGGGCACACATTTAAAACTGAGATGCGAAGGAATTTCTTCTCTCAGAGGGTGGTGAATCTTTGGAATTCTCTGCCTCAGAGAGTGGTGGAGACAAGGTCACCAAATGTATTTAAGGAGGAAGTCGATAGATTTTTGAAATCTCGGGGAGTCGAGGGTTAGGCAGAGCAGGCCCGAAAGAGAAGTTGAGGCCTGGGACAGATCAGCCATGACCTTATTGAATGGCGGGGCAGGCTTGAGGGGCTGAATGGCCTACTCCTGCTCCTATTTCTTATGTTCTTATGTAACACAACTGCATTCTTTAATGAAGTAACAGAGAGGGTTGATGAGGGTTGTGTGTTAGATGTTACGTATGTGGACTTTCAAAAGGTGGGATTATAGTGGCAATGGGAGCGTGGATACAAAACTGACCAAGGGGAAGAAAGCACAGATAGTGCTGAATGATTGTTTTTGCAGACTGCAGGAAAGTATATAGTGGTGTTCCCGAGGGGTCAGTATTGCTACCACTGCTTTACAGGACATAAACAGGCTGGTAAAATGGACAGACAGAAGGCAGATGAAATTTAACAGATAAGCATGAAGTGACGCATTTTGGAAGAAAGAATAAGGCATGGCAATACAAAGTAAATGGTACAATTTTAAAGGTGATGCAGGAATAGAGACTTGGGGGTTTGAAGGTGGCAGGACAAGCTGACAGCTGTTAAAAAGACATACAGGATTCTTGGCTTTATAAACAGAGGAAGCTTATAAGCATGGAATTTATGCTAAACCTTTATAAATCACTATTTAGGCCTCTGCCGAAGTATTGTGTCCAATTTTGGGCATCATACTTTAGGAAGGATGTCAAGGCCTTGGAAAAGGTGCACAGAATGACTAGAATTATACCAGGAATGCGAGACTTTAATTAAATGGAGAGACAAAAGAAGCTGGGATTGTTCTTCTTCGAGCAGAGAAGGTTATGGGAGGTTTAATAAAAGGGGGGGGGGTTCATTTATTCCATCATAATCATAATTTAAGAGAAACTGCTTCCACTGGCTGAAGGTTCAATAATTAGAACACACAAATTTGAGTTCTGATCTGGATGGTACTGCCTGAAAGGATAGTGGAAGTAGATTCAACCATAACTTTCAAAAGAGAGTTAGACAAATATTTGAAGGGGAGAAAATTACAGGGCTATCAGTAAAGAGCAAGGAAGTGGGATTACTTAGATATCTGTCCAAGAGCAGCCACAGGCATAAAGGGTGCATGCTCTCCTTTTGTAGTGTAAGATTTTATGATTCTAAGTACTCACTCTTTCACCCCATCTCCATAGATATTCCCTCATCAGATTGTTAGAAGACACATAATTCACAAGAAATTAATTAATTGGACTTTTACTCACAAGTAAAAGAACTCCTATAACACGTGCATTTATGTAATGTGCATCGAATAAATAGAACATTAATAAATGTTGTTTGAAGGTTTTCATGGTGAGGGCAGTAACGTTGAGTAAGACAATTTTACGGTTTTACACCATGTGAATTTGCTCTGAAAAGAGCAATTGTTTCTTTGGGGAAAAAAATCAGTGCTATCTGGCGACCCCTACTCAAGAAACACATCACTGCTCTGTAGCCAACATACCCCAACACATATGTATCAACTTACCATGAGACATAATAGCTGACCAATCAGCAGCAAGAACATCACCATGTCACAGAACACAATTAGCCAACCAATAGTAGAAAAAACAAGAACATGCAATGACCTATCAGCAGTAAGATCTCACCCACATTCCCGTTCTCCACCAAAAAATATAAAGAAACTGTTTCCACCCTTTTCAGTTATTTCTCCAGACGATGGGCAGAGTACTGCCCAAAATATCAAGGCCTGCCAGTTCTTCTAAGAACTCTTTTTCAAGAAAACAACTGCTCTTTTCAGAGCAAATTTACATGGTGTAAAACTGTAAAATCATCTTACTCAATGGTACGTTAAGAATTGTAAGGTAAAATAATTTTTGTTTTAAGCTTTCATTGTAGGAAATTGTGTGGTCAGTTCTTGCAAAAAACACAACTTGATCATCTTCGTTTCTCATGCGTTTTACGATGTATGTGTGATGGACACAATTTTTTTTAACATTTCCTCATGTGATAACCAATGCATAACCAGCACTATGATGCAGTAAAATGAACTGGTAAGATATGGGTTTACAACCAAGAGTTTCCCTCATAATACGGAGTTCCTAATCTCAGTCACATTACTGTATATAAATGATTCCCCACAAGGATAGAATGTGTAATATCTGGGCTACCCATCTACCTACTGAATGGTAGCGTAGTGATTATGTTACTGGACTAATAATCCAGAGAATGCAAGTTTAAATTCCACCATGAAAGTTGAATTCGGTTATAAAAATCTGAAAATAAAGAGCTGGTACAGTCCCACTACATACATTTCCTATACTTAGCCCGGGCAGCCACCTATAATTCAATTATAAAGGCTTAAAACACAATTAAGCAGGCTGCCTATTAAAGTCAATTCCATTTGCATTTCACACTTTGTTAAAGTGTAATTAAGTGCTCTTACCATTTACTTGAGCAACTGAGTGCCTCAGAACTGTGCACCCTTTTATCTGTTTTTAATAACTTAGGAAGAGCTGATTGAAGCCACTTTCTGCCTGCAGATGTTGACAGTGTGAACAGCTGATGGAGACTTTTGCATCAGATGATCTGTTGGTGGCTATTTAAATAAATCAAAATCCGATTTTGGATCAATTTAGCATCATGCAACATATTTACTACCACTTTTTAACTGGATGAGGGATCCGAGATCCTTACCTCCAAAATTTGCCTGATGAGAAGAGTGGGAGGGGAGGGGAGAAAGAAGGAAGAGGGACAGCACAAAGCTCCACCATCACCCTATCCCACTCCCCACAACTTCCTAATTAGCAACTCAGGCGTGAGGAAGCTGGCTCCGGATCCACTCAGAACCCAAACCGCTCACCTCCTCAACCCATGCTCAGCCAGACTATTTGTGTCTCAAAGGAACAGTGCAATTGATAGCAAGACCTGTCAGTCACAGGGCAGTGAAGCAGCCGGGCTTCCTCTCTTCATCTAACTGGACCATTTTTACATCAACTTCCTCAGTGTTTGCTGCCAGCCTCAACTTACCGCTCTTTCCTGCCAAATCTCATACAGATTTAACATCCATCGTCTGAGGGGGCAAATCGAATTCACATGAACAAGCGGTGCAGACTGTATCAATAAAAATAACCATGAAGCTGACTGACTGTTGTAAAAGCCCAACTGGTTCTCTCAGGGCTTTTACAGTAAGTAACCAGCTGTCCTTACATGGTCTGGTTCATCTGGGACTCCAGTCCCACATCAACATAAATTAGCTGCCCTCTGACATCATGTTGAAAGCCACCAAGCTGTATCACCAACTTCTCAGGACAATAAATGTTGGCTTTGCCAATGACTCCCACATCCCGAGAATTTTTTTTTTTTTTAAATGTTCCACCAGTAGCTTCAGAATTACTTGCCATGAATATAAGGGTGCAAGCTACTTTCCTACCATCTGAGCTGAGACTGATGCACAATATAAAGACAGGGAAGAAAATAACCCAAAATGATGGACCACTATCCCAACTATTTTCTAAAAATTGACCTTTGCAGGTAGGAAATATCCACGTAAAGAATGGCATCAGTGGGGAGAGAATAAGGCGTTCTTGTAAAAAGGCCCAATTACACAGGAAATAATTTCCTTTGTATTGTGCCAAAAATGAAATTTGTACCGCATTGTCAGTAGAAGAAATTCTTGCCCAAATGCATGGAAAGAAAGCAATATTAAGCAAAATCTATGACAACATGGGGAAAAATAAAAAGATAACAGTCTTGCATCATTGCTTAAAAAAAAAATTCAAAGCAATTGATAGCACATAAAAGAGAGTATTGCTATTTTCATATCCTGAGAAAATAATATTTCATAAACACAGTTTGAGTTTTCACTAACCTGAAATAGAATCCAAGTGTCAAAATAATTTGCTCCCAAGTATCCTAGAAAACAAAACATATTTTAGGATCTATTCACAACTGAGGCATTTAAATCCACCGACTAGTATTTGAATCTGGATACTTCAGGAAGGCATATGCTTTGATCTTTATCAGGTGGTGGTAAAAGAAACTTAAATCACTCCTTATGCACATTAGGGTTTCCATTTGTCACAGCACTGAAAAAATTCTTTAAGTGTAAGATATTTCTCTGGAAAACTAGTGCAAACTATTACAGGACAATTAGAAAAAAAATTAAGTACTTTCATTTATATAGCAACTTGTATGACCTCAGAACATCCAAATGTTCATACAAATTATTCAAATGTTAAGGTGTTTTAAAAAGGGAATTGCCATCTTGTAAGCCAAAAACTCTACCAAGTCAAATTAGTGGTATCCAAAAATGTGGACAGTAGTTTATTTCTTTAATCTCAGTTGACATGTTTTTGAATAGTTTCAAAGCTACGTCTGAAGTCAGATATTGTTCAATATTAATATTACAAAAATAGTAGTGAACATAATGGTTATTACATTGTCGAACATGGACTTGTATTTTCTCTTGCACAGGGACAGACTTTAAAAAGTGTTACCATTTATTTTAACAACAGCATTATCTGAACTGTAAAAACTCAAAAATTGATAAAGTCCTCTAAATAGAGTAATGTAATAGATTGACAAAGTCCTTTCACATGTAGAAAGTGGTTTAAAATTAGTCCAGAACAAATACTAACACCATACTCTCAGCAATGTTGTGGTGAATATGTGGAATTTTCACACACAACACTCCAATTTTTCCCCCAAAATTTCAGTAAAGCATACTATTCCTGCATGAACTTTTCAACCTCTATCTATCTGAACTGCAAAAAGCACCTGTTAATAAAATTATAGATTTTATTTTTCCAAACTTGTGGTTTATGTGCAGAGTTAGACAATATGAGAGTGAAGTACTGGGATGGTGAAAGCAGTCTCACCTCAAAAGAATGTTTGGCATTTTGTCATGTATTGGTATGTTATAAATACTGTGGTTACAAAAGCAGGCCAGAGGCTGGGAATTCTGCAGCAAGTAACTCACTGCTTGACTCCCCAAAGCCTGACCATCATCTATAAGGCACAAATCAGGAGTGTGATACAATACTCTCCACTTGCTCAGATGAGTGCAGCTCCATCAACACTCAAGCTCAACATCCAGGACGAAGCAGTCCACTTGATCAGCACCCCATCCACTCCCTTAAACATTCACTCTCTCCAATACCAGCACACAGTGGTAGCAGTGTGTACCAACCACAAGATGCACTGCACAAATTTGACAAGGTGTCTTCGACAATACCTTCCAAACCCATGACCTCGACCACCCAGAAGAATAAAGGCATCAGATGCATGGGAACGCTACCACCTTCAAGTTCCCCTTCAAACCACACAACATCTTTACTTGAAACTATATCACTGTCAATGGGTCAAAAACCTGGAACTCCCTCCCCAACAGCACTGTGGGTTTACCTACACTACATGGACTACAGCAGTTCAAGGTGCCAGCTCAGCACTACCTTCGCGAGGACAATTAGGAAAAGTTTCTGATGAAAGGTCACAGACCTGAAACGTTAACCATTTCTTTCTTCACAGATGCTGCCAGACCTGCTGAGTATTTCCAACATCCACAGTAGTTTGCTTTTATAAAAGGATTGTGGGTTTGGAAAGCAATAAAATTCACATTGGTGCATTGAGGGATTATTCTCCCACGTTCGAGCAAAGAAAGCATTTTTGACATTGAAAATAGTTTACTCTGCATCTACCCTTGCCGAACAGGTTTATGCTTGATGCTGACAGGGGGTAAATTTAAATATTGAGTATGCAAGTCTACTCAATATTTAAATTTACCCCCTGTCAGCATCCAAAGCTACTAAGTATCATCACCTCATTCCATGACAATATGAAAGGCACAATTCAACATGGTGGCTCCTCATCAGAGCCCTTTCCTATCCTGAGTGGTGTGAAACAGGGCTGTGTTCTCGCACCCACACTTTTTGGGATTTTCTTCTCCCTGCTGCTTTCACATGCGTTCAAATCCTCTGAAGAAGGAATTTTCCTCCACACAAGATCGGGGGCAGGTTGTTCAACCTTGCCCGTCTAAGAGCGAAGTCCAAAGTACGGAAAGTCCTCATCAGAGAACTCCTCTTTGCTGACGATGCTGCTTTAACATCTCACACTGAAGAGTGCCTGCAGAGTCTCATCGACAAGTTTGCGGCTGCCTGCAATGAATTTGGCCTAACCATCAGCCTCAAGAAAACGAACATCATGGGGCAGGACGTCAGAAATGCTCCATCCATCAATATTGGCGACCACGCTCTGGAAGTGGTTCAAGAGTTCACCTACCTAGGCTCAACTATCACCAGTAACCTGTCTCTAGATGCAGAAATCAACAAGCGCATGGGTAAGGCTTCCACTGCTATGTCCAGACTGGCCAAGAGAGTGTGGGAAAATGGCGCACTGACACGGAACACAAAAGTCCGAGTGTATCAGGCCTGTGTCCTCAGTACCTTGCTCTACGGCAGCGAGGCCTGGACAACGTATGCCAGCCAAGAGGGACGTCTCAATTCATTCCATCTTCGCTGCCTTCGGAGAATACTTGGCATCAGGTGGCAGGACTATATCTCCAACACAGAAGTCCTTGAAGCGGCCAACACCCCCAGCTTATACACACTACTGAGTCAGCGGCGCTTGAGATGGCTTGGCCATGTGAGCCGCATGGAAGATGGCAGGATCCCCAAAGACACATTGTACAGTGAGCTCGCCACTGGTATCAGACCCACCGGCCGTCAATGTCTCCGCTATAAAGACGTCTGCAAACGCGACATGAAATCGTGTGACATTGATCACAAGTCGTGGGAGTCAGTTGCCAGCATTCGCCAGAGCTGGCGGGCAGCCATAAAGACAGGGCTAAATTGTGGCGAGTCGAAGAGACTTAGTAGTTGGCAGGAAAAAAGACAGAGGCGCAAGGGGAGAGCCAACTGTGCAACAGCCCCGACAAACAAATTTCTCTGCAGCACCTGTGGAAGAGCCTGTCACTCCAGAATTGGCCTTTATAGCCACTCCAGGCGCTGCTTCACAAACCACTGACCACCTCCAGGCGCATATCCATTGTCTCTCGAGATAAGGAGGCCCAAAAGAAAAAGAGTATGCAAGTACCGATTATCACAACAACAAAAATTTTAATAGTTTATCCTGTGAAATCTTTTACAGATAAAATGTTGTTTTGAAACTGAAACCTAACCAAAAATATCAAAAACAACCGATTTAAAAACAGTGGTAGATGCAAACTGTTCCAAAACCTTTGACAATAAAGCTCACGTCTTGCTTTCTGAGTACCGGCAACTGTTTTTGTAAACAGAATTTTCAGGTTTGCATGCCTGAAATTTTGGCCATGTGGGGCCCTTTAATGGAGCCTCTACACGTTCTGGGCAGCGCAGCTCAACGGTTTACAAATGCTGCCTCAAACCAACAACAAAAAGCTACAAATCGCAGGCAGGAAGCTGCCCGGGGGGGGTCGACCCTCTGTCCGAAGAGGTTCCAACCCCCGGACTCGGAGTGCACAGGGCGGGCCCAGGGACTCGGCCTCCTCACACCGAACTAAACACACTGACAGAAAGAAAGACAGAGCGGCCACGGCAGAGGCGCCGTCTTTAGGCCTCGGTGTTTACACATTTCCCACTCTCAGACAGACTACGAGCAGCTGGACAACCAGCTGCCTATCGCTATCGACATTTTCTACTATTTATTTATTAAAAGTAAATACCTGCGCGAGCACTAGGCTTTAACTAAAGGGACTCGCCTACAAACCCCGGCGCAAGGACGCCGCCATATGCAACAGACTCACTCAGCCGACGACCGATCCGCTCCCCAGCCAGAATAGGGGAGAGAAATCGATCCCGACTCATCAATTGCTGACCCCGAACCTTTTCACCGCGAGCTAGTTCAGCTCGTGCTCCTGGGGAAGTTTTCAACTATCTCTGCTTTTGTCACGAGGCAATGTTACCAAGCTTATCGTGCAATGAACGCTCTTATAATAATTATTAATCAGAATAATTATTAGAAAGAAGGGTCAACTGCAAATCTTGGGTACACATGCGACGTTTTTTTCAAAAGGGGTCTGGGAGAGTCGAGCTAAAACAAGAAAAATGGATCCTCTCTCCAAAAGATGCTCAGCACACGAATGCTATTATTACAAAAGGAAACAAATCGCTTTGTAAAATCTACATTTTTATTACTCTGCTACTTTTAGTAGCTGAGCGGCATGACGAAGTCGTACAGTAGCTGTTTCATACATCATGAATTAATCATTATTTTTGCCTTTGCTTAGGGTTTGCTGAAAACTGGGCAAAAACACTCTTAGTGAAGTATATTTCTCTGTCAAACATTCACTTTTAGAAAAGATGGAATAGCGAGATATTTAGGTATGTGCGTTCGTATTTAAAAATGGCATAACTATTATTTTGAAAATGTAATAGCTGGCAATTGCCGTGTATTCCCAGTAGGATGTCAGGCAATTATGGGAAAGTTGAACATGGTTAAGTTTCAGTACGTCATCAGGACCATATTTAATGTTCTGGACAAAGGGAAAGTTATATTGATGCAGAGAATTTGCTCACCGGGGTGATGTGCACCATTTGTATTGTAAATTAATATGTTTGTCTAGCAATTTCCAAACTAATTGAAATAACTAAATATCATAAAATCCCAAGTGTTTATATACACTTAAAGCAATAAAAGGAAATAATAAACAGAAACTGCAATTTCCGCCTACTTATATTGTGATTCGTGGATTACCATAATGCCCCATTTGAAGTTACAAATATATGAGCTTCAATGTTTATCAAATGCTAATAATAGATCAATTAGGTTTCTTGGATGGACCAGTTTTATTCCTAAATACCTTCAGTGAAACGTGCATGAATTTGTGCAACGTATATTTTAAAATAAGAAAATTAATATATTTGCAATATATTAATACCAACAGCTATTCAGAATTTTAAACTAATCCCCAATCCATGAAGGAACTTGTAATTTCGCACACGCAGGTATTGTATAATGGTACCCGTGCATTTTCACACACTACCTTAAATTCGTGGGCCATTAATATTTCTGTGTATTCAACAACTTTGAAAACTATTTGTAGTTTATCGCTGGCGTAGTAAGGAAGACATATGAGAATTACAGCGCTATGTTTCAAGCGCCTGTGCCTTACCTACTCTGTCAGTAAGAATAAAGTATTCTGAAAAATTATAATGCATTTTGTTACAATCGTAATAAAGAGTGTTTCTCTGTAAAGTTCTGAACATCACTGAAATTATGTTCGTTATTTGACCGTTTAACGGATTGCAAACTTTTTAATTTATTTTGTCAGAATTGCAGTATTTTATGCTATTAGTGAACAGAAATTGCAACATTTTGTTTATTTCACTGAAACAAATTTGTTCATTTGGATTTTTTCAGACATACTTTATTAAAACAATTAATCTCCATATGAAAGTTAATATAATTATGAATTAATCGCTCTTTTCCCCAGGTCGTTTTCTTATTAATTAAAATTGCAAGCAAAATTTATCATATCGCTTTTGAAGAATGGACAACATAGACTATATTTAAATTAATGCATCCCTATTGTAAGGTACAACACAATTTTAGTTCAAGTCATTCAGATCAGATAATGCATTGAAGAGACATAACAGTTCAGGTCCAGTTTCATCTTTGTGATAATTTGATGTATTTTCTACGAAGGATCGAGGTTTCAGATTTGCAATGTTAAATTGATGACCAATGGGTGAGAAATGCAAGTAATCGGTCTAAATGAGATACAGTGTAAATAGTGTAATTAACTTGCTGGATCAACAGTGCAAAGTGTTAATCTTTAAACCATAATGAAGTATTTGTGAACTGATGGCCCTGCTAATGGCACAGATTAAATTACTTTAGGTTCAGTCAAATACGCATGCCATTGTCAGTATTTAAGTGAAAAAATAGATCTGCATAAATTGTTCTCTACGAATATTACAATAAACAAATTATTCTTCGGTACTTCTAAAATTCCTAATGTTTAAAGCTTTGCATTTAATGTAGAGTCCGCATTGGACAAAGACCTGATGAATAGATTTGTTTTCGTTCATTACCTTGCTCAGGCACCGCCGGATTATTTGAATGATCCACTTTATACTTCCTATAAAGTATGCAGAAAGTATGAATACTGCATAAATAACGACATATAAAGCATCTCCACATACATTGCACTGGCCGCTGGATGTCTGTATAAATTGACAAGATTTAAATGTGTCCGGTTCCCTCAAAAAAATTTACATCGAAGATACCAGTCAAGTGTGTTTTGCCCACACTTTATTATGTACAATATCCGCCAACTGAAGATTTAAAGCAACTTTAAGAAAACAACGACAATGACTTAAGTGATGCATTACCTTTTTTTTGCATGTTGCTGTTTTCAGCAACAATATAGAAACGTGACCAAATTCGAATTATTTACAATGTAAGTATGCATTTAAAGTAAATTAAAGCAAACAAAATGACTATGAAGCACTTGACCCAAACAGGATACGATTCAGAAAAAAAAAAGATTAACAGGTATTTCATAATTTATCGTCAAGCAAAATTACGTATGCATTTTTAAAAATCTTCCATGGGTGCGCGTGTTTGTGTAAAAATTCTGCTAAAAACGTTATGTAAGCTGTAAATAACATTTTGATTTACCTTAAGCAAATCAAAAGTTTACCTGATTTTAGCGTGCTTTTTTTGGTGTTTTAATGTCGCTGGCTTTGGGGACGATCCATTCACTGCGCTCTACGCTGTGTCATTGCTTTTGGCCACACCCCAGTGCCATCCCAGCTCCCCCGTGTTTAGCTAAGTAATAACAATAGCAGTAATACTCGCTAATTAAATTAATTACGAATGCTTGTCAGTGGTGGATTAATGGCCAATAGCAGCCGCTAGGTATGAGTTGCAGCCCAGGGGCTGATGATAACTGTGTTCCAGGAGTGGGGACACATCAAGAGTACAAGGGGAGGTAATTGCTGAGTACAAGGGGCGCAGCTGGGCAAGCATTGCAAAGTATAAATAGTCTGACTTCAATAGCACATCAGTACTAGATCTACATCTCCGAGCAAGTCGAATTCTGGAAGATCAGGTTTGCATTTCAACTCCAAGACGACGTACCACAGAGAAATATTGCACGGTTGATGTATTGAAAAGAATAAAAAAGACAGGGACATATTCCTCAGAACAGCAATGGAAGAACTTACAGCTTTTGTTTCGAAGTCTTTTGATCAAAAGGTAAAAGAAAAGAAGGATGGGATCACGTATAGAGAAGTTCTGGAGAGCGGGCCTGTGCGAGCTCGAGAGCCGAGTATCAGTGAAGGCAGCCGGGATGAAGTGATCAGCGCACAGCGAGGGGCTTCTCGATCCCCGAGCAGTGAGCCAGAGATCGGGCCAGAGCGACCGCGGGACAGCGGCACTCCAAAACTAACCGATCCTGGTAAACAAGCCTCATACTCTTACAGATGGTAGTTAGCGTGACTTCAGATGACCCGCGTGGTACTATGTCAGTGTTAGAATATTTTATTCATTGTCATTTCCAACGATATCATCCTTGTTATTAAATGCAAAGGCTATAAGCACATTTAGATCAAACTACAGAATACTGTTAACATGCTAATTTAAGTTAGTGGTTTTTTATAACTCAAGTACATTAAATCATAGTGGCAATATAAGAAGGGTGTTTAATTACTACACAATCAATGATTTAAAAAAATAAAGTGGAAGATGCTTATTGATAAGGGAAGCGAAGTGTGTCCGGGATAATACCGAGAGGACAGGATGTTTACAGAAGGATTCGGTGACGCATGCAGTTCAATCAAATATCAATTATTGTGTAAAACTTAATAGCTTCTTCTGGTTTCTGTTTTTAAAGAACGTGCACTTTCGCTTGGTATCAGTTTTAAATAGATGGGATTTGGTGATACTCAGAATAATGTCGTGGAAGTGTTTTATAAAAGGAACATTCAAAGCCAGTTGCAGTACTTTGCTTTTAATAGATGTTTAGCGATAGGTAGATGACAATGACGGAACTAATCTTGTTGATATGTTCACACTAGACGCTGTACAACTAAGTTTGTTTTCCCTTGCTGAAATCGGAATACGATTTCAGAGCAACGTCCGGAAATGGTTTACAAACAAATACTGTTATTTTATATGGGACGCCATTTATAAGGGCACTTATTACACAAAACACACGCTCACGATACTTTACAAACTCTATTTCACAGCATATTGTCGTTTTGTGGAGCCTAAAATGAATGATTACCGAATATGATTTCAGCAATGTAAATACAGTACTTACTAGCCTCACAAACGGTTCATTAATCATTTTATGATATTTTCTTCGGTAAATTAATTTACGATAATAAATGAGGTTCTCATGGTTAAATAAAATGAATCAGCTCTTCTTGATACATAAATGTTATTACATTTTAGGTGTGGACAACGTTTTCAATCAGCATTTTTGTTGGGGCGAAAATTATTTTCTTTTCTTTTTATCTGTAAATTGCAACGACAAAAACCCAACCGCTTACATCTCTCCCGTGTAACGTGCAATGCTTTCACGCCTTAACGTTGTCCATAATGTGTGGCACAGTGTATTTCTCATCACTCTTTATGTACACATGTATTTGACAGATGTTGCTCCACTTAGAAACAAACGTACTGCTCATTCACAAGACAATTACAATAATAGCACTAGTGAGGAAGTTTCCGGAGCTTCAGGCAACAAAGTGTATTAATGCTCATGTAATTGTACAGTACTTTGTAAATATACTTTACGATAAATATCAACGCGTTGTATTTTTATTTCGTTAAAAATAAATTATTCTTTCAAGCCAATATAGTACGAGCATTTCAGAAATCCGAACAAACGTCGTTCTGGTTGAGAATGTATTGTCCTAAATAGGAAAGGTTGTGAACACTATGTGTCAAACCTGGTTAATCTGTCCGTTGTATCACTGTATGAGAGGCCGAACTCGCTGTATTTTAGGGCTCTGTTTATGTATTTCGTAAAAAAAAAACGTGATAACCAAATTTAAACTCCAAACGTCTGGAAGCTTTAATTTTATAATTTCCACAAAAGGTTTCAAAATATATAGTCACGAAACATAATAGTACGGTTATTCACAGTTGGTTTCTTTGTTACCATCTAACGCATTTTGCAGCTTTTGATTCTTGACAAATAAGGGAATGAGCGAGCGGAATTTAACAGAGAACAAACGCTATGTAAATTTATAATAATTTATTTAGAATATTTAAAGTAGTTTAATTAAATGTGCGCTTCTCTGTCTACAATGGCAAGTTTACTGAATCAAGTTTATTTCAATAAGTGATATACACATCTTTAATACTCAAAGGTGCAGCCTATTATATTCAGACACAATCCGGCCGACGCCACTGAACATTGAAGTTTATTATTAAGTTGGTGTGTACTTGTATAAGAAAATTATGAAAGCAAAAGATTAACTTGGACAATAATAGAAAATCATCCTGAATTTTTAAAAAAACCTTTTTTACTGAATGATGAGCTTTCTTTTAAAGATTAAAGCATTGGCTCGTGGCAACGGTAAGAGCCGTACGTACACAAACAAGTGTACGCTGGAAAAGACAGAAGTTGAATTATGTTTAAAATTAACCATGTTTTTTTAATTATAATGGAAGCAACTAGTATTTTTTTAACTTCATATACCTGATAATCTTTGTATATGTTCGTTTCAAGACATTCTTTTTGAAATCCGTACCTTAAACAACAGTGTAATTATCGCGTGTAATGGTCATTTATAGGAAGTGGTGATATTAAAGAGAGAAAAGAAGATGCCAAACCAGTAGAAGAAGAAGCGCAGACAAAAATTAAGCAACGGCGAAGTCGGACTAACTTCACGCTGGAACAGCTAAATGAGCTAGAGAGATTGTTCGATGAAACCCATTATCCGGATGCATTTATGAGAGAAGAGCTGAGTCAGAGGCTGGGGCTCTCAGAAGCCAGGGTACAAGTAAGGCAAATATTCCCTTTTACACATTCATATTGGAATATAGCAAATATCTATATCTCAGTTGAATTTGGTACGATAACTCTTTAATATACCGAGTGAGAATGATTTCATTATTTATATTTAAGTAAACGTAGTGGGTTGCACTTGTGTTAGAAAGAAATACAGTACTATACTTATGCACTTGGTTTTACGTGCAGAGGAATCAAATTAGAACATCTAAACAACAGGCTCAGCACACGAAGAAAATGATTTATGTTTACATAAGTGATCCTTCAGATGTCGACACTGTATGCCGCTCTGATGAATTAAATAGGTTTGTGTCGTAAGAACTGATAATTAATTTACTGGAAGTTTCGGAGAAGTTGTGGTTGATAGGCCAGCGGCAGCTGCAGCTGCTATTGGGAAATTGCTATCATGCGCCCTCTGTTACAGTACCATCTGCATCAAGCTGTATAGTATTCTTATGGGGGTTTCCAGCTTGTAATACGATAACGAGGTAAACTTAGCAGCAACTTGACCTGAACAAATCGACCAGCGTTCAAAACCATCAAACAGACCTACAAACTAAAATGATTGTGTACAGAAGGAAAATAAAACTATTTTTATGATCGCTTTACGTACTCCTTGTTGTGGTTTCGCCGAATATAATAAAATAACATTTTCCAACAAATTCCCATTTGACTCGTGCTAAGTATAGATAATTTTTCATTATTGCATCGCAAAAGGCGAGAATAAACTTAAGCTGTTAAATAGTGGCAATACCAAGGAGCTCTTTGCTACGAATATTTGAATTGAGTTATTTATTAAAAGTTGTATAGCGCTGTATTGTCTCCCTGTCTTTCATATTTATTGTACATTCAGGACTGCAAACTGCATATTTCAAGAACCATTATACCTTTTCAAACCATTTTTAAAAACTTGCACTATAACAATTGTAGCCTTGTAATAATCTGTCTTCAACAGCTTTCTTATCACCTATTCCAATTCTCTTAGAACAATTATGTTTATTACTATAGTCGTTGTTGGTCACATTGTAACCAATATCGTTCTAAAAGTCTCCCCGCTGACCTTTACTTTTATTCTCTGATGCAAAAAATTCTACTCCCTAAGTTCAAATGTGCATGTAGAAAATCAGAACTCTGAAATCAAGGTAAGGAGATTAGATTTTGATACAGTAATCATTGAAGAGCCAAACAACACTAACTTTAGCTGCCACGTAAGGTCATTGTAGTTTCCACGGTATAATCGTTTGCTGTTTTGATTTGGACCGAAAAAATATTGTATTAGGATTCATTGGAATAAAATGGAGGGAAAGGTTTTCAGATGATTTTAATACGCATCAAATTGTATTTGATTTTATTCAAGTTGTTGAATCGTATGTTAAACAAATAATATGTTTGACTACAATATCTTCTGTTGTGCTTTGTCTAAGACAAACACTGAGGTCTTAACTCAGTTCCGTTTGATGGAAAGTAAATTTGGCTTCACAATTCCAAAATGCACCAAAGTTTTTCTGCCAGTATATGTTTCTGGGAAACTTCCTCATGTGATGCTACTTGCAGATAAAAATTATTTCGACATAGTACATGCATAATTTAACACCAGACTTTCATCCGAGGATTGCAAAGCAGCTTAACATATTAATGCGGTATTTATTGTATGGGTTTTAATCTGTGTCCTTGTGAGCATTATGTTGCCTTGCTAAAATCAACAAAGGAATAAACATTCGATTTTATATATATATATATATATATATATATATAACCTTTTTAATAATGCTAATTACCCGGTATCGATATCATTTGGTATCAGGAGAACATTTTTTTTTCTTGCAGATACTTATTTTATTTTAGTCTGCTAATGAGCAGAACCTTATTGGATGGAGCTCATTGCTCCAACGTCAGAGCCATTATCGTTGTAGTATTAGATATCATAAAGTGTATCTAGTTCTTCTGGGATGGGAACATATACCAGAAGTGAAAAAGGGCGTAAAATAATTGCTCATGAATCAATAAAAATTAAGAAAAATAAGAGCTAATATGTTTTTGGTTGTTTTCAGCATCTTTCCCCCAGAAGAAATTGCCATGCATCGTGTATGTAAGAGTCAGATAATTAAAATAAACGAGGTCAATCACATTAATAATTAATAAGTCCGACGGGATATTGCATCGCATAGTTGTCAGTTTGAACAGTCTAACTCGTACATCTGAGATGCAGCTGCCAATCATTGTCATTAAATTACTTCATTTTTGCCCTATAGGTATGGTTTCAGAATAGAAGAGCAAAATGTCGAAAGCAAGAGAATCAACTTCATAAAGGTATGTTTGCTAAATTACAGAATCGGCGATGGTGGCACACTTAATCTTAATCATTGCCAATATCCTGACGTATGCAGTTTAATATATTGATGTAAAATTTAGATGTGCTATGTCTTCAACCAAGGTTAGGAGCCCACGATTAAAGGGGTACATTTTAATCTATATCTGGGGGAGGTGGTGTGAACAAAAATAGTAAACGTTACATTCATTCATTATTCATATATGTAACATAGCTTTAAGCAGAATTATTATGTTTATTTCATCATTATAATAGCAATTTGGTCGTTGTATCCGAAGTCACAAAAACTAATTAACAGTAGCGGGTCCATACCGTGAGGTGAGAACTTTCACTTGGATTTGAATTTCATATTTTTCTGTTGTAGGTGTACTTATTGGAACCTCCAGTCAGTTCGAAGCTTGTCGAGTCGCACCGTACGTTAATGTGGGAGCCTTGAGAATGCCATTTCAACAGGCAAGTATAAATCTACCAAAACCGATTGCATACAAGACCCGTTAGTGAAGATATAATACTTTTAACTTTTACACTCACTGCTTGAATAAAGGTTATTTTTGAAAGTAAAATACCACTGAATGTTTTCCAGGAACGTTTTCCTAATCTTTCAGAGCAACTCTGTTCATATTATTGTTAACATGATATTGATAATGAAGAGGTGATATCAATACCTCTCCTTGGACGTCGTCCCAAAGGTGAAAACGTATTTAATAACCATTGAGGGGAAAGCAAAACCCATGGGGGTTTCCCGAGATATTCTGGGTGTTTTTTTCAGTTCAGTAAAGAATAACCATTTTCAATTAGTTACATTTGATTATCGCCGAACCACCCGTATTATATGACGTGTTCTGCCATATTACCCATAAGTGCTGCAAATACTGCAACATGGTTAGTTCAGTAAGAAGATTGGTTTTTCATGTAAAAATCTTTGACTAATCGCAGTGTCTTCACTTACGAAGCTTTCAACCAGGTGAAAGGACTCCCATGTCGCAAAACGACCTTTTATTTGCTATGCATCTGGTCCATTGAATTAGATTTGAATAGCACTACATTTTTGAGTTGCGCTCTGTCTGGAGTTTCATGATGCCTGACAATGGAAACGGAGTTTTATTCCTTTGCACACATTTACCTTAAAAATGTAATCACTCAAACATTTTTAAACTTATTTTTCATTGACAATGTGTAAACGTTTACCCAGTTTGTCTCCGAACAGTCATCAATTTGTTTTAATATACACAACTTTCACCCCTCTATTCCATGAGGTAGCAGCGAATGCTAACATAGGTTTTCACCAACGCTGGCAATACTGGACGATCTCCCCAGGTGTCGTCTTCATATTTGAACCTGCACATATATTTGCAGATTACGTTGACTTTTTGGGCATCATCCCAAGTCAATACACCTGTACCTTCAAGTAGAATTTACTTGATACAAATCGGAAGCCAATTCAGGCTTAACGCTCCCACCCGGCATTAACAAGGCTTTGGAACCTTCTTGTTTTGTGTGACTCAAGATCATTTTGTGCACTTACCCACTACGCCGAGCAAATATTGCTTGAATGCATGTTTATTAGTTCTGCTTTGATTCTCTGTGCATTTGTGTTACATGTCTAACGATTTGAATGATCTTCCTCATTCTCACGTACCCCTATATTCTAACAGACTGGCTTTAAACTTCTATCAATCTCCTTTTCTCTGTCCATTGTAAAAATGATCTCCCTACGATAATTTGACGGCTAAATTGAGCATGTTATTGCTTCCTCTCCTGTCTCCTCCTTTGAGCTATTGTGAAAGGATAACGCAACAGATTAGAATCCCCTCAGAGACCCATTCTCTGAGTTGGGAATAGAGTATAATCCGGGGGGCTCAAAGTAGTTGGGGTACCAGTTCCAAAAGTCAATTTTTTTTCTTAATAACTTACGGAACACTCCAGCAAATGAAGCTAAATTCCACGGTTGTCTTCTCTTCCCTTACCCCTTTAAAATTGACGTTTCCAATTGCTTTTCAAATACACTGCTCACTGCCAGTGAATTTCTACAAAGTTCTTCCGTAGTTGCGAGTAGGGGAGGGCAACGTGTTCTTTCAAGTGTTCCTGAAGCTTTTACACTTTGCAGTCATTATTCTGTTTTAATTTATTTTTGGTTAAAACTATTTGCATTGTGAGACGCCCTGGAGTGCACAATTTGCTGCACTCCTGAGAACATGCTGTAACTCACTGGCGTCTTTATCACTTGTGAGGTAAAGTTTCCTGGGAACAATGGAGTACAGCTCATTGGTATTGGGAAGGCATTACATTTTCCACAACTTATGAACCCACCATATTGTCCATATGATGACTTTGTTCGAATGGTAGAGCCGCTACTTATAGGAAAATACCTTATTTATCCAATTAGACAGCGGGGAGGTGGAAATTATGCAACCACTTTACTGTCTCTTTCAATCCCTCACCAGCCGAAGTTTAAAAAGTCTTATTTTACTCTAAGTGTTTACACACCTTCAAAAAAGAAGCTAGTAATGTGATAGTCTCAGGACTGTGTGCTGTATTTTCAGTGCTTCCCCCGTTCGAAGTAACAGTTAGAGAGGACAGTCCAGGTACTAGACCAATTCAGTTTAATCATTTCTTTTCCTTCTCGTCTAGTGCACCAACACCTTTTATTAACGCTCTCGCTATTACGAAGGATGTTTGAAATAATTTTCTCTCCTTATTCTGTTTTAGGAGAATCATTGCAACATGACGCCATTGTCCTTTCAGGTCCAAGCACAGTTGCAGTTGGACAGCGTGGCGCACGCGCATCACCACCTCCACCCACACCTGGCTGCACATGCGCCCTACATGATGTTCCCGCCACCGCCCTTCGGTTTGCCCCTGGCCACCTTGGCAGAATCCGCTACTGTGGTGGCAGCGGCAGCAGCAGCCAAAACCACCAGTAAAAACTCCAGCATTGCAGACTTGAGACTTAAAGCAAAAAAACACGCTGCAGCATTAGGCCTGTGATCTGAACAGGGATTTCAAATACAATGGTTTTAGAAAAAAACCCTCCAAAGGAGGAAGGACGCGCAGCTGGAAAAAGTTCAGAAGTGAGCTTTCTGCGAATTCATTTTAGCACAACTTTACTTGATAACACAAGGGGGCTGGTCTCCTATAGCAAAATGGAAATTCCTGACGTATACTTTTGCTTCCCATAAACCATTGGAATAATTATTCAGAGGGGGAAAATGGATTTCAAATCTGTGTGAGTGAATCGTTTATGAGAGTCAAGAGTGAACAATCAAATGAAATACGAAAAATTACACTTGCATGTATATTATACTATTTTCAATGACGCTTATGTCCTTTTAAGTCGGAATTGCACTTGGTTTATGTTAGATGGAACACATCGTTGCTTATGCAAGTGTGGAGACGAAAAATAGTTTCAAAGATTTTCATTTTAGAATTTTCATATGTGCTATTTTATTGTCCTTACAATAACAGAAGTCACGGATAATTATAACTATTCTACCTAGATGTCCATTTGTTTTAGATCAAAAGATAAAAATTATGTATTCTACATTCTTACCGTACTGAACTCTTGTAGTTTAAACTCTACGATAAGGTACGGTTCTCTGTAAAAAAAAAGTTGATACACGAACAAAGTTTATTTTGGTTAAAATTGTGTATGACTGATAGACTGTCAGTATTTAATTTTAATTTCATAGAAGTGTGTTTATTCATTAATATTTCTCGTGCTGTTGTGGGAATTTATTTCACATAGATGTTTATTGGATATGTTTCTATGAGGTGTTGGTTTCATTGAAACCTTGATTCAATCAATGAACAGCAGAATTTGAAGAGCTCACTGTAAAGGGATATTACTCAGAGTAGTAACGCCTTTCCCCGCCGTCATGGTAGACCTTGGAAGCAAAGATGTATTTGCAGTTCGTAGATGCTGCGCCATTCTAGGATTATTTATAATAAAATGAACAGGCTATTTGTACAAGTGTTCAACGATGACTCTAAAAATGAAACAAAACCTTCGCTGTTGTACAGTTCTACGGTTTAATGTCAATGCAATTAATTTGAATGAAATTGATTAACGAAAATCAGCTGATATCGATCCGATGTTGCATTTACTGCAACGAGTGCCAAGGCAGAGTGAAATGATTTTATATATTTAATTAAAATATGTTGAAGTCATCATCGTTTTTCTTTTAACCTTCCTTAACACTGTTTTCAAATTTCGGTTTGTATGTTACATTGTTGAATTTTGTATATGGTTTCTTTTTGTTATCGAGAATATGAACATGAAGGTATTGTTGAACTCATTATCACAGCCCGCAGCAAGAAAGCTTACCCTTTTAACCGATGTTGTTCTCGTATACACTATTGTAATGGGATTTTCGTTTAATTGCTATTTTTAGATTTAGGGGGAGGGAAATGCAACAAGTTGCAACTTTTGTCAGTGATGCATGCATACAGATACCTGCCAAAAATGTCCGTGTTTTAAATGTATCAGAGTATATCAGAATATTCTATTCAACTTCTGGTAATCATGTAATTATTTACATTTTTTATTGGTTCTACTTTTCGAAATTAATATGCAGTTCAAACATGCTGATGGATAAGCACTTGGAACAGCAAAACAGATAATCTAAATTGTCTCGAATTGTTCAAGGTGATAACCATGTACAACATCAAACGATCTGGTAAGGGGGAGCAAAGAGAAAATGGGGAAATTGCCACACGTAAATAATCGTGTTAGCTGGGCTGGTTTTGGCGCATTTTAACAACAACTCGCAAATATAAACTTTTACACTGATAATTACTTTAAAAACCCAGACAATACATTTCTTACCGCAGGCTAAGTGTCATGAATTAAATCTAGAATTGGATTAGTTTGATAAATTTGATACAAATGAGTTTCGAAAAATTCACCGTGAACAAAAGGTTCAGAGAAAGCATAACTGGCATTCTAAGGGTGTCAAGTTCAGCTTGAAAAAGAAAATCTGTCTATTGAAGTATAAACTGTCCAACTTCATATATTTCAACCCCAGTCTTGGTATCAAACACCTACGAAGGCTGGAAATGGTCGATGTATTCATTTAAAAAAATGTATAGCAGTGTACACTAGGTCCATTTGTGAACTTGGTTTAAAGTTGGCTCGGGTGGCGATTTATACCGCGGATGTGCACACTGGGCATACCTGTTGAGTGAAATGAACTGCATGATCACTTGACAGTGTTGCTGCGTCCCGTCAGGTGGCTCAGTTCTGCGGGGCACGTGTCCAGGTGGTGCACCTCACCAACGGGTTAGATATACCATTCCTTAAATTAATCTCGAACAAGTAAGATTTTATGTCATAAAGTATTTCGTTTGTAAAAGTAACTTCTCCAGTCGTGTGATTTTCACGGCCTCTCATGTGGGTGGTAGAGTAACTGCTGATTAAGATACGGGGAAGAAGCGCTTCCAAAAACAGAAAGCTCGCTTGGTCAACGAAAGGTTTGGGTTCGGGAGGCCTCGGTGGGAGGAGGCTGCAGCAGCTGGAGACGCACAGCGACCTGAAGGCCCCCGAGCTGCACGGCGCAGGAAAGGCTGGTAAGAAATTCTGCCCCAACTTTTTGCTCGCTCTGGGGCCTCCTTCCAGTCGTCCTCTCTGCCTCTCTTTCTCTGCTGCGCGTTGTTTACTGAAGGTGCACTCAGCTCCACAGCCGATTCCATTCAAGTTTGTTGTGACATTTTGTTTTGAAGTTGCCATGACGCCGAGTTGGCAGTCAAACTCCCCAGCCCGACCTTTGCCAGTACTGATGAAAGGTCACACAGACCTGAAACGTTAACTCTGCTTTACTCTCCACAGATGCTGCCTGAACTGCTGAGTATTTACAGCAGTTTCTGTTTTTGTCCGAAGCCCGTGCATCGATTTTAAACTTGTTGAACCCAGCGTTAACGGGGCAACGATGCCCTCAAAATGAGGTCGGTAGATTTACCACCTGGTTAACGCTTTTTGCCGCAGGGATGAGCTGCCTGTTTCAGGAGGTAGATCTCTTTTTAACATGCAATTCTTTCCCTGACATTTTAGGATACTACTAGTGGGTGTTTGCAACAGTTTCTTTTTAAATAAATCATTCTGCCTATATGGATGGCCTTGGCAAGGCCAGAATTTCTTGTCCATTACTCGTTGCTCTGAGTAGTGGGTTGTCTTGAGCCAATGCTGTCTGTTTGGTCAAGGTGCTCGCATGCGATGTGTGGCAGCAAGTTCCAGGATTTTAATGAAGGAAAAGTGATATATGCCCAAGTCAGGATGATGTGTGACTTGAAGGGAAATTTGGTTGTTAGAATTAGAATTAGAACATTACAGCGCAGTACAGGCCCTTCGGCCCTCGATGTTGCGCCGACCTGTGAAACCATCTGACCTACACTATTCCATTTTCATCCATGTGTCTATCCAATGTCCACTTAAATGCCCTTAAAGTTGGCGAATCTACTACTGCTGCAGGCAGGGCGTTCCACGCCCTTACTACTCTCTGAGTAAAGAAACTACCTCTCACATCTGTCCTATATCTATCACGTTGTGGTTGTGATGGTGTTTCTATTCACCAACAGCCCTTGCCCTTTCAGCTGGTGAAGGTTGCAGGTTTGGGACATGCTGCTGAAGATTCCTTGGTGAGTTGCTGCAGTGCATCTTGTACGTGGTTCACACAGCAGCCACAAAATGCCAGTGATGGAGGGACTGGATTTTTTTTTATTTGTTTCATGGGATGTGGGCATTGCTGGCCAGACCAGCATTTATTGCCCATGAGAAGATGGTGGTGGTAAGCTGCCTTTTTGAACCGCTGCTGTCCATGTGGGGTAGGTGCACTCACAATGCTATTAGGAAAGGGGTTCCAGGATTTTGACCCAGTGACAGTGAAGGAACAGTGATATAGTTCCAAGTCAGGATGGTGTGTGGCTTAGAGGGGAACTTGCAGGTGGTGGTGTTCCCATGCATCTGCTGCCCTTGTCCTTCTAGGTGGCAGAGGTCGCAGGTTTGGTAGGTGCTGCCAGAGTAGCCTTGGTGCGTTGCTGCAGTGCATCTTGTAAATGCTACAGTCTGTTGCCACTGTGTGTCGGTGGTGGAGGGAGTGAATGTTTGTGGATGAAGTGCTAATCAAGCTAGAGGCTTTGGGGCGTTAAGGGTGAACTGTTTTTTTTGTCTGTATCTAACCCGTGCTGTGGCTGCCCAGGGAGGTTTTGATAGGACTGTGTAGAAGCAGCGTTACTCTGTATCTAACCAGTACTGCGGCTGCCCTGGGAATGTCCCACGGGCCTGGGTAGAGGGAGATTTACTCTTTATATAAGACCTTTTCTGTAACTTTTCAATAGGACAATATAGTGTGAGTTTTACTCTGTATCAACCGCATGTTGTAACTCCCCTGGGTGCCTTTAATTGCACAGTAAAGCGGGAGCTTTACTCCTATATCTAACCTGATTTTTTTTATGTTGAAGGTGTCTTTATTTAGGGTGAACCGCTTGTTGCAGAGCACCCATCCTCTGACCTGCTCTATTAGCTATGTAATTATGTGGCTGGTCTAGTTGACTTTCTGGTCAATGGTGACTCCCAGGATGTTGATGGTAGGGAACTCAGCAATAGTAAAAGCATTGAATATCAAGGGGAAGTGGTCACGGGCTATCTTATTGGAGATGGTCATTGCCTTGCACTTGATGGTAGAAATATTACTTGCCACTAATTAGCCCAGGCTGAATGTTGTTTAGGTCTTGCTGCATGCTGTCATGGACTGCTTCATTATCTGAGAAACTGCAGTCAGACCTGAATAGTAAGAGTCATCAATGAACTGCCCAACTTCAATTCTATGATGGAGAAAAGAGAAAGCAGCTGAAGGTAGTTGGGCCTCGGATGCTGCCCTGAGGGACTCTGACAGTGATTCATGGGGATGAGACAATTGGCCTCCAACACCTACAACCATCTTCCTTTTGTGCTGGACATGAATCCAGTCACTGGAGAGTTTTCCTCATGATCACCCATTGACTTCAGTTTTACGAGAGTTCTTTGTGCCAGAGTCAGTCAAATGCTACCTGATTATAAGCGCAGTCACTCTCACCTCACCTCTCAAATTCAGTTTGTCTTTATGTTGCATCAAGGCTGTAATGAGGTCTGGAGCCAAGTGGCACTGGCTAAACTCAACTGGGAATTGGTGAACAGGTTATTGGTGAATAAGTACCACTTGATGCACTGTTGATGACTCTTCCCTTCACTTTGCTGATGATTGGCAGTAGGCTGATTGGTAGGGATGCATTTGTCCATGCTTTTTGTGGACAGAGCATATCTAAGCAATATTCCACATTGTCGGGTAACTGCCAATGTTGTAACCATACTGGAACAACTTGGCTAGGAACACAGTTAGTTCTGGAGCACAGGTCTTCAGCAGTCCAGCTGGAATGTTGTTGGGGCCCATAGACTTTGCTGTGTCCAGTGCAGCCTGCTGCACTGTTTCTTGATATGTGGAATGACTCGAATTGGCTGAAGACTGGATTCTATTATTATAGGAAGAAGTTGAGAAAGATTATCTATTTGGCAATTCTGGCTGCAGGTTGATTAGAGACATTCAGCATGGCTTTGTGAGGGGCAGGTCATGCCTCACAAGCCTTATTGAATTCTTTGAGGATGTGACAAAACACATTGATGAAGGAAGAGCAGTGGATGTGTTGTATATGGATTTTAGCAAGGCGTTTGATAAGGTTCCCCATGGTAGGCTCATTCAGAAAGTAAGGAGGCATGGGATACAGGGAAATTTGGCTGTCTGGATACAGAACTGGCTGGCCCATAGAAGACAGAGGGTGGTAGTAGATGGAAAGTATTCAGCCTGGAGCTGGGTGACCAGTGGTGTTCCGCAAGGATCTGTTCTGGGACCTCTGCTCTTTGTGATTTTTATAAATGACTTGGATGAGGAAGTGGAAGGCTGGGTTAGCAAGTTTGCCGATGACACACAGGTTGCTGGAGTTGTGGATAGTGTGGAGGGCTGTTGTAGGTTGCAACAGGACATTGACAGGATGCAGAGCTGGGCTGAGAAGTGGCAGATGGAGTTCAACCTGGAAAAGTGTGAAGTGATTCATTTTGGAAGGTCGAATTTGAATGCAGAATACAGGCTTAAAGACAGGATTATTGGCAGTGTGGAGGAACAGAGGGATCTTGGGGTCCACGTCCATAGATCGCTCAAAGTTGCCACCCAAGTTGATAGGGTTGTTAAGGCGTATGGTGTGTTGGCTTTCATTAACAGGGGGATTGAGTTTAAGAGCCGCGAGGTTATGCTGCAGCTCTATAAAGCCCTGGTTAGACCACACTTGGAATATTGTGTTCAGTTCTGGTCGCCTCATTATAGGAAGGATGTGGAAGCTTTAGAGAGAGTGCAGAGGAGATTTACCAGGATGCTGCCTGGACTGGAGGGCATGTCTTATGAAGAAAGATTGAGGGAGCTAGGGCTTTTCTCAATGGAGCGAAGAAGGATGAGAGGTGACTTGATAGAGGGGTACAAGATGATGAGAGGCATAGATAGAGTGGATAGCCAGAGACTTTTTCCCAGGGCGGAAAGGGCTATCACCAGGGGGCATAATTTTAAGGTGATTGGAGGTAGGTTTAGGGGGGATGTCAGAGGTAGGTTCTTTACACAGAGAGTGGTGGGTGCGTGGAATGCACTGCCAGCGGTGGTAGTAGAAGCAGATACATTAGGGATATTTAAGTGACTCTTGGATAGGTATATGGATGATAGTAGAATGAAGGGTATGCAGGTAGTTTGATCTTAGAGTAGGTTAAAGGGTCGGCACAACATCGTGGGCCGAAGGGCCTGTACTGTGCTGTACTGTTCTATGTTCTATGTTAATCAGTTGATCACACAAGATTGTGACTTGTATAATGGCCACCTTTTTATTTGAAAAGTTTGTAATATAGTTATTATTTAGACTTGTTTGTGAAGTTGAGTGGCAATGCACAGATTGCCAGAGTGGAAAGAATAGATGACTAGTTGAACGACAAGCAATTTGGTGACAAATTATTTTAAGTGGTGGTTGCTTGATATAAAATTGAACCTTTATTAAAAATTAAAAGGCTGTAAAACAGAAGGTAGTAAATCAGTCATCCATTCTACACTCCACTTGATATCCTGTGGAGGTGGAGGAGAGATGAATTTTAACCTAATACATCTGGTAGACAACTGAAAGGATATGATCGGCTGCACATATTGGGCTGAATTTAGTGAGCCTGCTGTGGGTCCTGGTGGCAGACCTGGAAGTGGGCACCGTTCCATGGTGCTGGCCCATCGCAATAACGTGGTGGGTGGCCACTTTGCATAATGGAGATGCGAGGCCCGTCCAATTACGCGGTGAGGGCGGGATGTAAGATGCTGTATGCTGATGACTCTGGAGCAGGTGCTGGCACCACATTTAAAGGACTGCCAGCCCTGCTTCCTTGCACTCATTTGCTGCTATTTCTTCAAAACTGAGATCGATGTTGCAGTGACTCCGAACCCTGCAGGATAGCAGATGTGAGACACCGGGTGGCCCCATGGTTTAGCGATGCCACCCTCCAGATACACCTCCAGGCTGCAAGAGAAAGGCAGGAGGTTCTCTTCCCCAGCAATGGCAAGAAAAGGTCCTCCCGCCAGACTAAGCAAGTCTGGATGGAGATCGCTGAGGAGGTCACCCCCCGGACATCGTTTCAGTGCCACAAGAGGGTCAGTTACCTCCTGCGTTCTGCCAATGTGACTGCTCCACACGTCTCCTTTTCAGTGATTCCAAATGGCTACATAGGAGGAAGCGGGACATAGGGAGGGAAGCACTACAATCGTGATGGCAGAGGGAGTTAGGCATCACCTCATCCTGACAGATGCATCGCTGCATCTTGGCCACAGGCCACCTTCCTTCACAACTCACCCCATTAACTCCCCTGATAGCAGACGGGAGCATGAGCTATATAGGATACCCCAGTAGGGGAAGAGGGGCTGACACTAACAGAACGGTCATGTTGATCTCTGTGCAAAGTATGACTATCTCCCTCTTTCCACTTGCAGGACAAGAGGGACCATAACAGCAGGGAGACAGCCCAGTCTGGTGGAGACATCCCAGATCTTTGGCCTCTCTCCACAACAGGGACCCAGGATGGCCGAGTCTCCGCATAAGAGCATGAGGATTGCCTTCCATCGTCATGCAGTTCACTTCTGGAGACCAACATCACTCATGGTTGGCATGATGAGATCTGCACAGGCTCTCTCACACATATTTGTTTTCTCTCATGCAGGTCAGCAACCGCAGGAGACTCAACCAGAAGGGGTCAGCCATCAACCTCTGAGGAGGAGGAGCACTCAGAGGATGCACCATCCCATGACTGTCCTGCACCTTGCAGATACTCTCACCTTGGTGGGTTTCCGCTTGGCTGTAGAATCAGGGTCACAAGCCGGTGGGAGCACCACATATGCGCCTGAGCCTCTGGCTGAGGCTGAGACAGACAAGGCCTCTGACAGTCAGAGGATTGTGGGTGGCCAAGCCCATGCTGAGCCCCAGGCTGATGGTGAGCTTCTGGTGTCGACAGCAAAGGGCATGCTGGAGTTGCAGAGAGAGGTAAGACAACATATAGTGGAGATGCCAGAGGTAGTGCGCAGCCATGAGCAGATGATGGAGGAGTCCATCCAGGCCATGAGTGCTGCCATGTTTTAGGCATATGAGTGCTTGGCTTCCTCAATTGAGAGGTCGGCGACCCTCATAGAGAGCCAGATCCCACTGTCAAGAAAACATGCTATGCCAATGAGGAATTTTAATTCATCGGTTAGAAACCTACATTAAACTTTTAATGAAAAGATAGAGCTGGAATCTTACAGTTAACCTTAAAAAAAACTGGCAGCCAAGATGACCACCGCAATTTACATCTGAAACACCTTTCACATTCCAAGGTATCAAAGTGCGATGCATGTCTGATTAGCCTTTACGCAACACAGTGGCTTGCCCTATTGAATAAACTACCAGAGATTGGTTTCATGAGCAAGACATTCTAAGCCATCTTGGGACATTACCATTGAAAGGGCGAAGGGGAGAGATTGAAATTCCTAAACTTGAATCTCATTAGAAGGTACTGAAACAGTCATGTGACCGTCTGTCCATCTCTGTGAAAGCTGGGAGTTTCCCTTGGACAAAGCAGACAACCAGTGACTCATTGTATGCAGAAGCCAGAAGGCCTGTCTCTCTCTCTCTCTCTCTCTCTCTCTCTCTCTCTCTCTCTCCAGAAGGCCTGGTGGGGCGTGCAAAGCCTAGTTGCTGGCTGCTAGATTCAAGTCAAAGACATCAAGAAGGAAACCCTCTGCTCAACTGTCCCAAGGACAACAACCAACGCAGAACTTCAGGACCACAATTTCAACTCGAAGATCACTAAAGTCACCAGCCTACACAGACTGTATTATTTTTATTTGTTCTGGACTCTAATCCAACACAAATCTATTCCTCAGCACTCTGTAATCTATTGTGTCAGTGTGATTCCCATATGTGTGTGTGCATGAAAGCGGAGCATAATTTTACTTTTTTTAGTTCGGGTTTAGATTTTTAAGTATAATAAACTCATCTCTTTCTTATTTAAACTCAAGAAAACCTGTCTGATTGGTTCTGTTATGATCACAACAAAGGTAAAAGGTAAAACTCTCACTGATGTGGTAAGCACATGCACTGTTTAAAAAGGAATAAACCCTGTTGCGGTCAAATAAGAGGAAGGACAAGAGGGGAGCATTGTAACCTCTCTTCACCTGCTCGTAACGTCAAAAATGCCTGCAGACCTGCACACCATTGCCTTGGCCATGAGCTCTACGCAGCAGTGGCAAGGTGAGAGAAGGACGAGGCGCCTGTAGTCATCTCTAGCTACCCGTCCTTTTCTGTTGAGTGGGGAAGCTGGGGGCTCCCCTCAGGGCGCTCTGAGATTGGACACCAGCTCCTCAGCCCCTCCACCAGTGAGCCCAGCTCCAGTAGCAGCGACGCCTGAGGAGAGTCCTGCACTAATGCAGGAAACCTTCAGGCAGGCCTCAGGCAACCAGAGGATACCCACCAGTTATTCCAGGCAAAGGGGCGGCCTGATCAGCAGACTGCCTCCAGCCCAGCTGCTAGCGATGGGTTCACACCTCATAGAAGCACTGGTAAATGTATAATGAAAACCACCGATAGACACTTTAGGGGTTCACCGGTGTTTGAAATTTGACATGTGCTGCATCTCATAAATTCTTTTGTTCAAGCCATTAACCTTCTTTATTTTTCTCTTTTTTTTTTCTTTAGCACCTCCAATCAGGCAGCAACAAACCCTGTGCGGTACCTGTCCTGGTAGAGTTTGATGGGACAGTGTAGAGGGAGCTTCACTCTGTATCTAACCTGTTTTTTTGTGTAGAGAGAGCTTTACTCTGTATCTAACCCCATTTTTTTTTTTGAAGGTGCATTAACTTTCATTGTGTAAAAGTGATTATTCAATCATGCATGAACTGTGAGTGACTTCCCCCTTAGTGGATGCTTAGGTACAGCCCTCATTTAAATAGGATCTCCCATGGGCACTAACGTGTGATCCCACTGGGCGCTAGGCATGGAACACAAATAGAAAGGAGGCAACAGACTGCATGCATTGAGATGAGTCTTTATTGATTTACTCTGAGTGGCCATCAGGGTTGCTGGAAGTGGAGAAATATGAGATTGTCTCTTGCCTCCTTGACCTGTTGCTCAATCTGCCTGGCCTTGGGTGTAAGGGCTTCAACATCCAGTGCTGCTTGTTCAACTCCCTCCTCAGCACCTTTCAATTATTTATAATTAAAATTTGGCAAATCTTGCCCTGAACTGAGATTGGGTGATAGCGCAGGTGCTTGGTCATGTCATCGTCATGTATGGCCTCTCCCTTCTGCAGTGTTAGATTGTGCAGAACACAGCAGACCACAACGATATGCAAAGCCCTCGCTGGAACATACTGCAGGGCTCCACTGGATCATCGATCAAGGCAACGGAATCTCTCTTCAGCAGTCCAATGGCCTAGTTGATGGTCACTTGGGTGGAGCCATGGCAAGTTTTGTACCTCTCCTCCGCTGCATTGCGAAGCTTCCTCATAGGTGGCAGTAGCCATATCTTCAGTGGTATCACATGCCCCCAGGAATCTATCCCTGAAGGCAAGCGGGGGGCATGTAAAGCTGTGGCACCTGGTACTGTCGAAGTATGTAGGCGCAGTGGCTTCTTCCCAGGAAGCGGGTGCAAAACTGACTTCTCTGGAAAAGCTGGAGACACTTGGGCTTTACAGTCCAGAAGGGTGGAGTCTGAGAAGTATATAAAAACAACTTGCATTCATATCGCGCCTTTAGCACAGTACAACATCCTAAGACACTTAGAGGAGCACATTCAAACAAAATTTGACAACAAGCCATACAATGAGATATTCAGAAAAGTGACTAAAAGTTTTGTCAAAGAGGTAGGTTTTATGGCGGTAGGGGGAGAGAGGCGGAGAGGTCTAGTGAGCAATTGCAAAGCTCAGCCTAGGCAGCTGAAGGCATGGCCACCGATGGCAGAGTGATGAAAATTGAGGATATGCAAAAGGCCAAAATTTGAGGAACTCAGAGATTTAGGAGGATTGTAGGGCTGGAGGACATTACATATTGGGGACCTGATTGAGGTATACAAAATTATGAGGGACATAGAGTAGATAGGAAGAAAATTTTTCCCTTAGCGGAGGTATCAATAACCAGGGGCATAGATTTAAGGTAAGGGGCAGGAGGTTTAGAGGGGATTTGAGGAAAATCTTTTTCACCCAGAGGGTGGTTGGAATCTGGAACACACTGCCTGAAGGGTGGTAGAGGCAGGAACCCTCACAACATTTAAGAAGTATTTAGATGAGTACTTGAAACGCCATAGCATACAAGGCTATGGGCCAAGTGCTGGTAAATGGGATTAGAATAGATAGGTGCTTGATGGCCGGCACAGACACGATGGGCCGAAGGGCCTGTTTCTGTGCTGTATAACCTTGACTCTATAACCTGCAGTAAATGCTTTCGGTGGTTACAGACCAGTTGAAAGTTGATTGACTTTTGTTTATTCATTCATGGGATGTGGGTGTTGCTGGCTAGGCCAGCATTTATTGCCCATCCCTAATTGTCCTTGAGCCACCTCCTCCAGTTAGTTGTTTAACTGTCCACCACCATTCATGACTGATGTGACAGGACTGCAGAGCTTAGATCTGATCCGTTGGTGATAGGATTGCTTAGCTCTGTCTATTGCATGCCGATTATGCAGTTTGGCACGCAAGTAGTCCTGGGTTATGGCTTCACCAGGTTGTCATCTCATTGTGAGGTATGCCAGGTGCTGCTCCTGACATGCCTTCCTGCACTCTTCATTGAACCAGGGTTGGTCCCCCGTCTTGATGGTAATGGTAGAGTGGGGGATATGCCAGGCCATGAGGTTACAGATTGTGGTTGAGTACAATTCTGCTGCTGCTGATGGCCCACAGCGCCTCATGGATGCCCAGTTTTGCTTTGCTAGATCTATCCCATTTAGCACAGTGGTAGTGCCACACAACACGATGGAGGGTATCCTCAGTGTGAAGATGGGACTTTGTCTCCACAAGGACTGTGCAGTGGTCACTCCTACCAGTACTGTCATAGACAGATGCATCTGCGGCAGGCAAATTGGTGAGGACGAGCTCAAGTATATTTTTCCCTCTTGTTGGTTCCCTCACCACCTGCCGCAGACCCAGTCTAGCAGCTATGTCCTTTAGGACTCGGCCAGCCCGGTCAGTAGTGGTGCTACCGAGCCACTCTTGGTGATGGACATTGAAGCCCCCCACCCAGGGTACATTCTGCACCATTGCCATTCTCAGTGCTTCCTCCAAATGGTGTTCCACATGGAGGAGTACTGATTCATCAGCTGAGGGGGGGGGGAGGTGGGTGGCGGTAGGTGGTAATCAGCAGAAGGTTTCCTTGCCCATGTTTGACCTGATGCCATGAGATGTCATGAGGTCTGGAGTCAATGTTGAGGACTCCTAGGGCAAGTCCCTCCCAACTGTATACCACTGTGCCGCCACCTCTGCTGGGTCAGGATATGCCCAGGGATGGTGATCGCAGTATCTGGGACATTGTCTGTCAGGCTGTTGCTTGACTAGTCTGTGGGACAGCTCTCCCAACTTTGACACAAACCCCCAGATGTTAGTAAGGAGGACTTTGCAGGGTTGACAGGGCTGGGTTTGCTGTTGTCATTTCTCGTGCCTAGGTCAATGCTGGGTTTTCCTTCCGGTTTTATTCCTTTTCTTAGACTTTGTAGCAGTTTGATACAAATGAGTGGCTTGCTAGGTCATTTCAGAGGGCAGCTAAGAGTCAACCACATTGCTGTGGGTCTGGAGTCACATGTAGGCCAGACCAGGTAAGGACAGTAGATTTCCTTCCCTAAAGGACATTAATGAACCGGATGGGCTTTTACAACAATCAACAATGGTTTCATGTCCATTATTAGACTAGCTTTTTAATTCCAGATTTTTTAAAATTGAATTCAAATTCCACCTTCTGCCGTGGTGGGATTTGAACCCATGTCCAATACCCTGGGTCTCTGGGCTACTGGTCCAGTGACAATACCACTATGCCACCGCCCTTCCTGACTTCTCCGTTGGAGCCTTAATGGCCACATGCGTGCAATCTATCACACCTTGCACCCAGGGAAATCTAGTGATGGCCCCGAAGCCAATGGCCCTCTCTGCCTAACAGGGTTGTCCAGTAGCACACATATTTGGTGGCCCTCTTGAATAGGACATTGGTCACCTCCTTTGTGCAGAAGTGGGCTGTGGCCTGGGAGACCCCACATATGTCCCTAGTGGATCCCTAGAAAGATCCAGACAAAAAAAAGTTTAGTGCTACTGTGATCTTCAGGGCCACTGGCATAGGGTGATCCCTGAATCCCATAGATCACAACTCATCGTGCAGCAGGATGCATAAGCCTCCCTGGAGATGTGTAGTCTTTGCTGGCAAGTCGCTCAGACATTTGGAGGTAGCTGATTCCAGTCTGGTACACTCTCTGTCACAGGTGGGCCCTTCTTTGCATGGCCAGCTGCTCCTGCTCTCGTCGTGGAGCTTTACGTGCAGGCGTAGTTGCCTCTTGGCCCTCACTCCGTCTAAGGCACTGCATAACGCCACAAGGGTACAAAAGTACAGGGTGTATGAGACCCATGCCAGATGACCAGTGGGCCTCCAGAGTGCTGCCGAAGCAGAGATGACCCTGCCTTGGCATCTGAACTTTTGCTACTTTTCCCGGCAGACTCCCGGATGGCCCTCAGTACCCACCCTTGCTGATAGCTGATCCTCTCATCCAGCAGTATGGACATCCAACCCTCTTTGCAGAGCACCCGAGACCCTGACTCTCCCTTGCAGAGCTCCCTAGAACCCGACCTCCCTTGCAGAGCACACAGCACTGTAGGCCGACAATGGCCTCCACAACCCATCTTCTCCTGTGAGTGCTGGATGTGGCTGCCTACCCGTCTGCCAGCTTTTAATAGTCAGGAATGCAAAGGCATGTGAGGGCCGCCCGTTGTCCATTTAATCCCAAGCCCCCCATTAAATCGCAATGAATTAGATGCAAATGTATTAAAAGCTCTACAACTTAAATTACATTTCCATTGTGTTGGGGCGGCAATGCCGCCTTGGGGCTTGCCTGCCGCTGACTAAATCCAAAACTGACGTCACAACGCCGGATTTCTGGGTGGATGCTTCTGATACGATTCTCCATCCCCCATGCCACCATTCCTGCTCCAAACTGCTACCTAAATTCAGCCCATTATACCCCGCCCGATTTTAAAGTGTGCGGGGTGTAATACTTGTGGCTATCCAACGCTGTCAGTTTCTTGCTGGGTGGATTAGGTTAATATTCCACCCCGCTCTCCCCTCTGTCCCCTATGACCCCCATGATATCCAGTAGAAAATTGTAGTAATATTTTACCTTGAATCTTTTGCAAACACTGAGGATCTGTTAATGGATTAAAAAAAACTTTCTCCTCATACAAAATGTGATCAAGTGAGTGTGATAATGTTGTTTGCTTTCTATTTGCATTAATATATTTAGGTATTCATAATCCATCTTAAAATATTTGATTTGAACAGTTGAAAATTTGGATTTTACAGTGATTTGTGACAAAGTTGCAAAATTGAGACAGCTGGGATTAAGACAGTATTGTGCACTAATAATAAGGTAAAGCAGACCTACAAGTGTGTGTTGTGAACCTTAATATTAAAATAATGGTATACAATTTTTACGTAAAAATCTGTTCTAAATTGTGCTGAGAACTTTTTGTCTGCAGTTGGACAAATGTCATTCGATGTCTTTCAAATGTAAGACTATTAAGAGAAAATATGGCGGAATTTTACACTTCCCCCCCCCCCCCCCCCCCACCAAACGAGCAGACTGGTGGCGGGGTGGGGGTGGCGGCCCATTCCCGATTACCTCCTGCCCCTGTTGCCAGTTTACACGGGGCAGCGGTGGCACGAAACGGCCCTCCCGCCCGAGGCCAATCAAGGCTTTTAAGTGGCCAATTAACTAGCACTTAAGGGTCTCCACCCACCACCACAGGGATTTTACCCTTGGCTGGTGGGCGGCTGAGGCTTCAACAAGCCCGCCTGATGAAACCAGACAGAATTCTTGCGGGTTGGGGGGGCGCCCTCCTGATCGGGCACCATGTGTCCCACAGAGGGCCGCCTCTGAAGCCCCAATCACTCCCAATGCGCAACATTTCCCCCCCCCCCCTCCCCACCCCCCTAACTGACCCCTCCTTGCGTTGCCGGGGCCTGACAATTGTCCCTGGTGAGGCCCTAAAAGCTTACCTTTTTTCCGGGGCTATCCTTCATCTTCTTCCGATGGCTGGGGACAGTCCCAGCAGTGGCCACCACTCCCTGTGGCGCTGCTGGGCCTAAGAGCTGCCGGCCCGCTGATTGGGCGGCAGCTCCATTAGGTAGGACTTCCTACCTCAACGAGGTAGGAAGTCCTGCCCAAGATCAATTAAGGGCCAGAGGAGCATAAAATCCGGTCTAGCTCTCCAGGCCCAGTGGAGGTGGGCTCGCCACCAACTTTTCAGCCCATGGACAGGGCTTCTCGTCCAACGGAAAATTCCGGCCTATGTGGTAATTAGTGTCAAAAGAGCAATGCTGCTGTGCACTTATGTAAGGCAGTATTTTACGACTTTTTAACCCAATTTCCATACATAATTTATTAGATATTATATTCCTCTGACTCTCACTGACCAGGAGGTTCATGTTCTTATTTGCAGTATTTATTTAGTAGACCACCTATTGTCGTATGCTGTATACTTCAAGCATACATTTTATTGTTAAGGTTATGTGAAGATATACATGTTGGCCCAGGATTTTATCTGGGTGACGGGAGTCTCGATCACCAGCCAAAGCGCCGGCGAGTGACCCACGTTGCCTCCTCTGTGGAAGGCCTGCTGGATCAAGTGGCATTTAGGCACTTAAGTGGACAGCAGTGGGCCTTCCCCGGGATCAAGGAACCCAGAGGTGGAAGTCCTCCTTGCTGAGAGCTGCAGGCCTCTGGTCGGCCAGCAATTCTTTAACTGAGCAGCGTCACCGGAGAGGCCGTGGCTGCTGCCGGTGGAGCACTCACTCGAGGCCCTGGAAACAGACCACAGATAAGTCAGGGCGGGAGGGGTTTTGTGGGGTGGGGGTTGCGGGGGAGGGATATAGGAAGTCGGTAGCAAGGGCAGGAGGGTGGCTCTCAATGGGCCCCCTCTTCCCAATGCCAGGCCCCTCATTCAGGCCCTGTGCCTTTTAATGAGGGACCCGACCCCTCCACCCCCAGAGTTGGCAAGCAACCCGCATAGGTTTGCTTGGCGTACTCACCGTGCAGTGACGGGCCTGCCCCTTGCTGGGCTAATTCTGGCGGAGGCAGGATGAGACCTTTAATTGGGCATTAATTGCCCGCTTAAGGGCATCCATTAGCGGCGGTGCAGGAAGGCTGTTGACAGGCCTTCCCGCCCCGGACTTAATTTGAGTGGAGGCGGGAAGGTGCGGGGGTCCACCCTGCCACCATCCTGCCCGATTATATGCTCTCCCCGCCTCCAAACCCGAAGTGGGGGAGAGTTTAAAATTCCCCTCCCTTATTTGGGAAGTTATCACAGGGAATCACATCAAGAAAATAGTCCAGGGACCTATCCCATGAGTGCTAATGGGTCCACTCTGGCTTCTGAGCAGTAAATATAAGTATTACAATTATTTCAAGACAGGTTTAATTTCCCACTATTGAATAGTCTTATGTGTTTCATCCTGTGCCACAGGTCTCTCTCTCTCTGAAACACCTACAACTCTGTTGTTTTTGTTTCATTGATGCTTTTACCTCATTGTGGTGGGGGAAAGATGTCCTGATATCTCCTATGTGGCACAGTGTCAAATTTTGTTTGGCATGTCTAACGACATTAAAGGTGCTATGTAAGTGCAAGTAATTATTGTTGGAGCTGCTACATCATGTGTAGGTGAGAAAGAAATGGGAGGGCTGGCTGTGGGGCTCAGCAGAATTATATTCTAGAAGTCAAAGGCTTCATCAGAGATGGAAATAATTGGAGATCATTTTTAAACAAGTTTTTAAGTTAACAAAATGCTGTATAGCTAAATCAAATTGTAAATTGAAGTTTCCAAATAAAACAATAGAAGCACAATTAAACAGGCTAAACTCTTTCATTTTTTGCATTCTGAAAAACAAGTATTTTTACTCCTATCACACTGTCTACAATTCCATATAAACAAGCAAAATTCATAATTGAAGTTACTTTCAGTCATTTTCTAGCCCTCTATCAATGAATTTGTTTGATATGATATTTCATAAAAGATAGAATTCATAGAATCTCCTTTGCAAATATTGAACATTAACATCTTAGAGTTAACCAGATGTTACGAGATCCAGTCTTTACCAGCAGCACAATTGCTATCCTTTGACTTAAGCCTTTGTCTTTCAATATTTTAATAGAAGGAAACAATGCACAATTTTCAACAGATGTAAATCCTACTTTACAAAATCATGCAAGATAGATAACTTTTTAACTACTGAGGTCTATGGAATAACTATATAGAATGGAATACCTTTTTCTCATGCAATTTGCCAAAGAGGTTACTTCACAATTTTAACATTATGCACATTTGTGTGTTTGCAATTTTTTTTTCTGGATGGAGATTATATAAATTCTGTGTGAGCCAGGACCACTTTTTAAGGCAGGTATTGTATTTTTAAAACTTCTTTAAAGTCATTGCCTCCTCACTTTATAGCTGTCACAATATTAAATTTCTCTGTAAGAGCATTGACAGAATCTGTCATCAATGTTGCTCCATGATTAGCCACTCTGAGGCATCCTTCATTGGTGTAGGTGTAGGCTGTGGCTGGATTTTACCAAGCCCATGACGTGGGCTCTGTGACGAGGGGGGCGGCCAGAAGGTTTTTCAGCAGAGGCCCACCTCTGGCCTGGCCTGATCCTCCTGCCGGCGGCGAGGTTCCATGGCAGCCTCCCTGCTGCTGGTTGATGGATCTCAATTTCCATATTTAAATCATTAAAATGAATTCATATAAATATACTTACCAGCAACTTCCGGTCCCGTTGTGATCTTTGGCATGGCAGCAGGCACTCCCGCACCTTCAATTCGCCGTCTGGGGAAAGCAGGCGTGACACTGGTGGGGAAGGGGGGGTGCGGAATTAAGATTTTCAGTGCGGCGGGGTGGGTGGCGGTGGGGTCAAATAAGCATATTAGTGTGGGGGATGGTGGGAAGGGATGAACATTCAACTTTGTGCCGTCTGGGTAGGGTGAAGGTCAGAATTCAAAGGTATTTGTTTTGGGGGTGGGGGAAAGGACAAATACTTATTGACATTTTTATGGGGGGTGGGTGGAAAGGGGCATTACAATTTTATTTAGTAAATTTTGGGGGGGTCACTTACAGAATTCAAATTTGCCAGCAGGGCTGGCTGCCCTTTAAAAATGGTGCCAGTGCCTGCGCACAGGCAGCTGATGCCATTGCTGGTGACAGACAGCCCACCCCCTCCACATGATTGGGGGGGCAGGCCGCCCCGGCTATTTAAATGAGCTGCCGCACGGGAGATTGCGGTGGCTTTTCGGCGTGCGGGCCACCATTTTTTGACCTCGCCGCCGGGAGTGACAGTGGGTTCTTAAAATCCAGCCCTGAGAGTCTTCCCTCCAAAAATGAAGCTTTCTGTTACTGCAAGCCACCCCATCTACTGGACGAGCTGAAAATTGGTAACCACCCTCGTGAGGGCATATCCAAGTTAAGTTGACTCCCTTTTCTTAACAGTTTTTAGTTTTCATTGATTTTCTTCCCAAACCACAATAAATATTTGTACAAATCAGATTGATGATTGATGAGCAGTGATTATCGAACAAATGCAGATATTATCTACTTTGGGAAATTCTTCCTAAGGGCTCCTGGTGCTCTATCTGCTGTTGTACCTTGGCTTCCTTTCTTTTATCTAGTCTTCAAATGCCAGTATCTGTGGTGAGTTAATTGATCTGTCGAAGCATGTGCATACAGAATCTTGCCCACAGTTGTTTCTGATAACCTCTTTGGATACTGATTCACTGCCAGTTTGATCCTCCAGCCAGTATCACCAGACCATGTCATAGGCCACCAAACAGAGCTAATACTGTTTATCCCTACTCTCTGTCTCCTACCTCCCAACCAATTCCTATCCCACAATGTGTGATTCTGTGTGATTTAAATTTTACTAATAATCTCTTGTGTGCAACCTTATCAACTAGGGAATGGTTGCCTCTATTCTTGTATGCAAGAAGGATTATTGGAATATAACAATTATAGAGGATATGTTCAAAATTCATTTTACCTTATGTTATGTACCAGTCCAAAAGGAAGTCTTACGAATACAATCTTTGTAAATATTCCTTGGAGCATTCTTTCTTTAGCTGAATAGTTTCCTTCCTTTACACTCACAAGCACATAGGGGTAGATTTTCATCCAGGTGGAATACCTGTGTTGTGGATCAATGTTTTCAAAAGAACCTTCTCCCCAATTATTGGTGTTATTGTTACTTGTTTGTACACCATAGGATGACAGTGTGCAATAGACAGATTTAATCCTTACTGTTCCCCAAGCTGTGACTCTCTGGGTTTACCGAATAAGTCAAGCAGGGATATAATTCAGCAATAAATGACATACAGTGTAGTTACACTGCAGATACTGGTTTGGCAGTGGTACCGTTTAAGTGTATTGTGTAGCTAGTAAGTGTGAGTTACACTAACGACTCTGTATTGCTCCTTGTTTCACTGAGCTGCCTCAAAATATTGGTTCTTATTTAATTTAATAAACAGCTAATGGGTTGTTTGATTATTTTTTTGCAAATACTAAACATGAAGCTTTTGAAGCTTCAAAGCAGTGAGAAACGATTTGGGTGCTCTCCTATCCCTTCATAAAAGTAACACAAGAACTAGGAGTAGGAGTAGGTGTACACCATCAAGCCCATTGAACCTGCTCCAAAACATAGGGTTGGATTTAGTGCTCCCCCAGCTATTGGGATCTGTGGCGGGGGTGGAGGGCCTGACGATGCCTCTGGGAGAGGGCCGCCACACAGCCCGAAGCCAGGAGGGCCTGGTCCGATATTGCCAGTGGCGGCAAGGCCTTGTGGCGGCCTTCTCCGCCACTCGGTGATGGGACCGCCATTTAAATATTTAAATAAATTAAAATTAATGAATTAATTATACTTGCGCTGCTGCCTTTCGTCCCACTCTGGTCTTCAGTCCGGTGGCCGGCACTCCTGCGCCTTCGGATCCCCATCCAGGGAAATGAGGCGCTCCAGGTGGGGAGATGGTAGAAGATAGGTTTCTCAATGCGGGAGTGGGAGGAACGGGGTCAAAGTAACATTATTGGTGAAGGGGATGGTGGGAAGGGTTGGAGGTTAAAGTTTATGCAGTTTGTGGGGAGAAGATCAGATTGTACAGGTAGGTGTTTTAGGGGGGGAAAGGGAAACTTAATAACGTTATGGTTATTGGAGGGGCTCGGAGAGGGGCAAAATAAATACATTTAATTTTTTCAAAATCACTTTATCTTTAAATATTTAAATCCACCAGTAGGGCTGACAGCCCTTTAAAAATGGCACAGGCAGCTGACACCGTTGCCGGGGATGGACAGGCTGCTCCCTCCATGTGATTGGGGGGCTGCATGCCCCGGCCATTCAAATGAGCCACCACATGGAAGATTGCAGCGGCTCCGGGATATGTGGCTGGCACGGGCAGGCTGCCGTTTTCTTTGCCCACCGCCGACCTTGGCGGGCACAGAAGATTCAGCCCATAATTTCTGTCACCACACTTTGCTTGACAAAATCACTTTTTAATTTGCCCACCCCCTTCCCTGGAAGGTGTGCGGTTGTCACAAGCTAACAAAAACTCACTCATATGTGGTGAAATTTAACTGTTTGATAATCATTTTGGAAATGTAGATGCACTTAAATATTTAACTATGTTCCCCCAGGAGCTCGGAGACAAATTTCTCGGTTCGTGCACAATATTCATGGCAACATTTTAACTTGATATGGAAATTGTTACTTTTTAAATAAATACATTCAATTTTAAAGTTGCTTCTTTTATTCATTCTTGGGATGTAGGCATCACTGACAAGACCAGCATTTATTGCACTTCCATAATTTCCCTTCAGAAGATGGTAGTGAGCCACCTCCTTGAGCCGCTGTAGTCTGTGTGGTGAAGGTACTCCCATAGTGCTGTTAGGGAGGGAGTTTCCTCCAGCAGCGATGAAGCAACGGCAATATTTTTCCAAGTCAGGATGGTGATGTGATTTGGAGGGGGACTTGGAGGTGGTGGTGTTCTCCTGTGCCTGCGAACCTTGCCCTAGATATATAGGTACAGATCGCAGGTTTGGGAGGTGCTGTTGAAGAAGTCTTGGCAAGTTGCTGCAGTGCATCTTGTATACACTACAGCCAGTGGTGGAAGGAGTGAATGTTTAAGGTGGTGGTTGGCATGTCAATCAAGTGGGTTGCTTTGGCCTGGATGGTATCGAGCTTCTTGAGTGTTGTTGGAGCTGTACTCATCCAGGCAAATGGAGAGTATTCCATCACACTCCTGACTTGTGCCTTGTAGATGGTGGATAGGCTTTGGGGAGTCAGGAGGTAAGTGTGAGCCATGTACAAGGTGCACTGCAGCAGCTTACCAAGCCTCCTTTGACAGCACCTTCCAAACCTATGACCTCTACCACCGAGAAGGGCAGCAGATGCTTAGGAACACCACCACCTGCAAGGTCCAGTCCAAGTCACACACCATCCTGACTTGGAAATTTATCGCTGTTCCTTCACTTTAGCTGGGTCAAAAACCTGGAACTCTCTCCCTAACATAACTGTGGGTGTACCTGCACCAGATGGACTTCTTCGGTTCAAGAAAGAGGCTCACCACCAGCTTCTCAAAGGCAATTAGGGATGGGCAACAAATGCTCGCTTTGCTAGCATCGATCACATCCCATGAAAGAATAAAAAAAGTAGTCAGATTATAGAATCATAAAATAGTACAGCACAGATGGAGGTCACTTTGGCCCCATCGAACCTGTGTCAGCTCTTCTGAAGAGCAATCCAATTAGTCCCACTCCACCTCTCTTTCCCCATATCCCTGTAATCTTTTCTCCTTCAAGTATTTATTCAATTCCCTTTTGAAAGCTACTATTGAATCTGTATGCACCACCCTATCAGGCAGTGCATTCCAAATCCTTAACAATCATTGGATTAAAATGTTTTTCCTCATGTTGCCTCTGATTCTTTTGCCAATCACCTTAAATCTGTGCTTTCTTGTTATCAACCCATTTGAATCAGTTTCTGTTTATTTACTCTATCTAAACCCTTCATGATTTTAAATACCTCTATCAAATCTGATGGTTGTGCAATTTCATTTAATTTATTTCTTTAACAAATATTACCTCAATAAGTAAAATTAGGAAATCTCCACATGGAAAGAAATAAATTAAGTTGAACAGTCTGAGGTTCAATTTTTCCTTTTTTATTCTTTCTTGAGCAGCAGGTCATATTAGTTACAGGAGGAAGGAGGGAATGTCCCCCAAGTTCTGCGAAGCTGCAGACCCTCGCACTCATAATTGGAGCTTGTAGGTCCCAGCTTTTCCAAGCCCTTGACCTGCTCCTGCTGCCTGACTGCAAGCACCTGAACAACCATTCCACTGCACCCTGGCTCGGCCCCCATCTTCCATCTTTTGTAAACTCAAGGTCATCCAAAACTCTGCTGCCTGTGTCCTAATTTGCACCAAGTCCCATGCACCCATCACCCCTGTGCTCACTGACCTACTTTGGCTCCTGGTGAAGCAATGCCTAGATTTTAAAATTCTCATCCTTGTTTTCAAATCCCTCCATGGCCTTAAGCCTCCCTATCTCTGTGAACTCCTCCAGCCCTACAGCCCTTGCAATACCTCTGCTCCTTGAATTCTGGCCTCTTGCACATCCCTGACATTAATGATTTAGACATGAATATAGGAGGTATAATCAGTAAGTTCGCAAAAGACACAAGAATTGGTGGTGTCGTAAATAGTGAGGAGGAAAGCCTTAGATTACAGGACGATATGGATGGGCTAGTAAGATGGGCAGAGCAGTGGCAAATGGAATTTAATCTTGAGAAATGTGAGGTGATGCATTTTGGGAGGACTAACAAGGCAAGTGAATATACAATGAGTGGTAGGACCCCAGGAAGTACAGAAGGTCAGAGGGACCTTGGTGCACTTGTCCATAGATCACTGAAGGCAGCAGCACAGTCAGATAAGGTGGTTAGGAAGACATATGGGATACTTGCCTTTATTAGCCGAGGCATAGAGTATAAGAGAAGGGAGGTTATGATGGAGCTGCATAAAACACTAGTTAGGCCACAGCTGGAGTACTGTGTACAGTTCTGGGCACCACACTATAGAAAGGATGTGATTGCCCTGGAGAAGGTGCAGAGGGGATTCACCAGGATGTTGCCTGGGCTGGAGCATTTCACCTATGAAGAGAGACTGAAAAGGCTAGGGTTGTTTTCCTTCGAGCAGAGAAGGCTGAGGGGGGACACGATTGAGGTGTACAAAATTATGAGGGGCATAGATAGGGTAGATAGGAAGAAACTTTTTTTAGCGGAGGTGTCAATAACTAGGGGGCTTAGATTTAAGGTAAGGGACAGGAGGTTTAGAGGGGATTTGAGGAAAAAAAATTCACTCAGAGGGTGGTTGGAATCTGCCTGAAGAGGTGGTAGTGGCAAGAACCCTCACAACATTTAAGAAGTATTTAGATGAGCACTTGAAATGCCATAGCATACAAGGCTAGGAGCCATGTGCTGGAAAATGGGATTAGAATAGTTAGGTGCTTGATGGCCGGCACAGACATAATGGGCCGAAGGGCCTATTTCTGTGCTGTATAACTCTATGACTCTATGATTTTAATCGCTCCATCATTGGCAGCCGTGTCTTCAGTTGCCAAGGCCCTAAACTTTGGAATTCTCTCAGATCTCTCCGCTTCTCTTCCTCTCTTTCTTCCTTTAAGGTGCTTCTTAAAACTCACCTCTTTGATCAATCTTTTGGTCATCAGCCTTAATATCTCCTTGTATGGATGGCTAATGTCAAATTTTGTTTTGTAATGCTCCTATGAAATGGCTTGAGATATTTTACTGTGTTAAAGGCACTGTATAAATACAAGCTTTGGTGTTGTCAGTGGCTCATAGCGGCGCCTCATCAGGCCCCTTTCCTATCCTGAGTGGCGTGTTCTCGCACCTACACTGTTTGGGATCTTCTTCTCCCTGCTGCTCTCTCATGCGTTCAAGTCTTCAGAAGAAGGAATTTTCCTCCACACAAGATCAGGTGGCAGGTTGTTCAACCTTGCCCGTCTAAGAGCGAAGACCAAAGTACGGAAAGTCCTCATCAGGGTACTCCTCTTTGCTGACGATGCTGCATTAACATCTCACACTGAAGAGTGTCTGGAGAGACTCCTCGACAGGTTTGCAGCTACCTGCACCGAATTTGGGCCAACCATCAACCTCAAGAAAACGGACATCATGGGACAGGATGTCACAAATGCCCCATCCATAAATATCGGTGACCACACTCTGGAAGTGGTTCAAGAGTTCACCTACCTAGGCTCAACTATCACCAGTAACCTGTCTCTCGATGCAGAAATCAACAAGCGCATGGGAAAAGCTTCCACTGCTATGTCCAGATTGGCCAAGAGAGTGTGGGAAAATGGCGCACTGACACAGAACACAAAAGTCCAAGTGCATCAAGACTGTGTCCTCAGTACCTTGCTCTATGGCAGCGAGGCCTGGACAACGTACGTCAGCCAAGAGCGACGTCTCAATTCATTCCATCTTCGCTGCCTCTGGAAAATCCTTGGCATCAGGTGGCAGGACCGTATTTCCAACACAGAAGTCCTCGAGGTGGCCAACATCCCCAGCATATACACCCTACTAAGCCAGCGGCGCCTGAGATGGCTTGGCCGTGTGAGCCGCATGGAAGATGGCAGGATCCCCAAGGACACATTGTACAGCGAGCTCGTCACTGGTATCAGACCCACCGGCTGTCCATGTCTCCGCTTTAAAGATGTCTGCAAACGCGACATGAAGTCCTGTGACATTGATCACAAGTCGTGGGAGTCAGTTGCCAGCGATCGCCAGAGCTGGCGGGCAACCATAAAGGCGGGGCTAAAGTGTGGCGAGTCGAAGAGACTTAGCAGTTGGCAGGAAAAAAGTCAGAAGCGCAAGGAGAGAGCCAACTGCGTAACAGCCCTGTCAGCCAATTTTATCTGCAGCACCTGTGGAAGAGTCTGCCACTCTAGAATTGGCCTTTATAGTCACTCCAGGCGCTGCTTCACAAACCCCCACTGACCACCTCCAGGTGCTTACCCATTGTCTCTCGAGACAAGGAGGCCAAAGAAGAAGATAAATACAAGCTTTGGTGTTGTCAGTGGCTCCTCCAGAACAGTCAGAATAGGACTGGCTCTCTGGCTATTACTTGCAGACCTCTATGAACCTCTGAAAAATGCACAATCACACAGCTTGATTGCATCAAGCTGCATTGTGATGCTTCTCGCCGACTACCATCCAGCCTCAGTGTCATCCTAGCTGTTGTTCCTTTCTGTTTTCCTCTTGGTTCTTTTCAACAGCCACAGCCCACAGAAGAAGACACTTTGGATGAAGACAATCCTTCTGAGGAATCACCGTCATGCATTCTGTCACTCGCAAGCACCAGCACATAAATTGCCCCATCTTACTGAGTTAGAGAATGAGTTAGAGGGGTCTGCACATGGTAAAACACCCAGCATTAGTGAACAGCAGGTACTGGTGGAAGGAACAAGCCAAGGGACTGCTCACTAGAGGACCTGGTCCTCCCACTTCTGCTGAGAAGACTAATGCATACTTCAGGGACCCAACAATGAGGATTAAAATTGCTTGCTTCGCACAAGTTATTGAGTATTGGAAGGCCTGCAATGGGTTTCACCACCACAGCTGAAAGTGTGGCAGAGTCTGCTTTCAGCCTGCGTGATGTAATATGTTATCCCAGGAAATCAACACTCTGCAGTCTACCTTGGACAGTGTGGCACTGTAGCTGGGCCCTCACATCAGCAGTCGATGTTTATAGCTAGGGCCCTGCCAAATTCACAGCTGCGAAAAATGTGTCATGGACTCTGAAATCTCGGGTCCTCTGTGAAATCAGCCATTTTGCGAACTTCACATGTTTTAATCATTGACACAAGGTTCACCTCACTGATTGCTGGGCATGTTGCGAACATTGCGCATTTTAGTGATTGGTACAGGGCTCATCTTGCCGATTGCTGGGCATGTTATAAACATTGGGCGTTTTCGTGATTGACACAAGGTTCAACTGGCTGATTGGTTGATGAGGGAGGGCTTGCAGTGCAGTTTTGAAAGAAGCAGTCTCAAGTTTTAGCAGACAAGTGAGAATGCCAGAATGAGCAAATTAGAAATGGTCACAATAATTACTGTAGTGCATCGAGTGAAAGAATTTGGAAGCTAAATTCTGCATGCCGATGGTGGAATATTGTTTTGTACAAGCTGCAGTATTTCGTTAGATCACATACGACGGGCAACAGTTCAACGCCACTTAGACTCTGAAAGCCAGCTCAGCAGAAAGAGAACATCTGACACTGCACTGCTGGAAAATGAACTCACAATAAAATGAGCAACAATTTCATCTCTTTTTAAGAATTCAACAGAGAGCTCAGAAAATCGTCATTTGGTTACAATGGATGCTTTTGCAAGTGCCAACCCACCATTGGAAAAACCTGGTCACCCAATGCAGGTAGTCATTCAACATAATGTGCAAAATGGTGGCTGCTTGCCAAGTGCAAATAAATTACGACAGGACTACCTAACGAAGGTTTTTGCTGCACATTGTGAGGAGATGAAGTCTCAGATTAATGCATGTGAGTCTTTTGCAATTATTTGTGATGAATCCACAAAGAGCAAGACATCTATGTGCTACATGTTTTGATTGCTTTTATGTTTGGTAAGGCCTAAGGTGTACAGTCAGGAAAGCGAACAACAGTCCTCGCAGACTGGGCCCACTTAGAAGCTGTTAATTATACCACAGCTTCCCAAGTGATAATCAAAACTGTTTCAAAATATGGAGCAGATTTCATCAAAGTATCTGCTTTCATTCGTGACAATGCAGCTTACATGGCAAAATCGTTCAAATCAGTGCTCCAAGGTGTAATGCCTAATGCTGTTCATATTACATGTAATGCAGTATAATTTCTCTTGTCAGTGAATTGTGGACAACCGAGTTTGGTAAAGTCGACAAACTAGTCAGCTACATTAAAAAGATCTTCAAACATTACCCTAGTTGCAAGTTTTGATACAGGTAACACAGCGAATGCACTGAAATGGCTGAAATTGGGGCACAAACCATTGCCCTTCCTCCAGAGCAAGTAATTACACATTGGAATTCTTGGTTTTGGGCAGTACAGTATCATGCAGCTCACCTGAAATACTACTCAGCCTTTATCTCAGAAGAGCTCACACTGACCCCGAAACCACAGGTTTTAACAGACATTATAACCCTTCTAAAGATGCTCAGCTTAATGAGGAGGTTCAGTTTGTTGCCAAGAATGTAACACGACAGATGGATTTAATCACTTGGTTTGAATCTCGACATGTCACAATCCACAAAGATTACAAAAAATAAATGAATGTACTGTTCTGGGCTGAAGCACAGTCAAACGAACACGTTGAATCAAATGCCTGTGCTACACAGGTGTTTCCTTGCATGGCAAAGAAGTTCAAACAATATAGGGAAGAGTCAAGCAGTGAAGAAAAAGCAGCTCAGAGGTTTAACAACCTTCTGCGGTGTTCCTGACAGCTGTGTATCTTTGACCCTTCACAAATGCACCTGTTGATGGTGGATTGAAACTCGTTTGATGTGTTACGGACAAGTAGGAAATGATAGTTGTGGTTTTCCTTTCACCTCTCAACTGACCATAGACAGTGTTTTTATTAGAATTATGTTTTAACTCCTTGATCGCTTTGATGGTTAATAAATATAAATTACAGGTTTTCTCATAGGTTTAAAGAAAGATAAATGTTTATTAAACAAAAAAAACTGAAAATTCGCAACTTCACCCACACACATGCAGACACACAAGAAAAGATAGACATTAAAAGATAGCATGCAATTAGGTCTATTTTTTAATAGAGTTTATTGTGAAACTTTGTTTTCCCAGGAGGAAAATTTAAACGGTGAAGACCTATTCCTTTTCTCCTGGTTCACTGGAGTCAAGCTTTGGAAGGTTTCAGGTGGATGGATACTTTGCTGCAGACTTCTTTGGTTAAATATCAGTTACAGTCTGATGGCGAAGATCCTGTTTCAGTCTCTCGGATAGAGAGTTTTCAAAGGTCACCTTGTCGTCTCTGCCTCCTGGTAGTTTTTTTACAAGTTGATATTTGGCAGGATCTCCTTCTTGGCTGGAATAGATCTCTCTCTCAGCCTTCCTGGCTGGCTGGCTTTCTGTCTTCTGCTGTTTGGCTTTCTGCACAGAGAAGTCTTTTTTTTTTAAAAAAACGTATCAGGCTTGGTTTCTGTCAGGTGACCAAAGTTGCCCTCCCTGGTATCTTCATATAATATCTCTGAATGTGTGCCAATTGTCAGACAGTGGTGTTTGAATGTTGTTCATCTTGTTAAAGTGGTGTTTGGTAACACCTGTTATCCAGAATTTGGGTCTGGAGACGCGATATCTGCAAAGGTCATTGTTAGTCCAACTGGTTGAAAAGGTAGTTATTAACATGGAATGGGGCCATTAGCATTTCTCATGCTTTCTTCACGACTGACCAGATATAATGATGGTTTCATTCTCCAGCAGTCACTGTGTATATTCGCAGTACAGGAGAGGTCACCTGACCTCTTACTCCATTTTGTCTGATAGCAAAACTGTGTCCATTTTTTTGGAAGATTAATTCATCAGTTCATTTTTTATAGTTCATAATTACTCCGGTCGTAAGCATAACAGATGCGATTCCTGGCTTCGACAGGAACTGTAGGCTGGAGATTCTTGCTTACAAAAGCTTTGAAAAGAAGCAGCTTGTACTTTGTCTGTGCTGCAGTTTTGGAACTCTGTGGAATGCAGAATCCCTCACCTTGCAAGACTAACACGGCACTATCTGACAATTCCAACAATCCCTGTGGATGCGGAGAGATCTGTGTTTAAACACAGACAGGAGTTCACAGCGCAGAGATAGGCAATGAGGAAAGAGACAGTTGCAGTTTTTGCCATGCTCATTCAACCACTAACTTCAGTGAGTAGAGAATGTGATCTGTTTATAGTCAGCTTTTCACAATAGTTTTTGAGTATACAATAAATGCCATCTAAAACCAGAAACCTCCCTTGTCTTTTTTTTTTGGTGTAAGTAGTTCATTTTCATCGTTTGCTGCAACACTGAAATTTACAATTTACATACATGAAATCATGAAATTTACGATTCTTAAAATGCTGTGACCATGAAATTTGTAAAATGTGACCATGAATTTATAGCCTTTGCAGTTTTGGTGGAAGCTTAAATAACTGCCATGGAGACTCGGGTCAAAGATCTAGGCAGGCGTCCACCTTTGACAGATTAATGGAGCAATTGGACAAGTGTTTTGAAGGCATCACCCATCTTCTGCAGTCTGCTCTCCTGCAGATCAATGGAATTGTTGACCCCAGCATTATGGGAGTGGCAGTGGCACAGCAGGAGCAGCACATGTTGCACAAAACAGTCGATGGCGAATCGGCAGGACATTCTACATTATCGCTCAAGACCAGTTCTACCCAGTGTTTGTGTGAGATGTTTAAATTTCTTGATCTGATATAGTATTTGAACTTGTAACCTTGAATTTCAGAAGCCTATTAAGAAAGTATAGTGTTTGACAAGACCACATTTTGCATGGGAAAATTAATTTAAATTAAAACTAAATTAAATTCTGACTTTGTTTAAACAAAAGACAGTGGGATTGGGTGAAGTTGGGAACACACGTGGTTATCTTCCACAAGCCCCTAGAGCCGATCTGACATCAAGCAGCTTAGAGATAATATTGGACTTATGCTTCTGGCAATTTGATGACAGGAATTAAGGGACTTAGTATGAAAATATGCTCCCTGTCATTTTGATTGGCTGATCACCCAATGTACCAAACTATTTTGTTTCTTTGGGCAGTGCTGTGTTGCAGCATTGCTTCATTAATTCAGCTATGGCAGCAGTGGGGGCACTACATTTGGCTTTAGTGCTCCACAGGCAATGGAGGGTTAAAATCAGCATGGTTTCCCCTCCTTACAGTGTGAATTGGTCCTAGCTGGCAATTGTCCATACATGGTCATTGTTTGAGAGTGGGATTAAGCTCAATTGGGATACTTTCCATGGGTAAATACAGATAATTGCTGATCAGGTGTACTACCATAAAGTTATACCCCACTGTCGTATGGAGTGGAGGGATAATAAGGAAAAAAAACAAGCAACTTATAAAACAAACAAACTAACTTGTGAGGCAAAGCCAAGGCATGACTCTTTCGATGAGGAAGGCACTCCAGTGGTCTAACATCTGATGAACTCTGACCTTCTGATAGAGAGGATGCCAGTCTGAAGTAACAATTTCCGAGTTGAGATTATTCCTATTATCTCCGTCACATAGCCGAATCTTGCATTTTGTATTTCTCTCAAGATACTATGAAAGGCTACTCAGATGCAGATGAAGTTGTGGTTAGGTGTGCCAGCTGTTGTTTTTTCAACTGCCTCCAGGTGATCAGGGGAATTGGCCAATGCCAGATCTAAGTCGGCAGTATGGGAGTGCAGCAGATGGTGAATGGTAAATTTTTGCCAAAAGGATTTCCTCTCCTTGAGGACTACTACTGTCCGGACTTTGAAGGTGCTTGATGTAAAATCTGCGGGAGGAGCATGTCAGGATTCTTAAAAGCTACATCATCAATGCAGGATGATGGGTTGACTCAAAGGTCACAAATGCTCCCAATGTAATGTAAATTTACCATTCATGTACATAAGCAACTTTCTGCTTTGAACAGGCACAGTTCAGTTACTAATATTTTAGGCTGAATATCAGATTAGATAGCACAGAGGATTTGTAATTAGACCTGCAAGACCTCTGAGGTCAGCAAGTCAAAACCCAGCACAGAAAACATTATTATTACAGTAATAGATCTACTCAAACTTCAGCAACAGATTTGCAAACATTAAACAACTAAAACACAATTTCACATAAAAATGTAAATTCTCCCTCTGCTTGCACTGTTACTGCTTTTCCTCAAATAACTTATATTTTATTCTTTTAAATGTCAGTCTTTGCTAGTGACTCCAACTCTATTCCATTGAAATATCTTGGAATATTTTCCTTAATTTTATTTTTTTGCTTCTCTGTTTTCACTCTTCATTTTGGAGTAGAGGGGCAACTTAAAAATCAAGGCTTCCTTATACTCAACACCATCTACAAAGAGTGATTTTGCAGCTAGTTTAAAAACCTAGATTTCATAGACTTGCATGGTGATATCATAGTAAACTCATTAGTAGCCTGGTAGCCCAACACCTCATAGCACCTGGCAGAGTAAACTTGCATGTGGCACTTAAGGCATCAAGTTTCATCACCACCATAGGCGAAAAAGAAATCAGCTGTTAATGTTGCACTGGGTAGATGCCGAGGGAGGGGAAGTTAGAGACGTCTTTTATTGCTGATATTTTTAGGAAATAACCATGTATTGCCTTTCCGTTAGTTTGACAACTGTCTTGATAAATACAATAATAACTGTTGGACATGTTCAAAATGTCAAATGCATAACAAATTATTTTCAAAACTTAAGCTTATTTGGGGGCCTCTACCCCTGCCCTTGTAACCTTTATTTATTCTCTTTAATTGGATTGCTTTCCTCTGATGGTCTGGATCCACTTAAGACTCGGCATGCTAAGTAAGATTGGTCAGTGATCAATTATAATAACCTATAGCAAGTGTTTCCTTCTTAAAGAGGAAATAAATATTGAGACTGATTAAGATAAAGAATTAAAAATACACAAACTTGCTGTGAAATAAAACTATATCCTCATAATCATTTGTATATGTTGCCATTTGATTTAATGCAAGGTTTCCTTATATTATTTACTTTGGACAAATATTGGGTTCAGGGAGGATATGATGGAAGTGTTTAAAATTGTGAAGCGATTGAATTAGTTAGGAAGGTTGAAACAGGGACTGGAGGTCATGCCTATAAAATCCATAGGCTAAGAGTTCATTTAGATGCTAGTTGATGCTTCTTTTTACACAAAGTCATCATTTTGTGGAACAAATTGCTGAGACATTTTATGAGTGCAAAATCATTACTGTCCTTTAGAAGGCAAATGGATAATTTCCTGAGAGAAAATAACATCTCCAGTTACAATCTCTTTGTTGCTACTGTTAGGCAAGCCCTCACCTGCCAAGACTGAGGCACACATTATTTCGCCACATGAACAGTAAAACTTAAAACTGCAAGCCCCTGACTGGAAAGACATTTGCATAGTAACCGACAGTGTTGGAACAATGGGGACCCAGTCGTTGCTTTCCCAATACGCAGAAGAAGTGGTCATGCCAGTTTTAGTCACATGACTAACTGGCTGTTGCAGAGGTTGGAATTGAGAGTTTTAAATTGGAGAAAACAGTGTTTGAAATCAGAAAGCTCCTGGCTCCTGGTTTGAGAACATCTCTCCCGTCTGCTCTCATCTCACTCACACCAGCTTCGGAAACCATTGAAGACACGAGAACCTTAAAGAGAAAAAAGTCTCCTCCGTTGAACAGGGTTTAAGAAGAATTCTTGGCCCCAACGAAAAGTAAGAGCTGCCTACAATCAAAGACTATAGCGAGCTGGAACCACAGAAACAGTAACCAGAAAGCCCCTTCAGAGACTGCCTCAAACCTTTCACCTTATATTTTCCTCTCCTATTTTCTGTCCCTATCAACATGTGTGCATCGCGTGTGCATGTTTGTGTGGGCACGTCATATATCCATAGACATTAACCCTATTAGAGTTTAAGTTTAAGGTTTAATAAATTCACTTTTCTCTTTTAAACCAAAGAAAGACGGTTTGTGCTCATTTCTTTGCCTTATAATTGGAAAGCTGTGAACGAGGATTCACAAAGAAGAAGCTCAAAACACAGTGTGTTTAAAGTTAAACGCTGTTACAATAAGACCAGGTGAAGACAGCAAAAGATCCCTAGACACCTTTCACACCTGGTTGTAACACTACTTAATTATGTTTATGAAGAGTCATGGGCAACTATAGTCTTTCAGAGCTTGCTTGACTACCTTAGAAAATGCAAGATGAATTTCACATGAGTGGATTTTAACTGGCCAAAATCAACATCAATGGGTGGTATAGCCTCAAAATGATGTCAGTAGACTGGTCCTATTACCTACCTTAATTTTAATGCACAACTGGTCGGAGTGTATGCTGAGCTCTGATCAGTTTGGCTGGCCATGGAGCCGAAGGGGACGCAGAAAGAAAGTTTAAAATTATTTCTGTGGCCAAAAAAAGCAGGAGTGCTCCTCTAGGCCCCACAAGGATAATATAGGCTGCTGCCACCCTGGGTCCTTCTCTCCCACATCCTGACACCCTCCCCCCCACCCCTCACAACCCCCAAATTTAGCTTGCTGCTGGCTGTACCAATATTTTATGTGAGTTGTGTTGAGTGTTGTTGTAGCAGTTGTTGTCGTCTGGCTAGGGTGTTGTAGAAAAAGTCTAGGAGTTTAGATTAGGTCAACTAATAACTCTTATAACTAATATAAATTACAATTAACACTCCTCCTTAGCCAGCATCCTTCGTGCTGCTACTCTCTTCTCCCAAAGCCCATTACAATGTGACTATTACATCATCATCTCCACAGTGGGAGGGGTTGCTCTCACTGTCTCCAACATTAACCCTTACATGTCCTTATACTACATTTCCCCCCAAGTCTTTACCCAACATTTTCTTAAACATATATATATATATTCTTGACTTAACCTACTACCTTTTCTCCCCCGCAAGTCTCTGACTTCACAGAATTAGTCTGTTAGGAGGTTTCATGATTCTCCCTGATCTTGTTCTAGCTTGAGTGGGATGATCAGTAGTCTTCCTTGTAAGTCTGGATCACTGACTTGGTTGATTTCGACTAAGGATAGTAGTATTCTGTTTATTTAGTGATTGTTCAACTTCATCTGGGTCTTCCAAATGAATGATTGACTGTTGCTTCTGTGGAATAGGGATAACATTTCTCCTATTTTGACATATATTTCCTTCAGTTGTGTGCACCTCATACACTCTCTGGTAGTTTTGATCTCTGTGAATTGCAGTACTTTCCCTTTCTAGGTCTCTCGTATCCATACTCTTTGGCCTTCATTCAGTTTCGGTAAGTCTCTGACACAAAATCTTTTGGTATAATTTCGAGTTTGTCGTCTGTAAGAGTTTTCCTGGTCTCTTGCCCTCTTGTAGTCCCGGACATTCAATCCTGGAAGCAATTTTTTAGGCAACACAGGAAGTTGCATTCTTAACTTCCTGCCCATCAATAACTCTGCAGGTGATAGTCCACACATCAACCGTGTCGATCAATAAATTAGAAGTGAGGTTGGAAGGACTTCATTCTTCTTCAGTAAGGACTTACACCTCTTTCTGCTTCACCATTCGACTGTGGATAACGTGGTGAACTTGTGAGATGTTGAAATTCCATTCTTGTTGCAAACTGTGTGAAAAATGCATTCGCAAACTGTGGTTCGTTGTCTGACAATACTTCATCAGAGATACCATGTGTCACAAAGCTGTCTTGTAGGACTCTTATAACTGCTTCGGTTATAGCTGAATATAACCTTCTCACTTGTATCTACCTTGAGAAGTAATTTTTTTTGTTTGTTTCATGGGATGTGGGCATTGCTGGCCAGGCCAGCATTTATTGCCCATCCCTAATTGACCATGAAAAGGTGTGTTGCCTTCTTGAACCGCTGCAGTCCATGTGGGGTAGGTACACCCACAGTGCTATTAGGAAGGGAGTTCCAGGATTTTGACCCAGCGACAGTGAAGGAACGGCGATATAGTTCCAAGTCAGGATGGTGTGTGGCTTGGAGGGGAACCTGCAGGTGGTGGTGTTCCCATGCATCTATACCCTTGTCCTTCTAGGTGGTAGAAGTCATGGGTTTGGAAGGTGCTGCCTGAGTAGCCTTGGTGCATTCCTGCAGTGCATCTTGCAGATGGTACACACTGCTGCCACTGTGCGTTGGTGGTGGAGGGAGTGAATGTTTGTGGATGGGGTGCCAATCAAGCGAGCTACTTTGTCCTGGATGGTGTCGAGCTTCTTGAGTGTTGTTGGAGCTGCACCCATCCAGGCAAGTGGAGAGTATTCCATCGCACTCCTGACTTGTGCCTTGTAGATGGTGGATAGGCTTTGGGGAGGCAGGAGGTGAGTTACTCGCTGCAGGATTCCTAGCCTCCAACCTGCTCTTGTCGCCATGGTATTTTTATGGCTACTCCAGTTCAGTTTCTGGTCAATGGTAACCTCCAGGATGTTGATAGTGGGCGATTCAGTGATCGTAATGCCGTTGAATGATGATTATGTAGGACTTTCCATTGAACATGAATAAATCCATACCTAGACGTTGCCAAGGTCTGGTCAGAAATTGAGTAGTTAACAGAGGTTCACGCTGTTCTTGTCTTTGTATTGCACAGATATGACAGTTCTGGATCAGATTTGTGAAGTCTTTGGCTATTCCTTGCCTCCACACTGATGATTGTGCCCCTGCTCTGTACTTCGTTATTCCTATACGGCCTTGATGTAGATGTTCTAAGATTTCCGATCTCAGTGAATGAGGAATGACTGGTCTGTCATTATAAACTAGAATATCATCGATCATTGTGAAGTATTTTCTATATTCATAGAAAGTTTTCATTGTTTTCCCGCAAGGACGTTCTTGTGGGGACCCTTGTGCACAATACTGCCTTATGCAATACATTCTTCATCGCATTTTTGGACTTGGCAAATTTCTTACAATTTCTGTATGCTTGCTGGCCAATTTTGCATGGTATACTGTGAATATAACTCTATTTCATGCATAAAATTCATATCTTCTTGTGTCAGATGGTCTCCCGGCGCTCTTGATAGGGCATCAGCAGACGTTTGCATCTTTCCCTGGACATATACTGCCTCATACATAAATCCCATCAGTGTTAAATGAAATCTTTGGATTCTTGGAGTCAGTTTTGCTATCTCCTTTTCATCCAACAAAGATACCAAAGGTGTATGGTCTGTCTCGATGGCGACTCTCAATCCGACAATATAATCAGAAAATTTCTCACAAGCCCATGTGACGGCAAGTGCTTCTTTTTCAATTACCGCATACCTTGTCTCTGTGTTGGACAAAGCACTAGATGCATCGTATATTGGCCTAATAGAACCATCAGGTTGCTCCTGGAGAAGGACTGCCCCTAACCCCGTAGAGGAGGCGTCTGCAGCTATTGTTGTTCGTAGTGTAGGGTTATAGTGTGCCAAAGTGTCCGGCGCAATGAGCATGTCTCTAATCTTCCGGAATACTTGTTCTTCATGTGAGCTCCAACACCATGCTTGCTCTTTTCTGAGAAGTAGTCTCAGCAGTTCTGTTACCTGCGCTAAATGAGGTAGAAACTTTGCTAATTGATTCACCATACCCAGGAATATTTGGAATTGCTGAATGGAAGTAGGAGTAGGGAATTCAATAATGGCTCGTGTCTTCTGTGGATCTGCCATTATACCTTTACTGCTTACTACATGTCCCAAGAAATGAATTATAGTCTTGGAAAATTCGTACTTCTCATTCAGAGCTAGCCCTGCTTCTTGAAGTCGTTGTAGAACTGCTCGGACTCTCTGGCCATGTTCCTTTTACTGGCCGCCCATTCATCAGGATGTCATCCGTATGACAAATAACTCCTTTGAGCCCTTCTAAGATGTTAGACATAGATCTTTGGAAGATATCTGGTGCAGCAGTTATTCCATATGGTAACTGATTGAAACAAAACCTCCCGAATGGTGTTATAAGTGTGGTTAGTAATCTTGAGGTCTCATCTAAGGGTATCTGCCAAACCCACTCTTGGCATCGAGTTTGGTGAACATGAAGCCCTGAGACAGTTTTGCCAAGCACTGTGGACACTGGGTGCATCTCGTGCGCCACTGCTTTGTTAAGCTGTGTTAAATCCACACAGATACAAAGAGTACCATTTTGATTTGGGACAGGAACTATGGCCAAACACCACTCCGTTGGTTGTGTAACCGGAGAAATTACTCCCCGTCTGGTCATCTCTTCCAACTGGTCTTGAACTTGGTTCATCAATGGGTGAGGTATCTTTCTGGGTGTAAAGATACACACTGGCCTGGCATTGTCCTTAACTGTGATTCTATACTCTGTCTTGAGTCTTCTGAGACCTGTGAAAAGTTTTGGATAGTCTGCTTGGAAACAACTGTTTACCTGTGGCTGTTTGACTTCATCAATCTTTTTGATCAGATGCAGGTGTAAGCATGCTTTTCTGCTTAAGAGGGAAAATTCATGGTTTTGCAAGATGTATAGGGTTATCATAATTTGTCTCCCTCTATATTAGAGGGTTGCTTGAAGCTTACCCTTCACCTTCAGTTGGGTCCTACCTGGACCATGCAACTGTGTGTCTGCCGATTGTAGGCAATGTCTCATCACCATGGCTCTTGGTCTGACAGAACTGTGACACTAGCACCTGTGACCAGTTTAAAATTTGTTAGGTGTCCATTTACATAGATCCTTGATTTGGGTCATTAACTTCTCCTAGGAAATCTCCTGGTTCCTTTCCTGTTGGACGTTGATGCACTTCAATCACCTCTGTGTGAAGGTCTGTTTACGACTTTAAGTGAAGAGGTCTTGCTCTGACACATTTTCCCATAATGTCTAGTCTTTTTACAGATGAAGCACTCCACTTTCCTAGCAGGACACTACTCCCGTCTGTGGGTCTTCCCGGCTCCACAGCACTGGCACGGTTTCCCGGTGTCACGCACCTTCTCACCTCAGTGTGTTATCTTCTCTACAGGTTGCCTCTCCATCTTTGGCTTCAAGAGCTGTATAGTCACTAGACTTCTTCTAATCCAAGGCTGCTCTTCAGCCCGCAGAATGGCTCTGTTTTGTCTTCGCACTTCTGCCTTTCGTAAGATCTGAATTGCCTTCTCGAGTGTAAGGTTATCTTTGGACTGCAAGAGATTCATCAGCTATGCCCACAACTATTTGGTTGCTTATTAGTTCTGCCTTTAATTCTGCATATTCACCTCCCTCTGCCAATCTGTACACATCATTTAGAAAAGAATCTATGGATTCACCTATCTTCTGGACACACTTGTTAAATTTTGCTCTTTCCAGAATTTTGTTGCTGCGTAAATTTAAATATTTGTTGAAGGCTTGTAGCACATCTTCAAATTTATCAGATGCCTTATTTATCCCTTGCTTCACAATCACATCATCCGTGATTGAACCCATGGAATATAAAAGGGTATTTACTTGTTCAGTTTCTGATTTAGTATGGAGTTGGGAAGCAATCCTAAATCATAGGAATCTTTTTCTTCATAGGACCAATTTTGTACCTGATTGGATCCTTCCTGATTGTAGAAGCTTTCAGGCATTCCATGTAGTTGGGGGCGTTGTAGATAAAGTCGAGGAGTCTAGATTAGGTCAACTAATAGCTATTACATATAATTACTATTTCAAAGTGACTCTTGACAACGCAGCCGGCGGGGACGTCATCCGACTGCGCCAACCTGCGCACATGCGCAAACAGGCTCCTGCTCTCTGCGCGTGCGCTGCGTTCCGCATTGCTAGGACCAGTTGGCGCATGCGTCGATGACGTCATCACCTAAATTGCCAGGACTGGTACACGCATGCCCAGATGATGTCATCGTATAATGCGGGAGAGAGAGCAAGCGGAGAAGTGGGGAGAGAGCAGGGTGTGGGAGACAGCGGCGGTTGGGGGGAAGCGGGGAGAGCGCGGCTGAACACCTTGGTGGCGGTGGGTGCGCTCTCCTCCTGCCTCCCCGCCCGCTCTCTCCGGCCCCACCCACACCGCCTCCCTCTCGCCCTCCAGCCGTTCCCCCCAGCCAGCTGATCTCTCCGGCCGTTCCCCCCAGCCAGCCTATCTCTCCGGCTGTTCCCCCAGCCAGCCAATCTCTCCGGCCATTCCCCCCAACCAGCCGATCTCTCTGGCCATTGTGTGCTGCCATGTGTTTACGTTGCCTTTGTGTGATTATTTGAGCAGCGCCATCTTTAGTCCTGGCAGCTGCCTGAACGTCGCTGACTGTGATGTTTAGGTTGAACAGGCTGCATTTGCGCATGCGTCAGTGCAGCGCCACCTAGTGGCTGTGTTGTCAGCATATGCAGCCTTACTATTTACACTCTCCTCAAGCCCCATCCTTCATGCTGCTACTCTCTTCTCCCCCAAGTCCAGTACCATGTGACTATTACATCATCATCTCTACATTGGGAGGGGTTGCTCTCCAACAATACTCTTACATGTCTTTATACTACGGCCGAACCTGAATCTGGCAAACATATACTCCTGGCAGCTGGGGTGTATTTAAAATGCATCTGAGAAACATCATTACTTTCCTGCCAATTGGATCAAAGTTGACAGAAAGACAGTGCGAAGCATGTCTCCTACAGAAGAGTAATCAAGATACCTGTTGGCTGGCCCAGCTCTAGAATGGATAATGGTCATGTTTTAGATACAAGATTATGTTCAGTGCATTTTACTGGGAACATTTTGGAGGACTAAATGGTATGAAATATTTGTGATTATGGAACATGCAAAATATCGACTGAGGAACTTTTTCAATTCTGGAAGATAGGAAAAGCTGGAACCAGAAGGCAAGAAATTGGTTTGCACCCTTTTTTTGTGCGGGGGCGCAATTTGTGACTTGCCTGCGCCCGTTGTCATGGAGGCAGGCAGCATGCAAATTTTGTGCTGCCTCCTCATTATAATGATTTCAACATGTAGCCCAACATGGTCCGCGCTGCTGACTGGCTGCATGCACAACAGGGGACCTAAAAGAATGCAAGACTAGTACATATTCTAGCTAGCCTCCAGCTCTCAAAGGCAGTCTGTTCTTCTTAATGGGAAGCTGCACTGATTCACAGGAGGCTGCTGTTGAGTTATATGGCAGTAATTCTGAACAGGAAAATGGAACACCAGGCCAGAGAAAGGGCTTCAGGTTCACCGATGTGGTGCTGGAGTCATTAATATTGTAGGTGGACAGAAAGAGAGAGGCCATGTTTCCACAAGGGCACAAGGAAGACCCTCCAAAGGGTGTGGAAGCAGGTGGCAAGGGAGGTTACTCCTGGATTCCAGCCCCGCAGACCTGGCAGCAGAGCTGGAAGAAGATCAGTAACCTCACATGTGTGGTCAAGGTTAGTGAATGCATTTTCAGGTGACCAACCTCTCATGCTGCTCACTGCACCACACCCCCATCAGCATCAGTCCATAGCACTCAGGACTCACACATAACATTCACATGTTCCACCTCACCTACACATACCTTCCAATGATGCCAGTCTCACACCAACCTCTCACTGCCTCCACATACCTCCAGCTATTCAGCTTTGGCAGGCACATCACCCAAACATTGCCACACAATCACTGACATTCTGCCCTCTCTCTTGCAGGATAAGGTTTCCCATAGTAGAAGGGGAGCCGAAGCGGACAGGCATACCTTCATCCCCTGAGCCCGACAGAGAAGATGGTGCTCCGCATTATAGGGCCGGATGCGAGAGAGCCCGTAATATCCTGAGTAGCCAAGACCATTCAGGATGATGGTATGTCGCTGCCGTATACCCCTTCTCAACTCCTTCCTCACCCTCTTCCTGATATCTGGCATGAAGTGAAAGCTGCAGATGGTGTGACCATGAACACTTGCTTTACACCCCTCCTCCCGCCACTTCCCTCACCCAACCTTCCACTTCTGCTGTTACTGTTTCAGATAGCCAAGAACTGCCGCCTGCCCAGCTACAGCACACCAAGGAGGAAGAGATAGAGCAACCTCACGATAATGAGGAAGCACAGTCACTTGATCTGATACTCATAGCCACCAGCTCAGATATTGGCACTGTGCATACCTTAGAGAGTAGTATAGTGTTGCGATCTGCACATAGTGACTCATGGGGCGTAAGCGGGCTGCAGCCAGGCCTTGGGGAAGGGGTAGTTTGTGTCCCATCTCCCCAGTGGCAAGGTCACAGATGAGTTCTGCTACAAGTGACTCAGATGAGGACTTTGATGGAGCAACTAAAGGAGAATGCTGATGGGCATGTACATAGCGATGCTTAGTGCATTGGCAGGCCTGCCAGACAGCCTTTTGTCTGGCTCCAACATGGCACAAGGCAATACGGAACTTGAAGCCCATCCTTTCCACTGTAGAATTGGTGGGCAACTCTATGACAGCACCCAGGAGACCCAGCCATGATGGAGCGACTGGTGGCCCTTGTCTCAGTTTCCACTGCAGCACAGGTGGAAACCACCCAACATCTCAGTGCTGCAGTTGAAGCTGAAGCTGGGGTCGTGAGAGCCGTGCTTGCTGCCATGCAGGCTCAGACTGCTGCCATCATGGTTGCAGATCTCAGTGCTCAAAGGGGCATACAGACTCTTGTGGCAGTTCAGCAATCTGTCTTCCAACAGAGTTATGAGGGTTGCAGAGGTGCCCTACTGTGGCAGTGGCACTGTGGAGCACAAACCTGCTGCTTTCTCAGGACAACAGCATTCATGCTGCTACCACTGTCACTCCTCCAGTGCCTTTGCTGATGCCTCTTAGCCAGACTGTTGCCGCCCATGCCAAGATGGTGCAGTCCGAAGCCAGACCCTCAAGGCTCAGAGGTGCTCAAGGGTGCCCTGTAATGGCATCTGCAGTCAGCAAGCTGCAGGCACTGGGGTAGCACTGCAAAGGAGCAATAGGACAGGCAAGGCCATGCCTTGTATAATTGGATGTGTTGTTGGATAAAGATGTTAATGAGAAGTTTTTTGTGGGTGGCTGTTATTGTTGGATGTTGACCAAGGGGACACTTGATGGGATAGCTCAAATGGATGTGATGGTGGGTCCATGGTGATCAGGGGAAGCAGTTTCATTGAAAACACCCTCCTTTCTGCTCCTGTCCCTACTCCTCCTCTTCCTCCCAAGGTAGCCTGTGAACTCTTGAGGCAGTGGCTGCCCCCTCATTATGGTAATGTTATGGAGGACACAGCAGATTGCTATGAACTTCGAAACTCACTCCGGCATGTACTGTAGGGCTACCCCCGAGCAGTCAAGGCAGAAAAACCATTGCTTGACCAGTCTGCTCCACAATGTTTCCTGCGGCTTCTTTGGCTCTTATGATATTCGTGCTGTTCTCACAAGGTCAGGTGGCGGAGGGTGGTCATCAGCCACTTGGCTCTGAGGAGTCAGCCACTGGTTCTCTATGGAGGCCTGAAGACGGTGGGTACAGCTGACTTGTGTAGGATAAATGCATTGTGGCTGCTGCCAGAATAGCAGGTATTCACTGACATGATGCGATTGGCATGGCTGCACACCAATTGCATGTTGATATAATGGTAGCCTTTGCAATTCCTGTACCTCTCCCCATGTCATAAGGGTCATGCAGAGCCACATGTATACAGTCGATGGTGCCCTGCACCACTGGGAATCCTGTTATCCTGGTGAAACCATGTGCCCTCACACCCTGCTGTCCCTGCTGAGGGCGAAGATGAAGCACTCTCCTCTTCTGGAGTATGTGACCCTGTGACCTCCCAGATGCTCCGATGGATAGCGTACTGGGATATGTTGGAGACGTCTCTTGCTCCCACCTGGAAGGATCTGGATGCATATATGTTCAATGCCATTGTGACCTTGACAGCCAGTAGCAATGATGCTGTTGTCCTGCTGTGAGGCTGAAGGTTGGGTTGTAGGAGGTGGCACAGTTTTGTTTCCGCCTCTGATGCTGGGGGAGGTGCAGGTAGGAGAAGTGCTTCTACTTCTACTCAGAAGGTTGTGGCAATATCCTTAAACTTGTCCATCTCTTGGAAGTTCTCCGATTGCACTCAATCTCCTATTATTGGATTGCGCTTTGTGTAATGTTTTTTCCCAGATCCAATTTGACCTCCATGTGGAATTTGGAGAAGGGGGACTTTTTTTCCACTTAACATTAAAATATTAAATAATGGGAAAGCATTCCAAATGCACTTGTATATTTATACACATGCACAACCAGGTAATTACAGGCCGGTGAGTCTAACAGGTAGGGAAACTATTGGAAAAAATTCTAAGGGACAGGATTAATCTCCACTTGGAGAGGCAGGATAAATCAAGGATAGTCAGCAAGGCTTTGTCAGGGGGAGATCATGTCTAACAAGCTTGATTACATTTTTCGAGGATGTGACTAGATATGTAGATGAGGGTAAAGCAATTGATGTAGTCTACATGGACGTCAGTAAGGCTTTTGATAAGGTCCCGCATGGGAGATTGGTTAAGGAGGTAAGAGCCCATGGGATCCAGGGCAATTTGGGAAATTGGATCCAAAATTGGCTTATTGGCAGGAGGCAGAGGGTGATGGTCGAGGGTTGTTTTTACGATTGGAAGCCTGTGACCAGTGGTGTACCGCAGGGATCGGTGCTGGGACCCTTGATGTTTGTAATGTACATTAATGATTTAGACGTGAATATAGGAGGTATGATCAGTAAGTTCGCAGATGATATGAAAATTGGTGGTGTCGTAAATAGTGAGGAGGAAAGCCTTAGATTACAGGAAGATATAGATGGGCTGGTAAGATGGGCAGAGCAGTGGCAAATGGAATTTAATCCTGAGAAGTGTGAGATGATGCATTTTGGGAGGACTAACAAGGCAAGTGAATATACAATGAGTGGTAGGACCCCAGGAAGTACAGAAAGTCAGAGGGACCTTGGTGTACTTGTCCATAGATCTCTGAAGGCAGCAGCACAGGTAGATAAGGTGGTTTGGAAGGCATATCGGATACTTGCCTTTATTAGTCGAGGCATAGAATATAAGAACAGGGAGGTTATGATGGAGCTGTATAAAACACTAGTTAGGCCACAGCTGGAGTACTGTGTACAGTTCTGGGCACCACACTATGGGAAGGATGTGATCGCAATGGAGAGGGTGCAGAGGAGATTCACCAGGATGTTTCCTGGGCTGGAGCATTTCAGCTATGAAGAGAGACTGGATAGGCTAGGGTTGTTTTCCTTAGAGCAGAGAAGGCTGAGGGGAGACCTGATAGAGGTATACAAAATTATGAGGGGCATAGATAGAGTAGATAGGAAGAAAGTTTTTCCCTTAGTGGAGGGGGCATAGATTTAAAGTAAGGGCAAGCGGTTTAGAGGGGATTTGAGGAAAGAAAATTTCACCCAGAGGGTAGTTGGAATCTGGAACACATTGCCTGGAGGGATGGTAGAGGCAGGAACCCTCACAACATTTAAGAAGTATTTAGATGAGCACTTGAAATGCCACAGCATACAAGGCTACGGGCCCGGTGCTGGAAAATGGGATTAGAATAGACAGGTACTTGATGGCTGGCACAACACGATGGGCCGAAGGGCCTGTTTCTGTGCTGTATCACTCTATGACTATAACTATTTGATTTTTGTCCATATTCAATATTTTTGGAGGTATATTTTTTGACTTCTTCTGTACTTCCTGCTTGAAGATTGCAATTTGTTCGAGAGACCTGCCTGCAGAAGTGCTATCTGCCTAGAAGAGGGCAAAAACAGTCAGGGATAGCAGACACCATTTTTGCTTTAACTGCCACCATCTGAAACTGACTGTAGTATAAAAGGACAGCTCTATAAGCATTCAGGAACACAGATGTCAGATTCATCTGATGAATCCTGTATCCAATCCTGTCGGATCAGATCACAATTTTACATGGTTTTTTTGGATAAATCAGTTAGACAAGTCTCAGTTTTTATCCCTGATGTTCTCTGATGTCACAGTTTTGGCCAGTATTAATACTTTAAAATGTGGCTCTGTAGCATAATTGAAGTATGGAAGAAGGAAAAGAGAATTAGGGGCAAGTACTAAAATTTGGAAGAAGCCAAGATGTTAGTATTTAGAGAATGAAACAGTGAAATGCAGTATCCACGTGAGATTTTTGAAAGATTTGAGTGGATCTTTTTTTCACAAAACATTTTTTTGTTATGAACTCTGTCTAAAGTTATAAAACAAAAACTGCAGAGGTAACTCAACCAATAGTGTTATTGTGAGCTCTTTCCAAGCATCTGTTGGATAAAGGAAAAGCAATGGCAACTCCTATGTATAGGTTATAAGATGGATTTATCCATAGCACAGCAGTACACATTTCAGATCTGTTCACAGAAGATTTTGTTCATGAGTAAATCATTTAATTTTCATTTTAAAAGAGATTGCGTTTTAACAAACTCCAGAAAAGAAATCAAGATTTGAAGTTGGAATAAGAAGAAACATCAATTGTGATGTTCAGTTATTTCAGTTCGTCAGCTATTTGAATTTGTAACTGTACAAAAATGCCTTTTTAAAATATGAGAACCTTTAAGTTAAGTTTTGGATGCTTTTAAAAAGATGTCTGAATATCATCTAATACATTTATTATGTTTTCAAATAAATTTATTTAGTCTTTATGCAGGTTAATTTTTTGCTATTTTTCAATACAACTTATTTGGACACGATAAATTTTCATGATACTGCAGGGATTTGAAAGATAATGTGTAAGTTGATTTGGTCGTAGTTTTGAAATCAAGTCTGTACATTCCATCAAAAGGGATGACTGTCTCTTTAAAAGTTTATCCCTGTGGCACCATTATGTAAGCATACATATGGGACAGTAAAAATGGAAGACGACACATTAAATGACATTATTATAAAATGCAATACTCTTGGAACGATTCCTTATTAAATTAGGCTCTAAGATCTGAGATGAATTTCTCCAATCTCTAATCCATCACTGAAGAAATATTAAAAGATAGGCCTCAACTGGTATTAGATTGGTGCTCAGTCTTTTCTTTCATTATTTTGAATTAGGGTGCTACTGGGGGAAAGCCTCTTAATGAGAATTACAGTGATTCACTGTCCTCGTTTCGGTTTCTGACAAGTAAAATATTAACTCTTCAGTCACAGCTGTCTGAATTAAAATACTTTGCAACCACAGATGCACAAATTAAATTGTGCTTTATGTTTCCACATTTCTGTCCTCCTTTGAGTCAAAAGCACCAAATCAACAATACTACAAAGACACAAAATGCCAGCTCTGAATAGAAGATGCAGTCATTTTGTAAGTTCTGTGTTTTACTTGTGCAGTAAGATTCAGGCTTTGTTGCAAAGGTATGGACACAATCATGAGTGACTGGCAGTTTTCAGGAGTAGAGCATCATATGACCCTTCAAATGAATCGTAAACTCAGTAACACAACTCTGTTCTTTGGCATTTTTAAATAATCAATCAACTTCTACTTACCCAGTTAAATGCAAATTGAAGTGTTATCAAAGGTTTTTTTTTTAAATAGTTAACAATATCATCAATCAGATGTGTGTTTTAACTTTGTGTAAGGCTTTGTCAATAAAATTCTATGATTGTTGATACATTTAACGGAAAAGAATAAACTGTTTCATATATAAAATAGAGAATTTCTTTTCCCTTTCTTTAAGTCCTATTATCAACAAAAATGAAACAGAGGCAACAAATCTTCACATTTTCTCTGCTCTCCAGAGCTTTTGTCTGATATTAGTCCCATACTTGTGTTATAAAAATCTGTGAACTCCTGTAGCTCAGAGCAGAAGTTCGTAAAAAAGATAAAGTCCATCATTACTTATTGATCAGTTATTCTTTATCTTCCAATATGCGCCTCATAAATTCTCCTTCTCCTTAATGATTGACTATTGATCAGTTCACTTGATTGGTTGAGAGGTAACCTGAGATGGACATTGACAGATGATTGCAAGCTGTTTCTTTCTTCCAACATGTCTTTCTGATGATGTCATAATAATTGTGATGTGCCTGAGATAGGCTCATTCAACAAGGGCTGTCACCTGGTCATCAAAGTGTAATATTTTGTGATGCGAACTTGTAAATCTTCTCAAAACCATTCACCATTTTAAAAACTGACCTATAGGCATGTGTCAAGTTCTTGAGTGTCAAATATAATTATTTTATTTGAAAAATTAGCATGTCACTTTATCAATACAAAAAATAGAATTTCTTAGTCTCCCTACACTACAATGTTTCACACAAACTCAGGTTAAAGTACATCAGCCTTGTACTATGAATTAATCCTTCATAGTAACACATAATGCATCTTTTTAGAATTATATGTGTAGACCAATGCCATAGGGCAAGCCATAAGGCGGTTTAATTTATTTTTTTAGAAGACATTAGAAGAACTCGATAAAGGGTCAAGTAATTTCATCCAAGTTGCCACTAGTTAGTTAAGGAAAAATGACAATAGTTGAGGATGACAGTGTTACATTTCTACAAATATATTTTATCCAATAAAAATTTAAAATTTCATTTTTTCCCGCACGAAGAATGATTGCTTATAGTATCCTTCTTAGCTCTAAAAAAATGACATTCCCTCTATCTAAATAGGGCATTTTGATTAATATTTTCTATTTTGTGAGTGGTCTGAAAGCTGAAATGAGATGGTTACTTTTAGACAGGAGTGACTTTGGTTCCAAGGCTTACTTTGTTTCCAGGGAGGTTGCAGTGGGAGTAATTTCAGCGAATTGTAAGTGGACAGTAACTCCACAGGGAGCTCTGGCAATCATGGCGGAAACAATGTTTACATCGATCAGCTGTCATGGTGATTTATGGCTTCATTTTGCCGTAATGGAGAATTAGTGGGAAGATTATCAGGGACTCAACACTTTGGCTTGTTACCCATGTCCAGACGAGCAATTTGTCTCACTGAAGCAGTGAAATACTTGTGACAGCACCAACACTTGCCCTAATTCAATCAACAGAAAATGTTGGAATTAATTTGTTACAAGAAAATTTAAATATGTTCAGCAAACAGTAACCGCAGAGAAGAAGGCTGATTTATTGTACTCGGCAAGATATCGATCCACTTCGATCTGACCCATGTTGAGGTTCTAATGTGTAATAATTTCCAATTTAAAGCTCCTTTTCAAGATCACGGGTTTAAGGAGAGGGCAGGTGGAGACCTAAGACCAGATTAGGTGCCTGTTGCCATGCTCTTGTCAAAAACCCAGTTTGAATGCAAATTATGTAGCTTTTTTATTACATTATCTTGAATATGCCGGATATGATTTGTATTATGTGTCAAACTGGTGGCCACTGGGATGTCAAAAACATCACAGACACATTGTTTAACAAAAAAAAACTTCAGGCAATAAAGGCAAATCAGTTGTAAATTTTAAAGGGTTTGTGAGCAACCTTATTTTAACTGTATTGTTGCAAACCTATACCATTGTTTCCTGCTATTTTTTCCAATCTTATTTATCGTGATTATATTTTGTCTTTATATTTAAAGTTTACATTAAAATAGGCAAGTTAAATTGGCTGGATCAGGGTTGATTTTTTTCTCTCAGAAGCTTTCAGCATTTGTATGAAATAAGAGCATGTGCATGTCTACAAAAACACTTCAACGGTAAAAAAGGTCTTATGGGCTCATGGGGCCAAATAATCTGGCAGATTTAATGAAAACATTCTAAGAACAATAATTAATTTAATGATGCCAAATCGGTCAAACAACTCACTGACATCATTGTTGTGAGGATAGTTTAACCAATTACTAAATCTACTTCCCAAGTGACTGTGAGGCTAGTGGTGTAATGGAATGTTCAGAAGGGTGATGTCAGACAATTTTATATTTATTTATATAAGAAAAAAGTAATTTTTGTAATGAATGATTAAATCATAACTGAAGGGGAAAATGCTATCAGAGTTCTTTCCAGGAGTATTTTGATTTTTTTTTCTTTAAAAACTTCTTTTCATCATTTAAACCCTGCTAAATCCTCTGTGTCACATCAAAATGCATTTTGTCGCATTTTGTCTCAGTTTGTGATACACATGCATTTGGAGGCAATGTAAATATATTCATTTGTTTGTCTTCCCCTCTTTGCCATGGAATATTTCATTTGCAATTTGTCATGTTACAAGGTGCGGGAGGTGGAGGGGGCAGTGGGGTGCAGATTAGGGCAATACTAATATGGCAGGCATGGGAAACAAAATCCAAATAATATTAGAGTGATACAAATTTTGTGAGTAGGAAATAATTTATTTGGTGATAAAATGAATCATAATAAACTCTTTTTTTTGATATATAGTATACATATTAAAAAAACCCTTGGGGAAGAAATGACCTCAGTATTTGTGGTGCACCACTAAAGGTATTTTTTCCTTTGTCTCTAAAATGTTGGTGTATAGATGCAAAAGCTCAGTGAGCAGTGGAGTAAAATATTTTTTTTCTTGATGGGTGAAATGCTGCTTTAAATAGGGAAGATAATGCCGAGAGCTACAATACATTGGTGCGCATCGTGATACACACATTAAAAATAGAATTCAGCTCAGCAGTTCTAAAAGTATCTGTTACTGTAATTGTGTCTGCTGTCAGCTGCGTTAAGCTTTCCTTGCCTCCACTCACTTCTGGTACCATAAAGTTGCACCAGTAGCAACCTAATGAAAATTTGACACTAGTTTATAGGGACGAGTTCCAAAATTAAATACTAACATAAAATTAAAATTTGTGTTAGAAATCAAATGTGCAAGGAACCAGAGTGGGCTTCTCATTTTCACATTTATTTTTCATGGTTGAGAATAGCTTACACAATTAATTTGGGACTTTGTTACCTGTGAGTTATTGAGTTAATTTCAGCAGTGTGGTATAAATGTGTATTTAGCTGTAGCCCGTCATACATCCTCTCTTCATAGCTCTTGTACGGTCTAAGAATTGCAAATATATTTTTTGTGTCCCCACCTTTGTGAAATTATAAGGCCTAATTCTATTAATATTTTCAACAACTGAGCTCATTATATTGTTATGGACTATAAGGTGTCAAAATATACACATTTCCACTTGTGATTCTACTATCACTTTCTTGAAACTTGGGTTACAGACTCAGCCTCACTATGCTAACTGTGAGATATCCTCAATGCCCATTACAACAAGGTTGAGAAAATTGTAGGTATCAATTTAACACCAATAATTTTTTTGTCACTTATGTTTTTACAATAGCTTTTAACACCTCTGTGACAATAAAGGCCATAATGCTGTCTAAAATTTTGCTTCATTAGCTATCTCAATGTTAGAAACCAAAGGCCAAGTGGAAGCATTTATTTTTATATATTGAGAAATAAAACATGACCTAATTGTTACAGAAATATTTTGTAGGTTAAAAGATATCTTTTATAGGATCATATTTCCTGCAAAATATACTTCCAACTGCATGATATTTTACAATTTTGTTACTGCACAACTGCTTCTTTTTGAGCCAATTCTTAGCCAAAGGGGTAGAAACAGTTTGGCTACTTGAAAGAGCATTTAGCAGGATTGAAAATTCTCTTTAAAGTTTTCCAACAGAAGCCACATCAATACAATGATGTATGTATCATTCCTAGTGTTAAGCATTTAAAAATCTTCATGCAATTGTCTTTGGTCATTACAGGTATTATGTCTACTGCAGATTAAACTTTCTCAGGCAGGAAATGTAGCAGTGTTGCAGCAAAATATTCACAATGTGCAGGTCCGGGAACTGAGCTTCTCTAACTATTTTTATATTATGCAATGACATTCCTTTAAATTATATTGTGGACCCACAACTAATTGTTTTGCAATGTCATTGGCACACTCTTAACAATTTTTATGCCAAACCATGTTGCCTCCCTGAAAGGCTTATAATTTTTATTGTCCCAATGGTTAAATTGCTCAAAGTCACAATTTACTTACATCTACAAAATTGCTGGTAATTCACATCTGCAACATGCACAGAATTATTTAAAAAAAGGATAAGAAAGGTTGCAAAAGGCACATGCCTTTCTTTAATTTCATATATCAGAGTCATACAGAAATTTTTGTGAAGAATATTTTTTATTCCATGAGAAAATGCACGGACTGTTTCTGTTAAAGGTAATGAATACAGAATACTCTCTTTGAAAAATTCGAAGAGCCTTTAAAAAGAGGAAAAAGAGTGCATTTGTCTTTTTCTCTGAATATAATTTTCTTAAGATTAAAGCTTTATTATTTTCATATGAAGAAAAGAGCACTACTGAGCCATAATGTTTTCATATAATATCAGAGTGGCACCATGGCAAGCAATATGTGAGCATAGTGTGCAATATCAACATTTTTAGAATAATAATTATTACAATAAGAAAACCCCACTTTTGGTGCATTGGAACAAATACAAGTGTAAATAGGGCATGCTGCTATTGTTTTAAAGAGAGGAAATGTCTGATTTAGTGAGACAGTAATGTGACCTAGAATACAACATTTTCTTTTTGCCTTCCTTACCTAACATTTGCGCATGCACATATTTCCAACAAGCATCACTGAATAGCAGTCAGGAGCAGGAACCATGGTTGATTTTTAAAAAAAATTTCCCCTCCCTAGACCACGGATACGAATGCAATAGAGCTCGACTACTGACCTGGTGAGATAGCTGACATAACACAGATAAGGGACTGAATCAAACCTTTGGATATGATATGGTGTTATAAAGGCCAATAACTGGACCCCAGATTTTTTTCTTTCAAAGGAAAACTGTTGTTTAGTTGAATATTTGATAGAATGTATATTTCTCAAATGTTGAGTTGACAAATGGTGAGAATTTGAAAAAGCTTTCTAGAAATTGTCATCAAAAATTTACTAATATCTTGTTAGTTTTTTACTCATGCTTTTTTTTTCTAAACATGTTCAGATTTAGATTCGTTTCTATCTTTCAGTTACTTTTGCTCTTCCTGCGTTCTACTGATATCAGACACATTTTCCCTTGAATGGGAAATGGGAAACTTATTCTCAGCCCTATGCCACTCAATCGCCCGGGTGTTCTTGTAGTAATGACAGCAAGATTGCCAGTGTTTGCCTCATTACTCCCTGAAACTGACAGCAACTCCTGGAGTGCACACATGCGCAGTTAAGCGCAGAAATACAGAAGTTGCTTTTCCATAGGAGGCGCTGTTGAATTCCCTGCAGAAAACTGCAATTAATCAGAAATCACTGAACTGACAGGAATTCCCCTTTTTACTGTAATAGTGTTAAAAACCCCCAATAAAGTTATACCTTGTTAATGAGGTGTAATTGGATTTTTAATGGCATATTAAATCATAAGTCCCTCTGAAAACCTCCCTGGACCACAAAAACTAATTTTACATTTGTGTAATGTCAATTTTTCCATTCTGATAAAGATTACAAGTTTTTTCAATGCATTTTGCTTCCTGGTTTGGTTTGCTGTCTGTGAGAAGTTTGCTGACATCACTGTTGCTGAATGCTTGGAAATCCCCTTGACTTGGCACCAGATTCAAATTACGAAAGTGAAAAGGTGAAGTCCACATCACAGAGATCGATAGATCTCTTTCTTCAAGGTCCGGGCCTATCTGTTGTTGACTATTAGAAAGTAGATAAAGGGGTGAGATATTCCACCCATTGACTCAGTTTCTGTATTTTTGGTCCCTTGCCATGATAGCATATCATGATTCTCTTTCCTTTCTCTGTGGGGAACTGAATCACCTCCAAAAGTCATCTCACAATTATCATTTGGCAAAAATAGATCTTGCTGAATAGTGAAGCACAGATGTCAATTTCTGTACTGTCACTCTGGCACGATATGTTATCTCACAACGTAAGCTAGATTTTGTAATTGTATTTTAAGTCCTGCTTATGTTTTCCCACTTCTTGCATATTGAGCCAAAATTTCTCCTTACCTTCTGCTAGCTCAAGTTATTATGCAAAATTCAATTAGGTTGCTTTGGTTTTGGACTTTGTTGCAAAATCAATATTTTTCTTCTTCCAGAAAAAGGTTCATGTAAATCCCAGAGATACAATCATGTCAACTACATGCAAATGATGTATTGGCTTAATTTAAATGTACTCCAGATATTTCGCTCCATTGGCAATAGTTCAAAATAGCTCCTGGTAAAGAGGAAAATGTGGAAAGTTAGTGAAAAATATTTTGATTTGGCTGGAGTGAGCTCCTTACTCAATAGACTTTAAAAAAAATAGTTTGTACTTTATCCAAGGGTATTGGTATAATAAAGAAAAAAACTGGAGGAATTTGTAACAGTTCAAAAGGGCAAGGATGACTACTGTAAAAAGTCAATGGTATTTGGGTATAGACTAAGGAGGAGAATGCCACATGGGTCAGAATAAAAAAATCAGTCTGGCAAAAAGAATTTACAAACTGTGGAACAGAGGACTTCACAGATGATATCAAATAAGAGCAGTAGGAGGACTGAGAATATAGTTTGAATTAAGTTACAAATATGAAATAAGGACAAATATTCTAAAGATTTGCCATTATAGTGTGATCTTCTGCGCTTTTTTATTCTTTCATACCATCACTGAGATGAGCTTACAAATGTAGATTTTTATTAATTAAATGAATGAATTAATTAATATTCTACCAGCTGCAGTGAGATTTGAACTTGTATCCTGAGGATATTAGCCTGGGCCACTGGATTTTACAAAATTGGCTTGTGGGTGTTGCTGGCTAGGCTAGCATTTATTGCCCATCCCTATTTGCCCTTGAACTGAGTGGCTTGGTCGACCATTTCAGAGGGCAATTAAGAGTCAACCACATTGCTGTGACCAGGTAAGGACAGCAGATTTCGCTTCCCTAAAGGGCATAAGTGAAGGTAGATAGGTTTTTTAAGGACAATTGACAATGGTTTCATGGTCACCATTAGACTAGCTTTTTAATTCTCAGATTAATTGAATTCAAATTTCACTATCTGCCGTAGTGGGATTCGAACCCATGTCCCCGGAGCAGTAGCCTGGGTTTCTGGGTTACTAGTCCAGCGACATTACCACTACACAACTGCCTCTCTGGCCAGTAATTTTACCCCAATGCCACCATCTCCCCTACACTGATGCCAAATTTCTGGTATAATGCCTGCAAGTTTTGTCTTGGTGATAGGTCTATTTGAAGAAAAAGTGCAGTTAGTACTGAGCATTGGTTCAGATTTTAATTTAAAACTTAGACGGTCAAGAAAACGAACATCATGGGACAGGACATCAGAAATGCTCCATCCATCAATATTGGTGACCACGCTCTGGAAGTGGTTCAAGAGTTCACCTACCTAGGCTCAACTATCACCAGTAACCTGTCTCTCGATACAGAAATCAATGAGAGCATGGGAAATGCGTCTGCTGCTATGTCCAGACTGGCCAAGAGGGTGTGGGAAAATGGCGCACTGACACGGAAAACAAAAGTCCGAGTGTTTCAAGCCTGTGTCCTCAGTACCTTGCGCTACAGCAGCGAGGCCTGGACAATGTATGTCAACCAAGAGCGACGTCTCAACGCATTACATCTTCGCTGTCTCCGGAGAATCCTTGGCATCAGGTGGCAGGACCGTATCTCCAACGCAGAAGTCCTCGAGACGGCCAACATCCCCAGCATATAGGCCCTACTAAGCCAGCGGCGCTTGAGATGGCTTGGCCATGTGAGCCGCATGGAAGATGGCAGGATCCCTAAGGATGCATTGTACAGCAAGCTCGTCAATGGTACCAGACCCACCGGCCGTCCATGTCTCCGCTTTAAAGACATCTGCAAATGCGACATGAAGTCCTGTGACATTGATCACAAGTCGTGGGAGTCAGTTGCCAGCGATCGCCAGAGCTGGCGGGCAGCTATAAAGGCGGGGCTAAAGAGAGGCGAGTCGAAGAGACTTAGCAGTTGGCAGGAAAAGAGACAGAAGTGTAAGGAGAGAGCCAACTGTGTAACAACCCTGACAACCAATTTTATCTGCAGCGCCTGTGGAAGAGTCTGTCACTGTAGAATTGGCCTTTATAGCCACTCCAGGCGCTGCTTCACAAACCACTGACCACCTTCAGGCGCTTACCCATTGTCTCTCGAGACAAGGAGGCCAAAGAAGATAGGTCCATTTGAAGAAAAAGTGCAGTTAGTTCTGAGCATTGGTTCAGATTTTAACTTAAAACTTAGACTATAAAAATAACTTAGGCTTCCTGCTGAACCACGATAGATATTAAAAAGTAGAAAAGAGCTGACATGTCCAGGAGCTATCTCTATTATTCAAAAAATCATCAGTTTGATGCCTATGAGTAGAACTCTGTGCATGCATATGAACACACATATGACAGCTGTATATACTACTGACTTGAGTAATGTGAGTGGGCAGTATAACCACCTTCTGCTCATTTCACTGTTGAAAATGCAGTCAATACTGCATTGCTTGGTACAACTGGGAATTATATTACTGACTATATTGTTTACTACTAATTAGCTGGAAGTTGCTTTTTTCAGTAAAGTCACATAATTATATTCCAATTATTAAGTATTTCAGTTCAGACAGAGTTGTGCTTCAATCACATATAATTTACTCAGGTTTGCAGTTAGAATTCTTGGGACTCAGGGCACCAAGAATATTCAAGAGCCATCCCCACCCCACACTAGCCCACCCCTTCAATCCATTAAAACAGGAACATGGAATAAAATGCTGAAAGAGCCTGAAGAGCAGCAGATGTGTCTAGAAGTTCTTCCACCATGTCTTCCTGCCCTACTGTGTGGCTCTGATGGCATCTTCTGCTCTTCCCACTTTACTCACCGACTTCTCTGACTGCAATTTCCCACTGCTGGAACCACATACAGGCTGCGTGGCACAGGCTTAACCACAGTCTTAACCACTAAGCCTTTCCTGCTGCTCAAATTCCAGCCACTGCCGACTGTGTATTGCAATTAACACAATTAAGTTTTTGGCAAAGTGTTTTCACAGGGCCCCAGCTGCTAGTCTGAAAAAAATGGAAGCAGTGCTTATGATCTGAAATTATTGAACTTAGTGCTGAGTCCAGAGTGCTGGAAAGCGCCTAACTGAAGAAAATGATGCTGTTCCTCAACCTTCCATTGAGCTTCATTGGAACAATAGGAGGCCAAGGACAAAGTGATTGAAGTGGGAATAGGGCAGAGAATTAAAATGACAGGTAACCAGTAGCTCAGGGTTATGCTTGCAGACTGTAAGGGGGTGTTCGGCAAAGTGGTCATCCAATCTGCATTTGGTCTCCCCAGTGTAAAGGAGACTGCATTGTGAGCAGCAAATACAATATACTTAAATTGAAAGAAGTACATGCAAATCGTTGCTCTGTCTGGAAGGGGTTTTTGGGGCCTTGGACAGTGGAGGGTGGAGGTAAAAGGGCAGGTGTTGCATCTCCTGTACTTACACAGGAAGGTGCCATGGGAAGGGGAGGTGATGGGGTGATTGAAGAATGGATTAGAGTGTTGCACAGGGAATGGTCCCTTCAGAATGCAGGAAGTAGAGGGGAGGGGAAGATGTGTTTTGATGGTGTCATCACTGGAGGTGGTGGAAATGATGGAGGATGATCCGTTGAATGTGGAGACTAATAGGGTTCCCCTTGTCCCTTATACTCATCTTCTACCCTATCATGGTTCTGGGAGGGAAGGAAATAAGTGAGAGCAAAAGTCTAGGAAATGGGACAGACACGGTTGCGGGCCCGATAAAACCACAGTGGAGGGAAATCCACAGCTGAGAAAAAAAGAAGACATGACATGACAGCAGAGTTTGGTCAGACTGCAACTGAACCTGGAACAAGAGAGCTTCTCTCCTGGCTGGCTGTCTCTTGTTTTCTCACAAGCCCCTGGACCCACTGAAGACACATAAACTTCAAGAGAGAAAAGAATCCTACAATTATCATTATGTTTAACATTATTGTAACATTTTAGTTTTACTTTTAAAAAAAGTAGCTTTCTTCATATATGGATGCTTTCAAAGATTTCACTTAAAATTAGTGATGATTGAATTTGACTGAAGACAGCAGGCAGCAAAATTAATTTGTAGATTGATTTAACTTTTGTTCATCAGTTGGTCCCTCCTGCAGTAATTGAGATTGTAATCTTAGTAAAACTGCTTCGACACAATTCTTCTAACTCTTTCCAAAACAAAATTGCAGACCCTTTTTCGAGATTAAGCTAAAATTTCTTATTTTTATTCAGTCTCACCAGTTGTGCTAATTTGTTTTCTTCACTAATTTAGCCATTGATTGAAACAAATGGAACATTGTTGGAGATGATATAACTAAACACAGTTCATGTAAGATTGAAGAGAATGGTGGTTGTTTTCACTGGTGAAACTACTGTTTTGATGATGGATATGTCAACTGAATAGCCATGTTCTCAAAGCAACACCAAAGATATGGTTTCCAGCAGTCTCTGCTTTTGTCACGGCTTGCCTGTTTCATGTCAAGATCTGACCTATGTTGACCCTATAACAGATGCCTTGCTGTGAGTTGCTCAGCCTCATGAGTAACAGAATTGAATCTATGATACATGATGCTGCAGGAACATCAAGACAAATCTATTACATGCACAATAAGGCATATTTATTTTTAAAATCTATTTTTGCATCTTGACTATGTAATTTAGAATTTAAATTTGATGCACACATAATATAAAATTCAGTGTAAACCAACATTTAAGTCACAGACATAAAATGATGTGAAAACTTAACCTTTTCCCACCCAAAGTGATTATAGTTGTCATGAAGACCCCCACCTGCCAAGAATGAGGCATATTAATTTCATCATATGAACATTAATTTTTAAACTGTTGCTGGAGTGAAGAAATGACTTGTTAAAAAGAGATCACCAGACACTTGGCTGGAGAACATTTGCACACTAAGAGATGGTGCTTGTGGAGACAAAGCAGCTATTCCCTGGTCCAACTAACCACAATGGATTTTGATCAGCAGACATTGAAGGTGTAAGGAAGCTCACATGCCAGGATCTGTTAAGATGATAGAATCCACAAATGCAGGAGTTTGTTAAAGCAGCTGGTCACTTGACTAACCAGCTGGCCCAGGTTTTCTTTGTTTGAACTGCACACAGCAGAGTTTGGTCAGACTGCAACTGAACCTGGAACAAGAGAGCTTCTCTCCTGGCTGGCTGTCTCTTGTTTTCTCACAAGCCCCTGGACCCACTGAAGACACATAAACTTCAAGAGAGAAAAGAATCCTACATCGAAACAAGTTAAAGCATGCACTGGGCCCCAACGAACAGCAAGACGTACTGGCAACCAAAGACTCAACATCAATCTCAAAAGACTGTAACTACAATCCATCTATTGCCTCATGTTTAAGATCAATAAACTTCCACCTTTCTTGTTTAAATCTAAGAAAACCTGTCTGATCTCTTTGCAATTGGAAAGCAGTGGACAAGGATTCACTGAAGGAGAGTTAAAACACGGTGTTTTTAAAATTAAACCCTGTTATGGTTAGACCAGGCAAAGACTGAGAGGAAACCCTAGACCTCTATCTCACCTGGTCATCACATAGTAGAGAGTTCTGAGGGTAACAACTAAGAAGAGACACCAAGGGTGAAATTGGTCTTGGGCAGTAATGCAAAACATGTGCTAGCAAATGGACGGACAGTTTTGCACCCTGCTCGGTATTTCTGGGTGTAAACCAGGCAGCCAATTTGTTATCACCCATTTTTTACTATTGCCCAAGAACAATCTTACCTCCACAATATTTTATCCACCTAATACTTTTAGTTTTAATCTGCTTTTACTTTCATAACTAAATAATTAACCATGTGCTTTTCTGCAGTGCAACATTGATTGAATGCTGGTATAGCCTTTAAAAGGGCCTTTGTGCATGTGGACCTCCTCTAAAAGATAAACTAAATATTGTACAGCAGGTGCAATGTGAAATATTTATACAGGAAAACAAAGAATTTATTTTCTACATTGTGTATAATAATAGGTGTTCATAAAACTCTGTTAATTGACATTCAAGTACCAGTTAAATTTGATGGTTATCAGAGAAATGAATGTCCTGCCTGACTATAATAAAAGCAAAATACTGCGGATGCTGGAAATCTGAAATAAAAACAAGAAATGCTGGAAATACTCAGCAGGTCTGGCAACATCTGTGGAGAGAGAAGCAGAGTTAACGTTTCAGGTCAGTGACCCTTCTTCAGAACTCACAAATATTAGAAATGTAAAAGGTTAGAAGCAAATAAAGCAGGGGTGAGGCAAGAGATAACAAAGGAGAAGGTGTAAATAGGACAAGGTCGCAGAATAGCTGACCAGAAGGTCGTGCAGCAAAGACAAACAATATGTTAATGGTGTGTTGAAAGACAAAGCATTAGTGCAGATAAGGTGTTAACAGACTGAAAATTGAACAGCAGCAAGTACAAACATGAAAAAAAAGTGGGTAAGCAAACTGAACAAACTATTGAAATAAAATAAAATAAACACAAAAAAAAATAAGAAAAAAGAAAAAATTAACCGAAAATAAAAGTAAAATGGAGCCAGTCATGCTCTGAAATTATTGAACTCAATGTTCAGTCCGGCAGGCTGTAGTGTGCCTAATTGGTAAATGAGATGCTGTTCCTCGAGCTTGCGTTGATGTTCGCTGGAACACTGCAGCAATCCCAGGACAGAGATGTGAGCATGAGAGCAGGGGGGAGTGTTGAAATGGCAAGCAACTGGAAGCTCAGGGTCCCGCTTGCGGACTGAGTGGAGTCCTGCCTGACTATTTGCTCTTTGCTAACATTTAAAAGGTTAAAATCAGTTGGTCACCTCAGAACTTTTCAAGCTACACTTTGCATTGGCTGCAGTTGAGTAGTCATTGGTGCATAGTGGAAGAGGTGTTTGATTATTTCCTTCAGTGGCCGCACATTACTTGGTATATGACAAATTACTGTCATAAGGTGATTTCATGACTGATTTGCACTATAGATCATAGGGCAGATTTTCCTGTTCCCGTTCCTGTGCCTTGGGTATTTGGATTGCCTGGACAATGAAAGAAGAAAATCAGGCAAGGAAGATCACACACCTCTAAGGAAGCCCAATTATTAATGGCCAGAAAATTGGACAAGCCAACTTACAGGCATGTGATACACCCTGCTCAATATTTGCTGTACTCAGGATCCAAAATGCCTACATGCAGGAACAGCAGAATCTACCCTATTGTGCCAATGGAAAGATAAATCTACTTTGCATTGATGGAAAATTCATCATTTTCATATTATACTCTACATACTGAATTTGAAACCAAAGGTGGAATCTTCTTGCATCCTGGGCGATGGGCTGGGAGGCGGGTCGAGTGGCAAAATGCTGGGGGAATGCATTGGGATGGAAGCCTAACGGGTTCACGCCACTTGGGAATTCTGCTGGAGGCGGCCAGTCTGGAAGGTGGAGACTGCGCTTCTCTGAGGTGGGCAGGAAATTGAGGAACTAATTAACAGCTATTTTGCACAGGAATTGAGACCTTCTCAGAGATGCACATGAAGACCGATGCTTCAGAGCCTTGCCAACTATAAGGAGGCAGGAGCTCAGTGGCAGATCAGTGTTGGTTGGAGTTGGCATCCATAGAGAGCAGCAGCGTTCCTGTGTAGAGAGGATGAGAGTGATTGCAGTGCAGGAGGGATAAGCTGAAGGCTGGGCAAAGTTGATGAGCAGATCAGGGACACACAGATTGAGTGTTCTTTTCCCAGTGCAAAGTGTATATGCAAAGTGAAGAGGGGGTGAGAGGGCTTGAGAGGTGAACCCAGTAGATGACCGTGGATCTCATGCACTCTGGTTTTGAGAGCTCCTGTGACAAGGAGAATGAGAGAGTGAGAAAGGTGCAGTAACTGGAATGGCGCTGCAACATCCAAATGGCCAGGAGGATCATGAGAGTGGGCACCTCCAGGGAGGCATCGTTAAACCTGGGCACCACCTTGCATCTTACTAGCGCAAAACTAGTTAGGTTTCTCCTCAATGCCCATTGCATCTGCTACCTTCCCAGTGAGTGCTACCTTCACTTTAAATATGACACTTGCTTGTTCTCTGACAGTACTTCCCACTGTCTGCACGGCTTTATTGGCCAGCTCCCAGGCCTCCTGCTGGCCATTAATTGGATGGTCCTGAGAGAACTGCGCTTCCTTTTCTGCTGCCTGCCCACGTGGTCACGCCACCCGCTTTGCATTGTGATGTCGGGACTCCTTCCAAGGCAACAGAACTCTCCCTCATATATTTGAGAGTAATGAGATCTAGCAGCATTAGATTATACTACTGGTTCTGCAACAATCTTGCACTGGTAGAAAAACAGAGCACTGCGTGTTTCTTTTGTTCCGATGCCATCAAAATGTTATCGTTGAAGAGCTGATTGGCCGATAATTGTAGATACTTAAGAAAATGGAACTAATTCAATCTAAAGGTCCTATTAAAGAGACACAGCTCATTAATGCTAATTTTTATACCATTTTCCATATCATGATCTGATGAAAGGTCACTGACCTGAAACATTAACTTTTTTTCTCTCTCCACAGATGCTGCCTGACCTGCTGAGTATTTGCAGCCTTTTCAGTTTACATTCCATATCTGTTGTTGGCTTCTCACTCAAGCTACTCAGTTTGAATAGACTAATTTTCTCTTACATATGGCATAACATATTGCAGCACAGAACCCCTTATTCATCTATTGCCTAGTATATCAAAGTTAAAAGTGAAACACTTGGAGTTGACTGATGGCATAAGATTCAAGTGCTGCACTAAACTTTGCATTTTAGTATATGGAAATATTTTGGCACACTGACAAAATGAAATGGGTTATTGTTGTTGGGATCATTTATTGGCAAGTTCAGTTTGATCTTAACAGGGCTCTGCTAGATAATAAAGTTAAAGTCAAAAAAGTACAATTCCAGATGGGATATGTTATTCAACTTGGTTGATTACAACAGTCTTTTGCAACCCAGCACTGAGGGTAATGTGTCCCACCTGGGACCTTTTCTTTTGCACCTGACTGCAATGAAGTCAGCAGTCAAACAAAAAAAATAGTTTCTGCATGTGTGTCTAGAAAATGCAATATTATAAGCTTGATTTGTTTTCGAAACAGAAAACAAGACAAGGGTTTCTATTTCTGAGTTAATACCCCTAACTAACAAAATCTGTCAATCATAGGCTTAAACGTTTCAATTGGCTCAGCATCCAGAACCTTTTGTGTGGCAGGGAGAAGGGTAAGATTTCCACAACCTTTCTGTGAAAAAGTGCTCACTGATTTCACTCCTAAATGGGCTAGCTCTAATTTTAAGACTATGCATCCTTGTTCTGGATTCCCTCATCAAAGGTAATTGTTTCTCCTTATCTAACATGTTGCGACCAGGCGAGAAAGAGGTCTATGGTTCCCTTTCAGCCTTCACCTGGTCTTTCTGTAACAGGGTTTTATATTTAAACACACTGTTTTTAGCTCCCCCTTGGTGAATCCTTGTTCACTGCTTTCCAATTGTAAGGCAAAGAAACCAGCACAAACAGGCTTTCTTAGGTTCAAAGAAGAAAAGTTGAAATTTATTAAACTTAAACTCTAATTCGGTTAACGCCTACGGATACACAACACGCCCACACTAGTATGCATACACGATACACATATGCAAGAGACAGAAACGAGAAGAAAAATAAAGTGGAAAGGTTTGAGGCAATATCTGAAGAGTTGTTGTTACGGTTCTTCAGACTCACTGTAGAGTCCTTGATTGAAGGTAGATCTTGCTTTTCGTTGGGGCCCAGTATTCTTCTTAAACCTTGTTCCCTGTAGGAGACTTTTCTCTCTTGGGGTTCATGTATCTTCAGTTGATTCAGAGGCTTGTGAGAAAGAGATGGGAGCAGACAGGAGAAAGATCTTCTCAGTTCAGGAGCAAACAGACACTCTGCCTAAACTGTTTGTACAAATTCAAAAAACTCAGGTTGTCTAGCAGGTTAGTCATGTGACTAGCTGGTTTGACCATGTCAGTTTGTGTATTCAGCCACCTTAGCAGTCAACCTGGAATGCGTGCTCTCCCACCTTCAATGTCTGGTGATCAAAAGTCCATTGTGGATTGAATGTTAGGGAATGGCTGCTTTGTCCTTCCAAACACTGTCTGTTAATATGCAAATGTCTTTTCCAGCCACAGTTGGTCTGTTTAACAAGTCCTTTTTTTAGTCCAGCAACCGTTTAAAATCAATGTTCATGACAAAATTAATGTGCCTCATTTTTGGCAGGTGGATGGCCTAGCATGACACCTCCACACCCAATGGAATGAAATGCGATTTGAGAAAAGTGCATTTCATTAAAAGGGTCGAGAGAAAAATGTAAGATACAAAAAAACCCATGCATTTCTCTCATTCATTCTCATTCATTCATAAATCCTAAGACTTATGACAGCCTGTCTTCTCTTGGTGCCAGTGTTACTTTAATTGCCCCCTTTTGCCAGTGGTTTTTTTTTGGGGGGAAGTTTCTCTTCCGTTTGTCCATTTCCACGTCTGCCTAGGGTCTTTGTTCCTGCTGGGGTAATTTAAAAAAAAGAGTCAGTCGTGGGCGGGTCTATGGCGAACTCTCTTTCAGTGCTTTGCTGAGTCATGCAATGGCTTTTGACTTCAGGGATGGGTGGTTTGCTTTTTCTAACTGTCGGGGAGGATTCTTTGCTAATCTCCCCTTTGTCCCAGAGGACACTCCTGCCTGCAGGAATTTGTGCAGACTCTACTGCACTCCGCTGTGGCACTTGGACTAGGTGAGGCATCACCCTCATAGATTCTCTGCCTCCTATAGGTCTTTCTTTGTCTTTGCATGTTCCTGTAAATGCTGTTAGCAACTCTGGTGGGGTGCTTCTAGTGGTTGCATTTACATAGGAGGATGTGGGGTCTAGCTTTCTACAGTTTTCAAGTTTGGCTGACCAGACAGTAGGGATTTTCATCCAGGATTCCTCCCGGACTTCCTTTAACCTGCCCTCTTGGTCACTTTTTCCCCTTCCGTTTCTAACCTTTTGCCAGCCTTGTGCCTGTCTGTCCCTTTTTGTTCTCGGCAGGGGTCCCTTTCAGTTCACCAGCCCTCTGCAGGAGGGTTCTCCTAACACCGGTACAGGACTTAGGGGTGCAGGTTTCACTGTAGGTTTGGGTTTCCCCTCAACCTGGCACATGTGGCAACTCCTGCAGTACTCCACCACATCTTTGTGGAGTTTTGGCCGGTCAGACTGCTGTCTTATGCGGGCTTTGGTCTTTCGTATACCAGCATGTACAGCCCTTTTTAATATTTCTCTCCGGTACCTCTGTGGCACCACCAACAGGTGAACTATTCTCCACTCCTTGCTCTCAGGTCTGTGAGGAAAACTCCAGTTCCTCATCAGTACCCCATTCTTTAAATAGGAGCAATCAGGGACTCCCTCTGCTTCACTTTCAGACTGGGCAGCCTGTTCTAACTCTCGCAATGCTGGGACGGCTCGCTGAGCCTCATCAAGGGGAAATCCATTTAATTCATTCTCTGGGTGTCCTAACTTTTTAAAGAAAGTCTCGGACAGACAGACCTGGTCATCTGCCTGCAGTGCTAATTCAGTCTCCTCTGGGGGAGCTGGTTTGATCATGGCCTGATCCACGACACATTCAGGGAAACTGTAGGGGTCCGTCTCCCACCACTGCCCTGTCTCTCCGACCTCCTGCGATCTTTCTTTCACTACTGGGGGTGCTACTACCTTCACCCCCACCAGATCATTACCTAGGAGCAGGTCAACCCCGTCCACAGGCAAACTGGGGACAATCCCTACGGTCACCGGTCCCGAAACTAGGTCACGCTCCAGGTGCACCCGGTGTACACGTACAGGCATACACTGCCCTCCAATACCATTCACCACCATTGTGGTGTTCACTGCACTCTCTGGGGGAAAGGTCATGCCTTTTTCCAGTAAAGGGTATCTAGTGGATACTGTGTCCCTGAGAATTACTGCGGGCTTGCTTGCCTCACTCGAGGGGTATGGGGTTACTTTCCCTTCAAACACAAAATGCTGATAACCTTCAGGAATCCTATTAAATTTTCCTGCACTTGTAGTAAGCTTCCTGGGTTTCACTCTTACTGCAGTTAAAGCCACAACTTGTTCTATTGTGCTTTGCATCAGGTCCCCGTCTTCATTGAGTGGGTGTGCCCTGATTAACCCTACTGGTTTCTCCTTTAGTTTCCAGCAGTCAGCTTTTAAATGCCCTGCTTTATTACAATGGAAGCACACTGGTCTCTGGGTCTCACTCTTGCACACTGCACCTTCCTGTTTGGCTAGAGGAGGGCCCCCTGTGTCTCTTGCTTTCCTTTGCCTCCCAGGACTGCTTAGGTGCCTATCACCTTCCCACCCTTTGCCCTTTTCGGGTTTGTGGGGGTGATTAGGAAAGATTCTCCCCTGGGAAACCGCCTTATAAATTAAAGCAAACTCATTGGCCAGAATGGCCGCTTGCTGGGCTCTCTGGACCCGCTGCTCCTTTACATGGGTCTTTATGGAGAGTGGGAGAGAGTATTTAAATTCCTCTAACAAAACTACTTCTTTGAGATTCTCAAAGAGAAAGCTGAGCTGTACTTTTAAGAGCCCTCAGTCACTGGTCAAAAGCCAGCTGTTTACTTCTTTCATACTCCAGATAAGTTTGATCATAATTTGATGAACTCTCATCTGGCAACAGGGAATAAACCTCATGGGCTTTTCCAGTTAGCTTGCTTTGTAGTAAAAGAGGTCAGGTCTCAGCTGGTGATTTTAGCTGCCTTGCCAGTTTCTCAAAGGACACAAAAAATTCTTCGACATCCTCCTCATTGAATCTTGGAATCAGTTGAGCTAGTTTTAACAATTTTGTACCCAGCCCTGAATTGTGCTCCTCTATATTGGCCATGCTTTCACTGGGGTTACTCTGTCACCCCCTAGTTAAATCAAGCCGCTTCATCTCTCTCTCTTTGCATTCCTTCCGGAATTTTCTTTCCCCTTGCCTCCCTCAAATTCAAATTTCCTCTGTTCCAAATATATCTTTGCTCGCAATACCCTGTCAGAGTCTGCTTCTAACCCTGTTTCTGCTTCTTCAGATTCAAGGAGAAAATGGTTGGCCACTAGCCTTAGGAGTTCAGACTTCCTAGCGTTGCCATGTACAGTGATCCCACACTGCTCAGCCACTTTCCTCAACTCTTCCATAGACAGTGCTTTTAACTTATCCCAAGTTACTTCACCCTGGCTTGGAGAGTTACTAGCTTCAGTTGTAGACATGATAGTATTCAAGCACACTTGAAATCTTGTATTGAAATCTTGCTTTTTTCTTTGCTTGGGAACAATTTGACTTCCCACTTCCAATTTCTCTTGTTTGTCTGTGGGTCAGTTCCGGACGCTGGCACCCAAATCTCTGTTATGACCAGGTGAGAAAGAGGTCAAGGGTTCCCTTTCAGCCTTCACCTAGTCTTACTGTAACAGGGTTTTATTTTTTAACACCATTTTTTTGCTCCCCCTTGGTGAGTCCTTGTTCACCGATTTCCAATCCAAAGAAACCAGCACAAACAGGCTTTCTTAGGTTTAAAGAAGAACAGTTGAAATTTATTAAACTTAAACTCGAATGCCTACGGATGCACGATGCACCCACGCTAGCATGCATACATGATACACACATGCAAGAGACAGAAAAGAGCAGAAGGAAAATAAAGTGGAAAAGTTTGAGGTAATATCTGAAGAGTTGTTGTTACAGTTATTCAAGCTCACTGTAGAGTCCTTGATTGTAGGTGGTTCTTGCTTTTCGTTGGGGCCCAGTATTCTTCTTAAACCTTGCTCCCTTTAGGAGACTTTTCTCTCTTGGGATTCACGTGTCTTCAGTGGGTTCAGAGGCTTGTGAGTAAGAGATGGGAGCAGACAGGAGAGAGATCTCAGTCCAGGAGCAAACAGAGACTCTGCCCAAACTGTTTGTACAAATTCAAAAATCTCAGGTTGCCCAGCAGGTTAGTTATGCGACTAGCTGGTTTTATCATGTCCGTTTGTGTATTTGGCCATCTTAGCAGTCAACCTGGAATGCGAGCTCCCCCACCTTCAATGTCTGGTGATCAAAAGTCCGTTGTGGGTCGAATGTCAGGGAATGGCTACTTTTCCCTTCCAACCACCATCTGTTAATATGCAGATGTCTTTTCCAGCCACGGCTGATCTGTTTAACAAGTTCTTTCTTAACTCCAGTAACAGTTTAAAATCAATGTTCATGACCAAATTAATGTGCCTCATTCTTGGCAGGTGGGGGCCTAGCATGACAAACATTACAATCCCATTATCATTTAGAGACTCCGATTATCATAACCTTCTAAACTCAAGGGAATACAAACCATGTTTATACAACCTGGTATCATAATTTGACCTTTTAAGCCCTAATATCATTCTGATGAATTGGCTTTGTACCTTCTCCAAGGCCAATATATCTTTCCTGATGTTCGCTGCTCAAGACTGTTTGCACTACTGCAGATGGTATCTCACAATGATCTGTGCAACTGAAGCATCACTTGCTCATTCTTGTATTTCAGTGCCCTTGAGACAAAAAACAACATTTCATCAGCCTTTCTGAATACATTTTGTACCTGTACACTAGCTTTTAGTGATCTGTGAACATGGATACCCAAAACCCTTTGTTCCTCCACAGCTCCTATACTCTCACTATTAAGAATATATTTTGATTTGTATTTCTTGGATCCAAAATCACTGACTTTACACATTCCTAGATTGACCTCTGTTTGCCATAGTTTTGCTTATTTACTACATATAAAAATCAGTTTCCTTCTGTTCCTGCTTCCCGTATTTTGCCAGTGGTCATCCAATTTTCAGGTTGATGGTCAGATAATGGGAAGGTGAAATTTCCCATTGATTGGATCATGGCATTTCTTGATAAAGAAAATATGAAAAATATTGTGTACAAAATAAGTTTTGCTAAATATGCTAATCATGGTATGTAATACCAATATTAATTTCTACAGTTTCAAGTAAATTAATAAATGTGAAACTCTTACATCTGCATACATATTGGATTTACAAAATCTTATTTCCAGTTGTGATTTTTAAAAAAATTTATGCCAACTTTTCCATTCTAAATTCCGATGTCCACATTTATAATGGAAACTGCCAACGGTTAACCAGGGAAAAAGGTGAACTGGGTTGTATCTTCAGGTAATATTTTCCTGGATCGGTGAGGTGTCCCAGAGTCGAATAGTCAGATACCACTCAATGTTTCTCCAGGTGAAATTAATTAACAGTCTGTGGTGGGGAGGCATTCAAGGTAGTTTGTCTACAGCAGGTGTCACACATATCTTTCATGAACAGGTTTTAGCAACAGGTCTATTTAAATTTTAAAGTAGCAGTCTAACAGCAGACACTTTCTTGAGAATTCAGGAATTTCCAAAAATTACAAAAATGGAACAGGACTCATACTTGAAGTAGAGATTTTTCAGAGACTGAAAACTACCTTCAACAATGCAAGCTTCCTCTCAACAAAGGAGTGTTTCTCCACAGAATGTAGCAGCTCCTCTTTTTTCTGGTTCTTTTCCTCTCTCTTCAGGCATTTAATGTGAGGTTTTCTCTTGAAATGCAAAGTGTATTTTCAGAGAGAACAGGTCTTTTCTTTGGTCTACCAGCAAATCACAACTCCCAGCCAGCTCACAGCTCTCACTCTGTTCTATTTCACTGCAGAACCGAAACTAACAGTCTTTCCACAGGAGTCATAGGACTGTCGTAAAACCTTCAGGTTGCTTGGAAACAAATTGCCCTGCAGCTTGGACTTCATGTACCACAACAAGTCTCTGTAGTCACTGGTTCACATGAAGTAGCAGCAGGTCTTAAAGACACACAGACCGCCCAGTTTTTAAAAAAAAACAGAACTCATGACATTAAGTGAAGAAATGGATTGCAATAACGTGATTACTTTATCACATTGAATTGTCTTTTGTAACTTGTAAAGGTTTACTGGCCCTGATTTTGCAGTAGGAATAACAGTGAGGCTGCAGGCTCTCACCATTATTAAAGAATAAATTGGAGAGCAACTTCTGGCATCCATATATATGCAGTAGGATGTGGAAATTAGAAAGTTTCTGTCTGATTTGCCCTGGTCCTCCCCCTAGGCTTTGCAACACTGATACCTCGCCAAGAAACTCGGCATTCACAAACATGAAGGACATGATACTTATTCATTAATCACCCACTAAATACGGCAGAAAAAGTTAGGCTTTGTCCATTAAAGCAGAAGTGAATTTTCAATGGTTTGATAAGTCTCAATTACTGGCAAACAATCTCTCTATCACTGAAAATTAACTTTTGCAAGTGAAAACCTCCAGTTATCACTGTATTAGATAATAGCAAATTGGAATATTTTAATTACTGCCACTTAGGAGATAGGAGACAGGCAGAGAAGAATATTTTCAGAGCTTGCTTAGAAAGTTGCAAACCAATGCTTCCAGGCCTGGGGCACTTTACTCGCACTCAATGGCATCAGGCTTATGCTCTCCCCTCAACTCACTGCTGATGAGATGCCAACATCTACCAGTAAAAAAACCACCTCCCCCTCCACCCCCCTCCCCATTCCAGTGCACCAGTTTGCCAAACCACAGGTGGTTCCTCCATATTAAATGCAACCGCCCCCCTTGCTGCCAAACCCCAGCAGCCTCACCATGATGTTGCCAGACTTCAAGATACATACCTGGAAGTACAGGAACCTCCCCTAGTTATACAAAAATCCAGGGCCTTTTTTATTCATTTGTGGGATGTGGGCATCACTGGCGAGACCAGCACTTATTACCCATCCCAAATTGCCCTTGAACTGAGTGGCTTGCTAGGCATTTCAGAGTCAACCACATTGCTGTGGGTCTGGAGTCACATGTAGGCCGGGTCAGGTAAGGACAGCAGATTTCCCTTCCTTAAAGGACATTAGTGAACCAGATGAATTTTTACAACAATCGACAATGGTTTCATGATCATAATTAGAGTGGCTTTTTAATTCCAGATTTATTAATTAAATTTAATTTTCACCACCTGCTATGGTGGGATTTGAACCCATGTCCAAAGAGCCTTACCCTGGGCTCTGGATTACAAGTCCAGTGACATTACCACTACACCACCTCTGTAATATTTTCCTCATTTATTTCCAATGAACAAATTGTCTGTTATACTTTAATTTGCTACAGAAGTGCTTCAATTTTTTTTAAGGACTTGTGTTAAAACTGAAAAGATTCCATGGATATGTTTTTTTTTACCAAGTTCACAAAGGACACTTGAGATGTTGTTTGAAAGCAATTTGTGCTGGAAGTCATCAGCTTTAAGCTCAATAAACAACAGAAACCTTGTGACCTGGGGAAGCTGTTTACAAAGAAGCCATATGTTAAGGTTTATGGAGGTCAGGAGGTTGACGTTCAGTTTGGGTGTGAACTGTTTTGGAGACATTTGATGTTTTGCCTGCCAAGGAAAAAAAACCCACCCAGCTCACCTCTTTGAAGAAACCCTGCAAAGATCCAGTGTAGGAGAGCTAAAATCCCTGGTGCTGCATCTCTCCTGAGAAGCTGATAAAACCTGCCAGATTGATTCTCAATGCTGCCTGAAAAGAACTGCTTGAGAAAAGATCCCAGTGACTCATCTCCGTAAACCTGGACGCCAGACCAAAAGGGACTTCCTTCCATATCTTTTCTTTCTTCAAGAATTAGCAAGTATTTGGCCAAAGTATTTTTTTTGTTTTATTTTGGTAACAGACATCTGCAGAGAGTATTTTTGTACTTTTTTCAGATTGAGTGTGTGGGGAATTTAAAAAGGGAACTTTCATATTTCAATCTGTGTGTTAATGCTTTGCTTTGTTACTGGATAAGTCTTGTTTGATACTAAACTTAATGTTTTGTTGTTTATTAAAGAAACCTAGTTGGTGTATTTTATTCTGGGATAAAGAGTAGTGTAGATGATTGACCGAATCGGTAACTAGGTAAACATTTTAAAAATATATGTTGTAACCTGCGGAGAAGTGGAACTAGAAAAGATAGTGCACTCCTGCCACCTCAGTTGGAACAAATTACACACAATAACAGACATGCTAGGAACACAAAAAAAGGCAGCTATTGTCACATGCATATTTTAAGAACAATTCTTTTCCTCAGAGCAAAGTCCAATATTGCCAGTCTCACCCAGTCACACTGACCCAAATGATAACTGTGCTGTATCAAAAGGAGTTGAGCCCAGCAATTGTGCAAAGTAATAGATTTCTATTTTTTCATTTTTACAGTAGTGGCATGAAATTACAAATGGGTCTTTGACCATGAAGACTTATCATTCTCTTTACATAGACTTTGCTCAACTTGCTGTCTCATTTTCTCAATATTTTATATTTTGCAACCTTACACATTATTGGTTATGGGCTGGATTTTATCAGTGTGGCGCGCTCCCCTACGGCGCACTGTGAGTGCGGTGGCCTTCCGACATGGAAGTGCCGCTGCACAGCACCTGCGATATTACGCACAGGGGCTGATTTAAAAAGAGGGGGCAGGGCGGCCACCCCCGATGATGTAGAGGGGGCGGCCTCCACGTCCCCTGGCAACGGAGTCCGGCAGCACCGCGCAGCCACCAGTGCCATTTTTTTTAAAGGGCTTTAAGCCCTTACCAGAGATTTTAATGTTTAATAGTAGTGCTGATTTTTAAAAATAAACAATTATGATATGGAGGCCCTTTCCCAGCCCCCCACAATGTTCTTTTAATTGGCCCTCGTGAACAAAACTTACTTTATTCCCTGCCTGAACTTTCCTCCCCCAACCTTCCATCATTTGCCCTTCAACCCTTTCCCCCATCCCCACAGCCAAGTAAAATTGTTTTCCCCACTCCCCCACCCCTCCTGCCCTGAAAATTTTATTCCTTCCCCTCCCCACCAGGTTCTCACCTTGGAACTCTTTACGGAGTTCAGAAGGCACGCGAAGTATGTACGGCGGCTGTAAAATCGGTGTGGGACGGCTGCCGCCTGCAGGTAGGTCAATTTACATATCATTACTGTGCATTAACATATTTAAATGAAGGACCCACCGCCATGCGGTGGGGGGGTGCCGCACCGGGAGCCACCTGCCGCCGGTAATATGCGGCAGGCCCATCTCAACGTCGGGGGCTGAGGCAGGCCTACCCCCACAGAATTTTACTGGGCTCCCCCACCGCGACCCGCAGTATTGCGGGTCTGGTAAAATTTAGCCCTATGTCTTGGAGCATTTCATATTTTCTATTTCTATTTTTCTCAACCTGCCTTTCTTGTCCATTATTCTTTGTTTCGGTCTCACCTTTTGCTTTCACCAATTCTACCATTTTAGCATTATTTTTCATTCTTACCATTTTACTTTTATTGAGTCACCTGTCTTCTCGTTTCTGAAGTAAAAGATAGCCCTGAATTTCCTGCAGACTTGTGCTGATGTAGTGGAACATCAATGTCGTAGTGCCCATGAAATGAAACAGTTGAATGTTAATTGTAATAGCCCCACCCCACTTTCAAACCAGGGGTGTTGGCGATTTCCTTGATTTGCACAAGATATCGTTGATCCCGCTGTTGCAGGAAATGGTTCTCTTCTACTTGTTCTCCCCAGTTTCAGTCCCTTCCTTTAGTTTGAGATACATTTTTGGCTTAATTAGAATTTCCTATTTCATCAAATGTAGTTGTTGGATGGTGGCAAGCGGATATCAGCATCATGTAAAGATGATCGATCCAAGAAAATAAGGGGAAAGTCCTTTTTTTTTGTTGACAAAAAACCTCAAACCCTACTGTATAAGTGATAAGGTTAGTACTATTAAAGTGTGTTTTTTATAAATTAGTGTAGTTAATTAAGGACTTTAGATTATAGTGGTTAGTGTTTGGAGTAGAACAAGGCCCCCAGTGTAATTAGTATTTTTTTAAAGGGAGTAACTAAGTAATCCAAAGGTAAGTCATGGAAGGACAGCTTGCACCCGTGATATGCTCCTCCTGCACTATGTGGGAAATCAGGGACGGTCCCAGTGTCCCTGACGACCATGTGTGCAGCAAGTGTATCCATCTGCAGCTACTGGCTACCCATATGATGGAGCTGGAGTTGCAGCTGGATTCACTGTGGAGCATCCGCGATGCTGAGATCGTCGTGGATAGCATGTTTAGCGAGGTGGTCACACTGCAGGCAAATGCAGCAAAGACAGGAAGGGAATGGGTGATCACCAGGCAGAGTGGAGGAAGGCAGGTAGTGCAGGCATCCCCTGTGGCCATCCCCCTCTCGAACAGATATACCGCTTTGGATATTGTTGGGGGAGATGGCTCAGGGGAAAGCAGCAAGAGCCAAGTTCATGGCACCGTGGGTGGCTCTGCTGCACAGGAGGGGAGAAGAAGAGTGGCAAGGCTATAGTGATAAGGGATTCAACTGTAAGGGGAACAGACAGGCATTTCTGCGACTGTAAATGTGATTCCAGGATGGTATGTTGCCTCCCTGGTGCTAGGATCAAGGATGTCACGGAACGGCTGCAGGACATTCTGAAGGGGGAGGGTGAACAGTCAGACGTCGTGGTACACATTGGTACCAAAGACAAAGGTGGAAAGAGGGATGAGATCCTGCAACAAGAATTTTGGGATTAAAAAGCAAATTAAAAAGCAGACCCTCAAAGGTTGTAATCTCTGGATTACTCCCTGTGCCACATGCTAGTGAGTATAGGAATAGGAGGAGAGAACAGATGAATGAGTTTTTTTTTTATTCATTCATGGGATGTAGGCGTCACTGGCCAGGCCAGCATTTATTGCCCAGCCCTAATTGCCCTTGAGAAGGTGGTGGTGAGCTGCCTTCTTGAACAGCTGCAGTCCATGTGGGGTAGGTACACCCACAGTGCTGTTAGGAAGGGGGTTCCAGGATTTTGACCCAGCGACAGTGAAGGAACGCCGATATAGTTCCAAGTCAGGATGGTGTGTGGCTTGGAGGGGAAGTTGCAGGTGGTGGTGTTCCCATGTATTTGCTGCCCTTGTCCTTCTAGTTGGTAGAGGTCGTGGGTTTGGAAGGTGCTGTCGAAGGAGCCTTGGTGCATTGCTGCAGTGCATCTTGTAGATGGTACACACTGCTGCCACTGTGCGTTGGTGGTGGAGGGAGTGAATGTTTGTGGATGGGGTGCCAATCAAGCGGGCTGCTTTGTCCTGGATGGTGTTGAGCTTCTTGAGTGTTGTTGGAGCTACGCCCATCCAGACAAGTGGAGAGTATTCCATCACACTCCTGACTTGTGCCTTGTAGATGGTGGACAGGCTTTTTTGGGGAGTCAGGAGGTGAGTTACTCGCCTCAGGATTCCTAGCCTCTGACCTGCTCCTGTAGCCACGGTATTTATATGGCTACTCCGGTTCAGGTTCTGGTCAATGGTAGCCCCCAGGATGTTGATAGTGGGGGATTCAGCGATGGTAATGCCGTTGAATGTCAAGGGGAGATGGTTAGATTCTCTCTTGTTGGAGATGGTCATTGCCTGGCACTTGTGTGGCACGAATGTTACTTGCCACTTATCAGCCCAAGCCTGGATATTGTCCAGGTGTTGCTGCATTTCTACACGGACTGCTTCAGTATCTGAGGAGTCACTAATGATGCTGAACATTGTGCAATCATCAGTGAACATCCCCACTTCTGACCTTATGATTGAAGGAAGGTCATTGATGAAGCAGCTGAAGATGGTTGGGCCTAGGACACTACCCTGAGGAACTCCTGCAGTGATGTCCTGGAGCTCAGATGATTGACCTCCAACAACCACAACCATTTTCCTTTGCGCTAGGTATGACTCCAACCAGCGGAGGGTTTTCCCCCTGATTCCCATTGACCTCAGTTTTGCACGGACTCCTTGATGCCATACTCGGTCAAATGCTGCCTTGATGTCAAGGGCAGTCACTCTCAGCTCACCTCTTGAGTTCAGCTCTTTTGTCCATGTTTGAACCAAGGCTGTAATGAGGTCAGGAGTTGAGTGGCCCTGGCAGAACCCAAACTGAGTGTCACTGACCAGGTTATTGCTAAGCAACTGTTGATGACACCTTCCATCACTTTACTGATGATTGAGAGTAGGCTGGTGGGGCGGTAATTGGCCGGGTTGGACTTGTCCTGCTTTTTGTGTACAGGACATACCTGGGCAATTTTCCACATTGCAGGGTAGATGCCAGTGTTGTAGCTGTACTGGAACAGCCTGGCTAGGGGCGTGGCAAGTTCTGGAGCACAGGTCTTCAGTACTATTGCCGGAATATTGTCAGGGCCCATATCTTTTGCAGTATCCAGTGCCTTCAGTCGTTTCTTGATATCTCGCGGAGTGAATCGAATTGGCTGAAGTCTGGCATCTGTGATGCTGGGGACTTCAGGAGGGGGCCGAGTTGGATCATCAACTCGGCATTTCTGGCTGAAGATTGTTGCAAATGCTTCAGCCTTATCGTTCGCACTGATGTGCTGGGCTCCCCCATCACTGAGGATGGGGATATTTGTGGAGCCAGCTCCTCCAGTTAGTTGTTTAATTGTCCACCACCATTCACGGCTGGATGTGGTAGGACTGCAGAGCTTAGATCTGATCCGTTGGTTATGGGATCGCTTAGCTCTGTCTATCGCATGCTGCTTACGCAGTTTGGCATGCAAGTAGTCCTGTGTTGTAGCTTCACCAGGTTGACACTTCATTTTGAGGTATGCCTGGTGCTGCTCCTGGCATGCCCTCCTGCACTCTTCATTGAACCAGGGTTGGTCTCCTGGCTTGATGGTAATGGTAGAGTCGGGGATATGCCGGGCCATGAGGTTGCAGATTGTGGTTGAGTACAATTTTGCTGCTGCTGATGGCCCACAGCGCCTCATGGATGCCCAATTTTGCATTGCTCGATCTGTTCGAAATCTATCCCATTTAGCACGGTGATAGTTCCACACAACATGATGGACGGTATCCTCAATGTGAAGGCGGGATTTTGTCTCCACAATGACTGTGCGGTGGTCACTCCTACCAATACTGTCATGAACAGAAGCATCTGCGGCAGGCAGATTGGTGAGGACGAGGTCAAGTATGTTTTTCCCTCGTGTTGGTTCCCCCACCACCTGTCGCAGACCCAGTCTAGCAGCTATGTCCTTTAGGACTCGGCCAGCTCGGTCAGTAGTGGTGCTACCGAGCCACTCTTGGTGATGGACATTGAAGTCCCCCACCCAGAGTACATTCTGCACCATTGCCATCCTCAGTGCTTCCTCCAAATGGTGTTCAACATGGAGGAGAACTGCGTCATCAGCTGAGGGAGGGCGGTAGGTGGTAATCAGTAGGAGGTTATCTTGCCCATGTTTGACCTGATGCCATGAGACTTCATGGGGTCCGGAGTCGATGTTGAGGACTCCCAGGGCAACTCCCTTCCTACTGTATACCACTGTGCCACCACCTCTGCTGGGTCTGTCCTGCCGGTGGGACAGGACATACCCGGGGATAGTGATGGCAGTGTCTGGGACATTGTCTGTAAGGTATGATTCCGTGAGTATGACTATGTCAGGCTGTTGCTTGACTAGTCTGTGGGACAGCTCTCCCAACTTTGGCACAAGCCCCCAGATGTTAGTAAGGAGAACTTTGCAGGATCGACAGGGCTGGGTTTGCCATTGTCATTTCCGGTGCCTAGGTCGATGCCGGGTGGTCCATCCGGCTGAAGAAATGATGCAGGAGAGAGGGCTTTAGTTTCCTGGATCACTGGGTCTGTTTCTGACGAAGGTAGGACCTGTACAAGTTGGACGGGTTGCAGCTGAACCGGAACGGGATCAACATCCTTGATGGGAGTAATAAAAGCGAAATACTGCGGATGCTGGAAATCTGAAATAAAAACAAGAAATGCTGGAAATACTCAGCAGGTCTGGCGGCTTCTGTGGAGAGAGAAGCAGAGTTAACGTTTCAGGTCAGTGACCCTTCTTCAGAACTGGCAGATATCAGGAATGTAAAAGGTTTTAAGCAAGTAAAGCAGGGGTGAGGCAAGAGATAACAAAAGAGAAGGTATTGATAGGACAAGGTCACAGAATAGCTGACCAGAAGGTCATGGAGCAAAGACAAACAATATGTTAATAGTGTGCTGAAAGATAAAGCATTTGTACAGATAGGGTGTTAATGGACGGAAAACTGAACAGCCACAAGCACAAACATGAAAACAAAACACAGTGGGGAGGCACAGTAGAAACAAACAGAACAAACTAAAATAAAATAAACACAAAAAAGAAAAAAGAAAAAATAGCTAAAAATAAAAGTAAAATGGAGGCCCGTCATGCTCTGAAATGGTTGAACTCAATGTTCAGTCCGGCAGGCTGCAGCGTGCCTGATCGATAAATGAGATGCTGTTCCTTGAGCTTGCATTGATGTTGATAGGAGGTTTGCTAATGCTGTTGGGCGGGGGGGTTAAACTAATTTGGCAGGGGGATGGGATACAGAGTGGAGGTACAGTAGGGGGTGATGCACAGTCAAATATAGAAGAGAAACTGAGTCAGTCTGGAAGGCAGAGCAAATATCGACCTGTTTGAAAAAAAAGTCAACAGTGACATCACAGGAAAGCTGCAAGATGATTAGTTGGTGAGTAACAGCTGTTAGTGCCTGAAAATAGCTTTAAAAAATCAGGGGAAAGTTCTTTTTTTAAAACCTACTATGTAAGTGATAAGGTTAGTCCTACTAAAGTGGGTTTTTTTAAATCAGTGTAATTTATCAAGGACTTTAGACTGTAGTGGGCAGTGTTTAGAGTAGAACAAGGCCCCTAGCATAATTAGTATTTTTAAATTAAAGGGAGTAACAAAGTAATCTAAAGGTAAGTCATGGCAGGAGAGCTCGCACCCATGATGTGCTCCTCCTGCGCTGTGTGGGAAATCAGGGAGGCTTCCAGTGTAGATTAATTTCAGGATTACTTCCTGTGCCATGTGTTAGTGAATATAATAACAGGAGAATAGACCAGATGAATGCGTGGCTGGAGAAATGGTGCAGGAGGGAGGGATATAGATTTCTGGGACATCGGGACCGCTTCTGGGGAAGGTGGGACCTGCACAAGCGGGACGGGTTACACCCAGGCAGGATCAGAACCGATGTCCTTGCAGGGGCGTTTGCTCGTGCTGTTGGGGAGGATTTAAACTAGAATGGCAGGGAGATGGGAAGCTGAGCGGGGAAACTGAGGAGGAGCAAACAAGGATAGAAACCAAATTCAGGAAACAAAAAGGCAAAAGTGCATCGAAATCAAGGGCAAGAAACAAATAGGGCCATAGTGCGAAATAATGCTAAGATGATTAAGAATGTTAAAAAGACAAGCCTAAAGGCACTGTGTCTCAATGCGTGGAGTATTCGCAATAAGGTAAGTGAATTAACCGTGCAAATAGATGTAAATGGATACGATATAGTTGCGATTACGGAGACATGGCTGCAGGGTGACCAAGGATGGGACCTGAACATCCAAGGGTATTCAATATTTAGGAAGGACAGGCAAAAAGGGAAAGGAGGTGGAGTAGCATTATTAGCAAAGGAGGAAATCAATATAAAACTGAGGAAGGATATTAGCTCAGAGAATCCTGATATGGAATCTGTATGGGTGGAGCTAAGAAACACCAAGGGTCAGAAAACGTTGGTGGGGGTTGAATATAGACCCCCAAACAGCAGTGGTAATGTAGAGGATGGCATTAAACAGGAAATTAGAGACACATGCAAAAAGGGTGCAACTGTAATTACGGGTGACTTTGATCTACATATAGATTGAGGAAACCAAATTAGCAATAATACTGTAGAAGAGAAATTCGTGGAGTGCATACATGATGGCTTTTTGGACCAATACGTTGAGGAACCAACTAGAGAACAGGCCATCCTAGACTGGGTATTGTGTAATGAGAAAGGATTAGTTAACAGTCTTGTTGTGTCGGGTCCCTTGGGGAAGAGCGACCATAACATGATAGAATTCTTCATTAAAATGGAGAGTGAGGGAGTTGATTCCAAGACTAGGGTCCTGAATCTAAATAAAGGAAACTATGAAGGTCTGAGGTGCGAGTTGGCTATGATAAAACAGGAAGGGTGGCTCAACTGTGGCTAACAAAAGAAATTAGGGATAGTATTAGATCCAAGGAGGAGAAATATAAAATGGCCAGAACAAGCAGCAAACCTGAGGATTGGGAGCAGTTTAGAATTCAGCAAAGGAGGACAAAAAGATTGATTCAGAAGGGGAAAATAGATTATGAGAGTAAGCTTGCAGAGAACATAAAGACTGACTGTAAAAGCTTCTATAGATATGTGAAGTGAAAAAGATTAATGAAGACAAGTGTGGGTCCCTTACAGTTAGAAACAGGGGAATTTATAATGGGGAACAAAGAAATGGCAGACAAATTAAGTACATACTTTGGTTCTGTCTTCACGAAGGAGGACACAAATTACCTCCCAGAAATGTTGGGGAACATAGGGTCTAGTGAGAAGGAGGAACTGTATGAAATCAGTATTAGTAGGGAATGGTGTTCGGGAAATTGATAGGATTGAAGGCCAATAAATCCCCAGGGCCTGATTATCTAAATCCCAGAGTACTTAAGGAAGTGGCCCTAGAAATAGTGGATGCATTGCTGGTCATTTTTCAAATTTCTATAGACTCCGGAACAGTTCCAACGGATTGGAGGGTAGCTAATGTAACCCCACTATTTAAAAAAGGAGGGAGAAAGAAAACAGGGAATTATAGACTGGTTAGCCTGACATCAGTAGTGGAGAAAATGCGAGAGTCCATCATTAAAGATGTAATAGCAGAGCACTTGGAAAACAATGACAGGATCGGACAAAGTCAACATGGATTTATGAAAGGGAAATCATGCTTGACAAATCTACTGGAATTTTTTGAGGATGTAACTAGTAGAATAGATAAGGGAGAACCAGTGGATGTGGTGTATTTGGACTTTCAGAAGGCTTTCGATAAGGTCCCACATAAGAGATTAGCGTGCAAAATTAAAGCACATGGGATTGGGGGTAAAGTACTGACATGGATAGAGAACTGGTTGGCAGACAGGAAACAAAGAGTAGGAATAAACGGGTCTTTGTCCAAGTGGCAGGCAGTGACTAGTTGGGTACCGCAGGGATCAGTGCTAGGACCTCAGCTATTCACAATACATATTAATGATATAGATGAGGGAGTTAAATGTAATATCTCCAAGTTTGCAGAGGGCGTAAAGCTGGGTGGGAGTGTGAGCGGTGAGGAGGATGCAGAGAAGCTCCAGTGTGATTTGGACAGGTTGAGTGAGTGGGCAAATACACGGCAGATGCAGTATAATGTGGATAAATGTGAGGTTATCCACTTTGGTGGCAAAAACAGAAAGGCAGATTATTATCTGAACGGCGATAGATTGGGAAAGGGGGTGGTGCAGCGAGACCTGGGTGTCCTTGTGCACCAGTCGCTGAAAGTAAACATGCAGGTGCAGTAGGCAGTTAAGAATGCAAATGGTATGTTGGCCTTCATAGCAAGAGGATTCGAGTATAGGAGCAAGAATGTCTTGCTGAAATTATACAAGGCCTTGCTAAGACCACATCTGGAGTATTGTGTGCTGTTTTGGGCTCCTTATCTGAGGAAGGATGTTCTTGCTATGGAGGGAGTGCAGCGAAGGTTCACCAGACTAATTCCTGGGATGGCAGGACTGACATATGAAGAGAGATTGGGTCGATTGGACTTGTATTCACTAGAGTTTAGAAGAATGAGAGGGGATCTCATAGAAACCTATAAAATTCGAACAGGACCGGACAGACTAGATGCAGGAAGGTTGTTCCCGATGGCGGGGAAGTCCAGGACCAGGGGTCACAGTCTAAGGATAAAGGGTAAACCATTTAGGACTGAGATGAGGAGAGATTTCTTCACCCAGAGAGTGGTGAAACAGTGGAATTCTCTACCAGGAAAAGCAGTTGAGGCCAAATCATTAAATATATTCAAGAAAGAGTTAGATATAGTTCTTAGGGCTAATGGGATCAAGGGATACTGGGAGAAAGCGGGAACAGGTTACTGAGTTTGGATGATCAGCATGATCATATTGAAAGGCCTACTCCTGCTCCTATTTTTTCTATGTTTCTATGTTAAGGCACAAGCGAATAATGCAAGGCTGGATTGCATCTGTTTTCACGCAAGGAGTCTTACTAGTAAGGCAGATGAATTGAGGGCATTGATTTACAGATGGGAATATATTATTGCTATCACAGAGACATGGTTAAGGGAAGGGGAGGACTGGCAGCTCAATATTCCAGGGTATATAGAATATATAGAATCTTCAGGATTGACAGGGGAGGGTGTAAAAGAGGAGGTGACATTGCACTGCTGATCAAGGAGTCAATTACTGCGGTAAGGAGGGATGATATCTTAGAAGGTTCCTCAAATGAGGCCATACGGCGAGAACTTAAAAGCAAAAAGGGGGCAATCACTTGGCTGGGAGTGTACTACAGGCCTCCAAACAGTCAGGTAGAGATAGTGGAGCAGATATGTAGGCAAATCTCAGAGAGGTGTAAGAATAATAGGGTAATAATAGTAGGGGATTTCAATTTCCCCAATATCAACCGGGATAGTCTTAGTGCAAAAGGCTTAAAGGGTGCGGAATTCTTAAAGTGCATACAGGAGAGCTTTTTGAGCCAGCATGTGGAAAGTCCTACAAGAGAAGGTGCGGTACTGGACCTAATCCTGGGGAATCAAGCCAGACAACTGGTAGAGGTGTCAGTGGGGGAGCATTTCAGGGATAGTGACCATAACTCTGTAGAGATCAGGGAGTGGGATTACGATGTACTTGAACAAATTAGCATTGAAAAGGAGGAAATATTAGTAGGCTCAAAAGTGGATAAATCCCCAGGCCCAGATGAGATGTATCCCAGGCTGTTATGCGAGGAAAGGGAGGAGATAGCAGGGGCTCTGGCACAAATTTTCAAATCCTCTCTGACCACAGGAGAGGTGTCACGGGAAGATCATGCCTAACACACTTGATTGAATTTTTTGAGGAGGTGACTAGATGTGTAGATGAGGGTAAGGCACTTGATGTAGTCTACATGGACTTCAGTAAGGCTTTTGATAAGGTTCTGCATGGGAGATTGGTGAAGAAGCTAAGAGCCCATGGGATCCAGGGCAATTTAGATCCAAAATTGGCCTAGTGGCAGGAGACAGAGGGTGATGGTCGAGGGTTGTTTCTGCAAGTGGAAGCCTGTGACCAGTGGTGTACTGCAGGGATCTGTGCTGGGACCCTTGTCGTTTGTAGTGTACATTCATGATTTAGACGTGAATATAGGAGGTATGGTCAGGAAGTTCGCAGATGACACGAAAATTGGTGGTGTCGTAAATAGTGAGGAGGAAAGCCTTAGATTATAGGACGATATAGATGGGCTGGTAAGATGGGCAGAGCAGTGGCAAATGGAATTTAATCCTGAGAAGTGTGAGATGATGCATTTTGGGAGGACTAACAAGGCAAGGGAAAATACAATGGATGTTCGGACCCTAGGAACTACAGAGGGTCAGAGGGACCTTGGTGTACTTGTCCATAGATCACTGAAGGCAGCAGCACAGGTAGATAAGGTGGTTAGGAAGGCATTTGGGATACTTGCCTTCATTAGCCGAGGCATAGAATGTAAGAGCAGGGAGGTTATGATGGAGCTGTATAAAACGCTAGTTAGGTCACAGCTGGAGTACTGTGTACAGTTCTGGTCACCACACTATAGGAAGGATGTGATTACACTGGAGAGTTTGCAGTGGAGATTCACCAGGATGTTGCCTGGGCTGGATCATTTTCGCAAAGAAGAGAGACTGGATAGGCTTGGGTTGTTTTCCTTTGAGCAGAGAAGACAGAGGTAGAGGCCTGCTACCCGATCCGAACCCGACGGGACCCGACAACATGTGTCGGGTTCGGGTCGGGTCGGGCCCATCTTCAGGCTGTGCCTTTCGGGCTCGTACGGGTTGGGCCGAGTCCGAGTCGGGTCGGGTTGCGTCGGGCCAGACACACAGGGTCAGTGCTGTGCCGGTAAGTATTTAAAATAAAAACTTACCTGAGCTGGGAATCCAGGCGTAACTGAGTATGCACAGTGAGCGAGTGACGTCACTATGACATCATCATGCATGCGCGGCAGCTTCGTGGAGGTTCCGAGTTGGGAGGTAAGTGAACGGATGGCTGGGTCAGGCTTGGGTCGGGTTGAGTCGGGGTGGGCTCGGGTCAGGTTGGGCTTGGGGCAAAAGCGGAGGGACTTGGGCCGGGTCGGGCTCGGGTCCACGGTGGCTCGGTAGGGTTCGGGCCGGGTTAGTTTTCCCGACCTAAAGTAGGTCTCTAGGCTGAGGGGGACCTGATTGAGGTGTACAAAATTATGAGGGGCATTGATAGGATAGATAGGAAGAAACTTTTTCCCTTAGCGGAGGGATCCATAACCAGGGAGCATAGATTTAAGGTAAGGGGCAGGAGGTTTAGAGGGGATTTGAGGAAAATTTCTTTCACCCAGAGGGTGGTTGGAATCTGGAACACACCGCCTGAAGGGGTGGTAGAGGCAGGAACCCTCACAATTTAAGTAGTATTTAGATGTGCACTTGAAACGCCATAGCATACAAGGCTACGGGCCAAGTGCTGGAAAATGGGATTGGAATAGATAGGTGCTTGATGGCCAGCACGGACACGATGGGCTGAAGGGCCTGTTTCTGTGCTGTATGACTCTATGAGTCTAAGATGGCAGATCTGGCAAGTCAGGATGAGAAGCTCTGCAATTTTTATAAAATCATAGAATCATAGAATGGTTACAACACAGAAGGGGGCCATTCAGCCTCTCGTATCTGTGCTGACTCTCTGAAAGAGTAACTCAACTAGTCCCACTTCCCCACCTTTTCCCCATAGCCCTGCAAATTTTTTTTTCTTCAGATAATTATTGAATTCCCTTTTGCCACGTTTGAATCTGCTACCACCACATTCATATTGAGTGCATTCCAAATCCTAACCCCCCGCTGCGTAACAATGTTTTTCTGCAAAACTCCTCTGATTCTTTTGCCAATCACCTTAAATCGGTGTCCACTGGTTGTTGATCCTTGGGGTCAATGGGAACAGTTTTTCCCTATCTACTGTGTCTAGACCCCACATTATTTTGAACACCTCTATCAAATCTCCTCTCCTCTCCGGACAACAGCTCCAGCTTCACCAATCTATCCACATAATTGAAATCTCTCATCCCAGAACCATTCTCATAAATCTTTTCTGCACCTTCTCAAGTGCCTTCACACCCTCCTAAAGTGTGATGCCCAGAATCGGACACAATATTCCAGTTGAGGCTGAACCAGTGTTTTATAAAGGGTCACCATAACTACCTTGCTTTTGTGCTCTGTCCCTCTGTTTATAAAGCCAATGATCCCATATGCCTTATTAACTGTTTTCTCAACCTGCTCTGCCACCTTCAATGATTTGTGCACATAAACCTCCATGGTCCTGCACTCCCTTTACCATTTATTCTTTGTTTGATATTGTCTTTCCTCATTCTTCCTGCCAAAATGTATCACTTCACAAAATTTCATCTGCAACCTGGGCCTGATCTATTCTCACCCCATTGAAATTGGTCCTCCCCCAATTAATTATTTTTACTCTGGATTGCTCTTTGTCCTTTTCCATAGCTAGCCTAAACCTTATGATACAATGACCATGGTTCCCCAAATGTTCCCCTACTGACACTTGATCCACTTGTCCCACCTCATTCCCCAGAACCAGATCCAGCAATGCTCCTTTCTCATTGGTCCGGAAACATGCTGGTTTAGAAAATTCTCCTGAACACACGATAGAAACTCCACCTTTTATGCTATTATTATCCCAGTCTATTTTAGGATAATTAAAGTCACCCAATATAACTACTCTATTGTATTTGCACCTCTCTATAATTTCCTTGCAAATTCATTCCTCTATATCTTTTCCACAAGTTGGTGGGTTATAGAATACACTTCGTATAGTAATGGTACCTCTAGTATTTCTTAGCTCTAACCAAATAGATTCTGTTCTTGACCCCTCTCGAACATCCTCTCTCTCCAGCACTGTAATGTTATCCTTAATCAATGCTGCCACCCCTCCTCCTTTCTTTCTTTCCTTATCTTTCCTGGACACCTTGTATCCAAGAATATTTAGTCCTGCCCTTTTTTGAGCCGGGTCTCCATTATTATCACAACATCACATTCCCACGTGGCTATCTGAGCCTGCAGCTCACCAACCCTATTTCCACATTCCATATATTCACATACATGCACTGTAAACCTAATTTAGACCTTATCACATTCCCTCTTACTCTGACCCCACCTAATACCTTATTATTTCTTAGCCTAGTGCTATCTGTCTGTACCAATCCTTTGTGTACATTGTTTTTCCTCTCTAATGTTACCTCCTGACTCCCATCCCCCTGCTAAGTTAGTTTAAACCCTCCACAATAGCACTAGCAAACGGCCCCACCAGAACATTGGTCCCGGCTCTGTTGAGGTGCAACCCGTCTGGCCTGCACAGATTCCAACTGCCTCAGAACTGGTCTCAATGTCCCCGGAATCTAGAGGCCTTCCCTGCAGCACCATCTCTCCAGCCATGCATTCATCTGCTGTATCATCCTATTTCTATACTCATTAGTGCATGGCACCGAGAGTAAATGGGAGATTACTACCTTTGAGGTCCTGCTTGCTGGTTTGTTTCCGAGCTCCCTAAAATCTGTCTTCAGGACCTCATTCCTCTTTCTACCTATGTTGTTGGTATGATATGGACCATGATCGCTGGCTGTTCACCCTCCCCTTTCAGAATGCTGTGCAGCTCAATGACATCCTTGACCCTGCCACCAGGAAGGCAACATACCATCTTGGATTCACATCTGCAGCCTCAGAAACACCTGTCTGTTCCCTTAATTGGAGAATCCCCTATCAGTATTGTTTTCCCAATCTTCCTCTTGCCCCCCCCCCCACCCCCCGTACAGCTGAGCCAACATTGGTGCCATGGACTTGACTGTAGCTATACTTCCCAGAGGAGCCATCACTCACCAGTATTCAGAACTGAATACCAGTTGGACAGCAAGATACATTCAGGGGAATCCTGCACTACCTGCCTGGTCTTCCTTGACACCCATTCCCTCTCTGATGAAAACTGTCAAGCTGCAGGGTGACCACATCCAAAAACATGCAATCCACCAAACAGTCAAGCTCGCAAATGCACTGCAGTGATGCCAGCTGCTTCTCAAGCTCCGAAACCTGGAGCTCGAGCTCCTCCACCTGACAACACTTCATGCATGTTTGGTTGTCCAGGACACAAGAAGGGTCCTGGAGTTCTCGAATGGAACAGAATGTGCACTCCATGGGACTGAGATGCCTTGCCATGACTCTATTTATTAGACTATTAACTGAATTAACAGTAATAAACTTAAGACTTAAATAAAGACTCACCAGCTACTCACCAATCAGCTGCTTCCCTTGTGCTGAAGTCACTTTATTTTATAGGGAGTTAAATGTTTTACTTAACTCTTATTATCTACAGACCTCAGATTTTAATCTACTGAATGTTTCAAAAAAATAATATGGGGGCACAAAACGTTGGAACAAAAATATGTGGATCAGTAAGACTCCCGTTTGATCTCCTGTTCTGCTCAGTAACTAACGAGATCTAAGGCATTGAATTTTGAGCAAAGTTGAAGTTCAGATGGAGATTCTTCACTGGGCTGTTAAATAACTCCTGGTGGCTTGGTAGCAGCCTGGAAGTAGACTGCTCATTGGCCTCTATTAGCCAATGAAGGTGCGTAGCCTTGGAAAAACTCACAAAAAGAGAAAAAAACTACAGGAAAGATCAGAAGAGGATAACAAGCAAATTTTCAAATTGTATTATTGCCAACATTTAAGAATGTCCGTCACTCAATTATTCATTTCAAGTTACAATTAGAGATATTTTTGGTTTTGGTACTTTGTTCAGAAAGGTATGTTCTTTTAAATACAGCAGCAGGATGTGACCAAGTGCATTTACATGGTGTTGAATAATTTGATACTTCACATCAGGGTATTCTCTAAGCCCCACAAAAATGAGAAATTAGGGTCAATATTTCAACGTAAGTAGCTGATATACTATGTATACTCTTTCATGCATTTATTAAACTGCATTTTTTCTGTTATATTGTATATTATTTACAGTTTAGAGCAAATAGATCAAATGGTAAATTGGAAATGACCTGGAAATAAATTGCTGCTTAGTGAGCTTAGTTTTGCTGACACCATTCCATTAGAAAATTTCATGAAAATATTTGATTACTTCAGGTCATCACTGTGGAAGATAACTTAATTATAATGACACAAATAAAGTGAATCTAATTAGTGGTCCTGGGGCAACAGCTCATTAGCGCTGTAGTTTAGTAAATTAAATTTCAACACTAATAAATTAGAGTTTTTGTCTTAGATATATGGGAATCACAAAAATGTCTGTAGTTTGGCTCTGTCAGGATTTTTTATTGACTTACAGACAAAATGGTTAGTTATTAATAAAGGCACAAGGGAATAGACTTAACAGTGATACAAGATAGTTGCCCTTTTATAGACATTCAAAAATTATTCTGTAAATGTGCAATATTGAAGGACTTCAGTAATATATCTACAAATGAGAACTATATCCTATTTTATTGCATCTTAGAATTGTCCTAACCTATTGTTTCAGCCAATCTGGTAAACTTACTAAACTTGTTATTTCTGTAACATTTGAAGCAGATATATTATATCCATACAGCTACAAATGGGTTTTACAAATTGCATTTTTGAACTGAGCAAACTTGTGTAGGTTTATGTCTACAAGGAACAAAATTATTTGTCCGTCAGACGCAATTTGTTTCACCAAAGATTTAAAAAAATCAATGTCTATACACACTCAATGCAGAAGTTATAAAAATTGATCCACTGGACCAATATATTGTTTTGACATAACTTGTCCATCTAAAGACAGAAATTTGTGAATAAATGATGGATAATAAGTCACTGACCATGTAGCATACCAGTGATACTGTAGCTTTCCCAGTAATACAGAGCTGCTTTGGAACCACTGAATTACTTTTTTCAAATGTGCTGTTTCATTTCTTCATGTGCCTTTATATCATCAGTGCTGGAATACTTGTATTGAGACTGACGGATCCATTAACTTGTCATACTATACAATAAACAAGCTCATATTAGAGTACTTTTCAGTGCTTTCAAGATTTTTATACCTTATGATTATTCATCAAACTTCATTTTGTTCAGCATCAGAATTTATTTTTGATAAGGTTGATGATTTGGTTAAGTTCATATTTTCTGAACCAACCAATTAGTTGTTCTTTTCTTAACTGATTTTATTGAGCAACACAGGCAGTACAGAAGTTCTACACTAAATACGTTATTAGATTTTTTTACATAAAAATTTTTAAATTTGGTAAATCCATATCACATTTGTCAGCATTATTAATACTTAACTATTTGTGAGAATATTGTATTTTAATATTGCCCAACCAGTATATCTCCAATTTAAATTTTCTGGTATCAATGTTGGCTTCCTACAGTTGAAATCTTGGTGATTTGGATTGTGATATTTTCTGTAACTGCAGTTAGAAAGAAAGACTTGCATTTATATAGTGCCTTTCATGACCACAGGATGTCCCAAAGTGCTTTACAGCCAATTAAATTTTGAAGTGTAGTCAGTGTTTGAATGTAGGAAAGTGATGGTTAATATCAATATCCTTTTCTGCGAAATGTTTCCCCATCCCTCCTTTTCTGAAGATGATTGATTACTTCCTGGGGTCCAACGTGACAAGTCCCTCTCCGGTAGTCATTCTCCATGGGCAGGATTTTCCCTCCAAGGGTGGGAAATGGAAGTTGGGCTGTTTCTGGGTCCCAAACCCAGGGGGAAACAGTCATCGGCCACCCGTTTCATGGGGGTTCCCCCTTAATTGGTGGAGACGAGTTTGGCGGTCAATTAGTGGTTGCGGGGGTGGGAATGGAGGCGGGACTGCTCAAGTGCAGGCCTGATTTAAACAGACCATGGCAGCAATTACTGTGGCTGCCATTTCACTGCTGTACCATCTGTTTGCATGATGATACATTCAGAGCAACTTGGAATGTCTCAGGAGGGCCAGAGGCCTGGAACCTGGGGCAGGGCAGCCCCTCGATTCGCTGATGCAGACCTGGAGGTCCTCCTGGAGGCTGTAAGAGAGAGGAGGGAGGTCCTTTTCACAGAGGCTGGCAGGAAGAGATCATCCAACCATTAGAACATAAAAACTTGGAGCAGGAGTAGGCCATATGGCCTTTGAGCCTGCTGTGCCATTCAATACAATCATGACTGATCTCAACTCCACTTTCTCGCCAACTCCGCATTACTCTCGATTCCCTGAGAGACCACATATCTGTCTATTTCAGTCTTAAATATATTCAATGATGGAGCATCCACAACACTCTGGATAAGAGAATTCCAAAGATTCACAACTCTTTGGATGAAGAAATTTCTACTCACCTCGGTCCCAAATGATTGGCCCCTTATCCTGAGACTGTGCCCCCATATTCTAGATTCCTCAGCCGGGGGAAACAACCTCTCATTGTCTACCCTGTCAAGCCCCTTCAGAATCTTGTATGTTTCAATGAGATCACCTTTCATTCTTCGAAGCTCCAGTGAGCATAGGTCCAATTTAGTCAGCCTCTCATTATAAGACAGTCCCCTCGTCCCAGGAACCAATCTAGTGAACCTTCACTGTACTGCCTCCAATGCAAGTTTTCCTTCCTTAAATATTGGGCTGTATTTTATGGGCCCCCTAGGGATGGGAACGGAGGTGGGGGGACCCATAAAATTGCGTGGGACAGCGGGGAGGTGGAGAGCCCATCTCCTTCCCGATGTCATTCAACTATATCCGGGGTGGGGAAAGCTAAGGATGGCCTTCCCACCCCAGAGCAATTGAGGCCCAGAAGTGGCCAATTAATGGCCATTTAAGGGCCTCTTCCTGCCTCCACCTCAATTTAATGGAAGGCTGAGGGACCGACGTTCTGATTGGCTGGTAGCTCTGGAGCCGGGAGCTCATCCCTTAAAGGGACAGCATCCCCGACGTCGGGCAGTTAATCGCCTGCCCACCATGGAATTGCAATGAGGGTCTGACAGAAGGCTAAGGCAGGGTCTCCCCCATGCCTTCCAGCCTGCCTTCGGGACCTCCATTGCCAGAATAAAATTCAGCCCAATGAATCCAAAACTGCATATAATACTCCAGGTGTGGTCTCACCAAAGCTCTGTACAATTGTAGCAAGACTTCCTTTTTCTTGTACTCCAGTCCCCTTGCAATAAAGGCCAACATGCAATTTGCCTTCCTAATTGCTTGCTGCACCTGCATGCTAACTTTTTGTGTTCCTTGTACGAGTACACCCAAGGCCCTCTGAACATCAACATTGAGAAGTTTCACGCCTTTTAAAAAATATTCTTCTTTTCCGTTCTTCCTAGCAAAGTGAATAACCTCACATTTCCCCACATTATACCTTGTTGCCCGCTCACTTAACCTGTCTGTATCTCTTTGCAGCCTTTTTAAGTACTCCTTACAGCTTTCATTCCCACCCAGCTTTGTATTGTCAGCAAACTTAGATACGTTATTCTCAGTCTCTTTGTCTAATATAGAGTGTAATTAGCTGAGGCGCCAGCACTGATCCTTGCAGCACGCCACTAGTTACAGCCTGCCAACTTGAAAATGCCCCATTTATTCCTACTCTTTGTTTCCTGACCATTAACCAAACCTCCTTTAAGTCTAGAACCAGGAGACAGACAAAGCCCAGCTCAGCTGGACATGGAATAGGGGGCAGGCCATTTAAGATGAGGAGGAATTTCTTTACTCAGATGGTGAATTTGTGGAATCTCTACCCCAGTGGGCTGCGGAAACTCAATCATTCAGCATTTTCAAGACAGAAATTGATAGATTTCTGGATACTAATGACATCAAGGGATATGGTGATAATGGGGAAAAATGGCATGGAGGTAGATGATCAGCCATGATCTGTTTGAATGGCAGAGCAGGCTCAACGGGCCGAATGGCCTACTCCTGCTCCTATTTCCTATGTTCCTATCCATGCTAATTAGATTAGATTAGATTAGAGATACAGCACTGAAACAGGCCCTTCGGCCCACCGAGTCTGTGCTGAACATCAACCACCCATTTACACTAATCCCATATTCCTACCAAACATCCCCACCTGTCCCTATATTTCCCTACCACCTACCTATACGAGTGACAATTTATAATGGCCAATTTACCTATCAACCTACAAGTCTTTTGGCTTGTGGGAGGAAACCGGAGCACCCGGAGAAAACCCACGCAGACACAGGGAGAACTTGCAAACTCCACACAGGCAGTACCCGGAATCGAACCCGGGTCCCTGGAGCTGTGAGGCTGCAGTGCTAACCACTGCGCCACTGTGCCGCCCTACTCCTATTACTCCTAACTCCATTAGCCCTGAACTTGCATATTAACATTTTGTGTGGAACCTTATCAACTACCTTTTGGACATCCAAGTATACTACATCTACCGGTTCCTCTTTATCTACCCTACTAGTTACATCCTCAAAAAACTCCAATAAGTTTGTCAAACATGATTTCCCTTGCGTAAAAACCACATTGACTTTGCGCTGATTTTCTAAGTGCATTGTTAAGACTTTCTGAATGATAGATTCCAGCATTTTCCTGATGACTTGATGTCAGGCTAACTGGCCTGTAGTTCCCCGTTTTCTCTCTTCCTCCTTTCTTCAATAGTGGTATTACATTGGCTAACTTCAAATCCACTGGGTCTGTTCTAGAATCTAGGGAATTTTGAAAAATCATAAATAGCACTATCTGTGGACTACCTCTTTTAGAACCCTACGATGTAGGCCAAAAGGGTCCTGGGGATTTGTCAGCCTTTAGTCCCTTAAGTTTCTCCAATACTTTTTTTCTGCTGATATTAATTACCTTAAGTCCTCACTTTTATTGACCCATGGTTACCCTCGATTTCTGGTATGTAATTTGTGTCTTCTACTGTGAACATAGACACAAAATATTTGTTGAACATTTCTGTCATTTCCTAAGCAGGACTGATGGAGATAGCTGACACAGTCAGCAGAAGAAGTGTGGTGCGCAGAAATTGGATTCAGTTTTGGAAGAAGTTTAATGACCTGATATGCTCTGACAACCCCCAAGCTCAGCTGCAGAGCACAGAAGAAGCTCCGTGACCCCTTACAAGCGCATCTTCCAGCAGTGCAGATACAGTCACCTGTGGATCCGCATGCGTAGTTAAATGGGGTGGCACTGGGTGACAAGCACAGCACTAGTATGCAGGAGGAAGTGCCAGAGGCAGAGGCAGCTGTGGGCAGTCTTCCTTGGAGGAGGGAGGACAGACAAAGCCCAGCTCAGCTGGACACAGATGCAGCCCTTGGGAGTCACAGGAAATGAGGCTCCACCTAGACCAGCAGCAGGAGATGTGCTCTCACATGTCGGAGTTCCCTGAGGTAGCGCGGGGTCATGGGCAGAGAATGAAGGCATCCATCCAGCTTATGTGGGTCATCTAGCATGGACCAGTCAGCAGCACTGATGGCGCAGGGATGTGTAGAGGGGATGCTAGTTGTGCCCCAGCTGACGTTCCCATCCATCCGTTCGCAGCACCAGTCAAGGGCTAAGAATGTCACCAAGGAGGATGAGGGTGAAACCCCTTACTGGGCGCCATCATCATCTTCAGCCTCTTTGTCCCCTCTAATACAGGATGCATCTGTGCAGCAGGGCCCAGTGATGGAGGCTACGCCCGTGATGATGCAGATGCAGCAGCATGCAAGTGCAGCAGCCTCTGGAGAAGCTTCCATTGGCACCTCCATGTCAAGGACAACCGCAGCGTGCCTCTCAGCTGCAAGCAGAGACAAATGAGCAGGCTGCCTCTACGTCCTCCAAGGCCACAGGGGAGCATTGTGTGGAAGTGGCCGAACGTGGAGGGCATCACGTCGTGCAGAGCACTGAGTGGGTCACTGGGGTGTCTTCTACCTGTAACTGTGCACTGTTTTCCTTTATGAGCACCATGTATAAATTGACACTTGAAGCCAGACATGTGGGTCTCCTTTTATTAATTGCAGGACAGGAAAAGAGGTGTGAAATGGTGAAGGAGAGCAAGGGTACATCAGCAGGCAGTTCAGAGTTAATTCCATACAAGCTATTCTACCTGGGACTCACTCGAAACATGCTTGGATGAGATGCATCCTAATGTTGATGGCATCCTGACGAGACTCTCTAGCTCTGCACCTGGCTCGGCCACCTCCCTGTGCAGCTGGGGCATTTTGGTGTTCTGCATATTCCCCTTCTGCCTCCTCCACTTCCACCTTCTGCTCTTTCTCTTCCTCCGATGAGCTGTCTCCTTCCAGGGTGTCACCTACTTCAAGATCCACACCTCTCTGCAGGACTACATTATGAAGACCACAGCAGGCCACCACAATAAGTGACACCCTTGCAGGTGTGCATTGTAGGGTGGCACCCAACCAGTCCAGCCATCGGAACCACATCTTCAGAAGCCCAGTGGCCTACTCAATGGTTGTCCTAGTGAATGGATGGCTTTGATCATAGCGCCTCTGTGGTTCTATCTCTGGTTCTTTTAGAGGGGTGAGTAGCCATCCCCTCATCTCTCTTGTCCCCAAGAATCCATCCACAGTAGCCTGGTCTGGCAGAGGCTGAAGGAGTCATGGTAGCTGCCAGGAAAGCGAGCGTACACATGGAGGAAGCTATTGTTGTGGTTGTAGACCAGCTGAACATTGAGGGAGTGGAAGCCCTTCTTGTTGATTAATCTGACTGGCCTCTCACTGGGTGCATTGTCGGCCACATGGATGCAATCGATGAGGCCCTGCACCTGGGGCAATTCAATGATGGAGGCAAAACCTAATGCCCTCTCTGCCTGTGAGGCTTCATCTATCTAGAATTGAAGGTACTATCCAGTTCTTACAGAAAGGGCATCTGTGACCTGAGAGATGCAGTGGTGTGCAGCCATTTGTGAGACGCCACCAAGGTCCTTAGCTGATCCTTGCAAGGAGCCAGAAGTGAAGAAGTTCAAGGCGTCAGTGACTTTGCTGGCTAATGGCCAGGCATGGTGAGCAGTGCTGCGAGGTGTGAGGTCTTCGGCGACAAGGGCACAGATTTCTGTGACCATCTCTAGGGTCGCAGTCTCCTGTGGCACTAGTCATCGGTAATTCATGGTAGCTCTTTCATCGCTGATAGATTCTATGCTGAAGGTATGGCCTCAGTCTCCTTTGTGCCCTTTCTCCCTCTCCTCTGCCATCCTGTTGCCCAGGGCTCTGTCCTTCCGGAGAATGGTGTTGCTCTTCGTCACTACTGAACCCAAAATTTGAGATTTGTGCCCCCATTGCCAGCTGCAGCCTTCCTTGTTCTCAGGTAGTCTCCCAATTGTGTTTGGCAGCCTTACCCTCTGCTCGTATGCCTTTATGAAGCCAGGAGGATGACAACCCCCTGCACTTCCTGAATGCTTAATACCCACTCTCCCCGCAACCTGCGCTGTCCAGTGGCACCTGTTTCCCAATGCCCAAGTCCCGCTTTGCACTGTTACCCTTTCATGGAGCCCACCTAATTCCCTGGGGCAGTCATAGAACCATAGAAAAATTACGGCACAGAAGGAGGCCATTCAGCCCCTCGTATCTGTGCCAGACGAAAAAACTAGCTGTCCAATCTAATCCCACCTTCCAGCACCTGGTCCAGAGCCTTGCCGGTTACAGCACTTCAGGTGCATGTCCAGGTACCTTTTAAAAGAATTGAGGGTTTCTGCCTCCACCATCGTTTCTGGCAGTGAATTTCAGACCCAACACCCTGTGGGTGAAAAAGTTTTTCCTCATATCCCCTCTAATCCTGCTATCGATCACTTTAAATCTGTGCCGCCTGTTAATTGACCTCTCCATTAGGGGAAACAGGTACTTGCTATCTACAATATCTAGGCCCTTCATAATTTTGTACACCTCTAACAAGTCACCCCTCAGCCTCCTCTGTTCCAAGGAAAACAACCTTAGCCTATCCCATCTTTCCTCAGAGCTGCAACTTTCGGGCCCTGGCAACGTTCTTGTAAATCTTCTCTGTACTCTCTCCAGAGCAATTATGTCCTTTCTGTAATGTGGTGACCAGAACTGTAAGCAATACTCCAACTGTGGCCTAACCAGCATTTTATACAGTTCCAGCAATACATCCCTGCTTTTGAATTCTATACCTCGGCCAATAAAGGAAAGCATTCTATATGCCTTCTTCACCAGTCTATCTACCTATCCTGCCACCTTCAGGGACCTGTGGAGATGCACTCCAAGGTCTCTCACTTCTTCTAGCCCAGTGGCTCCCCGCTGTGTATCTGCCTCCATTCAGCCCCAGACAGTGTGTGTGCAGCCCTTGCGCCCCCATCAAAATCAGAACATGTCCCATAAAGCGCTCTCAGTGAACTCTTTAACAATGTAAATTGGCCTGCTTAATAGATTGGGTGGGATCTTGGAACTCCACTCCACCACCCTGGTGAAACTTGCCGGCGCTGTGAATGGTGTCAGAAAACCAGCATGCCGGTGGTAATTTTGTCACTTGCCCACCTCCTGTCTTGCCATGTGTCAGCCTTACTCAAAACAACCATTTCAACTCTGTATCTGCCAAAAGGACTTCTGCTAGTCTTCAAGATCTTTTAAAGGGAAAAGGCAACTTCCTGTTCACTATAATGACATGCATGACCTATGTGGGGACAGTCTCCATAACACTCACAGGCCTGTAACATTGTCTTCTCTTCCTCCAAAAAGAATAAAAGATATCCGATCAGCGCCAAAGTGGGCAGTCAGGTGGAGGACCACCATTACACAAAACACATGAGTCTGTAGGAAGAGGATATGTTAGATTTAGTAGGCAGATGGACAGGTGAGCCTTTAGGAGAGGGCAGAGTTGGAGGTGAGCTGGCAAGAGAAGGTGAGTAAAGTTGTGGCAAGGCTTATCATATGTAGTTTCAAATTTCTTGTGTTGCAAAAGGTTTTATTTTTGTACTAAAATCTTGGACTTCTATGTGTTTTAAAAAAAATGTAAAAAGGATTTTCAATAGACTTGGATGCCTGCAAATAGTTGGAATTTCTGCAATGTTTTGAAAGAAAGTTCATAACAAAAGCTGAACTTCATGGCTGCTTTGAAAAGAAGTTTAACCTGTACAAGGGCAGGAAAGCAGGCAAATTCAAGAAAATCACAGGGGTTTGACCTTCCCCAGAGCAGTTTGTTTGAATGACGAGACACTGTGTCTGGACATGTGACCATGTTCAGGAAGGTTTTTTTTTCAATTTGGACCCTTTAAAAGCCAGTGAGTTGGACAAAGAGCAGGCATTTGAAATCTTTGCTTTGACCTGCCTGGAGCAAGAGAGGAAGACCCAGAAAAGTGTTACATCTCTCTGTGAAGGAATCCTACATCTCTTGAGAAGAAACCCTGCATCAAGTGGTTCCTGCTGCCTCCTGTGTACTAAGAAATCCTGAAATCTGAAGAATTCATCTACTGCTAGACAGCTGCGGACCTAAGCAGACCTGTTGCTACACCCTTGATGGAAGACCTATGTGATGCCTGCTGCAGTTAAAATTGCCGTGAATGCCTACCCATCACAGACTGTTCATCAAACTCGCCTTGAGAGACTTCGAGTGGCATCCGACTGTTTGACTCTGAGACACCTCACTGTACCGGAAACACCCTACCAGGATGTGATAAACTCAATCATTTTTATTTTTTCCTTTCTATTCCGAAGAAACAGCTGTAAACCAAAATCCTTTTTCCTCGGTTAACCGTTTTTTTTTTGAATGTATGTGTGTGTACATGTGGGTTAAGGAATTAAGGAGTTTTTCATATATATAGATTTCTCACATTAGTAGTTAAGACCTATTATTTCTTTTCTAGTAAATATTCAATATTGTTGTTGTTGTTTAAAGAAACCTGCTTTGGTGTGCTTTATTCTGGGGGACAAATAGAATGTCTAATTTGGCTATTATTTGGTAGGTAGAAAAACGTCCTCGATATGCTGTGACCTGTGGAGTATTGGGACTGAATTAACAGTGCATTACTTCCGCCTTGGTCATAACACTTGAAGTACTGTAATGGCCTTACGCTCACCCTCTGTTTCTTCAAAGGCAAATGTAATTCGGTGCACAGCTAAACAAGTTCTTCTGTTTTTCATATCATAGGGTGCCTTGGAAGAAGAGGCCACCTACTCCTATGACCACCAAGGCACTTGCAGCTCAACAGTTGCTGCCATGTCGTAACCAATCCTGTCTCGGCATGTTACCTGCTCAAGCACCAGCACAAACCCGTTCTTGAGGAATTAGACATTTAGAAGGGTTGTGACCCAGTAAATAACTGAGCACTGGTGAGAATGAAGACCTGGAAATGGGAGAAGGAGCATCTTGTTCCTTCGTAAAGAGGTGAGAAATACTGTCCTCAGTTGAGGAGCATAAAAACCCGTATTTCAGAAGCCTATTCTTCAGTAATTCAGGAAAATCAATTTCACATGGAGGCAGTGGAGATGGTTTCCACACAAATGGTCGATAACTTGGCTAAGTTTGAAGAGTCCATTACCCGCATCTGCAACAAATTTCAAGAAGTTCTTATGGCCTGCAGAACACCCTGGAGATTGTGACAGTCCAGGAAATTACTGCAATATGAGGTTATCAAGAAGCATTTGTAAGGGCATTGGTGGCCTCAGGAATGGCAGCTACCATTGCTTCAAAAGACGTTTTGAACAGAACACCTTTACAGGGCTTCCAAGAACTCATTGAGACAAAAAGGTCTGTGATGACACTGACCACAGCCACAACGTAGCTTGTACCCAGCGCTCGTGGGTTGCAAGGAGTGGGTCCAGATGCCCTTGTCACTTCAGAGTGGTTGCCAACCCATTTGTTATTGGCCCACTGCCTTCACAGGATGGAGCTCCAGACCTGATTCCTCTTGCTATTGCAAGAACCCAAGATGCTAGAAGATGGCTCCTCTTGGACGGCAGCTATCCTAAGACAGGAGTCACCTTGTACCTCTCAGACTGCGGGGGATCCATCCCAGCCACAACCCTGTTCAATCACATGCTGCTCAGCAAGCAGTTCATGGGGGTAGAAGATTAGGAATAAAGTAAGTAACTAGCTGGCACAAAGGTAGTCATGGTGTTAAGTAGTTGTAAATAAGGAGAATGGATTTTTGTGGCACTTCCTGGTGAATGTTTTGCTTAAAGTAAACACCACCTAATTACATAGACTTAAGAATTCATTTCTGTGTCTGCTTTCAACTTTTGGGAGTTGGATGATGGCAGGGGAAATATAGGGGGAAATTCTGTCTTATGGAAGAACTTGTCAGAAGGCTTGGAAAATGAGCAACTTTATGAGAGAGTGCGGGGGGGGGGGGGGGGGGGGGGTGGGGCGGTGGAGGGGGGGGTGGTGGTTGCGTAAAACAGCGAGGTATGAACTGACTTTATTTGCTGAGTCAACTTTTATTTCTTGAAAGCTCCGGGTTCTCATTTGTATTCTCCTTGCTCTGAAGGGTGGTTGATGGTTCTCGTGTGCTTTCTCATCCTGCTGTGAGGATGGTTTCTTGATCTGCAGATGCTGGTGAGTGACTACATGTCGGGACGACTTATCTTTAGTGATGCCTAACCCTAAGATCCTACACCCATGCCTCTTCCATGCATTCATCGTCCTCCACTTCATAGCCTCAAAATAAAGGAATTCCCATATCTAAAGTGCAGAACAGTAGTTGAACTGACCTGAGTAAAAGTAATAGCAAAAATTGTGATTCAATCCCCAAAGTACCAGAAGGATTTCTATGCAGGCCAAGTAACACCAACCTCTGTATCAGAACATAAAACAGTCTTCTCTAAGTGGTATCTGCTTCAGGGATACCTTGCACCAGTTTTTATTGACGCTAATATAGTGGGGTGATCACGTGGGCAGATTTGGAACAGAAACAGAGGGGAATGAGGTAGGTGGGGTAGATAGGCCTTCTTGACCTCTTTTAAATGTGGCAGAATGGACTTGTGGCAATTTTGTAGAGAGGAGAGTTCAGCTGCAGTGATTGCCTTTAAGAACGTACTCTCTGTTTATCACTCCAAATCTACCCCAAAATGGGTGGCAACTTAAGATTGTTGGCAGGGTATTTAACACTGGAGGCATCACAGCTACATCTGATCCTGAACATGGGCACTTCCAGCATTGGTTGCTGGGTTCCAATCAGATGTGGGAACCTTGGCTAATTTTTCCATCTCTAAAACAAGATTGATGAGGCAATATGTTGCACTCCCACTACCACACTAGCTCAAATCAACTCAACCAGAAATATGCCTACAGCAGATATCTGTACATTACTGCACTTTTATCTTTTATGAGCTCTTATTTGTATCAATGATCATCAACATCCAACAGTAAACAATGGCTTTAATTGGAGAAAATCTGAATTATGACTGGTCCATTCTTATGGTCACTTTAAGATAGAAATTTATCACCAGGATATCTCACCAGGATACAATTGCTTTTTGAAATATGTAGCGTCATTTTTATTTTCTGATCATTAAATAATCTCCTTTGCAGAATTCAGGTGGTGTGAGTGACAGAAAACCACAACTGTACATCATTATGATTGAATGAATGACAATTACATGAAATAAAATAGTTGCCTTTCATAGGTATTTATTAGGTCATACAGAGATACAATACAAAAAGGTGCAAGTGACTGGTTGCATTGAATTCTTGAATGATAAGATTTGGGTTTTGCTTGTGATTTCCTGATTTTCTGTTGGCTTAAAGTAATGCTTTTTCCCATTGGCTGAAATGGGTAAGGGCTGGGAAATGGGTCTAAGTGTTTAACTCTTCCAGAAAATGATGGGCTAAATGTCTCATCTTCTGTGCTGTAAAATCCTCTGACTCTATAACTCGCAGTACTAATGTATTATAATATAGATCAGCAAAGATCCTGAGAAGGCCACAAAAAAATCCATCACATGTAATGTTATAATTTGAATCAAGCATGTCATACTGTGTTTATGTCTTCAATGTGATTCTAGCTGCTATTTTTATTTCTGATCCAGCTAAATATATTGCTGAATAATAATATTTATAAAATTATAAATCCTGGCTTGACCGTGACTACCTCTATGCCTCATTCTTTTATTGTCGTATTTATTTTTAAAAAAAAGCATTTCAATTTTTTTTGCTCACCTCTTTTTGTTCTTGGGTTGCTTATATTTACTATAGAAACTCAACCTGATCTTTGCCTTTTTTTTGCATATTCTTTCAGCCAGTGTCATGGAGTATAGTCTAGTATGATAAAAATAACATACTCGATGTGTTTCAAGCCAGTCAAACATCTTCCGTTGCAGTGACATCAGTAGACCATTTGAGTTTCATTTTGCATAAATTTTAATGCTCCCCCAATATCCCCCAGTGCAGATTGTCCTAGATCTGACACATTAAAAATATAAAAAATCTTACATCTTGCACGCTTTATGTTTATTACATATTTGCCATCATGCTTTTGTCTTAACATTTTCTAATTAGCACAAAGTAAAATATCAGCAAGCCAACACATTAGAGGTAGGGAACATTTGAATAAAGAGCAAGGAAAACATGTACAAAACTACCAGTGAGGAGCGACTAAGGACTGAGGAAAAAAAATAATTCTGAATAACCAGTCAGGAGAACCTACTAAAAAATAACAATCAAATTATTCAACATGCTTTTTGAAATAAAACTCATCTGACAATTTTTCTTAATTTATATTTCTAATGTTCTAATCTTCAAAATTATTCATTTCACAATAACAAGATTGAATTTGTTTGTTCAGTTGTCTACTTTGTCTTTTAATATCTTCAGTAAATATTTTACTTTTAAGTCCTCAGCCTTTCCCAATAGCTTGAGTTTAGTCTTGATACTTTAGCCACAAAATTCGGCTCTCTAGGGCCGACAGAGCCAGTGCTACAGAAGCCACAGCAGCTAAAAATGGCAGGTGCACCGCTTCTTGCCACTTCTGGCATGGCCCACTTTGCGCCGCGTGCTTGTAAGGGTGTTAGCGCTGTTGTGCTGTGTGTGTGCCAGAAGAATACAGAGTAGGCAGATCGTGAAGTCAAACAGCCTGGAATGCTGACTTGACGCAAGATTTTCCATTTTGGACCACACAGCTCCAATTCATGCTCTGTCAGAATCACTCGCAGCAGGAGGGACACCCCTCCACACCCCCCCCCCCATCCCCCACTAGCATTAGAACAAAGAACAAAGAAAATTACAGCACAGGAACAGGCCCTTCGGCCCTCCAAGCCTGCGCTGATCCAGATCCTCTATCTAAACATGTTGCCTATTTTCTAAGGGTCTGTATCTCTTTTCTTACTGCCCATTCATGTATCTGTCTAGATACATCTTAAAAGACGCCATCGTGCCCGCATCTACCACCTCCGCTGGCAACGCGTTCCAGGCACCCACCACCCTCTGCGTAAAGAACTTTCCACGCATATCCCCCCTAAACTTTTCCCCTTAAAGGGATTAAAGGGCCAGCTATCCAACTTGCAGGTGAAGTGTTTTTGACTTACTTTTCTGTCACAAAGTTTGTGGAATTACTGTGTTGTGTTCTTGGAAGAGTTTTAGTGACCTGTTGAATTTTGATGGGAGTGTTGTTGCATCCTGACAGGGAGGTCGGTGCTGCTTTTAGCCCTGTCAACAGAAAGCCTGCTAGAGTTCTGGGGGCTATAGTTGCAGTCCCTCTTGGACAGCAACAGGGTAGGGACATGGAACACAAGCAGCAGAGAGGGGAAGCTGTGCCCAGAGGGAGAAGGAGGAGTGCTCTCAACTGAAGGCCTGACCCACCAAGGGCCTTCATGGGGCAGTTCATTATTTCCAGTTCAGCCAGGAGCAATGTGTGAGGTGCTCATGATTCAGCAAGGAGGTGGTCACTGAACTGTGCTTTCTCCTTCAACAGGACCTACAGCCACAGAGCAGAGTGAAGACAGTGCTGCTAGTTAAGGTCACTGGAACGACGGAGGTGGAGGTGGAGGGGCGACATGATAGAGGTTTACAAAGTTATGAGTGGCATGGACAGAGTGGATAGTCAGAAGCTTTTTCCCAGGGTGGAAGAGTCAGTTACTAGGGGACATAGGTTTAAGGTGCGAGGGGAAAAGTTTAGAGGGGATGTGCGAGGCAAGTTTTTTACACAGAGGGTGGTGAGTGCCTGGAACTTGCTGCCAGGGGAGGTGGTGGAAGCAGGTACGATAGCGACATTTAAGAGGCATCTTGACAAATACATGAATAGGATGGGAATAGAAGGATACGGGCCCCGGAAGTGCAGAAGGTTTTAGTTTAGACAGGCATCAAGATTGGTGCAGGCGTGGAGGGCTGAATGGCCTGTTCCTGTGCTGTACTGTTCTTTGTTCTTTGTCACTGTCACCCTCCATTTCTATGCACAGGGATCTTTCCTGGTGGGAGCAGGTGACATAGCCAACATTTTACAGTTCGTTTTCCATTGCTGCCTCAGGGAGGTACAGACGAGAGAGGGCTTCATCGTCATCTCTGAAACTAGAGAGAAGCAGGAGGAGCGGGCAGGTGGCTTTGCCAGGCTAGTGGGATTCCCAATGGTGTAGGAAGCATTGACTGCACGCACATGCTATGCGATACCACATGTAAATGGGGGAAATGTACTGGAACTGCAAGGGCTACCACTCCATCAGCGTGCAGCTGGTGTGTGACCAGGAACAGAACATTATGTTGGTGAATGCCATGATCCTTACAGCAGCCATGATGCCTTCAACCTGAGGCAGCTAGCTGTACCCGCTGTCTTTGAGCCATCGCGACGAACCAGAGACTGGCTGTTTGCTGACCAGGGTTACCAGCTGTACATTTGGCTCACAACTCCCTTCCCCCACCTGACTACCCAACTGCATGCCCCTTTGTGCACCAAGATCCACAGCGATGATGGCAGCATTCTGAGCCTCATGACAGCAAGCATGGATCTCATAACCTTCGTCTGAACTTCCACTAGAGCACTGAGACATTGGGTGCCTTCTGCCTGTGCTGCAATGGAAACTGACACATAAGCTACCAGATGCTGCATCATACCTGGGTCTGGAAGTGCTGTCATGGAGTCGGTCACCACTTGCTGGAAAGGATGGGCTTCCAGCTCTGTGCAATGTCCTGTGCCAAGTTGGAGCTGGACTCTTCCATGCTCCTTGATGGTCACAACATGCGACCTGACAGGCCTGCCAATACACTAAACATCTTGGTGTGCATGCTGATCAGGGTACTGCTGTATGCCACCTCATCGAAGTCCTCATCTGAGTCCCCTGCAGCAAAATTCAAGAGAGTGAGGATTGTCTCCTGTTGGCATGGGCATCAATGTTGGAGATGCATGTAACACTTAGTAGGCAGCAGGAGAACTGCACAGCCAAAGCCTCATATGTTGTGTTCTCTCATGCAGGTTGCCATTCACAGGGGTCCACAACCACTTGGGGACAGATGTCCACCTCTAAGGAGGAAGAAGACTCAGAGGATGCATTGTCCCATGACACTCTTGCACCCACCACCATTGCAGATACTTTCACCTCAGTGGGTACATGCTCAGCTTTAGAATCGGGGTCACAAGCTGGTCAGAGCACTGCACACATGTGCAAACAGCTGATGGAGGCTGAGACAGGTGAAGCCTCCGACATTCAGAGGAGTGTGGGTGGCCAGGCCCATGCTGAGCCCCAGGATGGTGACGAGCCACTGCTGTTGACAGCACAGGGCATGTTGGAATTGTAAAGAGGGATAGGATGAAATCTGGCAGGGATGCCAGGGGCCTTGTGCAGCCTTGAGCGGGTGGTGGAGGAGTCCATCCACGCCATGTGAGCTCCCATGTCTCAGGCATGTGAGTGCATGGCTTCCTCCATCGAGACATTGGCGACCCTCATGGATAACCAGATCCCACAAGCAGAACTGCACACCATGCCTTGGCCATGAACTCAACGCATCAATGGCAAGGTGAGACGAGGAACAGGAGCCCCAGATTATTCTGCAGCTCCTGGTCCTCCTCTGGTGAGCAGGGAGGCTCAAGACAGCCTTCAAAGGGAGGAGAAGAGGCTGCCCTCCATATTTGGGGGCTCCCCTCAGGGCGCTCCGAGTGTGCTACCTGACTCCTCTGCCAATGAGCCCAGCTCCAGGAGCCGCAATGTCTGAGCAGAGTCCTGCATCAGTGCTGGACACCCCCAGACAGCCAGTGCCTTCCAGGCCTCAGGCAGCCAGAGGACGCCGCCAAAGGCGGTGAGGGAGTCTGATCAGCAGCCTGCCTCTAGTCCAGCTGCTGTTGCAGGGACCATGCCGTGTAGGAGCACCCGCAAACGGATTAAACGGATGACTAGAACCGGGGACACAGTTTAAAAATAAGGGGTCTCCCATTTAAGACAGAGATGAGGAGAAATTTTTCCAACATGCGAATTAGGAGCAGGAGTAGGCCACAGCCCCTCAAGCCTGCTCCACCATTCAGTTAGATCACAGCTGATCTGATTGTAACCCTTGACTCCACATTCCCGCCTACCCTTGATAATCTTTCACCCCCTTGCTTATCAAGAATATATCAATCTCTGCCTTAAAAATATTCAAACACTTTGCTTCCACCGCGTTTTGAGTAAGAGAGTTCCAAAAATTCTCGGCCCTCTGAGAAATTTTTTTTCTCCTAATCTCTGTCTTAAATGGGCGACCCCTTATTTTTAAACAGTGACCCTCTAGTTTTAGATTCTCCCGCAAGGGGAAACGTCCTTTCCATTTCCACCCTGTCAAGACCCCTCAGGATCTTATATGTTTCAATCAAGTTGCCTCTTACTCTCTTAAACTCCAGCGGATGCAAGCCTAGCCTGTCCAATCTTTCCTTATAAGAGAACTGGCCCATTCCAGCTATTAGTCGAGTAAACCTTCTCTGAACTGCTTCCAAACCATTTACATCCTTCCTTAAATACTGTACACAGTACTCCACATGTCTTCTCACCAATGCCCTGTACGACTGAAGCATAACCTCCCTACTTTTGTATTCAGTTACCCTTGCTATAAATGATAACATTCAATTAGCTTTCGTAATTACTTGCTGAACCTGCATACTAACCGTTTTCTCTCAGAAGGTTGTCAGTCCGTGGAATTCTCTTCCCCAGAGAGCAGTGGAGGAGCACTGAATATTTTTAAGGCTGAGTCAAATAGATTCTTGATTGACAGTGGAGTCAAAGGTTATAGCAGGTGGACAGGAAAGTAGAGTTGAGGCCACAATCAGATCAGCCATGATCTTATCAAATGGCAGAGCAGGCTCGAGGGGCCGTATGGCCTACACCTCCTAATTCTTATGTTCGTACGTATGTTTGTATGTAAAAGGAGCACATGGCAGCACTTTGGATTTCATGGGTGTACATTATACCTTCTGTGTAAATTAATTAAAAGATGCTTTGTTGAAATATTTAGGCTTCATTGTTTAAAAGCCATGCACCATTATTCTTTAATTGTGAAATATAGACCTCCCCCTTCCCCTTTAGTGCTATGCCAATGTGAACACAGCCCCCATTAAATTTCCCATGTGATGACAGCCTGCATTATCAGATGCTCTCCCATGGACACTAGTGCACATTGCCCATCTGAACGCAAGGCAGGGACCACAATTTCAAAGGATGCATCAGAGCTCAGGCATTAAGGTGGAGAGTTTATTTACTCTGAACAGACACCAGGATGGCTGCAAAAGAATTGTTGTGAGGTTTCTCTGTTGTCTCCTTTGCTCGTCCCTCTACATAGAAAAGCATCGAAAATAGGAGCAGGAGTAGGCCATTCGGCCCTTCGAGCCTGCTGCACCATTCCTTATGATCATGGCTGATCATCCAACTCAGTAACCTGTTCCTGCTTTTGCCCCATACCCTTTGATCCCTTTAAACCCAAGAGCTATACCTAACTCCTTCTTGAAAACATACAATACTTTCAACCGCTTTCTGTGGTAGCGAATTCCACAGGCTCACCACTCTCTGGGTGAAGAAATTTCTCCTCATCTCAGTCCTGAAAGGTTTACCCCGTATCCTTAGACTATGACCCCTGGTTCTGGACTCCCCCACCATCGGGAACATCCTTCCTGCATCTACCCTGTCAAGTCCTGTTAGAATTTTATAGGTTTCTATGAGATCCCCCCTCACTCTTCTGAACTCCAGCGAATATAATCCTAACTGACTCAATCTCTCCTTATACGTCAGTCCCGCTATCCCAGGAATCAGTCTGGTAAACCTTCGCTGCACTCCCTCTATAGCAAGAACATCCTTCCTCAGATAAGGAGACCAAAACTGCACACAATATTCAAGGTGTGACCTCACCAAGGCCCTGTATAATTGCAGCAAGACATCCCTGCTCCTGTGCTCGAATCCTCTCGCTATGAAGGCCAACATACCATTTGCCTTTTTTACCGCCTGTTGGACCTACATGTTTACCTTCAGCGACTGGTGTACGAGAACACCCAGGTCTCGCTGCATATTCACCTCTCTCAGTTTATAGTTGTTCAGATAATAATCTGCCTTCCTGTTTTTACTACCAAAGTGGATAACCTCACATTTATCCACATTAAATTGCATCTGCCATGCATTAGCCCACTCACTCAACTTGTCCAAATCACCCTGAAGCCTCTCTGCATCCTCCTCACAACTCACCCTCCCACCCAGTTTTGTGTCATCTGCAAATTTGGAGATATTACATTTAGTTCCCTCATCTAAATCATTAATATATATTGTGAATAGCTGGGGTCCAATCACTGATCCCTGCGCTACCCCACTAGTCACTGCCTGCCATTCGGATAAAGACCCATTTATCCCTACTCTTTGTTTGCTGTCCGCCAACCAATTTTCTATCCATCGCAATACACTACCCCTGATCCCATGCGCTTTAATTTTACATGCTAATCTCTTATGTGGGACTTTGTCGAAAGCCTTCTGAAAGTCCAAATAAACCACATCCACTGGGTCCCCCTCATCAAGTCTACTCGAAACATCCTCGAAGAATTCTAGTAGATTTGTCAAGCATGATTTCCCTTTCGTAAATCCATGCTGACTCTGCCCAATTCTACCACTGTTCTCGAAGTGCTCTGCTGTAAAATCTTTGATAATGGACTCTAGAATTTTCCCCACTACCGACGTCAGGCTGGCTGGTCTATAATTCCCTGCTTTCTCTCTACCTCCCTTTTTAAATAGTGGGGTTACATTAGCTACCCTCTAATCTGTACGAACTGTTCCAGAGTCTATAGAATCTTGGAAGATGACCACCAATGCATCCACTATTTCTAGGGCCACTTGCTTAAGTACTCTGGAATGCATACCATCAGGCCCTGGGGATTTATCGGCCTTCAATTCCATCAATTTCCCCAACACCATTTCTCTACGAATACTGATTTCCTTCAGTTCCTCTCTCTCACTAAGCCTTGTGTTCCCCAACATTTCTGGTATGATATTTGTGTCCTCCTTTGTGAAGACAGAACCAAAGTATGCTTTTGGTTGGTCAGCCATTTCTTAGTTCCCCATAATAAATTCCCCTGTTTCTGACTGTAAGCGACCTACATTTGTCTTCACCAATCTCTCTTCACATACCTATAGAAACTTTTACAGTCAGTTTTTATGTTCCCTGCAAGCTTGCTCTCGTACTCTATTTTCCCCTTCTTAATCAATCCCTTGGTCATCCTTTACTGAATTCTAAACTGCTCCCAATCCTGGAACCTGTTTGGCCTCCTGCCTCGGTACATTAGGTTGCACAAAATATGTTGACATGGTTGATCATGGACCTCAAATCCATGCCTAAATGAAGGCCCACGCTCTGTTCCAGCTGTGTGATCACACAAACCCACCACACAGCTGTTTGTCTACACCATGCAGAACCTCCACACCCACCCCGCCAAACACAGATTTGACCCATTTGCAGAGCCCTCCAGCAATGCGCTCCCACAATAGCCTCTAAACCTGCCTCTTTCCTTAGGCTGCAGTGCTCAAGGCTGCCTTCCCCTCGCTTCAATGTGACTCTCGCCTTTGTGCTGCCAGGTTTCACTGGATGTGAAACTGGAGGCACGTCAGTGTCACCCGCCATTCACAGAATTGGCCATCGGACTTAAAAACACTTTCAATGGTATTCAAATGCATTTAAATGCCTGTGTGCAAGTTCTCCCTGTGACCGCGTGGGTTTCCGCCGGGTGTTCCATTTTCCTCCCACAGCCAAAGACTTGCAGGTTGATAGGTAAATTGGCTATTGTAAATTGCCCCTAGTGTAGGTAGGTGGTAGGAGAATTGTGGGGATGTGGTAGGGAATATGGGATTAATGTAGGATTAGTATAAAATGGGTGGTTGATGGTCGGCACAGACTCGGTGGGCCGAAGGGCCTGTTTCAGTGCTGAATCTCTCAAAATAAATAAATCAGTATCTCAGCAATTCAAAATAGGTTGCCGTTGTGTTGCGGTGAGAGTGCTGCCATTGTGCTCTCCCATCACTGACAAAATCCAGAACCGATGTCATGATACTGGATTTCCGGGTGGGCGGCTGCATTGCTATTCTTTGGTCCAACCCATACTCCTCACCAGTAATCTTTCCCTCGACAGCTGCACAAAATCCAGCCTATGGAGTTTTCAGCAATGTTACTTGCAGCTTAAAATTAATATTGTTTGCATGTGAAATATGTCTTTTGAAATTTACTAAGTTTGTGGAATCCAAGAAAATCCAGCATAAATATCTAGAATAGCCTGATGAATTAGATCACTGAAGAATGTAACTGATTAGATGAGGACTGCCGGTGAAGCATTAATTCGAAGTCAAAGGCAATACAGTCTAAGACCAAATATGTATCTTCCTAGTGCAGACATGCCACACTGGTTTGCTCCATTGATCTGATGCCATACAGTCTGGATAGCTACTTGCACCTACTCAGAATCAGTCTGATGAACTCCCTGAGCACTAAGCGGATTTGCCGGAGTTATCATACTTTCAATGAACTTGTAGTATTTCTGGATGAAGGTTGCTTGCAATAACTTGAAGATAGACAAGTCTCCCGGGCCTGACGGGGTATATCCAAGGATGTTATGGGAAGCAAGGGATGAAATTGCAGAGCCGCTGGCAATGATCTTTTCATCTTCTCTGCTGACGGGGGTGGTACCAGGTGATTGGAGGGTGGCAAATGTTGTGCCCCTGTTCAAGAAAGGGAATAGGAACAACCCTGGGAATTACAGGCCAGTTAGTCTTACTTCGGTGGTAGGCAAGTTGATGGAAAAGGTGCTGAGGGATAGGATTTCTGAGCATCTGGAAAGACACTGCTTGATTCGGGACAGTCAGCACGGTTTTGTGAGGGGTAGGTCTTGCCTCACAAGCCTGATTGAATACTTTGAGCAGGTGACCAAGCAAGTGGATGAGGGTAAACCAGTGGATGTGGTGTACATGGATTTTAGTAAGGCATTTGATAAGGTCCCCCATGGTAGACTTATGGAGAAAGTCAGGAGGCATGGGATAGTGGGGAATGTGGCCAGTTGGATTAAGAATTGGCTAACTGATAGAAGGCAGAGAGTGGTCTTAGATGGTAAATACTCAGCCTGGAGCCCAGTTACCAGTGGCGTGCCGCAGGGATCAGTTCTGGGTCCTCTCCTGTTTGTGATTTTTATTAACGACTTGGATGAGGAAGTCGAAGGGTGGGTCAGTAAATTTGCAGATGATACAAAGGTTGGTGGAGTCGTGGATACCGAGGAGGGCTATTGTCGTCTGCAAAGGGACTTGGATAGGTTGCAGTGCTGGGCTGAAAAGTGGCAGATGGAGTTTAACCCTGAAAAGTGTGAGGTCGTCCATTTTGGAAGGACAAACATGAATGCAAAATACTGGGTTAACGGTAGGGTTCTTGGGCATGTGGAGGAGCAGAGAGACCTTGGGGTCTATGTGCATAGATCATTGAAAGTTGCAACTCAAGTGGATAGGGCTGTGAAGAAGGCATATGGGGTGTTAGCGTTCATTAGCAGAGGGATTGAATTTAAGAGCCGTGAGGTGATGATGCAGCTGTACAGGACCTTGGTAAGGCCTCATTTGGAGTACTGTGTGCAGTTCTGGTCGCCTCATTTTAGGAAGGATGTGGAAGCCTTGGAGAGGGTGCAGAGGAGATTTACCAGGATGTTGCCTGGAATGGAGAATAAGTCTTACGAGGAAAGGCTGAACATTCTAGGCCTCTTCTCATTAGAAAGGAGAAGGATGAGGGGTGACATGATAGAGGTTTATAAGATGATCAGGGGAATAGATAGGGTAGACAGTCAGAAACTTTTTCCCCGGGTGGAGCAAAGCGTTACAAGGGGTCATAAATTTAAGGTGAAGGGTGGGAGATATAAGGGGGATGTCAGGGGAAGGTTCTTTACCCAGAGAGTGGTCGAGGCATGGAATGCCTTGCCCGGGGAAGTTGTTGAGTCAGAAACTTTAGGGACTTTCAAAAGGCTTTTGGATAGGTATATGGATAAAGGAGAATGATGGGGTATAGATTAAATTGTCCTTGACAGAGGACAAAGGATCGGCACAACATTGTGGGCCGAAGGGCCTGTTCTGTGCTGTATGTTCTATGTTCTATGTTCTATGTTCTTGTAGTTGTTAGCTGAATGGTGTGGACAAGGCTTTGAAGAAAGTAATGCAGGTAGTCAGGAATCTTCTGTTTTTCTAATGATGGGCCACAATCAGCAAAATGTAACTGCAACTAGGGCTATGGAGACCAACTAGGATAGAACACTCTGAGATCTTAGCAATCGAATCTGATCCTCTCCTGTTGGTTACTATCTTTTATGTTTCTTTTCCTTTTTCAAGTTAAACTGTATCAAATTTTAAACCTTTTTGCCCTCTACCTTGGTATGAAGTCTGGACTTTCTCTGTTCAACCAGAGAAGCATACTCAAGTTTGACAGATTGCGGAGGACCAGGGGACATGAATTTAAATTACATAGAAGGAGAAATAGGCTAGATGTTAGGTGGTTCTTCTTTTTCCCAGAGAGTAGTGAGCCTCTGGAATGTATTACCGGTTTATGTGATAATTGCTGACTCACTGCATGCCTTCAAGAGGGAGCTGGACTGGTCTTTGGCCGGAGTAGAAATTGCATCATTCGGAAAGTAAGTAGATTAACAGTTAACGTACACATGGGCAATGTGGTCTCTTGTTTTTTTTTTAACCACCCAGGAGATTACATCACTGTGGTTAGGGGTGGGCAGGGGGTGGTGGTGGTCGGAACTGTTGAGTCATGGTTCCCCAGGCTTTTCCTGACTGTCACTTTTGTATGCTTATCTGTTCAATTGGTGGCCACAACTAGTGTAATTTGACATTCAAGATCTTATTGGGCAGCTTACAGATTTATACAAACATTTGTGATCGATATCTTCTCACCTCTGGAAATGCGAGAATGTTTACATCATGCTTACATTACTAATGTCCTTTCGGGAAGGAAATCTGCTGTCCTTAACTGGTCTGTCCTACATGTGACTCCAGACCCATAGCAATGTGGTTGGCTCTTAAAATGCCTTCTGAAATGACCTAGCGAGCCACTCAGTTCGAGCAATTCGGGATGGGCAATAATTGCTGGCCTAGCCAGCACTGCCCACATCCCACAACGAATGAATTAAAAAAATGTTAGGTGGAGGCTGCATTTTATAAGCCCCTTGACGACGGGGGTCATGGCAGAGGAGCCCGGAATATCCTTCTGGGAGAGGCCCGCCACAGGCATCGACACTGGGAAGGCCATGCCCCATTTTACCGGTGGTGGCGAAGCCTTGTGGCGATTCCCTGCCGCATGGAGACGGAGACTTCATTTAAATATGCTAATGAAATTAAAATGAATGAATAATCACGTCCCACGCCAATATTCCAGCCAGTTGCCAGAAGTCCCGCGCCTTCGGATCTCCATTTGGAGATCTGAGGCAGAACACTGTTGGGGAGGGGGGGAAGGAGTAAAGTTTTCAGGGGGGGGGGGGGGGGCGGTGGGGAGAGTGGGGAAAACTGTTACGATTGGCTGAAGAGATGGTAGGAAGGGGTTGAACGGCAAAGATTACGAAGTTTGAGGGTGATGGGTCGGGATTGGCAAAAAAGTTTTTTCGGGGGAGAAAGGGAAATAAATATGGTCATTGGAGGGGTGGAAGAGGGGCTTCAGTCTTTCATAGACTGTTTAAATTCAATTTGAACGTCCAGACTCTTTAAAAATTTAAATTAACTGTCAGGGCTTGAAGCCCTTTAAAAATGGCACTGGCGCCAGTGCGGTGGCGCCAGACTCCGTTGCCAGGGATGAAGAGCCCGCCCCCTCTACGCCATTGGGGGCAGGCGCTCCGCCCGCTCTATGTTAATGAGCTGCCGCGTGAAATATCTAGACGGCTCCGTGGCACATATCTCGCACATGCGGCGCGCACTTTTTGAAGCTTGCTGCCGCTAATAAAATTCAGCCTTCAGTTTACATTGTCAGGAAAGTTTGTTCCATAACTTCATTATCTTCACTGGGTTATACGTTCTGGCATATGAATGTATGCAAATGATGGGCAGGGAAAGATGAGCTGATCCATTAAGTCTGCCCCATGTGTATCCAAAATTTGCTTTTCATTTCTTATGGCTAATTCAATAAGGAGATCTGTCTTTATGTTATAAAATTGAGGGTTGCATTACCTCTTTTTTTGTCAGTTTTCTGTGGAAGAAAATGTGTGGTGCATGTTTAAGTGCAATTGTTCATATTTTGCATGAATGTGTAATTTATAAGACATTCATAAAATGTGCTGTGTGGCCTGACAGATTGAAATGTTTGGTGGATGCGAGCTGAGGATACGAGTTTTGATCAGCAAGAGACAAGGGAACATTAAGCCCTGAATTTTGTACAAAGAAAATCCATAACACTGATCACTAGTGTTAAAAAACTGAGTTATGAGGGGAAAAATTGAGCTCTCCTTTTTGAAAGTAGATGGTTTGAAAGGTGAATTTTTATATATAGAATAGATATTCACAGTATAAAAAAAGGTAAATCTGAGCACTACTTCAAGGAAAAACCTTGCCAGTCAGCTAAAGGAGCCCAGGTTCAAACTACTGTATGACAATTTTACACAATGTTTTAGAACATTTTTTTATGCAAAGAATGACTGATATTTGGATGGACTTCTATGTCGGGTAGGGAAGGTAAAATCCTTGAAGTAATTCAAGACACCGATGGATGCTGTGGTAGGAGGAATGTTAGTTGTCCTCGCTGGATGAGTTAACAACAAATTACATTTATACAGCCCCCATGGGAGGCATCAGAGCTGATGATGATATCATCCTACCCCAGGTTCCACATACATACTTTCCAGTCAGGTCACAATGGATAGCAATAAGAAACCATGGCTGAATCCAGCTAACTCAGCACAGACCTGGGATCCATGTACCTTAGTGTTATAGTGGGTGACACATTTATTGACTTTGCCACTCGGGGGACAAACCTTTTAGTGTGCTAAGATTTTTAAGCATCTTGCAAAAGAAATGCATTAAGATGGTCTCAGGGATAAGAGACTTTATAGTGAAGAGACTAGGGAGAAAATTTGTCAAGGCCCGTTTTTGGCATAACGGTCGTGACTCGCAATCACCCCATGCCTGGTCCCGCTGAGGTAGGCAGCACGCAAACTTGGTGCTGTCTACTCATCTAAATGATTTCAGCTTGCAGCCCAGCGCAGAATGCACTGCTGACTGGCTGCATGCTGAAAACGAAGCCCAGCAGCGGGCATGGCTAACGTCTTTCAGCTAGTCTCCATGTCTTAATGCTCTTAAAAGGAACCAGCAGTCATTGTACAGAAGTTGCTGCAGACTCTCTATGAAAGACTTGGAGAGAAGCAAAAGCACAGAAAATGGAGCAACAGACGAGAGAGGGGGTTCCCAGATTTTCTGGTGTAGTTCTGGAGCCATCAGTGCAGGAGGTGGAAAGGAGGAGAGAGGCAATGTTTCTGTAGGGTACCAGGAGGCACAACAGGAGAAGGGAATGGGAGCAGATGGCCAGGGAGTTCAATTCTCAGGTTCTGGTCTCGCGAACCTGGCAGCAGTGCTGGAAGAAGTTTAACAATTTCAGATGGGTGTTCAAGGTATGTGAATGCATCTCACATGACATCTCCACCTAGAGGCCTGCTCAGGTCAGAAAAAAGAACCCGACCCAAACCTGACCGAACTACAATGGACCTGAGCCCGCCCAGCCCGAGTCCCTCTGATTTTGCCCCGAGCCCGACCCGACCCGAACCCTCCCCGACTTGGCCCGATCAGACCAGAGCCCGACCATCCCTTTACTTACCTTCCGACTGGGAAGCTCCATGAAGCTGCAGCGTGATGACATCATAGTGACATCACCCACACACTGCGCAGTCTCGGTTTCGACCTGGACTCCCAGCTCAGGTAAGTTTTTTAATTTTAATACCAGCAGAGCACTTACAGTGTGTGTCCGGCCCGACCCAACCCGAATCGACCTGGACTCGGCGCGACCCGACTCGAGCCCGAAACCCGTACCCTGAAGATGGGCCCGACCTGACCCGAACCCGACATATGTCATCGGGTCCCGTCGGGTTCAGGTCGGGTAGCAGGCCTCTATCTCCACCAACCTCTCACACTGCTTAATGCATCACAACCCCATCCCCCACCCATCAGCAATCTCTAGCAATCAGGACTCAGGCCCATCATCCAGATACTCTAAAAGCAAAATACTGCAGATGCTGGAAATCTGAAACACAAACAAGAAATGCTGGAAATACTCAGCAGGTCTGGCAGCATCTGTGGAGAGAGAAGCAGAGTTAACCTTTGAGGCCAGTGACCCTTCATCAAAACTGGCAGATATTAGAAATGTAAAAGTTTTAAGCAAGTAAAGCGGGGATGGGGAAAGAGATAACAAAAGAGGTGTTGATAGGACAAGGTCACAGAGAATAACTGACCAGAAGGTCATGGAGCAAAGGCAAACAGTATATTAATGGTGTGATGAAAGACAAAGCATTAGTACAGAGAGGGTGTTAATGGACAGAAAACTGAGCAGCCTGGCCCCAAATGCAAACATGAAAAAAGAGTGGGTAGGCACAGTAGAAACAAACTAAAATAAACACAAAAAAAGAAAAAAGAAAAAAGAATTAAAAATAAAAAGTGGGGCCCATCATACTCTGAAATTATTGAACTCAGTGTTCAGTCCGGCAGGCTGTAGTGTGCCTAATCAGTAAATGAGGTGCTGTTCCTCGAGCTTGCGTTGATATTTGCTGGAACACTACAGCAATCCCAGGACAGAGATGTGAGCATGAGAGCAGGGGGGAGTGTTGAAATGGCCAGCGACCGGAAGCTCGGGGTCACGCTTTTGGACTGAGCGGAGGTGTTCTGCAAAGCGGTCACCCAGTCTGCATTTGGTCTCACCAATGTAGAGGAGACCACATTGTGAGCAGCGAATACGGTACACTAAATTGAAAGAAGTACAAGTAAATCATTGCTTCACCTTAAAGGAGTGTTTGGGGCCCTCTTAATATGCTTGACAGGGCCCTCAACCGTGTCCGGCTCATTTCCCGCACTTCTACCCTCACCCTTTCCTCTCCCTCCCAGAACTGCGACAGGGTTCCCCTTGTCCTCACTTTCCACCCCACCAGCCTCCACATCCAAAGGATCATCCTCCGCCATTTCCGCCACTTCCAGCTTGATGCCACTACCAAATGCATGTTCCCCTCCCTTCCCCTGTCAGCAATCCGAAGGGATCGTTCCCTCCGCGACACCCTGGTCCACTCCTCCATTACCTCCACCACCTGGTCCCCTTCCCACAGCACCTTCCCCAGCAATCGCAGGCGGTGTAATACCTGCCCATTTACCTCCTCTCTCCTCACTATCCAAGACCCCAAACACTCCTGGGTGACCGCTTTGAAGAACACCTCCACTCAGTCCGAAAGCATTTCAACACTCCCCCCTGCTCTCATGCTCACATCTCTGTCCTGGGATTGCTGCAGTGTTCCAGTGAACATCAACGCAAGCTCAAGGAACAGCACCTCATTTACCGATTAGACACGCTGCAGCCTGCTGGACTGAACATTGAGTTCAATAATTTCAGCGTATGATGGGCCCCCCTTTTTATTTTTATTTTGAGTTATTTTTTCTTTTTTTGTAATTATGTTGGTTTGTTTAGTTTGTTTCTACTGTGCCTACCTACTGTTTTTTCATGTTTGTGCTTGGGGCCAGGCTGCTCAGTTTTCAGTCCATTAACACCCTCTCTGTACTAATGCTTTGTCTTTCACCACACCATGAACATACCATTTGTCTTTGCTCCATGACCTTCTGGTCAGTTATTCTCTGTGACCTTGTCCTGTCAACACCACTTTTGTTATCTCTTGCCCCACCCCCGCTTTACTTGCTTAAAACTTTTACATTTCTAATATCTGCCAGTTTTGATGAAGGGTCACTGACCTGAAATATTAACTCTGCTTCACTCTCCACAGATGCTGCCAGACCTGTTGAGTATTTCCAGTTTGTGATCCAGATACTCTACCTCACCTTCACAGATGCATTGTCAGGCCTGCCAAACAGCCTGTTGTCACCATCAAGGATAACGGTAGAGTCTGGCTCCAAATTGGCACAGGGATTTGTACAGAGCTTGGAGCCTACCCTTTCGCTCATGGAGGAGGTGGCCAACTCCATGGTAGTGCTTACCGACCCACCCCTGATCTACTGTCTGGTTGCTGATATTTCAGCTTCCATTGCAGCTCAGGCAGAAGCCACCCAACATCTGTAGTGAAAGCTTAGACTGAGGTCATGAGATCCATGCTTGTTGCTGTGCAGGCTCAGACTGATGCCATCATGGCTGCAGATAGCCATGCTCAAAGGGGCAGGCAGGCTCTTCACAGCAGTCCAGGAATCTGCCCTCTAACAGGGGCAGTGACAGTAGCTCTGTGGTGCATGAAGCTGATGTCCTTTCTGGCTGACAGCATTCTTGCTCCCATCACTGGTCCACTGGTGCCCCTGCTCTTGCATTTCAGCCAACCAGCCCAGACTGCTTCTGTCCATGCTGAGGTGGTGCAGCTCAAAGCTGGGCCCACATGGCCCAGAGCTGTTCAGGGTCATCCTGCAAGAGCATCTGCACACTCTCCCAATGAAAGTTAGCAGTCTGTTATATTCAAGAAAACCAGGTGGTGAAGGATAGAACTAGAGCCAATCTTTACACACTTTTATAACCTTTTTATTTGCAGAGATACACATTACAAGCACGCACCTCCTACCCCAACAACCACAGTTTCAGTCTGAAAACAATTAAATACAATGAACAAATTCCTTTCTTTCTCTCTAAATAAAAAATGAAGTTTATATGTATAATCAAAATTTCCAAACAAATCCTCAAGGACCCCTAAAAATTTCCACATACATGCATTTCTTTTTGTAAAACATTCCGACAGTTGATGACTTGCATCCATCCATTTAATTTTAGAGATTTTCTTTCCTGCATTTGTTTCAAGCCAGCAAGGTCAAAATGTAACCATTTCTCACTCACACTTTACAGAGAGCGTACATTATCCCAGAAGGAACGACTTCACTGAGACCGTTAACGTTTAAATATGAGATATGAAACCCCAGACCAATTAAAGAATTACATGACATGATTTCATGTTTGAAGACTTTTATTATAACAACAGAACTAAAAGAAATCCCCATTAACTAAATAGTACTTTGTAAGTAGCGGATGCCCCAAATTACAAAGAAAGGTATTTTCTTTACTTATTAAAACACTTGAAAACTTCACACCACACTTATACATTCCACAGTCCTCTTTGATGGTGAAAATATTGCAGTTAGAAGTCCAAACTCCTCCCAGTTGCAATGGGTTGGATCTCCCAGACCTTTCTCAAAGTCAATGTCCTCTTCGCTCACTTCTCCGAGCAATTTCAACCTGGATGTCCATGAATGGGGTGATCCCTGATGATCCTGTTGGCCTTTGCTTCTCCACAAACTTCAACTTTCACAATAGGTTCAAGTCTTTGCAGCCTTTTGCTGTATATCTTTTGAGAACAAGTGTTCCCTCTCTCTCTACCTTGAGTCTGCCACTGCTGGTTGTCTTCCTTTCTTACACCCTGTCTGCCTTCGGAAAATCTGCTAAATTTATCTGGAATCGCAAGTCAATAGCCTATTGTCCTTTTTCAATATGCAAAGTGCAAAGGTCTGGCTTCAGCAGTGCCACCCGGGCTTTTCATTGTTTCCAGGTGTTAGTAGCTGCCATGCACATTTGCATTCTCAGAATCACTGACTTCTTGTTTATGAACTGAAAGTCTGGGAGGGTGAAATCCATTGTTCTTCTGGTGCTTTACCCCTTCAGTCTCTGCTTTTCAAAAAAAAGTCTTTGATCTTTGTTCTCTGTTGTCCTGGTGACCGAGATTTCTGTCTTGTCTTCAAGCAGAATGGACATGAGGTCACCTGACTTCTCTGACTCCATCTTAAACTTTTAAAAATTACAATTTTTAAAACATAATCATGTTACAAAGTCTAGTGTTTGTAACAACATTCAATGGGTATAACTTTTTAGCATGCCCATTGTACAGGACCTTTTTTTTATTCATTCATGGGATGTGGGCATTGCTGGCTAGGCCAGCAGGTATTGCCGATACCTAATTGCCCTTGAGAAGGTGGTGGTGAGCTGCCTTCTTGAACCGCTGTAGTCCGTGGGAGGTAGGTACACCCACAGTGCTGTTAGGGAGGGAGTTCCAGGATCTTGTCCGAGCGACAGTGAAGGATTGGCGATACAGTTCCAAGTCAGGATGGTGTGTGACTTGGAGGGGAACTTGCAGGTGGTGGTGTTCTCATGCTTTTGCTGCCCTTGTCCTTCTAGTTGGTAGAGGTAGCGAGTTTGGAAGGTCCTGTTGAAGGAGCCTTGGTGCGTTGCTGCAGTGCATCTTGTAGATGGTACACTGCTGCCACTGTGCGTCGGTATTGGAGGGAGTGAATGTTTGTGGATGGGGTGCCAATCAAATGGGCTGCTTTGTTGTGGAAGGTGTCGAGCTTCTTGAGTGGTGTTGGAGGTGCACCCATCCAGGCAAGTGGAGAGTATCCCATCACACTCCTGACTTGTGCCTTGTAGATGGTGGACAGGCTTTGGGGAGTCAGGAGGTGAGTTACTCGCCACAGGATTCCTAGCCTCTGATCTGCTCTTGTAGCCACGGTATTTATATGGCTACTCCAGTTTAGTCTCACTTAAAATGTTGGACAAATAGAATCCTACATCCACTGCCTCTTCAAAAGCCAGTATTTCTGCAAGCAGAGTACTTTTAACAACCCTTTCTATTTTCTTAGTTTTGCAAGGTAAAGGACATCATTTCCCATTCTCACCCATCAGAAATATTATGAAACCAGCTGTACTAGAATACCCATCAGGTGGATTAGCATGGGAAACATTGCTAAAAATGATGAACTTCATGTTTTTTGTGTCACCTAAGGATCAGAATCTAATTATGCATTTTTCCATATTTAACTTATTATTTTATTTTCCCTAAACACATTCTCTACTTTAGGGTGTTGCATCATGGTATTTAACTACAACACATCAAAACTAGCATCTGCTTTATTCTGAGAGCCCAACCAGTTCAACTGATCAATCAAGCTTTGCAGTTGCTCTGTCTCTTCTTTAGATATAACATCATCTTTCTGTGATAACCTAGAATGATTAATTGGGATGTGGGTATCATTCTCTAAATGGGATTGTTGATTTAATGTTCTTCCAGACCTCCTTTAATATCTAAACCAATATATTTAAAAGCCCGACAAGCCTGACTCCCAATTTTAAAATCTACTCTCATCATATTAATAACACATGTCTCAAATTCCACAGTACCACTCCATAAGAAATCATCAACATGCATCATGAAGATGCCTGAAAGTTGCTCTTTATGATACCAACGAAACATCATAGGGTCTGCTTTTAGTTGAACACAACCTATTTTCAGCAAAACAGATCTCACCAAAAAAAACATATCCTGGGAGCATCATTCAGGCCATAGATACATTTGTTTGGTTTCCATAGTTTTCTTCTGCATCTGCTGCCTCTTTGGATGGTGTCAGAAACTCCTCTCTCTGAAAAGTATCGCCCTGCAGAAATGCGGCTTTTAATGTTGATTGACCTACACTCCCATGAATACGTGGCAAAAGAGCTAAAAAGATTTAAGATTACTTTCCAGCTGTGGGAAAATCTATTCTTAAATTCTGTATCACCCAGTCACTCTTCAAAACGCCGAGTAACTAGCCTTATATCCCACCTGCAAGGACTTTTTCAGTATAAATCCACCTATGTGACAAAGCTGGTTGCCTTTTATCTGGAACCTCAGAATAAACTCAACTCTCTCCAACTATTTGTTTTGTCTCTCTTATTAGTTCATCCTGTAGTTTATTGGCAGCATGAGGACTTTTGCTTCTAGTTCTGTTGCAAGACTATTCTGTGGCCTATATTTTATTGCCTACTCTATTCAAGCTAGGCCTCTACGTCCACTTTTGTGACTGTCAGGACAACTACTGCGAGATCTCTCTCTTGCACTATCAGAGGTTCTTTCTCGAGTTTGTGATTGTTCTCTGACACAACAGTCACTTCCAGACTCACTGGGTTGGATTTTGTTCCCAGCTGACATCGGGTTTTGTGACGGGGGGTGGTTTGCCAGAAAACTGGAGCGGCAGCAACTGCCACTGAACCCGACGCCAGGATTGTCAGGCCCGATCTTCCCGGCGGCGGGGAAGCTCTGTGGCAGCCCCTCCACCGCTCTGTGATGGGACCTGACTTAGCATATTTAAATAACACATTTGCACCGATTAAAATGCACGTGACATCCTTAGGTGTCTCTGTCATTGCCCCTCTGACATTTTAAGATAATTTGTCCTTGTCCTGAGGATATGATAACGCGCTAGTGCCCGTCTTCAATAAGGCCGTTCCTGGATGTTATCACTCAGAGCATCCTCGCCTTCCTGTTCTTGTTGCTGGCACTCAGTCATCATGAGTCGAGGGAAAAGAGCCCTCCTTAGTCTCTCTCTTTGTTCTTCTTCCCATGGTACTAGACAAATTGGGTGTATGAGACCCATGTTGCTGTGGCTTTTCTGAGTAATAAATGAGCAGAGCGGTAATTCAGCCCTCTGTTGCTAGTGAGCTGAAACATTGAGGTAATGAATAGCTCCCTTATATCTGCCTTCAAATTGCAGCCAGGTAGAAGGCACACCCACTGTTGTTTGCCTCCTCCCACTCTCCTTGAATCCTTGAATGTCCACATGGTTTCCATTATCGTTAGAGAAAATGGTGCATGTGGAATTCAAGGGAAGTCTCCCCACCTTCCAGCCTCCTCCTGCAACCTTCCAGCTTGAACCCATCATCCTTGACCTACCCAATATTACCATTACTCTTCCTTCTGTTACTATTGAGCCTCCCTCACATACTGTGCACAGTTTAATCATCAATGTATTCATGCCATCCCTCCCCTCTGTACCTACTCCCATGACTATTGACATGCCGACTCTTACACTTGAACCTCCTCACATCTAACTGACCATTGTTGCCAAGTCCCATTCCCCTCCATATGAAGCTGTCGAATACCCACTCATTATTCACCATCACCCCCCCTACAGAATCCATTGACTGTGACTGTTCCCTCTGCTAACCAGTACCCTCAATTTGCCTCACAGCTCCCTGATATCGACAGCATTCACCCCTCCCTTTAGACCCTTGCCAAATATCTTCACACTGTACTGATCTAATCCATCCAACACCCCACAGCCGACAAAATGCATCTTCACCATCAACATCAACCTGGATGCTCCATTCCATCCTCCCCTGCTCCTCTATGCACCCAATTGCCCCATCGTTCCCTCCCCGACGACCCTCCCCTGCTCCTGCATGCAACCGATTGCCCCAGCCTTCCCTTCCCAACTACCCTCTCTGCTCCTCTATGCATTCAATCAACCTCACCCTTCCCTCCCCGACTACCTTCCCCTGCTCCTTTTTGAACCCAATTAACTCCACCCTTTCCTCCCTGACTACCCTCCCCTTCTCCTCCATGCACCCGATCGCCCCACACTTCCCTCCCTGACTACCCTCCCCTTCTCCATGCACCCGATCGCCCCACCTTTCCCTCCCTGACTACCCTCCCCTGCTTCTCCATGCACCTGATCAACTCCACCCTTTCCTCCCCGACTACCCTCTCCTGCTCCTCCATGTAGCCCCCACCAATGCCATCACCGGATTCCCCTGAGATGATTCACCCTTGTGGCAAACATCCATTCCAATACTGGCATGGAGGCAAACATCCATTCCAATGTTAGCATTAGTTGAGCGGATGACCTAAAGAGAGAAGAGAACAGTCCTGAGACTCAACTGCACAAATCCCCGACTGTTGCACGCTACTTGAAACATTTGTGAACCAGGTAGCACAGGAATAATCGCTCGCCGTTCACTTATTCGGGCAGGTAGGAGTAAACTGTAACTATGCATAGGGTAATATGTATGCATGTTATTTAAATGAATGCAAAGCTGCAATCCACCACTGCACTAGGGGAAACCTGGAACACCACAAACCCGACGCTGACTTAATTCCTCTAAAATATCCTGCTGTCGGAAATCTGAAAAAACACCTCCCGCCTAATTCTATCATGTTGCATGCCACCAATTCCTCTGCTGTGGACAGCATAAAATTCTTCCCATTTGGTTTTGTTAAGGGATACAATAATGTGGGGTAAACTGCAGATCAATTGACATTCCAAAAACACAGTGCCACAAGGGCGGCGCAGTGGTTAGCACCGCAGCCTCACAGCTCCAGGGACCTGGGTTCGATTCTGGGTACTGCCTGTGTGGAGTTTGCAAGTTCTCCCTGTGACCGTGTGGGTTTTCGCCGGGTGCTCCGGTTTCCTCCCACAGCCAAAGACTTGCAGGTGATAGGTAAATTGGCCATTGTAAATTGCCCCTAGTGTAGGTAGGTGCTAGGGAATTTGGGATTAATGTAGGGTTAGTATAAATGGGTGGTTGTTGGTCGGCACAGACTCGGTGGGCCGAAGGGCCTGTTTCGGTGCTGTATCTCTAAATAAAAATAAATAATTGTCTTATCATGCTCCTTTTTAAGTTAAACCTAAAGCAAGTAGTATTTTTATATTCCTTATCCTTGTGTCGATCCTCACAACTTAGTGAATTGTAACTAATCTATCTCCATTCTGTTGAGGTACAAGTACTATCTAGTACTGCACAGTTAAAGGAGTCTGCGATTAAAACATTCATCACAGGACTAAACTTTCTTGTGAGTAGTGTAATTTTTTTCAGATTTATTCTTATCTTTGTCCCCCTTTTCAGAACTCTCTTCATCTTGTGTCATTTCATGGACCCTGCCTCTTTGCTTTGGACAGTTTACTGCAAATTGTTACCTCAAGTCACACCTGAACCACCTATTAACTGTTCCTTGGGCATTCCTGGGATTCATTTGCCCATTATTTTGTTCTAGTTTTGTCTTATTTTGTAATAGCCATATCTGCTCAAGGTGTTTTTATCCTCATTATCCCTGTCTTCAATCCTTCTGTTGTATTGATGGCTGCCTCCAGTATCTAGACTATTTTGAAATCTGGCAATCAATGAGTCTTCTGTTCTTTATGTCACTGTGAACTGTTTCATTTGTTCCATGAAGATGGAAGGAAATGACATTCCCCAGGAATTTTTTTTAAGGCAGCAGATATCTGATCCAACAGGATCTCCTTTCTGAGAACCGAACACAAGATAGAACCAGTTGCCTGTCCATATGAGACACCCTAGCACAATCCAGTAATGTAAATGCCAGTACTGATCCAGGGACCCCAAATTGAATTTCATCAATCTTTTATACAATCTGTTGAAGTCCATGATATATTCTTCCATGGAATGACTGTCCATTTTCCAAAATCTTTCAAATTCTGATCATGCCTCATAGCCATTGAACAGATAATATTTCTTTTAGATTTCATCCAAGAATTCTAATAGAAGGTCCATGTATTGTGGTTGGTATAAGCTATGGTCTCTCTATGTCCATTTTGGACATATACCTCAAAATGTTTGAAAGCCAGCAACAGTCCCAGGGCTTCCTTCTCCACAGTAGAGTATCTCCTTTGATGTTTGTTTAATTTTTTGGCAAAGCACCCAACTGGTCTCTCAATGTCTAACTCATCATCTTGGAGCAGGACGGCATCTACCCCTAGGTCACTAGCATCCACTGCCACTTCAAATGGTTTGTTAAAGTTTGGAACTACCAGCACCAGTTCATTGGTTAAGATGGCTTTCAACCTCTCGAAAGCTGTTTGGCACCTTCCTGACTACACTACCTTTGCTTTTTAGTAATAGAAAAGTGTTATAGTTATATTTTTATATGTTATATTTTTTATAAAAAATAGTCAGGCGATAGTGCTGAAGTTTGGGACAAACTTGTGGTAAAACCCACACATCCCCTAAAATCGCTTTATTTCCCATTTGGTTGTGGGGATGGGACGATCTATCAGCACCTGTACCTGTGCTTCTCTGGGCAACACTCGCCCTTGAACCATAATATGCCTTAGGTAGGTTACTTGAGCTTTAGCGAACTCGCCCTTTGCAAGATTTACCGTGAGGTCAGTTGACTGTAACCTTCGGAAGAGAGCTTCTAACTGGTTTAGGTGGTCCCCCCAGGTGTCACTGTACACTAACAGATCATCCAGGTACACTACACAATTGGGCAGGCCAGCCACTACCTGGTTCATCAGCCTTTGGAAGGTGGCTGGAGCATTTCTTAATCCAGAGGGCATCACCCGGTGCACCCAGTATAAAGGTGTGGGCATATACTTTCCTTTGATAATCATTTACTAGCACTCTAGCATTAAGTGCACTTTCTGGGGGAAAGGTCATGCCTTTTCTCAGCAGAAGGGATTGGATGGTCCCTGTATCCCTAAGTAGGACTATAGGCTTATTCACCTCACTTGAGGGGTTTGGGATCGCTTTTCTTCTAGACACGAAATCCTGGTAACTCTCAGGGATTTTGTTAAGTTTTCCCGCACTCTCAGTGGTAGGTTTAATGGTGTTTACTGCCGCAGTTAAAGCCAGAGCCTGGTCTGCTGTGATTTCCATCAGGGCCCCTTTTTCTGCATTGGTCTGGTGTGCTCTGACTAAACCTATGGGTTTTCCCCCTAACTACCAGCAGTCAGCTTAAAGGTGATCTGCCTTGTTACAATGGAAACATACAGGCTTTTGGGCGCCATTCCGGTTTTCAGCACCTTCCTTTTTGGCCTGAGGAGGGCTCCCTGTGTTTCCAGCTCTAACTTCTCACTCATGGCTGTTCATCCTCCTATCATCCTCCCACCTTCAGTTTTTTGGAGATAACTAGGAAAGGGTTTCCCTTGGGGCAGACGCTTATGAATAAGTCTATAATTATCAGCCAGGATTGCTGGCTCTTGGAACCTTTTGTTCCTCCACGTGGTTTCTTATGGAAAGGGGAAGCAAGTTTTTGAACTGCTCAGGAGGATCACCTTTCTGAGGTTTTCATAGGTGGACTCTATCTTAAGTGCCTGTATCCACCAATCAAAAACAAGCTACTTAACTCTTTCAAACTTGAGGTAAGTTTGTTCAGGTTGTTTTTGGAGAGTTCGGAAATTTTGGCGGTTTGCCTCCGGTACTAGCTCATGTGCGGCCAGGATAGCATTTTTATTCATCTCATCAGGCAACAGTCAAGAAACCTTTTCCTATTAGTTTGCTTTGCAATAACAGTGTCTACTCTCTGCTGGCCACTTCAGCTGTTTTGCAAGCTTTTCAAAAGAGACAAAAAATGCTTCCACATCCCCCTCATTGAACTTTGCTATCAACTGGGAGAACTTTAAAAGCTCAGCACCCAGTCCTGAACTCGGGGTAACTCTCTCACTAGCACAAGGAGGAAAGGGAGCAAAGGTGCCTTCACTGGTTGTATTGGGTCTTGCCCTGTTTAGTTTGAGCCACCTTTGCTCCCTTTCCTCCTTGTGCTGTATCTCTCTATGGGCGGCACAGTGGCGCAGTGGTTAGCACCGCAGCCTCACAGCCCCAGCGACCTGGGTTCAATTCTGGGTACTGCCTGTGCGGAGTTTGCAAGTTCTCCCTGTGTTTGCGTGGGTTTCCTCCGGGTGCTCCTGTTTCCTCCCACATGCCAAAGACTTGCAGGTTGATAGGTAAATTGGCCATTAGCAATTGCCCCTAGTGTAGGTAGGTGGTCGGGAAATATAGGGACAGGTGAGGATGTGGTAGGAATATGGGATTAGTGTAGCAGTAGTATAAATGGGTGGTTGATGGTCGGCACAGACTCGGTGGGCCGAAGGGCCTGTTTCAGTGCTGTATCTCTAAACTAAACTAAACTAAAGACTCTATGAAAGCTCTTTCTTTTTCCTTTTCCTGAGACTCTCTCTCCTCTTTCTCTCTCTGGAATTCTAATTCTAGTCTCCTCTGTTCTAGCTGTATGTTCGCTAATGTTACTGTGTCTGTTTCAGATTCTATGCCTGTCTCCAGTTCTTCAGTGGCAATTTTAAAATGGTTGGCCACAAGTTTTAGGATTTCCGACTTCCTAGCTTTTTGGATGGATAGTAATCGCTAATTGTCCAGCTACATTACTTAACTCTTCAACAGATAGGGCTTTTAACCTGGCCCAAATTACTTCACTCTGTTCTCGGAAGGCACTGGCCTCACATGTGGACATTTTAGTACTCTCGCACTGGAAACCAGAAGAAAATCTATACTGAACTTTTTAATTTTTTGTTAGGGATCAATTTGGTTTCCCACTTCCAATTTCCCATTTGTCTTTGGGTTTGATCCCAGACGTGAGCCTCCAAATTTCTGTTACGGTCAAGTGATGAGGGGTCGAAGGGCTTCCCTCTTTTCCCTCTCCTTGTTTGACCACTCCAGGTTTAATTTTTTCTTAAAGTGGATGTACTGGCCAATTCAGTTGGTGTTTAATTACTTACTTGCTTTGATCATAACAAGAACCAATCACAGGTTTTCTTGAGTTTAACAAAGAAAGAGGTTAATTTTATTGTACCTAAGCTGAACTAATGAAAATAATAAACTACGTGCTAACTTTTACTCACACACACACACTAGTGGTTTACACATACCCAAATAGGTTACAGAGAGGGGAAAGGTAGATTGTTTGAGTTAGAGTCCATAGAAAAAAGGGGTATAGAGTCTGTGGCATTTGATGATTTGGCTGGCGTCTAGCTGAATTCGGTGGTCCTGAGGCTTTTAGTTTGAAGAGGTAGATGTCTGGTTCGATAGGTCTCTTGGAGACAGCGATGCAGATGATTTCCTGTAATGTGGTTTCTGATTGTAGCAAAAGTATACAAAAGTGATCAGTCAACAGGCAGAGTTCGATGTTTGTAAGCTGAAATGGAAAGAGAGAGGGACCCCCACTCGGGTCTGCATATGTCAGAGTCCAGAAGCTTCTCCTTGCTACTGCAGAGAAACAGAAGCTTAAAACCATAGATGGGGAGGGGCTTGTCACATGACAGTCACCCAGTAATTCAAAGGTGGTCACAGTGTTTCTCTTCTTGCTAAAAAGAACAGGTAGGTCCCTTAAACTTCCTGGGTCTTGGTTCTTCTCCACCTCACAGGTCTTGCAATGTAGCAATTATGCGTACTTGAAGCTACATGTATTAATACACAGGGCCCTGTTCTTTGCAGACAGGAAGAACATGTACGCACATTGTGCCTGTTTCAGCTAAACAAAATAGGTGTTGCAAATTAGGTTGCCACCATAAGCTGCCAGCAAAGTCATCCTTCATCTGTTCTCTTAAATTTCTTTAAAAAATATAAATTCAGATCTCCAGTCAGTGGATTCAAGAAAATTATCATTCAACAAAATACGCTGGCATGACATTATGATCATAACAAGAAGCAATCGGATAGGTTTTCTTGAGTTTAGCAAAGAAAGAGGTTAATGTTATTGTACATAAACCGAACTAATTAAAATAATAAATAGAGATATGTTGTCAAAGCTTTTCGTCTTGGCACTCATCAGGACAATCCGCAAGAATACCAATGTAAGGGAAAATAACAACTTTATACTGTATCAGAAGAGAGTGCTGATTGGCTGGCAAGTGAACTTTGATTGGTAGAGGTATTGCCATGGAAAATGCACCAGTTTAAGATGACTGACAGTTAACTGCCAAGCTTTGTTTGAAATTTAAACCAGGCAGCTTGACTTTGATTGGTTAAGGCTTTGCCCTGAGGAATGAACCAGCGAATGGCTGTCACTTATTTTGTTTAGCTGAAACAGGGGCAATGTGTGTACATGTTCTTTTTGTCTGCAAAGAACAGGGTCCTGTGTATTAATATATTTAGCTTCCAGTATGCACAACTGCACAACACTGCAAAAATTTGAGCAACAGGTGAAGCTAGCTGTTTCGTGCTGCTACTGCATAGTGGTGTTCACCACTAAAAGGATGCTGCTGTCAAGCCAAAAATACATCCTGCCTAGCACACAAATGAGTAATGTGATATATGAATTTCAATGCCAGTGTGATGCTAGATATATAGGCTGTACGTCCTAAAGACTGGCGGATTGTATCAAACGTGTCCCTTCCGCTGTTCGCAACAGGCAAGGTACAGGCCATACCAACAGCCCGTGCTTGTAAAACGCAAAACAATTCCGCAATTGGACAACATTTGCGAAATAATCCTCAGTGTGCTAAGGATTAAGCTGACAACCAATTTAAGATTGTCAGGAGGGCTCGCAGTGTGGCGCATTTGCAGGTACTGGAAGCTACACATATTAATGCACAGGTCCCTGTTCTTTGCAGACAGAAACAACATATACACACATTGTGCCTGTTTCAGCTAAATAAAATAAGTAACAGCCATTCGCTGGTTCATTCCTCAGGGCAATGCCTTGACCAATCAGAGTCAAGCTGCCTGGTTTAAATTTCAAACAAAACTGTCAGTCACCATAAACTGGTGCATTCTCCATGGCAACATCTCTACCAATTAGAGCTCACTTGCCAACCAATCAGCACTCTTTTCTCATACAGTATAAATTTGTTGTTTGCCCTTACATTGGTTTTCTTGCGGATTGTCCTGATGCATGCAAGATGAAAAGCTTCAACAGCATGTCTCTATTTTCAGTAATACTCAAGGTCTGTACTACCAAACGATTATTTAAAATAATAAACTACGTGCCATCTTTCACATGCCCACACACACTAAAGGTTCACACACACACACACAAATAGGTTACAGAGTGGGGATGGGTAGATTGGTTGAGTTAGAGTCCATAAAAAAAGGTGTACGGTCTGTGGAATTTGGTGATTCAGCTGGCTTCTAGCTGCATTCAGTGGTCCTGAGGCTTTCAGTTTGAAGAGATGACTGGTTTGTTGGGTCTCTTGGAGATAGTGGTGCATATGATTTCCTCCAGTGGGCTTTCTGATTGTAGCCGGAGTATGCAAAGGTGGTCAGTCAACAGGCAGGATTTGAAGTTTGGAAGCTGGAACGGAGAGACAGAAAGAGGGTCCCCCACTTGGGTCTGCACGTGTCAGAGGCCAGAAGCTTCTCCTTGCTGCTGCAGAGAAACACAAGTTTAAAACAACAGCTGGGGAGGGGCTTGTCACACGACAGTCACTCTGATTCAAGCATAATAGGCAGCAGTATTTCTTCTGGCTAAAAGAGAAAGAACAAGCAGTTCCCTTAAACTTACTGGGATGAGCAGACATTTCATCTTCCTTCTCACAGGACTTGCAGTGTTGGATACAGTGTTGCAAATTGGGTGGCCATCTTAAGCTGCTAGCAAAGTCATCTTTAATCTGGTCTTTTTAAAATTTCTTTAAAAAAATATAAATTCCAATCTCTAGTCAGTGGATTAAAGAAAATTATCATTCAACAAAGCAAATTGGCATGACAACACTTTTATAAGCTTTTATTTACACTACAAACATGCACCCCCTAACCCAACAACCACTGTTTCAGTCTGTTCCTATTTATAGGAGCACAACTTAATCACCAGCACCTGCGTGCAATTAGATATAGTCAATATACAATTAACACAGCCTTCCACCAGCCATACTGCAGCCACTGATGTACCACTGCTTACAAGCACCAGGCCAGGCAATGGCACCCACAAGGCAGACACTAAGGGAATGCACAGGAGTAAATAGTTCAGTTTTGTACGTATGATTGGAAGTGTTGTTAGATAAAGTTGTTAAGGAATTTTTTTTGTTGATGGCTTTTAATTCATGATTATGCCCTATGATGGTATGTAGCAGATGGATTGAAAGGTGGGGAACCTTGGAGCAACTGTGATGTTGGGATGACATGTTAGGGGAACTGGAGTCTCACTATCCGCTCACAGACTGTTCATCTGGAGCGAATGGGTCCTGGGTGCCTCCTCCCTTCTTCCTCTTCCTCCTCCCTCTCCCTCTGCGCACTGCTTCCCCTCCCTGCTGCCATTTCCAAATCATGCTGCAGACGAAAAGGGATTGCAACTATAGCCCACATTACTGAAGCAAATTTTCTCCTGACAAACCAACCACCTCGTCTGACCTCCTTGTGAAGATCCAGCACCAAACTCCTGAAAATAAAAAAAGTAGGCAAAACTCCTCCAATAACAATCAACACAGTACTTCCACTAGCTCTGCAACAATAAAATTAAGTAAAAAGCACCTCACTGAAAGTTGCATGGTTTGTCCTTTAATTAACGTTAGTGGGGGGTTTCCTTGAGCAGTTGAACGCATGGGTGTGTTTAAGAGAGGGTGTTAACTGGACTTGCAAAGTTCAAAATGGTAGATCATGCAAGGAATCTATGTTAAAGGTTACATCATGATCTGCCCATTCTGTATCCTTCTGGCACACGCATGGCAAGCCTGCTGTGGGCACACTACATGGGCTGCACTGGAGGTGGCTGGAAGCATCCTGGTCACCATTATTTCAATTCAGGGCTTCTGTAGCACTGGCACCACTGGAGCCAAGGAACCCTATTTCGCTGTCTAGGTACCATATTTTTCACACTGTGTATTTATTCTCTCAGCAGCTACTACAATTGTAACTCTACACAAGCAGCAATAACTAGATTTTATGCAATACACTCTGTGCAAACATAGAGCTGTTGTGCAAGGACCCCTTTGAAAGGTGACTGGTTTCATTTTACACTTTCCTGGTGTCTCATGATCATGTTCTTGTACACCACCTTAGATATTTACTTCCATCATCTAGTTATTGTTATTGCCCTTCAATAACTGAACAATAGCTACATTAAAATTCTATGTTGCACATTTGCAAACCTTTGTACTATGATTTTCTTGTGAAATTTGAATATGTAAATTGCATTTGTAAATTTCAAGTTTGTGATAGTTCATGCTTCAATATGCCTTCTGTCATTGGGTTTAGTTGTTTGGCTTCAAAACATGGACACAAATCTTGAGACATGTATGTTAATGTTTTTCCTAGCTACCATCTACCAATCAGTTCATTTTCCATAATGCCTTTGCCCTGTCCAGAATTAGTAACAATAAATCAGTTGAGGGTGTTGTCAGTGAAACATCTGTGATGATATTACTAAAATACTAAAAAAGTAAATTACTGCAGATGCTGGAAATCTGCAAGAAAAACAGAAAATATTGGAAATACTCAGCAGGTCAGCCAGCATCTGTGGAGAGAGAAACAGAGTTAACATTTCAGGTCGATGACCTTTCATCAGAACAGTTCCGATGAAAGGTCATTGACCTGGAATGTTCACTCTGTTTCACTCCCTACAGATGCTGCCAGACCTGCTGAGTATTTCCAGAAAATTTGGTTTTTATTACTGGAATACTACTTGGACATTAATTGAATCAAAACCATTTCTCAGCAGCTTTGTGGGTGGTATAAAAGTGCAGTCAATTAATTCAAACTATTAATTGGAAAAAATAGTTGTGGAAAAATACTATATTGTTCTGGTGTATTTCTCAGTAAAGTAGCAGCAACCAGAGAAATTAATCTAGATATTTCTGACTGAAAGCCTTTATTTGCTCTGCAGGTATGTGCTAGTCACAGAGAGTGAGCACTCTTGTCAGCCTCACTGGCTGTATGTATTTTGTGTGAACTTAATTTTCTAAATCCTCTTTAAAATCCTCTTACAGATCTCACAACATTTGCTCATTAAGAAATCTGTTAAAAAATTAATACATGTAAAATTTAAAGGATGACGTGCTTTTCTCACATGAACTGGCATGTACCACTCTAATAATAAAAGCAAAATACTGCGGATGCTGGAAATCTGAAATAAAAACAAGAAATGCTGGAACCACTCAGCAGGTCTGGCAGCATCTGTGGAAAGAGAAGCAGAGTTAACGTTTCGGGTCAGTGACCCTTCTTCGGAACTCTCTATATACTTCACTGTGGAGGGATTTATAAATGGACCCTTTTTAACAAAGAAATTCTGAATAGAACAATATTGCCAACATTTCAGGGTGTGTGGATACTGTATTTATCCACCAGGAATAAACAAATGCAAGGAACCAATGGAAGGGGAAGATTTCCTTAATTCTTTATGGTTTGAGCTCTACTTCAAGAACTGACTGCATATTCTAAGCTGCATTTCAGTGTAGTACTGTGGGAGTACTACATTATTAAAGGTATCATCCCATCTGGCAATTACCATTCCATCAGCTAACTCTCAATCACCACCAAAGTGATAGAAGGGGTCGTTGACAGTCCCATCAAGCAACATTTATTCACCAATAACCTGCCCCACTGATGCTCACTTCAGGACCACTCGGCTACACACCTCATTACAGCCTTGGTTCAAACATCCAAACATGGAAAAAAGAGCTGAATTCCAGATGTGAGATGAGAGTGACTGCCCTTGACATCAAGGCAGCATTTGATTGAGTGTGGCATCAAGGAGCACCATTAAATTGAAGTTAGTGGAGAATTGGCAGGGGGAAACTCTCCACTTGCTGCAGTCATACCAATTGCAAAGGAAGATGGTTGTGCCTATTGGAGGCCAGCCATCTCAGCCCAAGGGCATGGGTGCAGAAGTTCCTCAGGGAAGTGTCCTATGCCCAATCATCTTCAGGTGTTTCACTAATGTCCTACCCTCCATCATAAGGTCAGAAGTGTGGATGTTTGTTCATGATTGCACCGTGTTCATTTCCATTCACAGCTCCTCAGATACTGAAGCAGTCTGTGCCTGGATGCAGCAAGACCTGGACAACATCCAGACTTCAGCTGGTTAGTCGCAAGAAACATTTGTGTCACACAAGTGCTAGGCAATGACTATCTCCAACAAGAGACAGTCAATCTGCCTCTTGATATTCAATAGCACCCATCCACCACGTTAAAGATTTGTTCACTCTACCACTGGCATACTGTGTCTGCACTGTGTACCATCTACAAGATGCAGTGCAGCAACTCGCCAAGACTTCTTAGGCAGCACCTCCCCACCCACGACCTCCACCACCTAGAAGGACAAGGGCAGCAGGTGCATGTGAACACCACTACCTTAAAGTTATACACCTTCCTGACCTGAAACTATCTCAATCACTGTTCCTTTGCTGTCGTTGGGTCAAAATCTTAGAACTCTCTCCCTAACAGCACTGTGGGAATACCTATACCACATTGGACTGTAGTGGTTCAAGAAGGCTACCACCTTCTCAAGGGCAATTAGGGTTGGACAATAAATGCTCGTCTTGCCAGCAATGCCAACCCATGAATGAATAAAAATAATTTTTTGGATGAAACATTTAAACTGAGGCACTGTTTGCCTGCTCAGGTGGATGTAAAAGATCCCTTGGCACTATTTGAAGATGAGCAGGGCATTCTCCCAGTATCCTGGCAAACATTTATCCCTCAAGCAACAACACCAAAACCGATTAAGTGGTTATATTACTCATTACGGTTTGTGCAAATTGACCATCGTGTGTGCCTACAAAATAACAGTGATTACACTTCATAAGTAATTCATTGACTCTAAAGTACTTTGAGATGTCCTGAGGACATGAAGAGTGCTATATTAATGCAAGTTAATTTGTTCTTTCTTTTTAAATGGGTTTATGATTTCATTACACGTAGTGTACAGAGAAATGCTTTCTCCATAGAATGCAATGCATAACAAATTATCCATTAAAGTACTATAATGATATCCAAATTTACTGGTGTATTTTCATATGTAATTGTCATGTTTTGCTTTTTTACATTGCTGTAGCAGAATAAGAATATTCATGTTATGATCATGAAAGATTAAACTTAAAGGACTATGTCCTTTTTTTATGCGCTGGACATAAACACAGTGCATACTTTTTTAAAAATAAAGATAATGTTGACTTTGAAATGTCAAAAACCATAGCTTTTACCTTAAACAGTGACACATCATGTATAGCAGTTTTGTATAATTTCCATTTCCTATTCAGCATTTTCTTCCACTAATGTCATTGTAGATTTTAGTGTCTTCTTCCTGTATATCACTGCCCTTAATCTGACAGTGTCAGAAGGATCTATCTTCATTTTCTCACTCTTTTCATAATCTAATCCTCAGGTCTAACATGCAATTAGTGCCCTTCTTGCCCCCTGAATACCAAACAGGCTGATTGCTACAGCTTTCCCTGTGCAATCCGTTTAGCTACACAGCCAGTAATGAATATGTACATTTTAAGGACCTAAGCGAAGGGGGTCATAGGCAATCAACCTTGAATTCAATTACGTGAGTCAAGGTTAATGACTCTGCACAGTGGTCAGAGATGCTTGGAATGCTACAGATTAAATCAAGCTGTCAGAACTGACAATGTATAGGACTGAATTACTTGCATGTGGAACAGAGAATAAAGTGTAGATAAAATGGTGTTGGTCTTCAGAGAAGATTACATAGAGTTCGTAGTGGCAAATCAGATTGTAAATCTCCCTTAGGTCTGTGATATGATTAGCACAAATAAAGCCATGTCTAGGTTGTAATGTACTGCTTGCTAATGAGAGAACTCCACTGTGTCTTCTGTAGTCATATAGGGTTGGAGGCTGCCATGTACAATGTATCCGAGCTTATTTCTGGAACTTCAGCTACCAAGGTATCAATTACAGAAGACCTCAGTAAAAATGTATTAATAAGACTCATATTTTGATTATTAAAACTTTGACCATGCCATCTTTAGCCTTTTGCATTGTGATGAAGCAGAGCACAAGCTTGAGGGACAGCATCTTATCATTCTACTGGGCACCTTATAGCCCTCTGGTCTTAATTTTGACTTTAATAACTTCCAACCTTAACTTTAGCAGCATTTGCCTCTGTAGCAGGAGATGCTGGCAATGTTATTTGGTAGTTTTGGCTTTTTGGAAGTGGGGCAGAAATGGTTAGCTGCTAAGAATGGGGGGCCACTTTCCCTTGGAACGCCTTGGTGTCAGTCTATTTATTTGTTCTCCAATACACCTGGGCTGCTGCAGCTTCTTCCATTCACTTTGCAGGTTTTCTTTCCATTTTACCTCCTGCTCCCTCAGCTATTCATACATTTTCTGTGTCTCTTAACTGTCTTTAATTTCTCCCATTATGCTTCCTATTGACTTGTTAATATCACTTATTTAACCATTTAACCACCTCCTGTTTTCCACTTAATAACTTCACAGGCCATTTTCTTTCCTCTCTCGTGTCTGTTTCCATTTTCAGTATAATTGGGAAAACAATATGCTGGGTTATAGGGAAAGGATAGGGAAGTAAGACTAAATGGAAAGCTCAAACAAAAAGCCAACACTGGCACAGTGGGCCAAATGGCCTCCTTCTGTGCTGTATAATTATGTTATTCTCCACTTGGTTCTATTCATATTTCCATGCTGCTTATCTGTATTTTTTCCAGTTTTCCTTTTACATCTACCTGAACTTGCCTATTATTTTCACAGATGCTGATTAACTTGCTGAGTGTTACCACTGTTTTCTGTTTTTGTTTTGAATTTGGGTAGTTTTATCTTAATGGAACATAGATTACTCATAGGCAGAAGAATGAATAAAATTGTGCAAATTCTTTTTATTATGATTACGAACAGTACTGACATGATAGACTAGATGTTACAAATTTTAGGGTAATGCAAACCTTTGTGTTTGCGGACCACATATGCTGCAATCCGAAACAGACTGTCATTGCATACTGATCAATTCGAAGCAAGCTGTGGAAAATTTGTTTTGTGAGGAAAGCATTCTCATCTCCAGACTGGTTGGAGAATCCGTAATGAGTGAGGAAACCTCCTTCCTTATCAAAGGTAAAGTACATAATCCATAAATCTCTAGCAGACACTAGTTGCTATTGTTAGTCATAGAGTGATACAGCACTGAAACAGGCCCTTTGGCCCACTGAGTCTGTGCTGACCATCAACCACCCATTTATACTAATCCTACATTAATCCCATATTCCCTACCACATCCCCACAATTCTCCTACCACCTACCTACACTAGGGGCAATTTACAATGGCCAATTTATCTATCTACCTGCAAGTCTTTGGCTGTGGCAGGAAACCAGAGCACCCTACAGAAACCCATGCAGTCACAGGGAGAATTTGCAAATTCTGCACAGGCAGTACCCAGAACTGAACCCAGGTCGCTGGAGCTGTATAGCTGTAGTGCTAACCACTGCACCGCCCCACTATTCTAGTTGCAGTATGGGTGGGTATGACTTTGTAGTGATTGGGAATATGTTGTGAGTTCTGCTTTTTGCATTTTTCTTTGCCTACCATATGTGTAATTATGTGAGAAGTGCGTACTAATGCTGCTTCCGTTTCAGTGCATAAAAGTGCCATAAAGAGATGAACAATATTATAGCACTTTTTGAAACGAAAACTTGCTTTCCAATATAGATCACTGGAACCCACTTTCTAGACATGGCACTATTTAGGGCAGAGTATTAACCTACAAAAATTGCAGATTTGGGTTGGGTGTGGTGGTGGTGACCCAAACCCGCCTTCAATCTGCCCATGTTCGACTTTAACTGAGGCCGGAAGGTGGGCAGGCAGCTAACCTGTTCCAAGGAGGCGGGTTGGTACATTAAAAATGTGACTGAGACTGCGAAGCTGATTGTCATTCAGCTCTTCAACTTTAACTCCAGTTTGCCAGGTTTCCTGAGCCTTGGGGAACCTGGCAGCTACATGCAGGTGAGGACTTGGTGGATCCAGGAGGTGAGTGCCTCCAGCTTGCCTGCCTGAGCAACCCCCACAATTGAGTACCACCACCATCCCTCCACCCCTCTCCCCCAGGCCTCCGATACATTCCTCCAGGTCTCCAATTTTCCCCCACCAGGGACCCTCTAGGATTAGCAGCCTACCCAATTCCCACCCTGCCTCCGATCTGACACTTCCACCTCACCGATGCAGATTTACCTGGTTCTGTGACCTACACCTATCGGCTCCCTGCCTAACGGGAAGCCAAGCCTGTCAATAAAACTCCAAGCATACGAGGAATCCTGACTTCTGGGTTCCCTGCAACTTTCCGACTCCCTGGCTCTAGCTGGTCAGGTAAGTAAAAATTCGGCCCTTAAAATTTATTGCGAAACATGTATATGTTGCAAGTTTACGAATAATGAAAAGTATTTGTTACATTTTCTCTAGGAGTGACATCAATTAGAAATGAAAAGTTCTGAAACAAACTTAGATTGCTTGCTGGTAAAGCTCTGTGTAAATCCATTAGTAATTGGCCAAGAGTCAGAGAATGCACTCTGTCTGCAAACCTGCCAATTTCAGATTAAGAAAAAAATATTCAGCTCCACCCACTTAATATTCAAACAGCAGACATCATGATGTTGTGATGCAATGGCATTCCAGGGTATACATTATCATTGTGCACTTCTAAACCCAGAGCTACTGCTGGTTTCACATCAACAGCTCTCCCATAGTTTGTTGCAAGGCTACTTGGGTCAATCCCAGTTTACACACCAACTTTAAAGTCGCAGTAATGCTGAAATTGATCTATAAATGCACCCTAAATTTCTCACAATTGCTGTACCAGTGTCTATTGTATATGCCCTGCTCATTTTACTACATGTACAAGTTGAAATAAAGATGAAGTACAAATAACATTTGCTGATCATTTCTTAGTCTTTCAGATGCATAATTTATATATATCCAGCCAGTAGCTAATAGCTTTCCACAGACGCTTTTATAGATAACACATTTGTTCTCCCAAATCTGAAGGCAGCCTTTTCATCTGGACTGTACAATTCCCTCTAACAACTGAGGTATTGGAAATTGCATTGTACATTTCTATGGTCTTCACTTTGCACTGAGGCTTTGAGAGATTCATAATTGGGGCCATCCTATTGTCGATTTTAGGAAATAAATCTTCCCACTGCAGAGATTAATTCAGCTGACCTCTTGCTCGGAAAAGTTGGTGCCTTCTGTATTTATGCCACATTTATTTTCTTCATTCACCATTTTTTCTTCTTTCTGTCATTGTTTCTTTGCTTGAGTATGACTCCATAATGCTGGATGTACTCCAGGAGCTTGCTTAAGTGGCTATCATTCATGTGTGAGCCTTGAGAAAGAGTCAGCTAGCTATTTGACTGCTGTGGTGATGGGGTAGTGGGTGGAGATGGGAAAGCATCACAACCAAACTCATTCTATTCTCTAGGGTTACGTAGCCACAATACAAGGTTACAAGTCAATTATGTGTAATGTAAAAAGGTCAGGAGGAAGGTTCCTGAGTGAGTGTAAATAGAAAGTGAGCCAGTGGGGACTAGTTGCAGGGAGAACATAGTGTACTCGAGAAGACAGGTGGAGGCAATGAAGCACTATCCCATGATGCATTTGTATCCCATATTTGACTCTATTCTAATACAATATTAATATAATACTTAATACCCACATAGTTGCCCTCCAGCAGGGGTAATTGGATAGTGACCAGACGTGGGATTCTGATCAATTTCCTCCTCACCCATCACTGCACTAACCCCTCACCCCCCAACCCACCGGCATTGAGTTCATTTCTAGAGCCCCTATATTCAGCATAGTCAGCTGACCAGCTGACTTGACACATAGTGGTAATCATACCGGGGACCTTTCTTGTGTGCATGCCTGAGCTATTCACTTGATTGACAACAACATCAATAGCGCCTTTAATATAATAAAATATCCCAAGGCACTTCATAGGAGCATTATCAAACAAAATATCACACTGAGCCACATAATGAGATTTTAGATCAGATGACCAAAACCTTGGTCAAAGAGGTAGATTTTAAGGAGGAAAGTGAGGTAGAGAGGCAGAGAAGTGTAGGGTGGGTATTCCAGAGTTTGGGGCTGAGGCAGCTGAAAGCACGGCCACCAATGGTGGATCATTTAAAATCGGGAATGCTCAAGAGACCAGGATTAGATGAGCAAATCTATCTCGGAGGGTTGTGGGGCTGGAGGAGATTAGAGATAGCGAGGGGTGAGACCATGGAGGGATTTGAAAACAAGAATGGGAATTTTAAAATCAAGATATTGCTTAACCGGGAACCAATGTAGATCAGCGAGCACATAGGGTGAGAGGTGAATGGAACTTGATGCAAGTGAGGACACGGGCTGCAGAGATTTAGATGACTTCAAGTTTATGGAGGGTAGAATGTTAGGGACCATTCTAGAATAGTCATGTTTTGAGGTAACAAAGGCATGGATGAGGGTTTCAGCACAGATTAATTGAGTCAGGGCGAAGTTGGGCAATGTTACAGAGGTGGAAATAGGCGATCTTAGTAATGGCATGAATATGTGGGAAGCTACTCGGGGTGCTCATCTTCAGACTAGGAATGACTTGTGATATTTAGATTCTGCCATGGAAAAATGTGTAATACTGAGCCATAATATTAGTTCGATGCATTAGTGATGTTTCAGCTCTCATTATTCATTTATCATTTATACAGAGGCACTGTCTTTGCTGCCAGGGCACAAACAGAACAACTGCACATCATTTTCATTGTTTGAACATTAATTCATTGCAATAAGATATTTTGAAGTGCAGCGATACGTTGCATTGAAAATTGTGTCATTGCATGATTGTATTTGGCAAACTTTTTTTTTAAATTGCCAATACTTTTGAAGGTGATGCTGTTTTAAAGACAGGATTTTCCTCTATCGTAAATCCCAAGGTGTTTCTGAGTTTAATCTCAATCAGTATAACATTCCATAAAGACTTCAATCGTATCTAACTAACCTGCATCATAAGTTTATATAGATATGTGTGTAACACAATGCAATTTTACATTAATTGTACCAAATCTTCAGAGCTTTCTAGTCATTTTCTGTCTCCATAAAGATGATGATTCAGGTTATACCATCTTTAAACAGAGGCTATTAAAATGAATCATGCAGCAAATCTCCTTGGATAATCTCTGATCAATGAATCTTGAGTGAATACACACAAGGCTGCTCTGTGCAATAGGTATTTTTCTCTTTTATGGTGGAGGTTCCAGTGTAAGAGACCTACATAGAGTCGCCTATGCTTTCCAAATTTAATCTTAATCTTAGCACTAGTAGTAATTATCAGTTTACTGGCCAACTATTTTCACAAGTGTGAAAAGGCAACGTCAGCAAAATCACAATTTGCTGTAAACAGTGCATTTCTCACATTTTTCTTTACTGTAAAACAAGGATGAACTTGTGGCATAAAAATGCATTCATCACCATTGTAATAATAATCTTTTAACATTGCTAAGGCTGATAGGCAATACTTAGCAACAACATTTTGCAAATTAGGGGTAATTTTCAACCTTCACTGGAATGAAAATTGAGCAGGTTTCACAACAGGTGGGGACTCCACTCCATTAGGTTATCGTCCAGGTGATAAAGTTGAGAATTACCTCCACTGTGTGTACAGGCTTGTTTTTATTCTCTTGGGTAAGTTTCAGGAATTATTTATTAATTTAGCATGACCCCGCTTATGCCAAGGATTGGGCTCTTCAGGAGCTAAGCAAACTGTTTAATGCTAACTGATCCCAAAACAATAACTTGTGCTGCTGCTAAGTCACCAAAGGCCCATTATTGCCATTAAATTTAAGTGGAAATGGCAAGAAAACAGGCATGTATGCACGAAAATAGTGATTTATTGTTGATTTAAATGGAAGTGGAGCTATGAGAATTACGGTTTAATTGTTTTCAGCGAGGATGGTGGCAGTGCAGCTCAAAAGTCCCTGGAAAGTATGGAGTGAAGTAATTAATGGCATGTCACATACTTCATAGTTTTTTTTTCTGGTGTGCCGTTCATGTGATCACTATGCCGTTGATGCACCATTGCAATGACAAGCCACCAGGAAAATCTGGACCATAGCTTTAGACTTGACAGCCTCTTGACTGGCAGCTCGTTGATTGGACTGAACCTCTTCAGTGGGCCAGTGCCATTTAAG